>NC_064565.1:85361088-86036088 GCF_937001465.1 Orcinus orca
GGTTCGCCCTTTACAAGCCCATTCATCTTGTTATGAAATTCATTCAATAACGTTTTTTTTCTTAATCGGAGGAAAATCAACTTGTTTTTGAGAGTTTCAACGTTGGAAACAAAAGGATAGATACCCAGTATTATATATAATATTTTTAAAGTGTTGTGTATCTGTACATTTAATCATTTATGACATGTTATTTATTTACATTTTTGGCTACCTAGAATCTGCTCCTTTGTTGATGTCCTTTTGGTGAATTACCCTTCCTCCCTTTGTGGGCCCTTGGTAAGACCATCAATCAAGGCATGTTGCTGTCCCTAAGCAAAAGGACAGGCTCATGAACTAGGTTAGACCAATTTTGTGTTAACTGATTGGAAAATAAAATGGTTGCCACTGATTCATTCCCAGGCTGGGACCTTGGTGAATTAAGCTCTAATTAAGGGCTATAGACTAATTCCTGCTACCACGTCCTCCAGAGCTACCTTGATTGCTGTTCCCTTCTCAGTCTGGTTTTTCCCCAGGCTGGCTGTTCAACCTTCCCTTCAGTTCTGTGAGCTACTACCACCTTTCTAATTTTTTTTTTTTCCTGCTTAATAAACCAGAATAGGTTTCTGGTGCTTGGATCCAAAGAATCCTTATTATGAAAGAATTTATAACCAGATGTGATATAGAGGATAAAGATAATAAAGATTACAAAAAAGGGGGGTGGGGAAAAAAACGGGGGGTGGGGATGAGATAATAACTCAGTGTACTAGTGAGAAACATTGGAAGGATAGTCAACGAGAACCATGGCCAAAATCCTGCCACAGACAGCCTAGGGAGAGGACACCACTGCTGCTGCCACTTTTCACTGAGTGCTCAGCAGGCTCTGGACTCTGAATGCTACTGCTGCCATCTGTTTTCTCTGAATAAAGGGCATGGCTGCTGCCCCCTCCACCCAATCAGAATTCTTCACTGTCCCAAGTTAGAGAGCAGTGGGTGCATATATCTGACTGAGTCAAGGTCACATGTGCATACCTCAGCCGTCCAGGAAAGGAAAGTGAATATCTGCCTTTTCAACTGCTCTAGTGGAAGGGGTGAGCTGTACAGTGAAGAATTCTGCATATTTGGTTGGGGCAGGGGGGTTCTGCTGCTGGGCAGCTCGTGTCTCTAATTTTCAGAAAAATTATTGGGTGGAGTCAGAAATGAGTCAAAAGTAAGGATTATGAGAAAGATTACAACAATACGATTGATGGTAGAATTTCAAGTTAATTAACTTGATTGAACAGTCAAAACTAGACCTGTATGGAATATATAGAATATAAAGCAAAATGATTGATTGATTAGTATTCTTTTCATAAAATCAAGAATTAGATATTTCTTTCCACATTAGAAGCCCTGAGACAGAGGCATCCAGCTAAGCTACACCTGCATTCCCAACGCACAGAAACTGTGAGATGATAAACGTTTGCTGTTTTAACAGGCTTAGTTTAAGAGTAATTTGTTACATATCAATTGGTAACTAATGTTTATGTACCTAATAACAGAGCTTCAGAATATACAGAGCAAAAACAAATATAACTGCAAAGACAACTAGACACATCAAAATTATACTAGGAGATTTCAACACCCCTTTATCAAAAATTGATAGAACAAATAGAAAATAAAAATGGTTATAGAAGACTTGAACAATACTAGCAACAAACTTGATCTAATTGATATTTATAGAACACTCCACCACTAACAGCCAAATACTGCTTTTCCAGTATATATAGAACATTTACTAAGATAGACATTCTGAACCATGAAATAAGTCTCAGTAGGTTAAAAAGTATCTTATATACAGTGGAATTAAATTTTAAATCAATAGTACAAAGTACTCTGGAAAATCCTGAAATATTTGGATTTCAAATAACACATTTCTTTAAAAAACTCATGGGTCAAAGAAGAAATCAAAAGAGAAATTAGAATGTATTTTGAACTAAATGAAAATGAAACTACAACATATCAAAATTGGTGAGATGCAGTTAAAAGTAGTACCTAGAGGGAAATTTATAGTGTTAAATGTCTATATTAAAGAAAAGGAAGGTTTCAAATCAATGAATAATACCAGTTCCACATAAAATCTTCCAGAAAATTGAGAGAGGAATACTCCCCAACTCATTCTATGAGGCCAGAATTATTCTGATACCAAAACCAGGCAAAGATATTATAAGAAAACTATAGACCAAATCCCTCATGAACACAGATGCAAAAATTTTTAACAAAACTTTGGCAATTTGAGTTCAACAATATATAATCAGTAATAATCAATAATTCATCACGGCCAAGTATGGTTTATATGAAGAATGTAAGGTTGATTTATAATTTGACGGTCATTCAATGTATTTTACCATATCAGTAGACTAAAGAAAAATCATATGACCATTTCAATAGATGCAAAAAAACCATTTGATGAAATCCAACATACATCTTAATAAAAACTCCCTGGAAAATACTAAGAATGGATGGAATCTACCTAAAAAGCCTATAATTAATATCATACCTAATGGTGAAAGACTGAATGTTTTGCCCCCAAGATCAGGAACAAGGCAAGGATATTCCCTCCCACCACTACTGTTCAACACTGTACTGGAGGTTCTAGCCAGGGCAGCCAGGTGAGTAAAAGAAGTAGAGGCAACCATATTGGAAAGGAAGGGGTTAAATAGTCTGAATTCTAAGATGACTCTAACCATCTTCAGAGAAAATCTTAAGGAACTGACAAAAAAAGTACTAGAACTAATACATTTCAGGATATAAGATCAATACACAAAAGTCAATTTTATTTTTATATACTAGCAATGAGCAATTGGAAATTGACAATTTAAAACAGTCAATTCTATTAGCATAAAAATATGACTTCAGGATAAATCTCATAAAAGATGTATAATACGTATAAACTGAAAACTAGAAAACATTTCTAAGAAAAATCAAAGAAGACCTAATTAAATAGAGATACATGCCATGTGCATGGATTGGAAGACTCAACATTGTTAAGATGTTAGTTCTTTCTAAGTTTATCTACAGAGTTAGTACAATCCTGATGAAAATCCCAGCAGCCTTTTTTTGTATACATTGACAAGCTAGTTCTAAAATTCATGAAGAAATACAAAGGACCTGGAGGAGCCAAAACAACTTTGAAAAAGAAAAATAAAGCTAAAGGACTTACATTCTCAACTTCAAGACTTATTATAAAACTATGGGAGCAAGACAGCTGGCAAAGATGCACAAATGGACCAGGGGAACTGAAGAGAGACACACACACACACACACACACACACACACACACACACACACGGACCATTGTATGTTTCAGTAAAAGTATATTGTACATTTCAACAAAGGTGCACAGGTAAAGGAAAATATTTGTTTTTCTCTCTTTTCAACAAAGGTGGAGAAAGGATGATTTTTTTCAATAAGTGGTGTTGGAACAATTGGATATCCATATGTAAAGACATGAATTTTGATATATAACTCACACCATGTACAAAACTTTCCTGAAAGTGAATCACAGATCTAAAAATAAAACCTAAAACTATAAAACTTTAAGCAGAAGATATAATAGGAAATCTTTGTGAGCCTGGGGTAGGCAAAGACTTCTTTGACATAGCACCTTATAGGTTATTGTGAGGATGAAATAAAATAATACAAGTAAAGCTCTTAGAAGAATTCCCATGGAATACCCAATAAATGTAACCCCTTATTGTTAAATGTAAACATTATGCATGCTTTTGGATTTGAGCTTGTATTGGCGGTTGGATGTAGAGAGGGATTATGAGCCACACTGTAACTGAAGTTCAAAGATGTTAAGTGACTTAAATTATTCAAGGTGATCATATCAGACAAAAGTGAATTTGGCTTCAAGCACTGGCATACTTGGCCAACAGAAGCTTCAACAAGCATGGGTTCATTTTTCTCCCATAACAAAAAGTAGGGTGGGGGGCATTGTTGGCGATGGCCGGGTGGCTCCACGGTCAGGTCGGGACCCAAGATGCATGGCTGTGATTAAGCTGACTTCCTCTCAGGTGTGTGAGAAGGCTACAGCATCGCCATACGCCCACTCAGAGGAGGGGCAGGCTGGGGATCTCTCTTCACACCTTCCTCTTGTCAGGGAGGAGAAACCTCTTCTGGAGACCCCATAGACTGCCTCTTACATTTCATCGTCCAGAACTGAGTTATATTTTCCACCTCTGGGTTAGCAGCTGGGTCCACCTTCCTCGAGATGGAAGAATCTCTGCCACACACCTGAACAAAATCGGGGTTTTGTTAGCAGGGAAAATGGAGGACCGACTCTGTTACCAGCGTCTGCCATGGCCACACCAACGACCGTGGAGATGCCTGCATTCAAACCGAGTCTTATGACTTCAGTTCACTTGCCGCTACATAAAACCACCTAGCACAGTGGCGCTGTGTCAGCATTGGGATACAAGGATGAAAACTCACATTCTCTGAGAAGACAAAAAGCAGCTATAAGAACAAGCAAATAAAATACCATTTGAAATCTACCACAATGGACATCTATATCCATATCCATATCTGTATCTATCTATATCTCATATATATTACATCGGATACATGGAAGAAGCCAGACTGCAGGAATTAAGCTGCCCAGAGGAGGCTTGAAAGCTGAGTGGGCATTTACCAATTAGTCTTGACCAACAGGGAGAACAGTAGGTTCAAAAGCAGGGAGGAGTGAACAAGCGAGGCATTTTCAGAGTTCAGTATTACTTTATAAATTTGAAACTTAAAATGCAAGAGGTGAATGATAGGACTGCCAAAAGTTGAGGCTAGACAGGTAGGCTGCATATGTTCTGTAGGTGATAGGAGTCAACAATGGAAAAGCCTATTTGATCAGAGAGTGTTACGATCAGATTGGTGAACAATAACTGGAAAGATCATGGTACGGTTTTTAGTTCAGTTTCATCCTTAGGTTGTTGATGGGCTATGGGAAGTTCATGCCTACCCGGAGATTTTGGCAGGTTTCCAGGAGATATATTAGTTTCCTAGGGCTGTGGTAACAAAGTTCCAATCAACTGGGTGGCTTAAAACAACAGAATTTATTATCTCACAGTTCTACAGCCCAGAAGTCTGAAACCAAGGTGTCAGCAGTTCGCTCTGAAGGCTCCAGGGAAGAATCCTTTCTTGCCTCTCTAGTTTCCGCTGGCCCCAGGCATTCCTTGGTTTATAGGGGCATAACTCCAATCTCAGTCTCCATCTTCACGTTGCCCTCTTTTTTTCTGTGCTTCTATGTCCTCTCTTCTTATAAGGACACCAGTCATTAGATTTAGGGCCCACCCTAAATCTAGGAAGATTTCATCTGGAGATCCTTAATTATATATACAAAGACACTGTTTCCAAATACTGTTACATTCTGAGGTTTCTGGTGGACAAGAATTTTTGGGGGGGTGGGAGGGACCAAACCATAGCCTCATAGTTTGTTCTGGCTCTGAATTTCTGCTCATCTTAACATCTTGATCTCACATCTCATTTTCTATGGATATACAGTTTTCTTTGCTACACACCAGCCCAGATGTGGAGCTCAATCCCTTTCCTTCATGTGCCCTTAATCCATTCACCCAAGGTATTTAAGGGCATAGAAGACTTTACTGAAGTTTTAGAGTAATGGATGGTGCTCACCTTTCAGCAGCACACACATAAACTTAGACTATTAGGAATTCAAGTTTTTAAACATCCTTTGTTTAACCCACCCCTGGAAATTTCTCATTCACAACTTTTTATCAGAACCCAGAATCCTGCTTGCTGCCTGTTCTCCTTGCTCCTTCTTTCTACTTGCCCTGCTAGCTTTTCCTCTCCAGACTCCTCTCTTCTGCTCCCCGCTCCAATTCTGATTAATTTCTTACAAGGTTTGTTTGGATGGTGTGTTTCACTGTCCTTTCAAACCCTACCCCCAAAGAGGTCATACGCACATCAAGGACTTTTGCTGAAAACAAACAGTTCCGTCTAAAAGGCGCTCAGAGGGCCATCTGTTAAAACGTGAATTGTTTCACCTACTACAGGAAAAAAAGAATTATAAACAGCACAGAATCTGGAAACCTCTGTACACAGATTATAAAATCTTCTACTCTTTGAAGAGGTTGAATATTTTTATTTAAAAGAATTTCCACTATAATACACTTGGGAGGCTCATTTAAGTAGTTCCGTAATGACCTAAGGCACGGATGGAGATAGATATGTTTATTGCTGCCTCACTAACAAGAAGCAAACAGTAAATTCTATATTTATCTCTGCACATGTGTGAATGACATACGTATGAGATATATATTAATACATATGTACGCGTGTGTGTGTATAATGTAGTAAATACTTTGTCAAGTGATACACATCGAGTACCTCATTTAATCCTCACAAGTAGGAGGTAGCGAGTGTTATTTCCTCCACTTTACAGATAAGTAATTGAGGCTTAGAGATGTGAGATGCCTCCCCAAAGTTCAATAGTTAGAGATAGAGCCTGTCTCCAACATCATCCTTGCCTTAACCCATTGATCTATCGCTGCCCAAGGGCATAGGCTAAAATGTGGGCGGGGGACATATCTGTGAGGAGGATAAGAGCTGATTAAAATGTACCTTTCTGCATTTGCTAAATTTTCTACAACGGCTATATATCATATCTGTAATAGGAAGCCTGCTCCCCCAGCACCTATAAATGTTATAAAGAGACACCACACCAGTTTCATAACTGAGATGCAGGATGTTATGAAAAAAGTCAAGGTTAAACTAGAATAATATAATATTAATGCCTAATTTTTGTTTGATGCTTTATAAAATACAAATTATGTTCACATGCATTATTTCATTTAATCCTTGCATAACCCTGTGGGTTGTAAGGGTAAATATGATGAAGTATTATTATCCCCTGCTTTTGTTTGTCAAATGAAGGTCAGAGAATAAATTGACTCTTTACTCTCATTAAGTCATGGAAAGGTAGCTGGACTGCAGCTTCCCTGAGGACCAGGGTCATATATGAAAGGTCCACATGGTTGTATCTCCAGCCTCTGGAGTATGAGACCTAGAACATAACACAGAGTATGTGCTGAACAAATATTTGTTGACAAATAAATGAAATTCAGTGCCTTGCACTTAGTCGTGTCTTCTGTCCATTGAACTATGTCTCTGGTCACTCGAGATGTAACCTTTTTTTTTTTTGGTACGCGGGCCTCTCACTGTTGTGGCCTCTCCCATTGCGGAGCACAGGCTACGGCCGCACAGGCTCAGCAGCCATGGCTCACGGGCCTAGCTGCTCCGTGGCACGTGGGATCTTCCCGGACCGGGGCACGAACCCATGTCCCCTGCATCGGCAGGCGAACTCTCAACCACTGCGCCACCAGGGAAGCCCTGCAATCTTTTTATCGCAATGCCCAGTCAGGCCTTTAGAAGTCCACCATCTTCATCACTGCATTTAAAAGGGGTTGCAAAAAAAAAAAAAAAAAAAGGGGGTTGCACATAAAAATGGAAGGGCTTCAGAGAACTGTTTAAGCATTTTGTGTGTGTGTGTGTGTGTGTGTTAAAATATGCATAACATAAAATTCCTCATTTTTATCATTTTAAAGTATACAGTTCAGTGGCATATAGTACATTTCATACTGTTATGTAACCAACACCACCATCGAATTCTACAACAGTTTAATCACCCCAAAAGAAACCCATGCCGCATTAAGCAGTCCCTGCCCACTCCCCCTTGCCTCCAGCCACTGTCTCAATGGGTCTGCATGTTCTGGATACTTTATATAAATAGATTCATATAATATGTGACCTTTGCGGCTTATTTCACTTAGCGCGTTTTCAAGCTTCATCCACGTGGAGTTTCATCAGCACTCTATTCCTTTTTATGGCTGAATAATAGTCCATTGCATGGCTATGCCATTTAAACATTTTTTAAAGGTAGAAAGTGAGTCTAGTAGGACAAGAGATTGGGCTGAAGAAGCGGAAGCTAAAGCAGGACTTCACTTGGACTTATGGTTTAAGAGGACTTTATTTAGCAAGATGCTGAGAAATTATTCTCCAGGTTTGTGAAGGACAAAGTCAAAGGAAGCCAGGGAAGAAGGAGGACAACAGAGATTCTTAGCTGAGCCTCAAGGGAGGCCTCATCTTGATGGCCAGGGCAGTTAAAACGAGACGCGCCATGGAGGGGAGCTGTGGAATTGGAATCCCTGACCTTCAGAACGAGAAGAGTCATCCCATCACGCAGATGAATATCTGTGGGGCATTCACCACCCAAAAGCATGGGACTACGCCAGGTGATATTTCAAAATCACTGTCATGCTGCATGAGAAGGAAGACATAAAGAATAGAAAAGTAAATCCCAGAGGGTCTATGAAGATACAAAAGTGACCATTTAGGTACCTGCAAAAGTAGCTTCAAATTATGTAAATTGGCTATAATGTTAAAAAGGGGCAGGTGACATTTTGACAGAAAAAACAAATTAGTTAATGGCCTTGATTATAACTTATGGCACAAAGGAAAAGTCAGCTTATCTTCTGGATTTTATTTGGGTTAGAGATAATTATGTTTAGGTAAAAAGAAGTGAAACTCCTAACTGCAAGATACCATCAGTGCTTTACAGAATATCTTGGGCACCACCCCTACAAGAAAAAAAAAAAGAGAAAAGAAAGCACAGTTATTATTTCCTTAATTTCCAACTCAAGTTGAATATAAATTACCTGGAAGGAAAAGTTATCTGGGAGAATTTAAAATATTGTAAATTCTCAAATCATTAGGTGCTTTAAAAAAAACACCCACCAGTGCTTTCACACCAGTTTTAAGTTCTAATCCTTGCATGCTTAAATAAACATTACACACACAGATGCAGTGTGTGAAGCAGGCTCGGCTTTAAGAGAGGAAGATTACGTTTCTGTGTTTACCCAAGAGCCGGCTAAAACACATTTCATTTGGTCCTGACACAGAGTTTTAGAAACTGGAAAGGGAACTTTATGTCTTTAAACACACAGACTGAACATGGTGTGTATTTTAGAGATATCATGAGAAGTTTCTCTCTTCCACCTTTTACTGAGCCATCAAAGAGGCGATTGTGTGAACAAAATAACACAGTGACATGACGCATTCCGTATACATCAATGTATCAGATCCAGGAAGAAGCCTTCACGCTTACTGGACTAGTGATCAGCCCTGGACCAGCGTAAAAATCTGAGAAATGGAGAGTGTTCAAGGAAAATTCACATCGAAAATAAGCACACCAAAAATCTTTTTTTTTTTTTTTTTTGTGCCTACTTTGACCTTGATTGACTTAGGCGCTGAAAAATTAGTCCAGGGCCTCACTATGACTTTCAGGGGTTCTAGGCACCTTTGCCTTCATGGGTCCAGAATTTTTAAAATATATTAAAAGTTCTATTTTATGACTGTGTTAGTAAAGAGATGAATACAATCCAGGCTGGACTCATTACTAGACAGTCATTATTATTAGAGTCAGTTTTTTTCTTCTGATTTTAAAAGAAATGAATATTAAACCATTTTCACAGCCCTCTAGAAGCTTGGGGGGCCATATGTCTGTGCCTGCTGTGCTCAGTGGATTCATCATCCCTGAGTCAGTCAGTCAACAAATATTTAGCCCATATGGTGAGCCAAGCTCTGGACTAGGTCCTGGAGGAATAGGAAGTGTAAGAAGTAATTTACAATGTGGTTGGATTGAGGGAACTTACTCATAGATGCGTAAGAGACCAAGACTCAACACAAGGGAGTGGGAGGCGAGGGCTAGATGGGAAGGGCAGGGGAGGAGGTGAGGGTGAAGAGTAAGGACGCAGCGTCTTAGGCAAGAGGGTATTATTGCCTCCAAATGATTGTTTCGAGGGCCCGCGTGAGCTTGATGACAGCAAAAATAGTAAGAAGGAAACAGACTTGAGAGAAGGACATAAAGATCAGGAAGGGTGGGAAGTCACTGAGGATTCTGTGGTGTCAGATGACATCTGACACCACGATTCTTAAAGCTTTTGTGTCACGTTAGTATGATTTCCTTGTGTGTTGGCCTTCAGTACTTCACTGAGAATGTTCTCTCTTGATTTCCTCTTCCCACAAAAAGACAGAGCCTGACTTCTAATGAAAATGTGACTTCATTTGAGCTATGAGACCATGTCTCCATCTTGTTCTTAGCCGCCATCTCATTTTTTTTTTTGTTTCCTCAACCATGTGCCTTTGTAAAAAATGGAAGTGTCATTTAAAGGAAGATTGGTTTAAATACATGTTCTGACCCTTTTCAATTGCAGCAGGCTGCTCAGACTGTCCTTGCCACCCACCAGGCTCTGGGCGGTTCCCTAGTAACAGATACCGAATGAATGACCTATTGGAGTGGAAATTGAAGTCAGCATTTCAATACTATTTTAAGTCTGGTTTCAAAACCATGTGCTTCTTCCTCTAAAACCAGCACCAGTCACAGTGGTAGCTTGTAGCACTTTGGAATAACCTTCCAGATATTTTTAGTGTTTTCTCGGTGCAAATACCAATGCTCCAAAAAAGGAAGACAAGAGTGGAAAATCCAGGCCCGGGAGATGCTCAGAGATATGGTGCAATATGATCAATTATTTAGGGACTAATTTCCCAGGCCCCATGCTAGTAGGAAATTCATATATGATGGAGATGGTACCTGCCATCGGAGAGTTCACAGTTACTGGAGGAGAGAAACAAGCAAACCAGATGATGACAACCTGATGTAATATGTATTGTTGCAGAGGCATGCCTGGGGTGCAAAAAACACACAGAAATTTGCCTCATAGCCAGGGGGAACAAGAAAGCAACTCAGGAAAGCTTACAAGAGAAGGTGGTATTTAGGCAAAGACTGCTGATTGCTTACTCAATCTGCGCCCTTCCTTATTAACCCAGTGCCAGTTTTTATTCAGTGTGGCAATATGCTCACCTGAGAGATTACATTTCTTACTCTCGCTAATGATCATGTGACTAAGATCATGTGACTGAGATGTAAATGGACATTTTGATCAGTTTGTCAGGAAGACAACTTTTTTTTTTTTTTTTTTTTTTTTTTTTTTTGGCGGTACGCGGGCCTCTCACTGCTGTGGCCTCTCCTGCTGCGGAGCACGGGCTCCGGACGCGCAGGCTCAGCGGCCATGGCTCACGGGCCCAGCCGCTCCGCGGCATGTGGAATCTTCCCAGACCGGGGCACGAACCCGTGTCCCCTGCATCGGCAGGCGGACTCTCAACCACTGCGCCACCAGGGAAGCCCCAGGAAGACTTCTTAAAAGGGAAAACAGACAGCTAGAACTTGTCCTCTTTGCTTTCCCTCCTTCTTCCTTCTCATCTGAAATATCAACGTGTGTGTGACCTGGAGCTCCAGCAGCCATTTTGTACCATTAGGTAAACTTGAGAATAGGATCCAAGGGCTACGGATGGCAGAGCAGAAGAATATAAAGAATCTTGAGTCCCTGATGATCATGGTACCCAACATACAGCTCTGAACTGCCTATCTCTGGATTCCCTTTATATGAAAAAATATAAATCCATATATCTTTGCTATTATTATTTTGAGTTTTCTTAGTCCTAAGCTCTATTGTGCCCATTGAGCTAAGTTTTGAAGGAGTAGTAGAAGTCAGCAAGGTGGATAAGAGGCAGAAGGGTTTTCTAGCCAGAGAGGAAAACTTTGTCAAAGCCACAGGAGCATGAAGTTACATGGAGCACAAACAGCCTTGTAGGCAGTTCTGCTTGGCAGAAGTTATAAGCAATAAGGTTAGAGAGTAGAGCAGCTACTCTCTTTCAGGCCAGGTACCTCCACTAATACATCTAGTCCTGTAGTCATAAATGCACAGCCACCCCACAGGGTTGCTGTTTACTTAATGGCCCCAGAACATAGGTGGGAGCTTTGGTCTTAGTGAGGTAGAGAGAACAACTGTGAAGTAATAGGAGGAAAAGAGGAGGACAGGGCAGATGCCAGTAAAGGTATGTGTTCAGAACCTTCTGTTCTGGGAAGGTTGATGGTGTCTGTTTTCTCCATGAAGGAGGAGAGAGCAAGCCTAGAAGAGAAAGGCTTTGAGGAGAGTGGAGGACGTTTGAAACAGTTTCTGCTCACTATGCCTTTGTGTCCCTGTTTATCTAATTTTCCCTAATTCAATGATTTCATGGTTCCATTCCTGCTTCTTTCCACATGATCCAGAACTTGCTTCAATTCCTTCCTATTGAGTCTCCACTGCAGAGACTTCCTGAGTGCTGGGACAGGCTTCTTTGGTCATCATATACAGCATCACTTTGTGTTGTGTCATAGCTGTAGTAGCCAATCCTATCTTCAAGCATAGTAATAAGAAAATAAAAATAAAAAGTAGAAAGAGTTTTAGAGAAACTCAACTTCTCTAAGAATTAGTTTCCCCAACTGCAAAATGAGGGGGAAATCACTATCTTGAAGATTCTGAGAATTCATATAAAGTGCTTAGCAGTGTGCCTGTGTATAATAGGCATTTAATAAGAGGTAGCTTTTAGCATTAATTCTATAATACATAGTATATACTTAATAATCACTCTTGAGTAAGGTAAATCCAGTCCCCAGGTAAACCAGACCCAAGGTAGCCATCAGTTGGAAACTTCTTTCTATGGGGACCCTGCCTCCTCAATGACCATATCACCTCCTGATCATGGAAGGATCCCACTGTTCATTCTGGTTTTGGACTAAGGGTCCTAAGTCTGAGATGTAGAATGGAAGCTCCATGAGGGTAGGACTGAGCCTGTCCTTAATTTCAGGGCCCTGTAGAGTGAGGACATATAGGGGGCACTCAATGCATATTTATTTGTCGAATGAATGAATCTGAGGCAGTTGGCCTTCTCTTTGGGAAAAAGCAGTTCCCTCTCCCTTTATTTCCACTTGGGTTACTGAAATGCCCCTGTCCCCTGAAAAATTAGTACTTGCACATTCTTAAATCTTTATCTATGCCACTTTACCCCTCATTTATTTTTGTCCATTTAGTTTTGACGGAACAGGTAATAAAAAAACAAAGGAAGAGTCTTTGGGGAAAACAGGACTTTTAAGAGTCATGGACATATACACACTAACAAACGTTAAGGTAGATAGCTAGTGGGAAGCAGCCGCATGGCACAGGATACCGCCTGGAGGGGTGGGATAGGGAGGGTGGGAAGGAGGGAGACGCAAGAGGGAAGAGATATGGGAACATATGTATATGTATAACTGATTCACTTTGTTATAAAGCAGAAACTAACACACCATTGTAAAGCAATCATGCCCCAATAAAGATGTTAAAAAATAAATAAATAAAAATAAAAAAATAAAACAAAGGAAGAGTCTTTGGGGAAAACAGGACTTTTAAGACCTTTTTGAAAAGGGCCCTGAGTGCGCCTAATGCATGTTCAGCTCCTACCTGTACTGAGGCAGGCACCAGCGACACAAAAGCTGGGTCTGTGTTATTGCTGCACAAAGCACCTGATTCATGAGACAGCTTTGCAGGAATTTAATTAGTGAAGGAATGTGCAAAGCTTAAGCGCTTCAGATGGCATTAACCATTGGGGAGGGGAGAAGGAGGGGAGGAAAGCCTAACAGATGTTTGATTCAGCCTTGTTCCTGCAACAGATCATTGCGCACACCGTTTTCCTATTTGGGTAGCTCTTGGGTAAATCTTATTAATGATATTTCATTCTTTCGGAAGCCTGGTTTAACGTGTATCCAGTTTAAAGGGAATAGAAGCGCATCTATCTCATGAGGAGAAATAAGCTGATTTTTTAAAAAATCTGGATATTTCAGGGTTGCTTTTGTAATGTCATTATTTCAACACGTTGAGTGACTGTTGACCCACGAGTTGAATGAACGTGAATCTTTAGCCTCAGAAAGTTAAGTTGAGATCAGTCTGTGAAGAAACTGTATGTTTTGGTTTTAACGGCTGCAAGTGTTTGTTTGATAGTACTTTGCTGCTTGGAGTCAGATCGCTGTTCTGTGTACAGGAGAGGGCTGTGTGAGGCTGTTAGCTTACGTGGCCAGCCATCCGGGCAGCTACCGGTCCTGGGCTGGCACTGAGGGCCTTGGCAGGCCTCGGAGGCAAAGTCCTGCTAGAGTGGACCTGGGCTGGACTCCAGCTCATGGAAATGGACAGCATTTGCTGCTTTTTTCACCAAAACTAAAATTGCCTTTTTACACACTGGAACAGGCTACCAGATCCAATGGTGTCATAGAAATAAGAAATGCAAGAGTCTCGAGGCTATCTGATTTATATCTCTCCCAGCTCCTGTTTACAGCCTATTTGTCAGTGTCTATTCCAAGTTCTTTCTGTTGTTAACATCTTGGGAGACTCAATTTTGGGTGATAGAATTAGAAAAGGAAGGAAAAGATGCATACCAACTAGAACTGCTTTAAATCCTATGTGTAGGCTCCAACCGACTCTTGAGAAATTCTGAAGAGCAAGTTCTCAGAACTTTTTTCTCTAGAAATGTTAGCATAATGGTGTTCTGCAACTGATTGCTGCCACGCCTAAATTATACTCTTTCAAAGCATAATACTAGCCACTCACAAGATGAAAAAAGAAAATCAGCAAGGCAGACTTCTTATCTTGGTCTCCTTGATTTCTGGCCCTCTACACTCCAAACCCTTAGAAATTAACACATAATGATCTGCCTCTGTCTTCAAGGTCATTTTATACTCTCTTCTAAATGATCTGCCTCTATCTTCAAAGTCATTTTATACTCTCTTCTAAATCTTCTAATCTCTTCTAAATTCCAGTAGAGCAGTGTATTGTCATGTAGTGTAATTGATCCCAAGAATAAAAAGGTTTTCTATGTTTGAATGTGACACGGAATGTTTTGGACAGTTAGCTATGTTTCTCCCATAGCCCTTCCCTTTTCACCTTTTTAAAGAATTGCATTAAGTATTTTTTAATTTACTCACTCTTTCAACCAAAAACTATTTGTTGAGTGAGTGCCTGTTCTGTGTCAGGTTCCCAAGATACAGTGGAGAATGAGACACAATCTCTGCCTTCACAGTAAGGTCTGCAAACAGCAACACTCAGAGAAAGAGCTGAAGCAGGGCTGGAGCTAGTTGCACAGAAGTCATAGAGTTGTCAGCATCAGGGTCACCATGTACGACTATGTTGGTTGCGCCTGGGTAAAGGGGTCAGTGGGGCTTTGTACCAGTCTAAAAATGTCCCCAGCTAGAAGAAGGGAGCCTTTTCCTGACTCTCACAAAGGAATTATACTTGTTAGCAGTGAAGCACTCAGGATATACACACCTTATACTAACCCTAGTTTTGGGGTTTTTTTTTAAATTTATTTATTTTATTTATTCTTGGCTGTGTTGGGTCTTCGTTGCTGTGCGCGGGCTTTCTCTAGTTGCGGCGAGCGGGCCTACTCTTTGTTGCAGTGTGTGGGCTTCTTATTGCGGTGGCTTCTCTTGTTGTGGAGCACAGGGTCTAGGCACGCAGGCTCAGTAGTTGTGGCGCACAGGCTTAGTTGCTCTGCGTCCTGTGGAATCGTCCCAGGCCACGGCTCGAACCCATGTCCCCTGCATTGGCAGGCGGATTCTTAACCACTACGCCACCAGGGAAGCCTTAGCCCTAGTTTTTATTTCATAGTTCTGCACTAAAATTTTAAAATCTTCAAATTTTTATATTATGCTCATTCAGTTCAATATCCTAAAAACAAAAGAATACAACTCTCGTACAGTTTGTAGACAGGTCTGTTGGATGATTCAGTTAGCACATAAAAAGGAAATTGTATTTGTTCTATCCTTTTAATATGAAGGGATGTGAGACACCTCTGTCCCCCACCTTCAACAGGGGTCAGAAAAAGCCAGTTGGTGAGTTACGTGGGCAATTTGCTGAGTCTTTCAAAAAGAAAACAAAGCCGAAGCGAGTTAAAAACACATTACATTTTAACTCAGTAGAGGCAGGTTTTAACCTTTAAAAATAATATAGACTTTCAAGAATAAAACTTTTGACAAACTCTCAGGAGACATATTTTTACATCAATATTTCCTGAACAATTGAAAAAGAGGATTCAAGATAAGAGTAACTTATCTTGTTTTAAATATCAACAAAATAGGAATTTTGCTTGTTTTGTTTTCAGTTAAAAATTTAGCACCAATTTTTTTTTTCTATGAATTCTTCTATTTTCTAGGAGTTGTTACAGATCCTCCAGTTTCCCAGAGAACGTTTCAGGAATGGAGCCCCATGGTTAGCAAGGGATTAGTGTATTCAAATGTTAAGCCCAGAGGGGTTCCCATGCCCTGCTGGGTTTGACTGCCTTTTATCGCTCTGTCTAAATGATTTCAATTAATTGTTGGAGTGTTATCTGGAAGGCAAATCCTGTGTCTGTGGGCATGCAAAGAAATGCTCGGGGTCTACTCTGCTGAAGTAGGTGGGATCCGTTTGGGCAACATTAGCCCAGTCAACTGGGAAAAGCCCACAAAGACAGGACACGAGGGAGGTTTCCACAGTCTGGTCCACCATTACTGGGCACCCCGTCTCCCAGAGCAGTCAGTGCTAGACCACCAAGCAGATGAGGGGTTGGAGTCCTTGTGTCTCGCTGATTTTTCTTTCTGTGACTCTTGCATCTCTAAGGTCTGTCGAAAGCTTAATTCATTGCTCATTCATTTTCAATATGACTTAGTAGAGAAACCAGAATTCAAAACCCTTGAAGGAAATCATGGTCTCTCTTTCATAACTAAAGGGCTTTTGTGATGGTATTTATGGGGCATCCTTTGGGAGTTTCCATTCAACCCGTTGTGCTTTAATACTATTGCCCCTGAGTAGAGGGAGCAGTTTCTTTTAACCCTCTAATTCTCTCTAATGGGAGTTACGGAGGACCTTATCTTGTCCTTCTTTATCTTTTCTGGATCTGACTCTAGAAATGTATGCACAGAAGCTCTAACTACACTTCCATGAAAGGGACAGAGACTTGTCTCATTCTCCCTTGGGACTGATGGCTGCCCTGCCACTGGTCAGTACCATCCTTTGACCCGGGAAAATGGCCCTCTCCACTCCAAGCCTCAGAGGACAATGCACTTCAGCAAACCTTCCTCAGAAGAAGCCCACCTTAATGCAGGGGACTGACTAGGAACAGGCAGCACCACCTGAATGGAACACCGTGAGGCTATCCCCATTTTTCCCCATCAGGTGCTCCCAACTCATTGCATGGGATCGACCAGTTGCCCTGAGCAGTTTTGTGATTCTTGTCCATAAGAGTGCCCCAGCCCATGGTCAGTGGGGTTCTGGGAGAACCACCTGGCCAGCAGATCACAGCCACTGGACCGAAGGGTATTTCTTGTACAAGATCATGCAAGGTGGGGTCACCGGAATGGGGCTGACATGCTAATTTGCGGTGACTCTTACTGATGTTGGAGACAGGACAAAATTAGGGCACTGAGTGCTGGAGGGTCTACTGCCCAACTTCAGGCTTGTGCTGCACTGTGGGCTCCGGTTGGCTCTCACCCCTCCGTGTTCTGACCATGGTGCCACCTGGTCCACAGCACCATGCAGGAGAGAGGTGGCAATGGTGTCGCCCTCTGCTGTGGACACCTAGGACAGTCATCCTATCCTCTCCGCAGGCTCTGTGCCACCTGTTGGACAGGCCCGCAAGGGTGACTACATCTGTGTTCCAAGAGCTTTGGAGACTGTTGCTCCAGAGTCCTTACAGGCCTTCTTAGTGATGCATTCTCTTGCCTTCAGTGGATATGATGACGTCTTGATCTTCAGGGCCAGTCTTAATGAGGGACCAGTATTTCTGAAGGAATAGGACTGCTCTTCTCACTCAGCCCAGAGGCTCCTTGCCTCTCTCCCTCTCTGGTGATGGTGTGCAGGGCTGCATTCTAGATCACATTCTAGAAATGCAGTGATTACCACGTGAGAGAAATATACTATCCTTATGCTATAAAATTCCGAAAGGAAAACTTTATATGACCAGAAAATTAATTATTGTTCACATTTTTCTGTATACCCGGGTAAGACTGGCATGTTTGGTCATCATCAATGAGGCACAGAAACAACCTTCAAAAGAGCCATTAAAACATGTATTCATGGGCTGCAGGCTGTAGCGTCACGAGTAATTCTGTGACAAGCATCAAATATTTGGTGTTAGGGAACCGCAGAGGCCCTAAGATCTATATTGTTTCAATACAAACTGGCTCTACAGAGCCATTGTGAGTAATAACAGCATTGCTATGCCTTACTTGTGGTGAGAGATATAAAAGTTAGCCAGGACCTGGGCATTTGATGATAAAGAACATGATGAGATGATTCTTGGACTTAACAAGAAAAGACACTATGAAAAATTTTCACATGCACTGGTATGACTGTAAAGAAATACACAGAGTGCCTTTTCACCATTCATTATTCAAAATCCTCATCACTAAATTACTATAACTCACATGCGCCCGTGATTTTGTTCCATTTTTGTAATCAAATTGTTGATATAGACAAAAATATTTACCTGGACCCCACATAGTCTCAGGGCAGCCCTACCCCTGGTTCATACGGCCGGGGGCACATTTCTTGCCCTTAATCCACCCACGTTGCTCGGTGTGCTGAGTGTTAGGACTCCCCATAAGGCCCCCAAAGGTGGGAACCAAGCCCCTGCCCTTGTAGATCAGCAGGTTCACCATTCACCTGTACTTTGTCCCCAGCAAATGGCCGGCTACCATCCTCACAGGATTGGACTTGAGGCTCACAACTCGTTACATGGACTTGATTTGGGCTTTGAGGATTTTAAAATTACTTAACAATTCATTCAACAAAGGTATCTATTCAGTTCTTGCTGTGTGCCAGGAAATGGATCAGTAGAGAACTTACAGAGATGAATAAGACCTGGTTTGCAGCCTCTAGGACTCACAGTGTAGTGGAAGGCAGATCAGTAAGCAGAGAGGTACAATAAGCCGATAGGAGCTATTAGTAGACAGATGCAGAGGACAGATGGGGCAGAGAGGACCGGGGGCTCTGCACAGAGCGAGACCGGAGGCGGCTTCACGGAGGTCTCTTTAAACAAATCTGTTTGAATTAAGTATGAAAGATGACCGGGTCGGGGATGGTGTTTACCGGACCAGAGAGTGGGATGGGAGGAAGGGAATCGGGTGTAGGGAAGCAGCTGGACCAGCATGAGGCACAGCACCCATCAGGGGGCCTGTAAGCAGGTTCTGCGTGGCTAGGGTGCGGGGAGCGGCCCAGTAAGATGAAGCCGGAGTGGTGGGAAGGACCGAGTTTAAGGGGCCTTAATATGCTACACTGAGGAATCTGGGCTTTGGACCACAGACAGTGGAGAACCACGGACGGTGCTAATTTACAGAGGTACGTAGTCTTAATTTTGTTTTAGAAGTATATCCGGAAGTGGTATAGATTGTAATTTAGGGAGGGATTGAGGGCAGGGGAAAGTTAGGAGCATGTCATTGTCATGGTCTGCTGTTCAGAGGGGACCGAGAGTCTAAGGTTGCAGCCTCAGGGGAGGTAAAGGCCAGCTTCGTGACTGGGAAGTCACTCCGCAGCCATGTGGATAACTCATGTGATGGTGAGTGTTAGGATAGCATGTCTGGTAGAAAGGTTTTGGCTGTAAGATAACCCAGCTAACAGTGGGATTTTTTCTCCCCTCCAAGGAGTCTAGATCTCGAGGGCTGCTGCCATTGGTTGAGAATCACGACACTTTCAGGGCTGGGTTTTCTGCTCTTGGCATTATTTAAGCATTCAAGTGGGAAGAAAGGGGAAGGGGCAGCATAGGGAGTGTCTGTCCCGGTTGTCTGTCCCAGCTGGGCTAACACCCCAGCTGTTGGCTGACATCCACCCTTCATCCAGAAAAGGCTGGCAGCAGGAAGCAGTGTCTGCATTGTCGGGGGGCACAGGAGGGGGCAAAGCAGGCCACCACCATGTGTGACTCGTGCCCAAGTCAATTCACCCCAGGCTTTGTTGATGTCCTGTTGGCACTTTGCTCCAGTTGGTTCCCTCTAGAAGTCGAAGCAGGGAGAACAAGGGGCGTGTTTGTATAAGACGCTTTTTAAAAATTTATTGAGGTAACACTGGTTTATAACTTTTACATGTTTCACATGTACAACATTATGTTTCAACTTCTGTGTACTCGGCAGGGTGCTCACCAGCAGAAGTCTAGGGTCTTCCCTCATCATCCAGTCCACCCTCCCCATCCCTTCCCCTCTGGTAACCACTACTCTGTTCTCTGTATGTATGTGTTCATTTCTGTCTAGTTTGGTTTGTTCATTTATTTCTTTGTTGTTGTTGTTGTCCGTTTGTTTATTATATTCCACATATGCGTAGAATCATATAGTATTTGTCTTTCTCTGTTTGACTTATTTCACGTAACCTAATACCCTCAAGGTCAATCCATGTCGTTGCAAATGGCAAGATTTCATCTATTTTATGGCCGACTAATCTTCCATTGTATACAGACACCACATCTTCTTTATTGTTTCCATATCTTAGCTACATGATAAATAAAGCCATGATGAACCTAGGGCTGCATCTATCTTTTTGAACTAGTGTTTTCATATTCTTCAGATAAAGGCTCAGAAGTGGAACAGCTGGATCACATGGTAGTTCTATTTTTAATTTTTTGAGGAATCTCCATCCTTGCCATATGTGGCCACACCAATTTACATTCCCACCAACAGAGCATGAGGGTTCGAGGGGATGTTTTTGAGGGGCCTCATTTCCAGTTTAAGCAACAGAAGCTATAAGCAAGGAGGCTGAGCCACTTTTCTCAGGGAGCCTCCACGAGGAGGGTAAAATGACAGAATGATAAAAAAGAGCCACTATTTATTGAGCAGTTTTCATTGGCCATGTGTCAGGCACCACACAAAATGGTTTATACCCTTCTCAGCTCATCACAGATTTGAGGTAGATATTACCACTCCATTTCTTATTTTAAATAAGAAAATTGAGGCCCAAGGTGCTTCTTTTGCCCAAGACCACACAGCTGGCAAGTGGTGAGCCAAGAATTGAACTGAGGCAGGTCACCTGGGGGAGTCCCTGTATGTGGTCAGCTCCTTGGCACTGCTTGACCCAGGAAAACCAGAGCTTGAAAGTTACCATGAGCTGAGGCTTCAGTATTCAGGAAAATGCTGCTAACCGGGCATCCTCTTAACAACCTGTGCTCACAGTTCAACAGCTGAGTGCAGCAGGCCCTCTGTGTTGTTTAAGGCACAATGTTTTCCCTTCTTCCTTTACCTAAATCATCTGAATTATTACCTCCTCTGCATCCTGATCACCAGCTGCTTTGCACTTCCTGTGGACCAACCTGACGTGGGCTAAGTGCTGCTGAGCCACTGGGGTGAAGAAGTCTTGAACTAGACTCTCCCACATCCCCTATCACCTACTAGAGAATTATTCTTCTGTCTGTTTTTTTCTGTTAAAGTCATGGCATTAACATTCAATCACTCCTGACAGTACCTCTATAACATTTTTAATATGCTTAAAACCAGTGTAAACGTTTTCTATTATAATGATAGGAAGCCTGGAATAATAAGCTTCTTTTTCTTCTTTAGAAAAAATTGTAAAGAGGGAGAGAAGAGATTTTTGATTTTATTGGGTGGGTCCTGGGTATTTTGATAGAGTGTTTAGCGGAATGAAAGATAGCAAAGATGGAGCATAACAGTTTTGGAGGATAAGAAGGTGCAGGAGGCAAGGTCTGTCCTGGCAACGCTGGAGAGCTTGCTCCTGGGTTCGGCCTGGACCAGGGGAATCATCTCAGGTGCCCAGGCATTGCTCAAATCAGCCGCTAACTGCCCTTAAAAAGTAACAGCTGAGGGGCTTCCCTGGTGGCGCAGTGGTTGAGAGTCCGCCTGCCGATGCATGAGACACGGGTTCGTGCCCGGGTCCAGGAAGATCCCACATGCTGCAGAGCAGCTAGGCTCGGGAGCCATGGCCGCTGAGCCTGCGCGTCCGGAGCCGGGAGAGGCCACAACAGTGAGAGACCCGTGTACCGAAAAAAAAAAAAAAAAAGTAATAGCTGAATGCCTTTTCAAAGGCGATCATGGAATCCGCTCTGGCTCTTTTTAAATAAAGGATTTTCGCTTATCTCCAGATTTTGTTTCACTGGCTCTTCTGGAAGTGGGCCTATGATTTAGTGACCTCGTAAATTCCTCTGCAGCCCCTGGATTCCATAATTCTGTTTCCTCCTTAGCTGGTGAAAAGCAACTGTAGCAAACCTCTTTGCCTTCTTTCTACTTTTCTACACTGTCATCCTTCTCGGCTTTAGAGTGTATTGGTTCCCATGGAAACGGCTATGTCCTTGCTGTGGACAGAACTTAATCACAGCCAAAAGGGTGAAATAAAGTACATTTTTATCTTGGATTGAAATTTGTATCATGATTCATGAAATGGAAGAGAGAAAGGAGAAGAAAAGCTAGAGGATAAGAAGGATAGGGGAGGGGGGAGAAAAGAGGGAGGGGGCGGGAATTGAAAGTGATTCCCTGTGCATCTGCCTGAAGAAAACTGTTGGAGGAGAGGCTGGCGGCTAAAATGCACTGTGTCCCTCACTGCATGCCAGGCTGGGTCTGTTCCAGCTCTCACAATCGGAGAGATCATGGAATCGGAGCTGTGGCTGGCCCTGGAGGCTGCTAGCCTGATGTGATTTGAGAGCTGCCTGCCCCACAGTATCTCCCCCATCCACAGGTCACCACGAGAGGGCAAGTCCCTTAGGAACATCTTTCAGTTGTGACACAGTTCCCACTAAATGAGGTAACAGTTTAAGCCATGATCAACTCATATTTTTAGAGGATATTTTGCTAGATCTCTTTCAAGTCCTAGCAATTTGTTGAGGGTCAGACGTTCTGGCACTTAGCAAACGCTTAATAAAGTTACAGGTCTCCAGAGAGACTTCCACCTCCTCTTCCAGGTCCCCTGTCAGGTCCCTGACCTTATCAGCTGCTTCCCACCATCCTAGCACCTATCCTGTACATCTGCCTAGGAGCAGACCCAGGTTTGTAGAGTTTGAGCTTATAGGACTTTGCACCCTCTTTAAGAAAAAGGATGCAAAATTATAAAGTCAGGTACAAGGTCTTGAAAGGGGTCCGTGCAAATGAGGGGCTTAAACTTTATCAGCTTCGTGGGAATTCACCTCTGCATCTATTATCTAATTTAATCTTAAAACAACCCCATGAGGTATAAAATTATCTCTTTTAACAGATGAGAAAACAGGCTCTATGAGAGTCATCAAAATTTATAAAATTTACTAAACCCACGGGTTCAATTGTGACTCTTTGGGACTGATAATTATGAATGGATCATCAGAGAATGTCTCCATGACTGGTTTGGTTTTTTTCTTTTCTTCTTCTTTTTTTTTTTTTTTTTTTTTTTTTTTTTTGCATAAGCATCAGTTGTAACATGCAGAATCAATCCCACTTTTCCAAAATGTGACTTTCATTTCCCCTTCAAATCCAAGCCAGCTGATGGAATGGGATTTCAGCTGTGGTTGAAGTGCTGGAGATGATATCGTATATCCCACATGCAAATAATTGTTTGGCTTTCTGCAATGCATTGTGTATACTTGCAACAGAACAGAGATGGAAACTCAGACTGTCAATTGGATGGCTGGTTAATATCCACAGGCAATGTGTGTCCGATGTTCCAGGACTGGAAATCTGGATCAGCCTGCAAAGCAACTGGGCAGGGATGTTTCTGGAGACCTCCTGGTTGCATTGTGTCGTATGGATCCTTTCACATTAACAGTGGAACCAGCCTTCCTTTTCTTTTCTTTATTCATATCAGCAATATTATCCAGTCTTCCATTTAAATCTAATCAATAGATTTAAAATAGATATGTGCACAAACATCTTTACATGCAAAGTTCCTAAGTGTAGCTCCTCTGTTGGTACCTTCAAAATGGCAGAAACTCAAATAGGTCAGAAAAATTGAATACTCTCCCACTTCATCCTCCCCAGAAAACCACAGTGAGCACATCAGGGAAGGGCTATTTGACAACATGCTTTATAGCAGGCCAGCTGCCATCCAGTATGAGCACGAGCAAGATTCATCCTGGACAGAGTCACAGAGTGCAGGGTGGGAAGAGGAGGTGCCTTCCCCGAGGAGGGAGCAGGGTTGTGAGGGAGAGCTGGGACACCCCCGTCCGGAATCCAGATTCACATATGTGGGAAGTGTTTGCCTCTGAGCCTCAAAACCTCCAATTCAGATCTTCCCTAAGGGCTTTTGTAGACAAAGCACTGTTCTTGGGCCCCATAATAGTAGACAAAGAACTGTTCTCGGGCCCCGTGATAACAGCACAAGTTTATTAAGAGATTGCTAAGTATTTTTACATCTGTGATCAAATTTAATCTGTCATCTAACTTATCCTTACAACTCCATGAGGAAGGAACAATGATAAGTAACCCTTTTTACAGATGAGAAAATGGAGGTTCCACGAGAGCAAGTAATTCTCAAGGTCACCAGGCTAGTCAGTGGTGGAATCAAGGTTCAAATCTAGTTCCATTTGACTCTAGAGTCATGCTCTGAATCTTGATGACATTTGTGGGGTTCTTACCATGTGCCAGTCTCCAGGCTAGCAATTTACAGAGTCTCTTATTTGATCTCCATGCTGATCTCTAAAGTGTTTTAATCCTGTCTTCAATGACTCTATAATCTAGTCTGGGGAAGAGAGTGAGGTAAATGAGAATAAGATAGTATTTTTGAAACTCTAATACAAATCAGAGTAACGTAAGTGCAAAAGAAAGATGAAGAGTTCACCAAGTGAATGGTTCTGGGATAGATTTTTTAAGGATAGTTTGGATTTTCAACCCATTGAATTGGAGAAACAAGAAATTCCTCATGGAAGGACACATGGGAACAAAGACAGGGGCATGTCTGAGAAATGCTCTGTCTAGTTCTTGTGGTTTGACAGAGCATAGGTTGTGTGTGAGGGATATTTGGCTGGGGAGTTGGACTGGCATTTACCACCAGGTTGAAAAATTCTCAAGTTATCTGGTAGACAATGGGAGAAAGATGATCAGGTCCAAGCCTAACTTTAAAAAAGAAAATGCCACAGCATTTTTAGACCAGATCAATGCAATTGTTTAAACAAGAGGTAGCAAAGGTCTGAACCTGGCTGGGAACGGGGAAGTTGAAGGGAGGATTATGCAAGAAACACGTATGAAACATTAGATCTTGTGTTCCCACCTGTGGGGAAAAGACTTACACCAGAACTCTAGTCACTCTGCCCAGGGTCTTTAATTGTACCAGGATCCCCACAGGGAGCCAGAAAGTGTCTCTTGGGGGAGAATGTTTCTTCCAAAGATGTTGACTCCGAGGAGAGCCTGAAGCCTGCATAATACCACAGGGGTGGCCCATCTGCAGTTTTTGTTTTTGTTTTTAATGTTTATTTATTTATTTTGTTGCACTGGGTCTTAATTGCGGCTCGCCAGGCTCCTTAGTTGTGGCACGCATATGGGATCTAGTTCCCTGACCAGGGATTGAACCCGGGCCCCCTGTGCCACCAGGGAAGTCCCCCCCAACTGCAGTATTGACTATACTGTTTTCCCCACATCTGTAAGCCTGGAATCTCAAGGGGCAGGGGAGAGAAGGGGAGAGCAAAGAGCTTAAGAAATGGTTTGTGGGTCTGACAGGAATGTTGGCTGTCATGGGACAAAAAATGTCTGTATTTTGTAAGCATAATTATTTTACAGCTTTCTGTATTTTCTTTGTTGTTTTCCCTTTCATTCTCCCTTTGTGTTTTCTGTGGTGGTGCTTTTTCAAATGAAGTTCCTTCTGAAAATTGCTGCCTGTCTCAGCTGCCCTGAAAGGAAATAAGAAAAAGGGCTTCTTTACCACTTGGATCTGAATGTTAAAGGTGTAGGAGCAGGAAGCCTCAGGATAGGCGGGGAGAGGGTGGGAAAGCCCGGGAGCATTTAGGAAAGAGGTAGGATGGGCTTGAGCAGCTGTTCCTTCTGGCCCAGAGTCTCCTTCCAGCCTCTTCTCCTGGTGTGTTTGGATTTTGCTTGATTCCCAGAGGGGGTCCCCTTACTTCTGGATATACCACTGACTTTTGATGATTCCTCTGTAGAAGGACTAAGATTGAAGTGACCCTGAAGCACAAGAAGAGTGTGACTCCTCTGTCTTCCAGGACTACCGAGTCCATCATCCACGAAGCTGGAGTGATCAATCTAAAAAGCAAACATTATCCATCATCCCAGAATCAATTCTCTCCATACTAACCAACTTGATCTGATTCCCATTTACCTTCTGGGCTCATTTGTCCTATGTTTTAATCTCCTAGCAGTGCTGAACTGCTTATGTTTTATCCTTCTTCTTCCTGGATCTCCAAAACACAGGCATGCACATACACATGCACACACACGCACACTGTGGCATTTCTAGACTGGAGTCCCCCTCCCGCCTAGAATAACGAAATCTTTCTCATCTTTTAAGGTTTAGGAAGCCTCCCCTGACTTAATTCTAGCTGACTCCAAAGCCCAACTTCTGGGCTCCCATAATATCTGTAACACATTGCTGCCATTACTCTTACCAACTTGTATCATAATAATTTGTTTGTAAGTCTGTTTTTGGAACCAGACCGTGGGCCACGGGCTCCGTGAATACAAAACTGAGGCTTCTTCGTGTTGGTATCACTGTGTCCAGTCACTTGGAGATGCTCAATGAATGCTTGAAGAATGAACCCTGAAAACCGTCTGAGGTGATGCCGTGACTGCATGGCCCCAACTTTTCTTTAATGTAGAGACGTGTTAAACATCTGCAAAAGGAGAAAGCATTCATGTGGAGGGACTCTATACTCATTCTTAAATAAATATGAAAAGCACATTGATTGGTTACGTGCAGGCTCCATTCAGAATCTCCAGGTTTGGAGCTCACAGCCCGCTGGTATTTTATGTTTATTTACACATGGCAAAATCTAGCTTCCTGTTTTGAGAGAAAATGTTTCTCACAAAGCTTTATTAAAATGTTCAAACAGTCTCACAGACATCAAATTGCTCTCACAACACAACTCTTTAGTGTAAACAACCAGAAATGCAAGGATTAAATTCCCCTTCAAGTATGTGGGCTTAAAAAGAAAGAGCAGCCATGCTTGGCAAAGTAAAGCTCCGAGCTTTATTGAGCCTCTTTTTAGATGGGAGCTCAGGACTGTCAGTCAACCAGAGACACATCTGGGGCCCCCCATGCTGACTGTGAGGAACTAGAGAAAGGGATGAGTCGGGACAAACTTTGAAGGCAAATATGTTCGTCTCCTTTACAATAAGAGAAAAAAGCATTAGTAGGTCCATTAGCACACCAGCTGGGCGGGGGACCCATTCTTACTTTTCAAATAGGCCTAAAAGGCCAGACCCCCTGGTTACCAGTATGTAATTCCCGTTGACATGGGAAAGGGTAAGCAGTTATTTTGTTTGTTGTTGTTTTACTTTAAATAAACGATAGTCTGGGAGTCTGAAATCCGGCACAGCAGGGAGAAAACAACTACACATGCTTTCTCAGAATTGCAACAGCTCACGCATACCAAGGGCACCGGTTGTTACCATTGTGGTGTTGTTTTCACTGCTTTTCCTAACGTGAACAACTGGGAAATTAGAAGACGGCTTTCTTGCGATTCTCCCCTTCTGAGGGTCTAGACTGCTTTTGCTTATGTGCACAATAGACTCACTAACAAAGAAAATTTTTGAAAGCACAGCACATATGCTCATATGTACATTTTGAAAACCACATGGGATTTTTCTCCATTTTAGCTTACACTCAGAAGCTGAAGCTGTCATTAAGTAAAGGGAAAAGGCTGCTTTCAAGCATGAATCATTTTTCACAGACTTCATTAAAATAAAATAAACTTCTTTGCTAGTTAGTGAAAGGCAGTGGGGGAGGGTGGGGAAGGAAATTCTAACTCTCCTCTGTGCTGAAGATAAGGAAAGATGCTGCCAGTCTGGCCATTTGAAAGAGGTGGAAACAGCACATCCGTTCTAAAGATAAACAAAATGAAGCATGAGGATGTCACTGGAGACAGACTAGCCCAGAGACTCAAAATGAATCAACAGCAGAAACGTGAAGAAAATTTAGGTTTTCTGATTCCAAGGCCAGCGCTTTGTCCCCTAAGTTTAGGGATGCTTCCAGAAAATGTTACCAAAATTGGAGGTGTGATAATTAAACTTATACATTTTAAGGGAGGTTCTCTTTCCAGTTATCTTTCACAATAGCAGTCTCTAATTATAACGTGTCTTTTTCCTCAAAGTTTGACAATATATTTGAAGTGGTTTGTGCATCCTTTTTTAAATTTTGAAATATTTTTGACCCATCAAAAAATAATGTAAAAACACCATCCAGCTTAAGAAATAAGATACTTGAAGTTGAAGCCCCCATGATACCTCTATCCTCCCATACCACTGACCACTCCAGAATTTGATGTTTATCATTTGTATGTATTTAACAGATACAGACACTCTGACAGGCACAGTTCTAAATACTTTACAAATATTGACTCATTAATCCTCCTCGTAACCTCCCAATGAGTTGAATACTACAGTTATCCTTGTCTAACAAATGACAGAACTGTAACACAGAGAACGTAAGTAACTCTCCCAGAGTCACACAGCAACCAAATTACAGAGGTAGGATAGGACACAAATCCAGGATCCTGGATCTAGAGTCGGTGCTATCAATTACTATGCTATGCTTCCTCCTGCCATCTATCTATCTATCTATCTATCTATCTATCTATCTACCAACCCGTCTCTCCATCCCTAAACAACACATACTACTATTTCAGCATCATCATAGAGCCATCATTATACAGTATGTATTCTTTTGCAATTGCTTTCTTCTTCTCAATATTATATTTGCAGGATTCATTCATATTGCTGCAGGTAGTTCTAGCTCATTCATTTTCATTGATGGTTCATTACATCATGGTGTGAACAGACAGAATTATTCATTTTAGTATCAATGAACACTCAGGGGTTTCCAGAATATTTTTCTACTACAAACATGGCTATTATGAACATTCCTGTGCATGGTTCCTGTGCACTCATGCATTTTTTTTTCTCAGGGGTATGTGCCTATGAGTAGAACTGCCAGATTAAAGGGTATACTTAACTTCAGGTATCCCACATATTGCCAGATTATCCTCTAATGAGTTGTACTAATTCACACTCCTCCAGCAGATGAGTTTCCATTTTCCACCTTATTTCTAAAACCAGGTATTGATTTAAAACTAGGTATTTAGGTATTGGGTATTTTAGACTTTTAAAATTCTTGCCATCTTGTTTTAATTTGCATTCCCTTGATTACCAGTTAGGTAGAAAAGCCTTTTCAGTAGGGTCTTCTGACCACTGCTGGTTCATATTTTTTACCATTTTTTTCTTGAGTTGTCTTTTTTTTTTTTTTAATTTATAGGAGGCCTTTGTGTATTCTGCCTAATAACCTGTGTCCATTATACTTGTTAGAAATAGTTTCCCCGTGGTTTTTAATTAATGTAATGGACATGGGTGCTAAAGAGACTATTCAAAAAAGACAGAAAAATACCTAGAAGTAAAAATTTCTAGGTCATATAGTAGGTTTATGTTTAACTTAGTGAGAAACTTCCAGACAGATTTCTAAATTGGTTGTGATATTTTAAAATCCTGCCAGAAAGGTACAAGAATACTAGTTGTCTCATACTCTTATCAAGATTTGGTGTGGTCAGTCTTATTTATTTATGTCAGGCTTTCTAGTGGGCATGTGGTGATATTCATTGTACTTTTCATTTGAATTTCCCTGATTTATGATGTTGAGCATTTTTCATTTGCTTCTTGGCTACTGTGTATCTTCCTTGCAAAATGCCTGTTCAGATCTTTTGCCCATTTTAAAAAAGTAGGTTTGTGTTTTTATTATTGAGTCATGGGAGTAGTAGTTATCTGTATATTCTAGATACAAGTCCTTTGTAAGATACATATATTGCAAACATTTTATCCCAGTATAGAGCTTGCCTATTCATATTTTAACAATGTCTTTTGAAATGTAGAATGCTTTAGTTACTTCATTTCTTTTTTTTTTTTTGGTCAGTGATTTCTAGAGGTTCTAAGAAATCTTTCCTTATTTCTAAGGTGTATATATTATCATATGTATTCTTCTGGAAGCTTTAAATTTTTAGCTTTTATGTTTAAGTTAAATGATCCATTTCAAATTAATTTTTGTGTAAGGTGTGAAGTATGTCAAAAAATTTTTCTTTTTTATATCCAGTTATTCCTGCATCACTTGTTGAAAAGATACTTCTTTCCTAAAGGTGTTAAGGTGCTTTGGCACCTTGGTCAAAAGTTAACAAGTTAGATAAACATGGATCTATTTGTGGTCTCTCTACTGGTTCTGTTAATCTTTTTGGCTACCTTTTCAGCAATATCATACAATCTTAATAACTTCAACTTTATATCAAGTCTTAGTTTCATTGATCTTCTCCATTTTTTTTTAATAAATTTATTTATTTTATTTATTTTTGGCTGTGTTGGGTCTTTGTTGCTATGTGTGGGCTTTCTCTAGTTGTGGCGAGCAGGGGCTACTCTTCGTTGCGGTGCGCAGGCTTCTCATTGCAGTGGCTTCTCTTATTGCAGAGCACCGGCTCTAGGCGCGGGCTTCAGTATTTGTGGCACGCAGGCTCAGTAGTTGTGGCTCACAGGCTCCAGAGAGCAGGCTCAGTAGTTGTGGCACATGGGCTTAGTTACTCCGTGGCATGTGGGATCTTCCTGGACCAGGGCTCAAACCCATGTCCCCTGCATTGGCAGGCGGATTCTTAACCACTGCACCACCAGGGAAGCCCCTTCTCCATTGTTTTTTAGTCTCTATTTTATTTATTTCTGCTCTGATCTTTATGCTGTCTTTCCTTTCACTGTCTTCAGGATTTCCTTGTTCGTCTTCTAGTTCCTTTAGTGTAAGGTTATAGATTGTTATTTGAGATATTTCCTGTTTCCTGAGGTAGGTTTGGATCACTATAAACTTCCCTCTTAGAACTGTTTTTGCTGCATCCCTAGATTTTGGATCATTGTGTTTTTGTTTTCATTTGTCTCCAGATATTTTTTGACTTCCTCTTTGAAGTAACCCATTGGTTGTTTAGTAGCATGTTGTTTAGCTTCCACGTGTTTGTTTTTTGCAGTTTTTTTTTCCTGTAGTTGATTTCTAGTCTCATAGCCCTGTGGGGAGTCTAGTCTCAAAGATGTTTGCTATGATTTCGTCTTCTTAAATTTACTGAGACTTGTTTTGTAGACTAGCATGTGATCTATCCTGGAAAATGCTCCATGTACACTTGAAAAGAATGTGTATTCTGCTGCTTTTCGATAGAATGTTTTATACATATTGATTAAGTCCATCTGGTCTAATGTTTCATTTAAGGCGAGTGTTTTCTTATTGATTTTCTGTCTGGATGATCTGTCCATTAATGTAAGTGGGGTGTTAAAGTGGCCTACTATTACTGTGTCACTGTTAATTTCTTTCTTTATGTCTGTTAATATTCGCTTTATGTATTTAGGTGCTCCTGAGTTGGGTGCATTTATATTTACAATCATTATATCTTCTTATTGAATTGACCCCTTTATCATTGTTCCTTCTTTGCCTCTTGTTACAGTCTTTGTAAAGTCTATTTTTTCTGACATAAGTATTGCCACCCAGCTTTCTTTTTGTTTCCATTTGTATGGAATACCTTTTTCCATCCCCTCACTTACAGTCTGTGTGTGTCTTTAGATCTGAAATGAGTCCCTTGTAGGCAACGTATATATGGGTCTTGCTTTTGTATCCATTCAGCCACTCTATGTCTTTTGATTGGAACATTTACATTTAAAGTAATTATTGATAGGTATGTACTTATTGCCACTTTGTTCATTGTTTGGGTTTTTTTTTTTTTTTTTAGTTCTTTTTTATTCCTTTCTTCTTTTGTTCTCCTCCCTTGTTATTTTATGACTATCTTTAGTGTTATGTCCAGATTCCTTTCTCTTTTTTTGCATATGTATCTATGGTATCAAATGCATTTTAACAATCCTGCATTTTTACTCCCCCCTTCACATTTACTCTTTGTGACATCTTATTTTACATCTATTTGTTTTGTGTATCTCTTAATCACTCACTGTGGATATAGATGATTTTACTTTTTGTCTTTTAGCCTTCCTACAAGCTTTATAATTGGGGCCACCTCAGGAACCCTGAGTTCCGGTCTTTACCTCCTTGATTCAGCAAGACTGCTGTGCTGTTTGAATTTGCTCTTCCTATGCCACAGTCTTCAAAGTGCCTCCAGGCAGATGCCAGGTGGTTGTGGGCTCATCTCATTTCATTCTCTTCTCTCAGGGACTTTTACTTTTGTTTTGTGTTACTTTTGTCCAACATCTGAAAACAGTAATTAATATATTTCACCTAGTCTGTACTGAAAGAGCTTATTTGATACTAATTACTTCATCATGACCCAAGAGTTTTTACTTTTTAATCATAAAATGTGTTTTAAATTTTATTAAATGCATTTCTTCACCTGTCAAGATTTTCTTCAATTTGTTATGGTGGTGAATTACTTTAATAACTTTCCTAATGATAAAACGTTCTCATATGCCAAGGACAAACCCAACTTGACGATGATGTTTTATTTTTTTAGTACTTGCTAGATTTGTTTTACCAATGTTTTGTTCAGGATGTTTACACCTAAATTCAAAAATGCAATCGGGCTGTATATTTTCTTTCTCATGCTGTCTTGGATTTTGGCATCAAGATTTTGCTAATCTTTTAAAATATACAGGGGTGTGTTAGTTTCTTATTGCTGCTTAACAATTTTCTACAATCTCAGTGACTTAAAATGATACAAATTTATTATCTTACAGTTCTGGAGGTGTGAAGTCCAAAATGAGTTTCACTGGGCCAAGATTAAGGTGTCAGTAGGGCTGCAATCACTCCAGAGACCCTAGGAGAGAATTGGTTTTATTGCCTTTTCCATCTTCTAGAGGCTACCTGCATTCCTTGACTCATGGTCCCCTTCCAGCCAGCAATCACACCACTCTGAACTCTGCTCTGTCATCACAACTTCTTCTCTCACTCTGACTTTTCTACTTTCCTCTTTCACCTATAAGGGCACTCAAGACTGCATTGGATTTACCTACAGAATACAAGATAATCTCCCTATTTAAGACATTTAATTTAACATCTGCAAATATTCACAAGTTTCAGGAGTTATGATATGAATATCTTTGGGGGGATTTGTCTGTCTAGCAAAAAAGGAGAAAATATTCTCCAATTTTCTTTTCTTTGAAAGATCTTATATAAGATTGGAATTATCTATTCTTTGAATATTTGATAAAATTTGCCAGTCAAATTGTATGGGACATTTTTGTGCGTAGCTTAAAAAAAAATAGCCAAAGTGGTGTGTGTGTGTATGTGTGTGTGTGTGTGTGTGTGTGTGTTTTAAAATAACCATAACAATACTGTTACTAAGAATAAGATTATTACTTTCCAGTAGTTTTTGACCATCGGATATAGCCCTCTATGGTATATGGATATACTCTATACCACCAAAATACTGGGTTTTTAAGTCTCTTTAAATAATTCTTTTTTATGGAATTATGTCACCAACTAGCGATATAGTTGGGTCCTTTTGTTTTTTATATTTCAGAATTCCTTTTTCCTTTTTGATTTAGTTTTGCTTTATAATTATGTAAACATTTGCATACTTCCAATGTCAAAACTATAAAACAAGGTTTATTCAGAGAAGCCTAGCCTCCAGAATATCCATTCCTTCTCAGTTGTCCAAATTCTCACTTTTTTCTTACTAACCATATATTCTGGAGATCACTCCATCGCTACACGCAGAGACCTCCCTTAACACTTTTTATAACTTCATAGTACTCATTGTTGCATGTACCATGGTTTTTTTGGAACAAGTTCTTGTTTTTGGACATTCGGGTTGTTTTTAGTCTTTGTCTAATACCAAGAGTGTTTCAATGAATAGCTTTATGCATAAGATATTTCATATTTTTGTGAGTGTATTTTTAATATAGTTTTCTAGAAGTGGGACTGCTGGTTCAAAGAGTAAATACTTTCCTTGTCATCCACAATCTCATCACAGAAAATCTTGTCAATCTTTTGGATTATTGGCAATATCATAGGTGAGAAATATTACTTTTAATTTGTACCTTTAATATTATGAGTGAAACTGAGCATCTTTTCCTATGTTTAAAGGCCATTAACATTTCTTTCTTTGTGAATTATCTAACATAGATAAAAGTGTGGTATCTACACTTTTCTATAGGGCTATTGACATTTTTTCCTTATTTTTCCTTATTTTTAGATAGAAGATATCCACCACTTGTGTGACACAAATTAAAATATTTGAAAATTTGTTGCCTTTGAGTTTGCTTATGATGTGGGGTTTTTTCATTAATGGTTTTATTTTGTCATGCAAAGTATTTTTGCTTTTTATTTATATGGAATCAAATTTGTTGGGTTTTTCCCTTTTGGATTCTTTGAGTCATACTTGGGAAAAGTTTTCTTCATTTCCAACTTATAAAGAAATTTGTGCATGTTTCCTCTAGTACTTTAATGGTTTTATCGTTTAGACAAATCTCTGATCCACTTGTTATTTATGCTAACTTTAATGTGAGGAATGGATCCAATTTTACATATTTCAGTATAGTTATTTAGTTGTCACAACACCTCTTATTAAGAATTCTGTATTTTCTTCACTGATTTTAGTTGTTGCCTTTATCATATACTAAATTTCTGTATGTACTTGAATCTACTGTATTTTCTATCTGTTCATTGATGTACTTATAGACTCATGAGCAAATATCACACAATTTTAAGCATAAAGACGTTGCAGCCTATTGTAACGTTATATATTTATTTAGCAGAGATAACTCTCTCCTGTCATTGCTTTTCTTTCTGAAGGTTTTTCTGGGTCATCTCCTTTCTTTTTTTTTTTTGCGGTACGCGGGCCTCTCACTGTTGTGGCCTCTCCTGTTGCGGAGCACAGGCTGCGGACGCGCAGGCTAAGCGGCCATGGCTCACGGGCGTAGACACTCTGCGGCATGTGGGATCTTCCCGGACCGGGGCACGAACCCGTGTCCCCTGCATCGGCAGGCAGACTCTCAACCACTGCGCCACCAGGGAAGCCTCATCTCCTTTCTTGTGTGTCTAAATGCATATTATAATCAACCGGTCCCAGCTTCAGGAAAAAAACAAAAACCAAAAAACTCATGGCATTGGTATTTTTACATGCAGTGCATTAAATATAATTCAATGAAACAATTACATCTTCATGATGTTGAGTCTCCTTATCCAAAAATATGGTGCATTTTGCTATTTTTTATGTTTATATTTCAGTCTCTAAAGAATATTTTATAGATATCCTCAAATATGCTTTGGACATTTCTTGTCATCTATGCTTATAGTTGTTTTCATTTCATTTTATTTTGTTTTGCTATTGTAAAATGGAGTCTTCTCTCTCATTATACCCTCTAAGTGGTTATTGTTTGTATATATAACGTCATTGATTTCTGAATGCTGTTTTTTATAATTTGTGACTTTACTAAATTCCCTTATTATTTGTAATAGTTTTTCCGTTGATTCTTTCAAGTTTTCTGGAGTGATAATCACACTGTCAACAGATACAGCTTTAGCCTCCTTTCCAATTCTTATGCTATTGTCTAATTGCATTGTTTGTACACGTTATTTAATTTTATTCTTTTACATTACCTATGAATGTAGACTCAAATGGCTTATCCAATAAATTTCCAAATGAGATCATAGACTTTAATTTAAAATATCTATCTTTATCTCAGTTCTGTTAGATAGAATAGATTCCTGCTCTTATCATTAGTATCAACATTTTCATGCCTACATTTCCTCTCATTTTTATAAAATAATAAGTGCAAATGTGATATGTTATTCCAACAATACCACAGTCACTGCTAAGAAGACAAATAGGGCAAATGCAGTAAATGTACCAATATTGGGCAGCAGTTAGCAAACCCATTAGGTGGTCTCCTCTATGATCTTGTATACAAATATAGATTCTCAAGTAGGAAAGGAATTTAAGAATATTAAAAAATAATGCAGATAAGTGCAAGTGGTACAATAGTTAGAATTTTCAATGTTGAAGACTAGTTTCACCTTCTTTTACACCTGAAAGGTATGTGGGGTGACTGTCTCCTTTAAGATGCAGACTGATAAAGTAGATATTCCATTTTTTTCCCCTATTAAATGCTTCACATTTGGTACATGCACATCTTCTCTCTCTAAGCCTTCTTTTTTCTCCCCCTACTAGAAGAGAGAGGAGAGGGCAGCAAAAATATCTTTTTCTCTCAAAATACCAATTCTCATTTTTCTACCTAACGTCTTTTAATTCTTTAGCTGGACTCTCTTTTGCCATCTACTGATAATCATCAAGGTAAATTTTTCCATTAGCTTTCAGTTCTCCTACTTAAACAGAAGCTCTTGAAAATTATTGTTTCATTATAAAGCAATGTACACCTATCGTAAAAAAAAATACAGATAGACATAATATTCTTCTGCAATTCTGTTATCCAAATGCAAATATAAACACTTTTATTTCTATTTTTGAAATATATTATTTTACAGTGGTGGATACATGTCATTATACTATATATTGGTGAAAATCCATAGACTATACAACACTAAGAATGAACCCTAATGAACACTATGGACTTTGGGAGATAATGGTGTGCCATGTAGGTTCATAGACTGTTACAAATGTACCACAGTGGTTCTGGATGTCGGAAGTGGGGAGGCTGTGTATATGTGGGAGCAGAGGGGTGTCTAGGAACTCTCTGTATTTCCTTCTCAATTTTGCTATGAACCTAAAACTCTTCTTAAAAATAAAGTGTATTGGGGGCTTCCCTGGTGGCGCAGTGGTTGAGAGTCTGCCTGCCAATGCAGGGGACACGGGTTCGTGCCCCTGTCGGGGAAGATCCCACATGCCACGGAGCGGCTAGGCCCGTGAGCCATGGCCGCTGAGCCTGCACGTCCGGAGCCTGTGCTCGCAACGGGAGAGGCCACAACGGTGAGAGGCCCGCGTACCGAAAAAAAAAAAAAAGTGTATTAAATTCATAATGTAATGCTCATATACTCATATACCATTATGGGCAATATGCCATTTTCATTTAGTATTCTGTTTTGTTGATATTTTTTCCCTTAAGTTTTTAAATCTTTTACATTACAATTAAACGTCCTTATAACCAAATCCGTGACTGTTTCCTAGTAAAGATTCATAGAAATAAAATAATGTCTCAAAGGAAATGCACATTTTAAGTGCTTTTGATATATGTTATCATCACTCATAAGGGCATAATAAATATTTGTGGACTGAATGAATAAAAACTGGTAGCTCTTTGTGGGGAGGGTAAGAATAAAGAGGGAAGCTGGTCTTCACTTGTGAGGACACCTGATATTTGAAAGAAAGTAGAAGGATGAAATTCCAAATATTTTTCAAACCACACTCTACCATCCCGTCTCCCAAAGACACGTGGCGTCTCTCCAAGAGGAGAATCTCAAATGTTAGGCAGCTGTAGAAACGCTTGTGTTATACCTCCCTGCCCCATCGAGCCCCACTGCCCTCTGGGACTTGTGATTCTGTGACAGCGAATGTCATCAAGAAGCAAGGCGAGCATACTCAACTTTCTGAGGCAGAAAAGTCGAATGACGAATTTCAGATTTTCAAAATGAGGGCCAAATTAGCAGGGGCTTAGTTATCTGTGGGCCCGCATGGGGCTGTCAGAGGAGCTAGGGCTTTAGTCTGTGTCTGGGCTCACTTCTTGGCTCTGCTCCTCACTGTTTCTGTGGGCGTGGCCCCTGAACTCTTCTGAGTCTCAGGAGTGTCAGCAGTTCTAATCAGCCTGGCGGACAAAGTGGGTATGTGTGTCCAGTGCTGAGCACGGCTGTCGCACAGAAAATGTTCACTAAATGTGTGATTCCTCACCCTTTCTGTAACCAGAATGCCCCGATAGTATGGATTAACTAAAATGTGATGTTGTTTTTCACAGTAAACACTATTGCAGTTTCCTGCCTATAAAAAACCCACTCAGGAATAATCTGTCGGTGGAAATGACAATGACACCCTTTTTGCCCCCCTCCCCCATCTCTGCCCCAAACCACTTGCTGCTTCCTCTGTGGGAATCTCCTCCCCGCCCGACCAAGCCCCTGCGGGATAGGGCACTGCAGACATGCTGCCCCTTCTTGGCTGTCTCCCATACCCTCTACCCTGCACCCCCAGCCAGCCAGTATTGCCAGATGCTCCCTTCCCCTCTGCCCGGGAGAGCTCCACCCCACACCCTCTCAAAGGGCTGCTCTCTGGCATGGCCACTCAGAGTGCCCACAATTTCCTCACAGCCATCTATCTACAAATAGTGGAGAAGTGGATCGCACTGTCCCCTGAGTTATTTTGTGACGAGTACGTTGAGATGGTAGGAAGAAATCTGGACGGTGAACTCAAGATACCTGGTTTCTAGTTCCTCTTCTGCCACAGTCTATTCACAGTCTTGCCTCTAGGGCTTTCCAGGGTTACAGAAATTCCAGTGTATGGAACCCCTTAGCCCTTAAGGGGACCCAGGAAAGCCTCAATTCCTTTTCAATGCCAGATCAAGGTTTCCTTGATATAATACCATGTGGTGATGGGAACAAGAAGCAACTCGGCTTTTACACATGGCATAGTATCATCTCATTTAATCCTCATGACAAGCCTGTGAGGTTGGTATTATTCTGTCTGATACACAAGGAGAATGAGGCCTGGTGCGATTAAATACGCCATAAGGTTACCTAGTCAGTAAATATGGTGTCCTTTCAGAGTCCACCTCTGAATGACTGTACTCTCTGCCCTAGTACCCTATACTGGACAATCTCTAAGCTCCCCTCCATCTTTATGACACCACACAGGCTTTATTTGGGCTAGCCTGGGAAGCTCTTCTAGTGCTGTTTTGATGGGAGAGCATGTTTAGATGTTCCAACAATTGACGCTTAAATGAAGAGCTTTTTTTAAAAAAAAAAATGCAATCCAACTAAAAAATAACCTGTGTGTGTATTTGGTATAAAAAACTCAGCAAACCAAGCCCTTTTTATTTTTAGCTACACTCTCAGCTACCCTCATTTCTGCTTTCCTGTCTTGTTCACTTGCCCATTCTCAACAAAATCATCTCAGCTACTCTTGACCCCCTCCACCCCACCTACTCTGCACACATTGTCAGTCATCAAAACCAAGTGACTCTTCCTTTAAAATGTCTCCAAAACCTGACCCTTCCTTCAAAGTTTCACTGCTTCCCCTCATGCCGGCCCGTCCCTCCTGGTAGCAGCCTCCTAAGTCCTGCCCTCTCCTTCCAGCTGGCTGGGGAGTATGATTCAAGCACATCGAATGGGACAGCAAGGACCAGGTCAAGAGGAAAGGACAGGTTTCCCAGTACCTGAAGCCCTAGCAACCCGCGTGAGTGTGAAGAGAGAGGTCAGTGCAGAAAAGCCCTGAAGTCCAGGGTGTCAGTGCTGCAAGCAACTTCCTCACCCTGAACAAGGACAAGAGGACTTTCCAGAGCAGCCCGAGAACAGAGGAAATGATCTCTTGCTCATCCTGGAGTGAAGAGAGAAATGTGCTGGGAGGGGCTGAGTCACTCCCTACAACTGAAATCAGTGCCGAAAACCCCATCTCAGGGTAGAAGTCAGAACTGGACTGGCAGACTTCGTCCCACACAGATTTGAGGAAGGAAAGTGCGGGAGGAGGGTATACTTGCTTATCCTTCAAATGCTAGACTCCAAGAGGCCCAATTCTCCTTCAGTTTCCACCTTGAGCTCTGCAAGATTGCATATTGCCTGTCTGTTAATCCCTGCCCTCTCCCGAGCATGACCTTGAGTGAGTCTCGCCGAATTGATTACTGATAAACCGCTGTGAGGAGCCCTTCACCTCCCAGCACTGGAACCAATACTACAGCCCTTTGGGGCTGTTGATTTGTGGAGGACGGATCCCCAAACAGCTGTGGGGCAGCCTCTTAGCAGCCTGCTTGGCACATAGAAAATTTGTTGAACTAAGTTACTAAAACAAGACAGGCAGAAGGATCACATTTAAAACACCCTGGAGCATATGTTCACATGAGGTATGGAAACACCAGGCTTCCAGCAAACAGCAGCGACGTCTCAACCTCATAATCCAAAAAGAAGATAAGATATTGAGGGGCCCCGGAGGTCACAAAAGAGAGTCACGTCCCATTCCTTTAAACTGCAGGCTTGTGAGTCAGAAATAAGCCTTTTCAGACATACAAGTCAGTCTTTTCAGACATGCCCCCAAGTCACAGTTTCAGTGACAAGTACCTGGAATGCATGCAACCATTTGCCATCCTGTGCACTTGAGGCAAAGGGTTCTGATCCTGCGCAAGTCTTTTCCACTCAGCCCATACTCAACATCAGAATCCTTCTCAACGGTGTTCCATGAAGCTACTCCAGATGAAAAGGTTGGCACGTAAGATAGATCTTACGTGCCATCCTGATGGAACCCATTCCCCTCATTTCAATGGTGAGGAAACTGAGACTCAATGAGGTTTACTAGATTTTTCATGTTTTATTTGGCAAAAGTGCTCAAAGCAGCACTTAGATCTTTGGACTCCTTGCCCAGTGCTCTTTCTAGTAACTATCTCTGAATCCTAACATGTTCATTTTCAATAATATTGTCTTGGAAACTTAAGAGCCACCCTAACATTTATGATTCAGGTGCCTTATGAAACAGCATCTACCCCAAAATGGAGGAAATGGAGGCTCGTAATATCTCACAATTCCTGAATGGATTTAAAGTCAAGGGTAACCACTGCAGGTGAGGTATGACTTTGGCATAATTCTCTTTTTTGTCGCTATTTCCTGTGTTTGCCTCTCTCATCATTTCTCTAGAGGAGTCTAGTGACTGAACCCAATGGCCGTATAAATGGCAAATGACTAGGAGAGATAAACGCTGAGGCAAACAGCAATGATTTTTTGGTATTTTATGATTGATTTCTGTTTTCTTGAGCTTTTTACTCTGTAACAAGAACTCCTTTTGCATGTTATTTTGCTCTCTTTGATGGTTCATCTTCCCATAAGGGAAAAAAAACTTAATAACTCTTTTGTCTGTTTTGAACCCCATATATTAAATTTTTACCATGCTAACATACTACATTGCTGAAAGAAGATAATTACGTGGTAAAATTAAGACATTCTGCAATTAAATCTTGTAATATCATTAATTTCCAGATGCACACAAATTATATTTACCTCAAGAAGAATAGTAATTTCCTTTGTTTCACTCACAAAAGCAGGTAATAACAATCTTTCTCCTGCAATTATTTTAGACAAATTTTCCAATTTGTTATCTTAGACCTCTCAGAGCAGTAATGATACATTATCTCAAACTTCAAGTGTTACTTTTATCATTGTATCACTAATGATCTTTTAGATTGAAAACGTTGTTTTCCTTTTGAAAAAGCATTGACACATATTGTCATCTCTCTCCAGTCTCTCCATAATCTTAGGAGAGAAATCATTAGTGATAATAAATGAATGGGCTTATTAAAAAAATTGTGTTATAGATAGCAAGCCCCCATCTACGTGAACACAAGGACTATTTCATGCAAGACATATATAGAAAAATTAACGGCACAGAACAAAAAAGCTTAAAGAAGCATACCCGGGAACAGCTTATAAAGTTATTTCAATCTTCATTAGAATTTTGTATTCACACCAAATCAACAAATATTATTGAGCATTTATTGCATGTCAGGAAGTAAAAATGTCATTGGACCCACAGTCTAGCTCTAGAGACAAGAATGAAAGAATCAATATAGGAGAATGAGTAGCAATGGAAAGCAAGAGCTGCATTAGTAATACCAGACTAATTACCAGGTGACTCTTAAAGAAAGGAATTCTGTGGGCTCAGAAGGAAGAGAGCTAATGGGGCTTGGGAGGTGTGGGAGGAGTTCCTGGAGCAGGAAAGGCATAAACTGAATGACGTATAAGAGAAAAGACCCCATGGCCTAATTGAACTTGATCAAGTAGGCCTTCTCCATGAATCCATTACTCATTCTCATCCCCGTCTTTCCACACCTCACCAATCCTTTCCTAGACTCACTTTATTTCTCATTTCTGTTTCCTCTTTGCAATGTCACTACCTCTCATGGGTTCAGTTACAATATGCATTAAATCTGAGTCTCCAGCAAATATGTGTGTCTCCATTTGCACTTTGACTCTGACGGTGCTTGCTGCCTGCACTGATGCCTTTTTTCTCCATCCCAATATGAACAAATCTTTTCTATCCATCTAGGCCATTAAATGCCACGTCCAGGAAGATTTCTTTTGACCCCCTTGTTGGAAGTCCTGTGTCCCCACTTTGAAGTCCTGCCACACCTTTCCTTACCTCTACCATGAACAACCCTAAAATTTGCATATTTGCCATCATGCCTTCACCTCTAAGCATTTGTGCATCTATGCCTCCCCTGAGAACCAGTTCCACCACTAACAGAGGTGGACCCAGCAGCCTTATTTGTACTACATGAGCCCACCCTCCTGGCTATGGCTGATGGGCCAACTGGACATCTGCTTCCAGTTGGGCAAAATCCATCTTCTTCCTCAGCAATCAGAATTGGGACCTGGAGAACAAATGAAGTGCCTGCTGGTTCTTGAGAAGATATTTAGAATCAAAGGACATTATCAAGAGAGTGAAAAGACAGCCCACAGAATGGAAGAAAATACTTGCAAACCATATATCTTATAAAGATTTAGTGTAAATAATATATAAAGAACTCTTACAACTCAACAGTAGAAATATAAAAATGGGCAAAGAATTTGAATAGACATTTCTCCAAAGAAGATATAAAAATTGCTAACAAATACTTGAGTAGAGGCTTAACATCACTAGTCATCAAGGAAATACAAATCAAAACCACAGTGAGATACCACTTCACACTCACTAGCATGACCATAATAAATAAATGGAAAATAACAAGTGTTGGCAAGGATGTGCAGCAATTGGAATCCTCGTACATTGCTGATTGGAGTGTAAAATGGAGCAGCTGTTGTGGAAAAAAATGTTTGGTAGTTCTTCAAAATGTTAAACATAGAATTACAAAATGAACCAGCAATTCCACTCCTGGGTACACGTCCCAGAGAAATGAAACCAGGTGCTTAAACAAAAATTGCACAAGAATATTTATAACAGCATTGTTAATAATAGGCAAAAAATGGAGACAATCCAATATCCATCAACAGATTGATAAACAAAATGTGGTCTATCCATACAATGGAATATTATTCAGCTGTAAAAAAGAATGAAGTACTACAACAAGGATGAACATTGACAACATTATGCTAAGTGAAACAAGCCACACACAAAAGGCTACATATTATATGATTCTATTTATATAAAATATCTATAATAGACAAATCCATACAGACAGAATGTAGATTTGTGGTTGCCAGGGGCTGAGGGGAGAGGGGAAGGTGGAGTGACTGCTTAATAGGTATGGGGGTTCTGTTTGGGTGATAACAAAGTTCAGGATCTAAATAATGATGATGCTTGCATTACACTGTGAATACAGTTAATGCCTCCAAATGGTACACTTTAACATGATTGAAACGATAATTTTATGCTTATGAGTATTTTACCACAATAATAAAAACAGCCGTTTAGAGCACTTAGGTGACTTTTTCCATTATATCCATGGAGAATGAGAAAAAGCCAGCCCACAAAGAGTGAATGATGAAGCAATTGAGCAGAGAGAAATCTGAATCCTGAGAACAGAAAAGGGAGGTTTCTCCTTCTCTTCAAGGTCTGGCTTCAGCCCTCATGAGGTTCACATGCATTTCCAGCCTTGGACTTCTACACGCATATTAAATTCCCTCTCACCAATTCAGCAATTTGAGTGGGTTACTGCCCCCAAAGTTCCCTTAGACACATACAGACACTCCTTTGCTCTTTAAGGACATGGTCTGTAGAAGAATTCACCTCCACTTTTTGTCCAGAGGACCCACCTAGCCTGGTACCTGATGTTTAATTGGCACCCAGTATACGTGCATTAAAAAGAAAGAGGGGAAAATAGATTCAAAACCAACACAGGCAAACAAAACAAAACAAAACTTTCTGACCTAAGTAAAAACAGACCTAATGGAATAATTTCCTCCCATTTCTCATAATAATTTAAATCAGGTTGCTCAGTAACCATCTTCCTTAAAATGGTACGTTTATAAAAAATAGTGTTTTCATAAGAAGCTGTGGATTTTCAAGCCAGGTTTTATAACCTCATGCAGGCCCATATGTCTTTTTTCCAGGCCACATTCCAAATGGCTTGAAGAGGAACATGCAGGCTGAAAGGCAACACTGAGAGCATTGAGGTCAGGTCGACAGGGGAGGAAAGATTTCAGCGTTACAGTAATATCAAAAGGGTGCCTTAAAATGAAAAAAGATCTTAGTTTACTTTTCTGGAAAGAAAGCCATTGGATACTATTGGCAAGGAGTGTCATGCCCATGACTACATGGTGTGCTGTTCCTGTCAAGTCAAATGAAGAGGTGTCCAAAGAAGGGAGAGAGAAACTTTTAATCATTTGGATCTACCCTAAAACCTCCAAAGCCCTGAACAAAATGTAACCTAGGAGATGCAATTATTTTGTTATTTTTTTTTCATGTAATGCCATTTTGGTATCCATTCTCAATTATATATCATAACAAACATTCCTATTATTTAATATTATATTATTCCTACATTTGTATGGTTCTTATCAGTTTTTACCGATCATCTCCTAAAACAGGATGCCTTGAATGAAAGAATGAAAAAGTGTAATGGTGTTTGTTAAAAAAAAAAAAAATTTATCCATACCAATTTTTTGGTACCCTCAGGGCAAAATATATCTCATTGCATCATTTCTTTGCTTGATTCAGGACAGAGGCAGAGGCTGGAAGGGAAAACACTCCATCTGAAAACATTCTAAATCAAGGAACTCAAAAAAGTCAAGTAGGCACTATTCAATTGGAGTAATTAGCAGAATAGTCCATCTAATGTTGAGTGTCAGCAGGTAACCAGAGCCGCATCTTGATTATCACACTGTTTAAATGCATGCAGAGCAGAATATTCTACTACAACCAAAGGGCCCCTGGCATTTTCTAGGTCTGCTTCCCCCTAAGATTCCTATTCAGTCATTTTCCCTGGGGTTAAGATGGCTGGACAATCTCTCTTTGGAAACAATGTGAATTTCAATAAGACCATAAAGGAACACATTTGAAGAGCTCAGCTGTGCTTGAGTTTCTCAGTTAAATAATTTACAAAGCTTCTTCTTTCTGGTTGAGATCCTCCTAATTGTGTGACAAGGTGGATATGTCATAGAAGCTGAAAGGTAGCATTCTGAGTCCCAGTGTCCTGCTGAGGTGTTTTTTCCTTTTGTGTCATCACAATCCTGAGCGTCTGTGTGTTTTGAGAGTGAACCATGAGGTCACCTGCACAGAAGAGTTACACCAGGACTCCCCAGCTCAGGCACCATCTTGACCAGGGGAATTCAGGACGGCCCCTCCCTAGCGCCACTGTACCTAGCTCTGGCTCTTAGCAGTGGCGGCAGTGGACTCCAGAGATGGGCAGGAAACTTTGATGGCCCGGGGCCCCAGGAAACACTCCCAGGAGCTATGGCAGCCTGGCCCAGGGCTCCCAGCCCAGCCTTCAGACAAATGCCTTCAGAACAACAGTGACCGTTCAGCAGGGAACTAGGTACTCTGGGAGATTCAGAGCCAGGCAGTGTATGACTCCTGTTCTCACACGGCTCATCAGTAGTGTCCACACCCAGACGTAAAAAGTTTGCCAAATCTCTCTGAATTCTTTTGCCTGTACATTGTATTATTCCAGATTAAAACCACTTTTCCCCGCTAATTGACATTTACCACTTTTGAGTTGAAAAAGATGTACTTAAGGGATGGGGTTGGCAATCTCAGCTTCATCTAGCTGTGTGTCACGCTCAAGTCAGCTTCTCCGGGCCTCCAGTTCCTTACTTGTAAAATGACACACGCTTACCACATGATGTCTAAGTTCCCTCCAGGCTCAAAATTCAGTGTGAATGGGGAGTTGAACTGACTAATGTTTCAGTGGTGCTAGAAAGTGATAAAGAGATATACTTCGTTTTTTAGGGCTTAGGTTTTTCAACAATTTACAGTACATTTTCATTTCAGTTGAAACTCAACTTCAGTCCCACTCAGAATTTAAATACTTGCGTATTCTATGGGTCACTCAAGTAGTGACATTGAACAAATAATTATTCAGTGTCCACTGTGAGCTAGATCCTGTGCTGTGAGCTGGAGATAAATGAAGAATGAGGCATGGCCCTTGCCCTCAGAGAGCTCACAGTCTCGTGTAGGAGAAAGAATTAAACCAGCAATTGCCACTCCCTGTGATGTGGGTTAATCGCTAGGTGCCACGGGGGCACCTGTGAGAAGGGGCGCAAAGGTACACAATGCCCAAGAGAAGATCTGACTGCGAGAAGGTGAGCCAGACAGAGGGAGACAGATTCAGGAGAGTAGTTTGTGCAAAAGCCCCAGGGTTAGAGAAAGCACACAGCTTGGGAACTGTAAGTAGGGGCTGGAGCCTAGGGACTGAGGACAGCAGAGTATAAGTCTGAAGAGGTTTGGAATAATCACTATTTAATAAAAGAAATTAGAAATCAGAAAATGCAAATTAGAACCACAGTGAGATAACATTATATGCGCAACATGTTGGCAAAAAAATTTTAAGTTTGACGATACCAGGTGTAGTCACGAAAGAGGAACAATTGAATCCCCCCTGTGCTGTGTGTGGTGAGAATATACACCAGTACAACCACTTCGTAAAACAGTTTTGAGATAATCTCCTGTGACCCAACAATTCTGGTCCATTCATCACAACATTGTTTGTCATACCCAAAATTGATAACAACTCAAATGTCCTTTCATGGTAGGATAGATATGTAAATTGTGGTAGGGTCATACAATGGAATACGATACAACAATTAAAAACCCATCTCTAACGATGTGCAACAATGTGATTACGGATCACCAACTTCATGCTGGGGGAAAAAGGCCAAAATGCATATGTATTATTCCATTTATATAAAGTTAAAAAGCAGGGGAAACTAAACTTTACGCTTTAGGGATGCATAACATACGTGGTAAATCTACTTTTAAAAATAAAATTATTCAAAAGATCAGGGTAAGTTTTCCTGTAGGGGAGGAGAGGGGTCTGTGATTTGGAAAGGGCTAATTGAGAGGTTTTTTTTGCAGGGGGGGTGGAATGACAGAGTTCTATCCACTTAGATGGTTTACACAGAGTGTTTTCTCTGGAATCCTGTGTTAAACTGGATGTATATGTTACACACTTTTCACAATGCATGTTGTATTGCACAATGTAAATCTTAAATAAAAAATAAAACATTAGAGTCAGATGTGACAAAGGAAGAGGCAGAGGAGGAAGGGAAAAAAGAGAAGATTCACATGTACACTTGATAACCCTGTTATGCCTGGGGCTATAGCAGGAGCGCCTTAACCAAATGGCTGTGTCCACCTGAAAAAAAGCTCATTCTCTTATCCCACATTTTAAGTATTAAGTGCCATATTTCTCCTTGGAAACTGTGGCCAAGGACAGAGGAGAGTGGCAGATGAAGAGACAGAGCCAGCCCCTCGTTATCACTTGTGACTCGTGGGTTTCCTCCACTTCTCCTGGGAGCCCCGCCGCTGTGTTCCTGTGTGTCCTCTCACCCAGCCTCGTGGGTATTAGGCTCTGGGGGCTGCCGCCAGGAACACATTCTCAGCCTTCCTTCCACTGCATTCTCTGGCATCCGAGGCAGACCAACCATGGGACCCCATACCCTTAATCACATGCTCCCACTTTTTCTGCTGTATTGTTGAAAGCCCTTTCATGTGTTTTCCCATCTGACGCTTCAGACAGCATCCAGATACAGGTGGAGGAGGGATTGTTATAGTCATGGGAAAATAGAGACGCAAAGGAATAGTCCAGGGTCACACGGCATGGACACCCCAAGTTTAAGTGGCTCTGTACATTTGTGAGACCCACTAAAAGTCCAGAGGTGCAGTGGGGGAAGTTATGTTAACCCACATATTAAAGCACTAAATGACAAAAAGATGAAATTCATCCTAAATTTCAACCCGCCCCCCAACTTTTGAGTTGAATCTAAGTATCTCATTAGAGCTTGTTCTATCTGATGTGAACCTCACAGGCTTTCTTCATTTCACAAAGCACTGAAGAAACAAAGGATTCTGTGACTCACCAAAGGTTTTAGCCCTTCATTGTTTTATCTCAGAGGAAGGCGGAGAGAGATTCTCCTGTGTTTCAAAGATCTAATTTTTGATGTGAAAGAGTAAATGGCTCACAGCTGACCCTACTGAAGCATGTGATAAAGAACAAAAAAGGAATGGAAAGTGAAAATCAATACTTCTTTGCTATTATCTATCTACCCAGGGAACCCAATCCCAAATGTTCAATTTATTTTACTGCTTCAGTTGCTTATAAACATCATACACTAATAGCAAGATTTGGGGACAAGTTTTTGTGTGTCGTAACATCATCTAGGAAACATTTTAATACTTAAAATTTCTTTGCTGTTGTGCTTGTTTCAAGAAAATGTACTGTGTTAAAATTGTACGTGATAAACTAGATGTGTTGTTGGATGATCATTTATGTTTCAAAATGATTCTTTGTTTTACAAAAGGATTCACTGATCACACACCATCTTTCTCATGCCTCTCAGACTGCATCGTGAAATTGAATTTAGTGCCACCCTAAAAAAGATGTAATGACAACCTCTTAAGACCCATCTATTGCATAAAGTATAAACCATTTATATATTCCTTTGATTACAAATTCAACAAAACCTTTTTAAAAAAACACTCTAGAAATGATTCCATTGCTGCCCTTTCTTTAAAATCTAAAACCAGCTTGTACTGTCATCAAAGAAAAAGAAGTAAGAGCATGGCAAATCCACTGGTGAAAAAAATGTCCCAAGTCATTTCAAGAGGTAAAAAACTAGAATTCTTTTTTATTTTTTAAATTTTTTATATTAACTGATTCTTTAAATTCTATAGTGCTTTACAATTTTCAAAAGTTTCACACACATGATTTCATACAATCCCATAATAACCCTTTTTTCCCACCTACCGCTATATTGCCCCTCCTTCCTCCCCTCTCCCTACTGGTAACCACTAGTTTGTTCTCTCTATCTGTAAATCTGCTTCTTTTTTGTTTTATTCACTAGTTTGTTGTATTTTTTTAGATTCCACATATAAATTATGCCATGCAGTGTTTGTCTTTCTCTGTCTGACTTATTTCACTTAGCATAATGCCCTCCAAGTTGCCATCCATGTTGCTGCAAATGGCAAAATTTCTTTGTGTTTTATGGCTGATTAATATTCCATTGTGTATATGTACCACATCTTCTTTATCCATTCATCTGTTGATGGACACTTAGGTTGCTTCCATAGCTTGGCTATTGTAAATAGTGCTGCTATAAATATTAGGCTGCATGTATCTTTTCAAATTAGTGTTTTTTTTCAGATATATACCCATGAGTGGAATTGCTAGGTCATATGGTAGTTCTATGTTTAGTTTTTTGAGAAACTCCCGTACTGTTTTCCACAGTGGCTGCACCTATTTACGTTCCCACCAGCAGTGTACCAGGGTTCCCTTTTCTCCACATCCTTGGCCATATTTGTTATATGTGAAGAGGTAAAAAAATGAGAATTCTTAATTGCAATCCAAAACAGAGCAGAGGCTATACTAACAGATTAAAAGGCTCATTTTTCTAAATCATAGTAGATGTACCCATTTAAGTTTATAATCTACTTAAAATTTCAGGCAGATTTCGGGTATTTTATAGCTCCTACAGTTGATCTGAACAAAGATAGCAATGTTACTGAATTTTTCTGATCTGAGCAAATGTTCCACCTCGTTTTCTGTATGAGAAGAAAGCCTGCTATTTGGCTTAATCTGGCCTCTTCAAAGCCATCCTATCAAACCAGCAACAAAGCCACCTAGCACCCATTCCTATACACGTAGTTGAGGAAACATGGAGCAGAGGAGATAGAAGTTAAAGCCTTTGTCAATAGACCTCACCACTGAGCCACCTTAGGCAACTTCCTTCACATTCCCGAATTTCAGCTTGCCTGTCTATAAAATGGAGATAATAATCAGGACCTACCTCCTAGGGCTGTTGTGAGAATTAAATAAAATAATATGCAAAAAGGTTTTAGCACACTGTGCGAGCACAGAACAAGTGGCAGCTGTTGTTATTTTGAGCTGGGAGTTAGGGAACATAGGCTCTGTCACTAACTCAGCCACAGCTGGCTACTTGGCCTTGGTAAGGTTGGCTCTCAACTCCCACAGCCCTTGATTCCCTCATTGCAATATAAAGCTCTTTCGGGGTCACTAACTCAAATGCCTTCAGAGATCAGGAATATACATGAAGTTTGCCAGGTGTAAGACAATCAAATGGGCTGGAAACTGTCATGAACTCAGGAGCTCTTCCCAGCCTAAAGTCATTCGAATTCTCAATTTGGATTTGGCAAACCAAACAAAGACAGGTCTAATTCTGTCAATGAGTTGTCAAATTGCAACATCTGGGGGATATTCTGTAATAGTCTTTTCAGCTCTCGAATTCTCTCACTCTTCTGTGTTCATCCTCTTCCTAATTCTACCCTGGATGGATTCACAGGGGGCCAACCAAAGGGGCTGATAATATTTGGCGTTATCCCTGGAAGGCACATTTTCCATCTCTACAAACTCATATGCCACCTTCCCCCGCACATATACCATTTCCTGAAACTACCTCTTTGAGTGTATATTTTACATGAACTATGTACACATATAGCTCTCTGCTAAACTGCCTTTCTCTTTGTGAGTGTTTGAGGAGAAATAGGACAAGCTTTATATATTTTGTTCAGTGCTCAGCACTGTGGACATTTAAGTCATGCTGATGAAAAAAAAGAGTGCCAGAATAAGTTCCCATTTAAATGTATCCTATTTCAGGCTTCTAGATTTTTCTCGGTTCCCTAAGCAAACAGCACAATCATATTACCTCATAATTCTATAGCAAATAAAGCATGTTCCAAAGTGCTGGATTCTTTTCCCTCTTTTTGCTTCCCATTCAAGGCCAAGTTGATACAGAAAAATTCCTTAAAACCATCTTCTTTTCTCATGGGTTATCCACAAACTACAAACAACATATGGTAGCAACATTCTGGGGCTCAGAATATACCAGGAACATCCTATGCCTACAGAAAGGACTTGAGACACAAAGACTGAAGAGAGCTACCTACTTCTTTCAGATCTCGTTCCTGGAGAAAAATCCTTTTCACATCCCTTTCATTACCTCAGGAACGGAGGCAAATGCTTTAAGAAGGGTCGTATAATACCTTGAAAGGTTTCTTGCCACACTGTGGTTATTAAGCCCTTGGGAAACAATGGGCTTCTCTTAAAGTATATGGAACAATTGTGCCCCCTGAGAATCGTCTTAGATTGGAATGAAACAAAAACTGGTGACTCTACAGAGCAAAACATGATTGATTAAGGCTTAGAACCCGTGGTGTTCGGGTCTCTCACCTCTGGCTCTTTCTGCCTTATTCTGTGTTATGACAGAATTCAGGTTGAGTCTTTCAAAAGCTCTCTGGCTTCTAGCTATAATGTGACATATGGTAAAATGAGCTCAGCACAGAGTTATGTTTTTCTTTTCTTAATCCTCCCAGTAAGACTAAATTTCAAGAGTGGGATTGAAAAAGGGAGGCGGATAGCAGAGAAATACTAGCAGGCTGTGGAACAGAAAACTACAACACGGCTTTGAGACTGAAGAATCACGAAAAATGCATATCAGTAATGAAGGAACTGAAAGCCACGGACGGTCCCCTGCCAAGCTGTTTGCGCTCATTTGCCCAGCCCTGAGAAGTTAGGGCAACCTAAAGTATTTGCTTACATGCATGCAAATGCACTCAGCTTGTATAGGGGGTGGGGGAGGAATTCTGACATGGCTATCCTCATCCAATACAGGAAAATATCTGAAACTTGAATCCGCTCTATTTTTTCCAACTTACTCTTCAACGCCATTTTCTTTTCTGTAAGACATGTCTACAAGTCAAGCCAAGTCTGTAATATGAAAGGGCTTTGAAATAATTCTTTCTCCCTTTTTCCCTGTGGTACTGAAAGTTCACCATCAATTCTGCAGGCTATTTAGTTAGTGGGGTTCTCAACAGGCTCTGGCCAACACACCAAGGTTTTCCCTCTCTCATTGCAGGAGGGGACACTGGAGATCTGGCTGGAAAGCACACGAGGGAAGAATAAACAAATATACAATATACAAGAGCCACCTCTATTTGGGGTAAAAAGGGCAGTAGAGCAAAGGAAGGAGAAAATTAGACATTCTTGACCGGTGAAGGAGAGGAGTAGCGTGTCCAGCCACAGTGCTCCCAGCCACACGAAGCTACACCACTTCCTACGGGTCCGTCCTGTGTACATGGCCTGAAAATGGAGCCCCGTTGCCCTCAATTTTGAGCTTAAGAAGTAAAGCCAGTAACCATTGTGTAAGGATTGAGCATTTTTAAAGTCTACAGAAGAGAGGCACTTGAACCTATACATTTATTGGACTTTAAATCAGAATACACGTTTGTTGATGTCCACCAACTGCAGTTAGTTATAATGTTTTAATAAAGAACTTTGTTTTGACTTTTAAAAATCAATATTAACTGCCTCATGTCTTCAGGATAAATTCTCTGGGATGAGATAATTGGACTAACAGATGAAAATGCTTTTATGCTTCTTTGGGTTCTTATTGCCAAACTACGTTCCATGAAGACAATAGCAATGGACAGGCCAGCGGCCGGGTGTGAGTGGACGAGTTTCACTAGGACTTTGTCAGCAGTGGATTTTTGTTTCACTTTAAGTATAAAAAGGAATTTCTAAGTTACTCTACTTTCTTTGCATCTTACAGTAGTTTTAAAGTAGTTTTATCTCATTAATTTATACCAATAGGAAGAAATTGGACTCCCCCATAACGGAATAGTTTCCTTTCAAGATCTAATTTTCTGTACTTGTGTAGTCAGTACTAAATTAGGCTCTGGATTTTAAAATGAAGCATAGTGTTGAGGCAATTATCCCTCTACTCTGTGCTCTATTTTAGGAACAACAACAAAAAGAAAATAGTGTTGCTAGAAGCAGTGATAACTCTACTGCCACCAGGAGAACTGGCTGTGAATTCTAGATATTTCACCAACCAGGTGGATGAGCTTGGACAAGAACTTAACCTCTTAGTTTCATCTTCTGTAAAATAAATATTGTTTTAAGTACTGAATGAGATAATAATTGTAAGAGTGCTTTGAAAAGTAATATTACGACAAGTAACAGTATAACAAGTAATAAATAACAATAATCTGGAAGTTTGTCAATATTAAGTAACTATCTGGAAAAGTAAGGAGGCTCAGAATTCAAGAGGGAGAGCTTAAAATTCCTAGTAGGAAAAGGAAAACAATAAACAAAGCCACAGTTCCATTATTTCCTGCTCTTTTTGAATTTTTCTAAAAAGACATGCAGTTTTCAACTAGATTTACATATGGTGTCAATAACCCTGAAGAAGGTCAAATAAATATGAATCATATTTAATGTTTATCAATAAAATAATCAAAAATTAACATAGTTATACATGATGCATTGACAGGTGAGGGCCACAAATCCTCCCACATAGAGGTTTCCTGGGAGAGCAGCATATGCTGAAGTAGCTCTTATAATAAATCACAGGTATTGGATTTTCTGATGCTATTGTGAATTATATATTTATTTCATTTTTCAGCTGTTGCTAAGAACTAAAAAACATTGAGAAGAAAAATTAAAGAAGACAAATAAGTGGAAAGATATTCCAAGTTTATCGTTTGGCCAACTCAAGTGTGTTGAGGTATCAGTTCTCCCCTGAACCAATCTATAGTTTCAATGCAATCACAGTCAAAATCTCATCAGTTTGTGTGTGTGCATTTATATGTGAGTGTAAATTGACAAGTTGAATCAAAAATGTATATGGAAATGCATAAAGCCTAGAAAAGACAAGACAATTTGAAGAAGAAAAAGTTGGAAGACTTACACTCCCAGATTTCAAGACTTACTGTAAAGCTACAGTAATTAAGACATGATGGTATTGGTACAAAGATAGGCAAAAGGGCCAATGAAACAGAATAAACAGTTCAGAAATAAACCCACACGTGTACAGTAACCTGATAAAGGACAAAGGCAACACTACGATTCAGTGAAGAAAAAAAGATCATTTGAATAAATGGTGCTGGAGAAATTAGACATCCATACGGAAAAAAGTGAACTTGAGCCTCTACTTCACAGTATATGCTAAAATTAATTCAAGGTGGATCATAAACCTAAATATGTAAACTAAAATAATCAAGCTTTTGGAAGAAAGGTAGGAGAAATATCTTTATGAATTTTGTATAGGCAAAGATTTCTCAAATAGGACACAGAAAAACACTAATGATTAAAAAAGAAATGATAAGCTGGACTTCAGTAAAATTAATAACTATTAATACTATTAATGATATGTGTAATATATAAAAGCATATAACAATAATATGTTATATTGATATACATATATAGTTACATATATATATACATATATAATACATATATATAATTCTATATAGTTAATATAAGTGAATATATATAGAAATGACAAAGATTCACATCCAGAATATATAAAGAACGTCTACAAATCTACTAAAAAAAACAAACACTCAATTAAAAATGGGTTGAACGGGCATTTCTTGTCACTCCTCCCAAAAGAATGTCCAAATGGCCAATAATCATGAGAAAATATCATTATAATTTGTATCAGGGAATTACAAATCAAATCCACATTGGGGGACCATCACACACACTATAGAATGGCTAAAATTAAAAAAGACTGACCATAATAACTTTTGAAAAGGATGTGGAGCAATTGGACCTCTCATACTTCACTTATAGGAATGTAAATTGGCAGAACTACTTTGGAAAATGTTTGGCAGTACATATGTCCAAAGCTAAACATCTGTCTACCCTGTGAATCAACAATTCCACTCCTAGGTGCAAGCCCAAGGGTAAAAAATATGTGAATATGTCCAATGAAAGCCATGCACAAGAATGTCCATGGCAACTTTACTTATAATAGCTAAAAACTCAACAACCTGTATGTTCTTCAGCAGGAGAATGGATAAATGAATTGTGATATATTCATATAATGGAATACTACTTAGTGTAGAACAAGGCCTACAGATACATGCAGCAACATGAATGAATCTCAAGATATTATGCTGGAAAAAACATCTAGACACAGCACATACTATATGGGTCCATTTAAATGAAGTTTGAGGACAGACAAAACTAATCTGTTTATAGAAGTCAAAGTAGTGGTTTACCTTGGGGAGTTATTGATTGAGAAGAGGCATGAGGGAACTTTCTAGGGTAATGAGGGAACTTTCTAGGGTAAAGGAAATGCTCTATATTTTGATCTGAGTCGTTATTACAAGGGTGCATGTATACATAAAAATTTATTGAGTTGAACACTTAAGATTGTGAATGACTGCATATGAGTTATAGTTCATCTGAGAAATAAAGAAGAAAAAGGAAAGAAATGACCCTTCACCATAAAGATATTAAAAGGTAATCTCCTTTCTGATATGGAATTCTAGACTCTTATGTTAGAGGACTCCATAAAGACCAACCACCCCTTTTCATAGATGAACCTAAGACCTGGAAGTTACAGAATCTTGCTCAAGGCCAGTAACAAATTAACGACCAAGTAAAGATCAGACTCCAAGATTCCTGATTACTGTGTCCAGTGGTCTTTCCTCTCCCTCGCTCCACTTCCTTAAAGCACTGTTGAGAATGATACTGGCATCTAAACAAGCTTTTCAGTAAATCCCTATGTCTTAGTAAAATGTCTGTGGAACTTTGTCCATGCAACTCCTCTGCTAGAATTCTCTCTTAGTTTGGTTTTTTCTACCACACCCCTATCACTAACTTATCTTTCAAGACCTTGCTCAAGCCACCCCATTTTTTAGAGGGCTTTCTTAATACTTTTTCTCAGTAGAATTGATCCCTCTCTATATCTATGATCATAACATCCATTCTTTCTACCAATATTTATTGGGCATCTACTATGTACTAGGTGCTGTTGTAGATGCTTGGGATTCAGCAGTGAAGACACACAAGTTCCTGTCTCTGTGGAACTTACATTCTGGTGGGAGATAAATAAAATTGGGAAATGACAAGAGAGGCCATAAAATATAGGGTCAGGAGACAGTGACAGGAAGTGATCTTTAGATCAGCTGGTCAGAAAAGGTGTCTTTGAGGAAGTGACATTTGAGCAAAGACCTGAATGAACCAGATGATGAGTCTCTCTGGAGACTGAGACTCCTCAATGTATCTGTTTACATGTCTGTTTTCTTCATGCAAGAATCTGATTGACTGGAGGGCAGAAATGGTATCTTGACCTATCTTTGAATTTTGGGTCAGTGTAGGTACTCCAAAAAGTTGGTATAAATGTATAGCACAAGCACCAAAAGGAAATATAGATAAATTTGACTTCATCAAAATTTTGAACTTCTGTGTTTCAAATGACAATCAAGAAAATGAAGAGAGGGCTTCCCTGGTGGTGCAGTGGTTGAGAGTCTGCCTGCCGATGCCGGGGACACGGGTTCGCGCCCCAGTCCGGGAAGATCCCACATGCCACGGAGCGGCTAGGCCCGTGAGCCATGGCCGCTGAGCCTGCACATCCGGAGCCTGTGCTCCGCAACGGGAGAGGCCACAACAGTGAGAGGCCTGCATACCGCAAAAAAAAAAAAAAAAAAGAAAATGAAAAGAAAATGCACAGAATGGGAAAAAGTTGCAAGTCATATATTTGGTAAGGTATCTTGAACATATCTAGGATGTTTAAAGAATTCCTACAACTTTAAAATAAAAAGAAAAGCAGCCCAATCAAAAAAAGACAGAAGGATATGAATAGACAGTTCTCCAAAGAAGGTATACAAATGGCCAGTAAGCACATGAAAAGATGCTTGCCATCATTAATCATTAAGGAAACATAAAGCCATAATGAAATACTACTTTCCACTCACTAGAATGGTTACAATAAAGAAGATAGACAATAACAAGTGCTGACAAGGATGTGGAGAAATTGGGGTGTGACTGCCAATGGGTGTGTGTTTCTTATTGGGGTGATGAAAATATCTGGAATTAGATAGTGGTGTAGGTTATACGACTTTGTGCATAAAGTAAAAACCACTGACTTGTATACTTTAAAAGAGGGAATTTTTTAGTATGTGAATAATATCAATTTTTTAAATGAATGAATGAATACCTAGAAGACCACTCAGGCTTTGTGAAATTGTAACAAATATGAGTTCCCCAGACGCTGTATCCACCATGAAATGGCAAAATACCACCATTTAGTTCCCACAGTTTTTCTTGCACTTGGTCAAGAGGCTGCCAGCTGCAGCATCACCGAAGACAGTCTCCAGCCCATCAATAATTGAAGCAATGAGTCCAAACCAGGGCTCTGGCCACAAAGTCGGTACCCAGTGCCAAGAACTCATGAGAACATCTGGACGATGTCATAGCCAATTCCGACTTCACCCACACATCAACGGATCATCTGATTACAGTTCGTTATAGCCCTAAAATTCTACAGGGGAAAAATTCGCTCAGAACAAAAGATGTCTGAGTGAGTTCATTCTATAATCAGCCAATCAAAGGGAAGTAAAGCAAAGGAGGGCATAATAATAAAAGAAAGAGAAAGAGACCTTGAACAAAACAGCAAGCTTTTTTGATCTAGTTGTTTATGTCAGAAATCAATAGAGATGTTTTCTTTCACTTTGGAGAGTGAGAATTGGAATTTGCTGAAATTGGATCTTGAGGCACTTAGATTTTTTTTTTCTTGGTACTGGGACAATGACATACATTCTGTTTACCAGGAATCTCTGACCACTGGGGCAAAAATTATAGCAATTGTAGTAATTCTATACTCAGCTTTCTGTTTTCAGGGTTGTATAGAATAGACTCAGAGATATTAATCGTCCCTTAAGATACTTTTGGAAATGTGTAAAATACTTCCCTTTACTGAATGCTTATTTCTAGAAAAATTATCAGACTGTGATGTAGACTGGTAGGTTGAAGAGAGAACATTATAAACCTCTCTGAGTGGAAATCTCATCTCAGAAACAGGAAATGATTATGATAAAGGAATGATCTCAAGAAAAAACAGTTTTATACAACAAAGCAAAATGAGGGTGACAGTGCATGTTAGCTAGCTTCATATGACTTTGTTTTAATTAAGGTCTGATTACCACAGCTGCTCCTCGTTTACCTAATAACAGAGCTTTGGTGTATCAAAAGTAGAGAACCCCAGGGCTGGGAGTGTGGTGCCTGAATATGGGAGGGAGCATGTCATGGTAACCTTCAGTGCGCAGGCTATGAATTGCTCTAGGATTTCATCTAAAGCCCCATGGAATTCATGGCAAAGAGTGCATTGTATTGAGCTACGGAATAAAAAGCACCTGTCAAATAATGGCTCCAAATAGGCCAGCGTGAGCCTTCTGCATACCCCTCTTGTGACGCAGTAAATTCTTCACCAAAATCCCTTCTAGCTTACTAGGTCTCTAGAATATTCCCCACCTTCCCCAGAGCAAACACTGTGATCCAGTTGAAATGAGGGCGTTCAAAATTATGTTTCTTCCTATACAGGGAGTTTATTTCCACATCCTTTCATTTGAGTGGACATATCTGTAATATGTTTCTCTGGGCTGATTGGCCTTTTAGCTGATCTGCAAGACCGTGCTAGATTGGACTAGTGCTGTAAATACAGAAAGAATAATTTGCCTGTTGTAGAATGTGAAAAGTTGTGTCTAATGGAACTATTCATGCCAGCCAATCTCCAACATGTCAACGTTTTCTCTCCCCAAATCCTATCCTATCCATCCTTCACTCATGGCCGTTCTGAGTTGATGTCTAAAACCCAAACTATGCACAGGTGTGTTCTCCCATATCAAGCAAGACTTGATATTTGGATGATAAATGAAAAGTTTCAAGAGGAATCCTTCTGGTTTTCGATGATGTTGGACTAGGATAGCGCTTGCAGTTGAAAATGTTTTTACCTGTCCTGCCCTCTCCAAGGCAGCTCTTTCTCCCTGAGTTGTCATGATGCGTGTCATTTGATACTGACTTATTGTCTAAAGTTGGTTGGTCCAGAGGCCACCATCTTAGCTAAAATCAACCATCAATAATGGGTACCTGGGGAAGACAACCTCAATTTTTTTTAACCTGGAAAACTGCTATTTGGGTTATCTTTATTCAACTTTTGCATCTAGCAGAGCAGATTCTGAATGATGAGGTACCATTGTTTAATTTCTCAATGAGACAGTCTCCATGGCTATTTATTTTCCTGGATTTCTTAAACTTTTCCTGCATCTTTACAATAAACCCATAGTATATTTAGAAACCTGATTTTTTTTTTTTTTTCGGTATGTGGGCCTCTCACTGTTGTGGCCTCTCCCGTTGCGGAGCACAGGTTCCGGATGCACAGGCTCAGCGGCCATGGCTCACGGGCCCAGCCGCTCCGCGGCATGTGGGATCCTCCCGGACCAGGGCACGAACCTGTGTCCCCTGCATCGGCAAGCGGACTCTCAACCACTGCGCCACCAGGGACGCCCCTAGAAACCTGATTTTTATGTCAAGAAACCTATCTTTGTTCCTTGTAACCTGATGAGGCCAAACAAACCCAGGAGCTTGATAAATGCCACGAGGGCAGGGATCACATCTATTTGTTCACCGCTGTAGACACAAGGCCTAGAGTAGAGTAAGGGGCTCAGTAAATACATATTAAATGCATGGAAAGCAACCCATCATTTCTACTTTTCATCATGGAGTTAAAATATGGGAATACACATTAATCTAGGTGAAGGTTCTTAAACTCTGAATATTGTCAATATTGTTAAATTAGCCTGTCTGAAAAGGATAATTTCAAGTCAAAAGGAAAAGCTATTCAACTGAAGTTCAGCTGATAATTGGTAAGAATTAAGTGTTGTTAGTAAAGGAGAATTCTTACTTAATGAGTTCCATCAATATGGTATAGTGTTTTACTTGCTTTATTAATTGATGTAGATAAGAAGCTGGATGGTCTCATTTAGGGAACATTTAGGCCTCCTGCAAATGCACTGATAGGTCTGGGGCTCAGAGTTCTCCAGCACTGGGGTGAGGGTCCTGAGGCCTACAGGGCAGTGGCTCTCAAACTTAGCTTGCATCAGAATCACCTGGAAAGCTTTTAAAAACTCAGATTTCTCCAGAATTTCTGAATCAGAAGGTGTACAAGTCAGGGTTCTTCAGAGAAACAAAGAGGATATATATATATGGAGGCTGAGAAGTCCCATGATCCGCTCTCTGCAAGCTGGAGACCTAAAAAAGCTTGGATGGTATAGTTCCAGTCCAAGTGCAAAGGCCTGAGAGCTTTAGGAGAATGGATGGTTAAGTTCTGGTCCAAGTCTGAAAGCCTGAGAACTGGAGGGCCAATGGTGTAAGTCCCAGTCCAAGGGCAGGAGACTCACGTCCCAACTCAAGAAACAGAGAATTCTCGATTCCTCTGTCTCTCTGTCTCTCTGTCTCTCTCTCCCTCCCTCTCTCTTTTTTTACTTTTGTTCCATTCAGGTCCTCAGTGGGTTGGATGAGGCACACCTACACTGGGGAGAACAGTATGCTTTACCTAGATTACCAATTCAAACGCTAAGCTCTTTTGGAAACACACACACAGACATACCCAGAAATAATGTTTAGCCAGATATCTGGGCACTGCATGACCCAGTGAAGTCAACACATAAAGTCAACCATCACAAGTGTATCCCTTGTCAAGCTGGCAACCATAAGCATCTTCTTAAATCATATTTAATCTCCAAATAAAGACAATGTTGTAATTCTACCTAACATAAAACAACTATCTTGTCTATAACTAAAAGTGCACTGGTCCCCTCCCTAAAAGAGGAGGTAAAAGCCATGAGTGGTGTTTACTCTTCTTCTTGATATACATAACTTAAACACCATGATGTAAAATTAACACTATTTAAATACTATGATATAAAGTCAATGCATCTTATGTTACATGATAAGGGAAGAAGAGAGGAAAGAAGACAAAGATACATGCACACACAAACATGAAACAAAATATGGAGGAAATATTCATGACAATCACATGGAATTACAGTCCTCATTCTTCTGTTGGTTGTGTGGTTATAGCTGCTACTTATAACTGCCTGTCCCCACTATCCATTCTGTGTTCTCTCTGCCTTAAGCAAGCACCTCAGCTTGCCATGGTTCTTTACCTGGTGGGATGACCCAAACCTTCATTCCTGAAGGGTCTGGGCCATTAGGAGCCCAGCCTGGATTGGGTTTTTGTAGTTTTCCCTTGACCTTAATCACAGGGCATGGCGATACTAAGAGATGCCCTAACAATTGCCTGTATTCCAGCCATACTCTTCCTTACCTTCACGTGGAGTAAGAGGTCACCTTCCCCTTGTAGTCAGTATAAATCACTCCAACCAATACTTTAACTCCACTTTGTCCATGAGCCCATTGGGTGATGACAGGGGTGGCTGGGGAAAGAGGTTGACTGGTATCCACAGTCAACCCACAGTCTCAGTGGGTCCCTGAACCCATCCTGTGGTTATTTCCCCGGTTCTGGAATGCATACTTGGAATAGATTCTTTGGATTTTGGAGGAAACATATCCTCATTTGGCTATGTCACTCTGGTCCATTTCCCTGGTCCATTTCCCACTCTGGTCCAGAACACCCTGGTTTCTCTGCACCCACCTCATACCCTTCCTACACATGCACGTGCACACATTCACACACGCAAATACCCTGCCCAAAGGGTGGATCTGAGGCCTCCCAGAGGGTCTACTATTAACTAGTATTAGGTGGCACAGACATGGGCCCTGCTTCCATTGACCTTACAGTCTAATAGATTGTATGGAGCCCAGCAGCCCTATAAGATATTGGGGTCCATGGGGCTTGTGCTCTCTAGACAGTTGTTATGGACTGAATGTCTGTGCCCTGGCTCCGGCAGTTTCTGTGTTGAAATCTAATCTCCAATGTGATGGTTTTTGGAGGTGGGGTCTTTGGGAGGTAATTAGGTCATGAGGGTGGGTTTCATGAATATAATTCATGCCCTTATAAGAAGACGTCAGAGAGCTCTTTGTCACCCTCTTTCTGCCAGGTGAGAACACAGGAAGTCTGCAGTCTGCAACCCAGAAGAGGGCTCTCACCAGGACCCAAACATGCCAGCACCTTCATGGTAGACTTTCAGCCCTCATAACTGTGAGAAATAAATGTCTACTGTTGATAAACCGCTCAGTCTATGGTATTTCATTATAGCAGTCCAAACCAACTAAGACAAGAAGTGTTTAAGTAAGTTGATTGTGTCATTTTATAAAGATATAAAACACAAATGTATCTGTAAGAGGAGCTGAGCTTAAAAATTATTGAAATTGTAATGCAATACATTTTTGCTAGTCTGTTTAGGAAGAAAATTATAGAAATATATGTTTTTCTTATCTTGCGCCAATAACCATACTTTGTATAAAATTAATGTTTTGTAATGGAAAAGCTCTGGAAGTGGCAGTGATTATCTTTTTTTTTGTGGGGGGGGGGGTTGTTGTTTTTTTTTTGCGGTACGCGGGCCTCTCACTGTTGTGGCCTCTCCCGTTGCGGAGCACAGGCTCCGGACGCGCAGGCTCAGCGTCCATGGCTCACGGGCCTAGCCGCTCCGCGGTATGTGGGATCTTCCCGGACCGGGGCACGAACACGTGTTCCCTGCATCGGCAGGCGGACTCTCAACCACTGCGCCACCAGGGAAGCCCAGTGATTATCTTTTGAATTTTGAATACTGTTACTATCATATGCTATATTAAGATGAATAGGACCTGAGGATATGTATTGAGGAGAAAGGAATGGATCCCTCACTAAGCTGTTGTTTTGGAGCCCAGTTGAGCTGAGAAATGGGATTTTAGGTACGATGCATAATCAAGCGTGAATTAATAACATGGTAGAGTGGGGTCTACAATAAAAACTCATGGCTGTCTTTCACAGCTCAAGTGCTCTGCTCTGCTCGACATCCTAGAATTAAGCACTTAAATCAGATAGCTTCAAGTTCTTGACAAAAAAACCCTTATATTTCTCTTCTAAGCCTGAATTTTTTTTTTTTTTTTTGGAGCGGGAGTGGGTGGGTGGCAGTATTACAGAACTGTTCTTTTGCATGTTGTTCATATGGAATGCATTTGAACGACATTGACATTTGGGGGAAAAGATTCTGTGAGGATATGAGATAACTGTAGAACTGTTTGCTGGCTGTAGTCATATGGTAATGATATCAGCTTCGCCTGAGAAAAATGACAGCATCAAATTCCACTGATTTGCCTTGACAAAATTACATGAAATTGCGAGTATTTGTCTAGCCCATTCTCATAATAAGCATTATAGGGATAGATTTTTGTTTTTTGGAGAGCAAAAAATTTGGAAGCATAGTTCATCCCCGGTATATCATTGTAGCAATAAACAAGTGTTAGAGAACACCTTGTCTTTCTTTAGGATTAGATGTTACTGAGTAGCTGACTTAACATGATGGCATATTTTCTTCACAATCTCAAATTTTAAGTGGACTATTTTATACCTCTTACTTTCAGGTCATCGACTGAGTTTCTATTGTCTTTGGGAAAATAATAAAGTACTGTATATTAGTAGAAGAACATTTTATTTTTCTCCTGACGGGATTGAGGCAGTGCTTTGCCTGAACAGATGTGCCTCACGTGACAAAATAAATGTGTTCCTAAAAGGTAGTGTATAAACTGAGTCATTCTCCTATTGGCTTATGGTATCTTGGCAAAGATGTTATATCGTTCTTCCAGATTGAACTTTAATTAACTTCTAACACTTTAACTTTCAGTTTCTCTTTATTCCTCCACCCTTTCCAAAAAGTGTTTCCTATTAATCTTGGTAATCGTAAAAGCACAAAAATACACAGGAAACTTCACAACTTGGAGAATCCTTTTATGCAGCTAAATAACTGCCCCTTTTTTTGTTTGTTTTTGAAGGAGGGCATTCCCATAAATGATAAACATGTTTACCTTTACTGGCAAAATTAAATTCTGTGAATGTGCATTGAACATACAATGTTCGCTGTGCTGGTGGCAGCTGGGTTGTCAAGGGTCCCCCATTCTGCCCCAAAATAACAAGATGGAATCTTGGGCATTTCTTGACGACCATCACTCTGGAAGAATCGCTCCTTCAGGCTGCTAAGAAAAGCTCAATATTCTGATACTTCATGTTTCTGCTTCCTTTCTTTCTGGAAAAATTATGAGGAATTGCAATATGGTACACACTTGTGAGCAAAATCTTTTATTCCCTGTTCCCATGTATTGGATGATCGAATACTGAAAGCACCTATCTGATCTGAAGCATGCTGTTCAATTCTTAGCATCAAGTCACATTAATTTCCGTTTTCCCTCATCTTCCATTGCACTTAGATGGTTTTCTACTAAACAGCCTATCATATGACAGAAAGACTTCAGATTATGGAGTCCTACAAATGTAGGTTTGAATTCCATCTCTCACATCTACTAGCCATATGACCTGTCTGCCTCAGTTTTCCTCATCTTTAAAATGGATTTAGTAAGCACTCTCTTTAGGGCTGTTGTAAAGATTAGTAATAATATATATTAATATACCTAGCACGGCTCATGTCACATAACTGATACACAACAAATGACAGTTTTCAGCATGGTCTTCTTGCTGGTTATCATCATAATCATCATTAGAGTGAGTTATTAATATCTCTTTATTACCACTTGATTTGGAGACATGTAACTTCAGAAGCTAGTACAGTGCCTGGCATAGCAGGTGCTCAATAATGATGTGTTGAAAGAATTCATAGGTAATGGACTTCTCTGGTGGTGCAGTGGTTAAGAATCAGCCTGCCAATGCAGGGGACACCGGCTCGAACCCTGGTTTGGGGAGATCCCACATGCTGCGGAGCAACTAAGCGCGTGCGCCACAACTACCGGGCCTGCGCTCTAGAGCCTGTGAACCACAACTACTGAACCCACGAGCCACAACTACTGAGCCCTTGTGCCACAACTACAGAAGCCCGTGGGCCTAGAGCCCATGCTTCACAACAAGCGAAGCCATTGCCGTGAGAAGCCCGCACACCGCAACGAAGAGTAGCCCTGCTCGCCGCAACTAGAGAAAGACCAAGCGCAGCAACGAAGACCCAACACAGCCAAAAATAAATTAATGAATTTTATAAAAAGAATTCATAGGTAAAATTGAGCATGTTAATTATACATCTGTGAACTCCTGATTCCTCATGCACCACCAGGCTATGGCCACAAAATAATCCAGATTTGCTGACTCACATACCTATTCATAGCTCCCGAGTCTCCTAAGATGCTTCTTGAACAATTCTGTGAGTCTCCAGGCTTGTGTCATGCACGCAGAAGGAAGCTTGGTCCCAGAGGACTCCTCCTCCATTGCCATCAGGCGACGCACCAGAGCTCTGAAGCACCACACTGCATGGGAATTGACAGCAAGCAATGGGCGGGTGTCTTTCTCCATTTGGTATTAAATCCATTCGAGAGGTTCCCAAGCAGTATCCCCGCACCATGTCCAAATCAGCCCTCCTGTGGCCGAGGCATGTGCGTCAGATCCTGATAATTCCTTAGGGGGAATTCTCTTCAGGAGGCAGCTCAGTCCTCATGAAAATAGGTGTGGCTCAGGGCCGCCCAGTGGCTCACCAGACATGCTGGGGTTCATCTGAACTCCTGGAGTAGATACAGCGTTGGTCAAGGTCAAACTCCTGCTATAGAGCTATGTGCTGGTTGGAAAATCAACATGTTACCTTAGTCTGCAATGACAACTTGTACTCCCAGCAAAGTGTTCATTTATTGTTTTCTTCCAACATTAGTGGGTGTCTAATGGGAGAGCTGTGGTTTCCTTTTAGGAGGCTATCTGTGGAGGGCTGAGCTCCGCTGTTGAGAGGGCCTAGCACAGCTCAGCGACAACAGTTAAGACCAAAACACATCTATCGCACTTACCACAGGGCTCAGGGACTAGGACAGCCCCAGTTTCAAGAACCCTTTCTAGGAGTTTGTAGGCAAAGCAGAGACAGCTCCTGGGCAAATGTGGCACCAGGAACTTCAGGGTTAATCCTCGGTCACCACCAGGTATTGGGAGCCAGGTGGCAGGACCTGCACAAATCAGGACTTGCCTCTTTATCAATCAAGGATCAGCTAATTACTAGAGCTCTCAGAATCCTGGAGAACCTCTAAGCCCTTGGGAGGATTTGCAGCTGCTGCTGGGAACAGGCCAGGAAGACCAGCGGCCCAGTGCAGGCCCTGCTCAAAGCGGGAAATCTGGGTCAGTGGCTAGAAGGAGAGCCTAGGAGAGGATCCGCTTTGAGGAAGCGCATTTACCAACAAATGACTGCTAAGCACTTTGGGCTGGGTCATCAAGTTCCCAGACACTGAATAATGATGAGAGAGGGCTTGGAGAGGCTAATGACTAATGGCCCCTCAACTTCCTGCTGATGCTGGCGGTTTTGCGTCATTTTGTTTTTATGTTAATTTATGCACACAGGATTAGAATGTAGCGTTATGTGGTCATTTAATTTAATTGAAGCATGGAACTTCACGGCCTGGTTTTATATTTCCCTTATAGATTTCAATGATTTTATCTTCAGCGTTTAATCTTCCCCCCCAGATCACCATCCCTAATGGCAATAATAATACATTTACACTTGCATCACACTTCTCTTTTCTAGGAGCTCAAAGCATGTCATGGCCCATTAGCCCACAAGGGCTCTGCAAGGCAAATGCCAGGGAGGATTTTAAGCACTTTCCTTAGGTTTAACGTACATAAAAATGTGCAGCCTTTATCACAGAGGTAAGTTTCCAGCCATTTACATTACTTTTGAATGCAATGAGAAGCTTTGCTTATGCATGAGGCTTCCACTGGGCTCTGCGTTTTTCATACCTCAAAAATACGTGACCTTTAAGCCTGACAGCACCGCTCAGAGTGCATGCAACTTGTTAGGGAGTTTTCATTGATCATCCACCTCCTTCTCTCGAAGAATGTAGTGTTTGTGTCACATTGCCTGGAAAAATTGCCAAAGGGCACAGGGAAGTGCCCACTGAGGAGCGGAGGAGGGAACACAGGGTTATCGAACTCCCCTTATAAAGCCACTAGCTTTTCTCTGGCGAATACAGATGCACCCGAGCAGCGCTCTGAGCCTGAGACTCACTGGATCTATTCATGCTCTTTCTGAAGAGCCACGCAAGCATCCACTTGGAGGCATTGGCATTCAGCACTCTTCTTTTCTAAAGGCCAAAAGAATAAGGGGAAGGCGGCAGCGAATTCTGTGGAGGCATTAACAGAGAAAGAGCAGATCACGAGCCTGATGGAGGAAGCTCTCCCCTGTGTCTGAAATAAAAGGCCATGGGAAGGGGGAAAAAAGAGGCGTGGCCATGTCACATTTGCATTTCCCTGAGGGGCCAGTGGAGTAGCTGGAGTAATGGAGTAGCTCTAGCTTCTACTAGAGCATCAGAGAAAACACTGCGTGGCTCAGATCCTCAGGGGGTTGCAAGATGCTGTGCGGACATCCTGGCAGTGTCTGTGGTGGCAGAGGAAGAAGCACAGGAGCGGTGGGTCTGGGGCCATAGCCAGGGACCCACCCACAGGGCTGACGGAGAGGATTCTGTTTCAAGCCCAACTGGTAGATTGCAATTCACTTCTGCACTAACCACCCAGAAGTTAGCGCAGGTGCCGTGAGTAAAGTGCTCAGGCTATCAAGACTGACTCACTTCAGATGCCAGCCACATGTAGGGTCCCCAGGGCCCATGAACTTCTGACCAGCCAGCAGCAAATCTGGGGGTGCGGTGGCCATCGGGTTCCCAAGACCCTCCTTGGGTTCAAGAATTCATTGAAATGACTTATGGAACTCAAGAAAGTGCTATACTTATAATTACAGTTTTATTATAAAGAGTACAAATCAGACCAGCCAAATGAAGAGACATATAGGACGAGGTGGGGAGAGTCCCAAAGGCAGAGGTCTGTGCTGCCTCTCCATGGAATCGAGTCGCGTAACCCTCCTGGCATATCGATGCCTTCAGCAGTCAGGAAGCTCTAGTGAGCTTCCAGTCCAGAGTTTTTATTGACATTTTGTTACTAAACCCAGGTTCGACTGCTCACCACTCAAGCCAATAATTCGAGAGGCAAGTGTCAGTAGAAAGGAAAGGTGCTTTAATCAGAAAAGCCGGCAATCTGGGGAGATAGTGGATTCGTGTCCCGAGACCAGCTCTGAAGATTCCGCTCAGCCATGACAGCTTTTTAAAGGGAAAAACGGAGCGGGGAAGAATCTCAGTGAATCATTGAGGGAGGTTGGATTCTGCGTCATTCTCCACTGAGTGCAGACTGGCTGACACTCTTCAGATGTTATCTTGCCTGCGTGGTCTGCTTGCAGGATTGCTAAGGGGACTTTTGCGGGTAGAGAGCTAGTCTTTTTTTTTTTTTTTTTTGCGGTACGCGGGCCTCTCACTGCCGTGGCGTCTCCCGTTGCGGAGCACAGGCTCCGGACGCGCAGGCTCAGCGGCCAGGGCTCACGGGCCCAGCCGCTCTGCAGCACGTGGGATCTTCCCGGACCGGGGCACGAACCGGTGTCCCCTGCATCGGCAGGCAGACTCTCAACCACTGCGCCACCAGGGAAGCCCGCTAGTCATTTTTTTAACTGCTTCATTCTTCTTTTTATCTAGGAAAAAAAATCAACAGGTTAGACAAGGCGTGGTGTGCATTCGGGAGAGCACAAGTCAGGAGTTAGTTTCGATTGCTTAGGGATCTTATTCCTATAATTTGGGTCTTTTAAGTTAGAGGGGAACAGAAATGGGCAAACAGGAAAGGGGCAAAAGAGCTGCTTTCAATTTCACTACGTAACCATGACTGATAGAACATTGGCCGTGTGATTTAGCCCAATCACCAGCTTCCCTCTCCCTCCACATCTCCCACCACCTCCAGGTTGGACTGGCTCAAAGTTCCAACCCTCTAAACATGTTGTGGTTCTTTCAGATGACCAGCTCCCATCCTGAAGCTACTTGTGGGCCCACCATGAGTCACCCCGTTAGCATAAACTCAGATGTAATCCAAGGGGTTCATGAAGAACAAAGACATTTCTATCACTCAGCAAATTCCAAGGGTTCTAGAAACTCTGCACCAGGAATCTGGGATAAAGACCAGACAAATTATTTATTATAAGATAAGAAGTCTTCTGGATTGGGAAGTGGGGAATGTGACAGATATATTCTCACACTGAAGACTCACAGAGCCCCAGGGGAGGATGGTGAGAGTGAATCCTTGAAAATAAAGCTTTAGGTAATACTTACAGTTAGGGGCCAAGCAAAGAAAGACATTTGGCTTACTTGCGAAAATACTTGGATTCTAGTATCTTTTAGTCCTAGCACCTTTGAGACTGACTTCTGTACCACTCAGCAACTGATAAGTAGCCTTTAATTCATTCAACACTGACTAATTAACACCTGGGCCTAGATTCTCACTGTCTTTATTTGCTTAGTTTACAGTTTTTTCCATTGTTCTAAGTCCAAAGATATATTGTGTGTCCAATCAGAATTCTGGTGCGTACCTATGCTAGTGATTATGTGAATGCTTCAAATTATCCTTTTGAAGCACTTTGCTGAGTTTTTATAATCAAGGGATACTATGCAATTGGGCATGTGATATACCACAAGGTAAGGTGTACAAAATTATGGATATATGGATTTGAGATACCTATAAGTCACATGAAGTGGGTGTGAATTTCCACCACAATTGGGTTTGCAAGAACTGTCACTTTATTTTATTTAAATTGTATTAAATTTGACTCAGAAACCCGATCTGCTGACTTGTAGAGAGTTTCATTCTTGGTCATTTTTTTCTTCACTCCTTTTTTCTCACTCCTCAACCCCAGAGTCATTACAATAAAATATCTGGGGAGTCAGTCCACCTCTGTTCCGTACTAGTCAGTGCTGATTAAGCCCACTGTCAGAGGCCATGTGAACCCTTAAATCCAGGGCCTTTATGAGGGAACTGCCAATTACAACCAACCACTGCACACTATTACAATGGACATAATAAAAATACTGACAATATCTAGTGCTGATGAAGATGTAGAACAACTGGAACTCTCACACATTGTTGGTGGAAATGTCAAATGGTACAGTTACTCTGGGAAACAATGTCACAGTTTCTTATAAAGCTAAGTATACTCTTCTGTATGACCCATAAATCCCGCTCCTGGGTATTTACCCTAGAGAAAGGAAACATTATGCTGATACAAAAATCTGAACATGAATGTTCATAGCAGCTTTATTGGTGATAGCCAAAAGCCAAAAATAACCCAAACGTCCTTTACCAGGTGAAAGGATCCATCCATGCTGTGGAATACTACTCAGCAATAAAGCAAAATGAACTACTGACACACACACACACAAACATGCATGAATCCCAGAGATACTATGTTCAGTGAGAGAAACCAGTCTGAGAAGGATACGTACTATGTGGTTCCATTTATTTGACAATATTGCAAAGACAAAACTATAATAATGGAAAACGAATCAGGGGTTACCAGGGGTTTTGAATGAGGACAGGTGCGACTATAACGGGACAGCACAGTGGAGTTTTGGGGGTGATGGAGCTGTTCTACAGCCTCATTACATGAATCTTTATATGTGTTAAACTTCATGGATCTGTACACCAAACGATAAAAGTTAATTTTACCGTGGGATAATTTTAAAAGTACAATGTAAAAAAAAAAATATCAAGCCAAGGGCTTTGCTCCTTCCATACCAGGTTTGGGTACAATATTCTACAGAAACTGGGGCTCCAGTGCCTGGGGTCCAGTCTCCTTAGGCACAGAGGACATGCCCCTTAAAGAACTTGCCACCTCCTCTGGGGAACTATAACAGAGACCGAGGACCCATCCTGCTTTACAGAGGGTTCATCCTCTCTGACATTTTTTGACCTCCTCCTCTCCATTCTCTTCCCCGTCAGGGGACATTCTTGTTTAGTATTCTCAAGACTTTCAGGAAAGCCAGAAAGAAAGGTTGTTTCAAGCACTGTCTGCTTTCAGCTCTTCAAATACCCCGGAGGCAAGAAGTACAAAAGGCCTTGACCCCTTCTAGGAAAGAGAGAGACAGGAAAACAGAGAGAATAAAACACAAAGGGTCCTCTTTCTTGCTGAATTTTTTTGAACCAAAAACAAAATCCAAGTTAATACCTCAGTACATTACTCTGGCGCTCAGGCAACAGGGAGAAAATTTTGCCTCAGCCCCTGTTTTTCTGGTCACTGTAATCAACAAATTCACAAAGTTTGGAAGAGATCACAACTCATAAGTGTGTGCATGAGTTTGTGTGAATTAACAAAGGGAACAAGAGGCAAGCACAGGTGAGACAGGCAGGGATGGTGACCCAAGAGCCCCATCCTGGCTGTGAAGGTGGCAGCCCAGCTAGTGGGGATGACAGGCATCAGAACATCAGGCCTGGAAGCAAAGCCTAAATCCACAACTCTGGCCGGGTGGCAGGAAGGGGGCCAGAGATTGCTCCGTGCAGACTGAGGCCAAGAACTGTCCGGAAAACAGTCCCAGAGATTCAGAGGAGGATTGAGCCAGGGCCATGGCTTAGGCTGTGCCCAAACTAGATGTCAGATGAGAAGCACAAATGAGACTGAAATCCAACCCACACTCTGCTTGCCAAGCCACGAGTCCTATGATACTGAAACATATCAATGGCAGGACAAGTCAATGTAAAATTTTAAAGCACTTTGGAAAATTATATATACTCTTATTGAATTAGAATATTTAAGCACTAAACTTAGTCCTGAACTCTCTAAAAAACCAAAGAGAATAGAAAAATTTCATAGAGACTTTCACTCCCTAATTATTCAATGAAAGGGAATCTTTATTTTATAGGGGTAAGCTTTATACTAGAAATAAATATCACTAGATCCTATTAAGGGGAAGGGTTGAAAACATGATAGATAATGTTGTCAATTACAGCTCTGCAAAATTTGCAAAGGTGTTCTTCAAACATTTCCTGCATCAACCCTCTAAAAAAGCCAACATGAGGAACTAAGATAACGTGTTCTGGATAGATCACTTTCTGATTTTTTTCTGAATTAATAATAAGGTAAGATACAGAAGATTCAACATTCAAAGGGCCACTAACATGTGGAAATTTCAAAGTGTTCACAAATCTATATGCACACTAAGCCCTGCCTATGGCTCAAGTAAATAAAAGAAAAACTCAGATCGTGTGGGAATCAGCAAATTATCTTTCTGCTTTAAAAAAAATACCAACACAATATCATCTACATAGTATTCCTATCCAGCCAAGAATGCACAACCTGAATCTAGTCAGACAACTCAAAATAAGGAACATGCTATTAAAAATGGAGAAGAGACTCTATTTTTCAAAAAATGTTAATATCATAAAGTACAAAGAAAGGCTGTGAAAGGTCCCAAATTAAAGGAGGCTAAAGGGACATGACAACTAAATGCCACACCTGACCCTTGGATCCTTTACAGGAATGGGGAAATGTGCTATAAATGGCATTACTGGGTCAATTGAATATGGATGTAAACAAAACTTGGATATGGATATAGATTAGATAAAAATACTGTATTGATGTTAAATTTACTGAAGTTGATCATTGTACTGTGGTTATGTAAGAGAATCTCCACTATTCTTAAGAAATACACACTAAATATTTAAAGATTAAGGATTATGATGTATATATCAATAATTTCTCTTTGGTTCATAAAAATACAATATTGAAAAATAGCCAAAAAAGAGAACAAATGACAAAGTAAGTGAGCAAAAATGTTCATAAAAACAAAACAAATCTGGGTAACTAGTCCTTCATTTTCTTCTTATTCTGTAAATTTTCTGTGTTTAAAAATGTTTTCAAGTAAAATTTTTTTTTAACAAAATATTCTTTTTAAAAAGGAATCCTCTCCGTATGATACTATAGTGGTGGATACCTGTCATTATAAACTTGTTTGAATGTACAATACCAGGAGTGAACCCTGTTTAAACTATGGGCTTTGGACAATAATGATGTGTCGATATTGGTTCATCAATTATAACAAATGTATCACTTTGGTGGGCGATGTTGATAATGCGAGAGGCTATACATGTGCAGGGGCAGAGTTATATGGGAAATCTCTGTTCCTTCTGCTCAGAATTGTTGTGAACTTAAAACTGATCTAAAAAATAATCTATTAAAAAGAGAGTCCTAATGCTCAAAAATGTTGGGAACCACAAACTTTTGTTGATTAGAAAATGACCCACACCACTCAGCTACCAGACAGTATAGTGGCATTCAATTATGAAACTGTGGAGCCTTCCATTCTCAGATCACCAACCCACTTTTTAAAATTTTATTTTATTTTTTTGGTTGTACCATGCGGCATGTGGGATCTTAGTTCCCCAACCAGGGATCAAACCCATGCCCCCTGCATTGGGAGCACAGAGCCTTAACCACTGGACCACCAGGGAAGCCCCACCATCCCACTTTTTTAAGGAGGTGGGTTGCTAGAATGCCTAGGGACATGGTGCCTCGGCCACAGTATTTAGAAAGATCTTTTTAGGTTCTCCATTCTTCAGAGGAAAATCTAAGCTGCTTATAAGTGTAGACTGACAGATGAAATCAGTCTTCCTTCCATGCTTTTTTCTTAAGCAATAACTCTGGGCTGACTCTTCAAAGAGTCCATGATCAATTCTGTTGAACAAAGAATATTAATGCAAGTGTCAGGAAGGTAGGTCTTGCATTTGACAATTTGATGGATTGAAAATGGCACCAGCAGGGCATCAAACTCAGATCAAACTGGAGATCATTAACTTGGGGTGTTGGTTACCTATGTAGCAGTGACACCAGACATCTAGATACTCACTCATCAGTGCTGTCTCCTTGGCCCTTAAACACCAAGGGAACATCCAAATTGGTTTAAGAAATGTCAAACGGTATGTCCAGAGGTGAGCCCCTTACACTGTAATAGCATTGTAACCTATGACTTGCCTTTCATCACACCTTCAGAATCGTATATCTTGTCCCAGGCTAAATCTGGATCTCCCCAAAGGAGAAGTAGGTGGGGGAGAGGAAGAGGTTCTGTATTATGTTACTTCCTGAGAATTCTCTTTCATTAATCTTTGCTCCGAAGGTGCCTTTGAGTGGCTCTTGGTGCAGTGAATAATGTTCACACACAATCTTTCCTGTCATACATTTTACTCACTCCAAAGTCTGACGATAGTTTGGGAGCAGTGTCTTTTGCTATTACGGTTTCCAATTGCCTTTCTATTGTCACTTCAAAAAGTGTGGAAGCACCTGATTTATGAGAGCCTGGCTTAAAAAGTGTCATTTCCATTGCTTCCTTAGAGACAGCCTCAAGTAAGCAGAGGAGGACAATTCGGCTCGAACTTGCTTTGAGAAGATTTAAGTGTAATTTATACACTCAGTAGAGCTCTCCGCCTCATTGAAATTCTGCTTAATGCATCCTCAGAAAACACCTGCAAGATGAGAAAAACAAAGCTGCTATACGCACGACCCTATAGTTAAGGCACCAGCTGTGTGCACATGAATGCAGTCGCAAAGTAGATTCGTGTTTCTTCTTTCCCTACCCTGTCAGAACATTTGAAAATCACAAATTCAATGAACTCAGAAACAATACCACAGTTAATAATTAGGCCTGTCTCTCAAAGGTGTTTTAATCTTATTTCCTTAAGTACCTGTCTATAGTTTGTCTATGTTACACCTGATATATTTTCTCCAGTAATCTCATTTAGGGGGTATGGCTTGAAAGTCAGCAGCAAAGGACTGCCAGTTTGTGAAAAAAGTAGGTTTAATTTGATATGTGCAGGCACTGGAGTCTCTCAGAAGATGATTGGTGCCAAGAAATTTGGAAGGTCATTATGTAGAATATGGCAGCTCAGTATCTTTTTTTTTTTTTTTTTGCGCTACGCGGGCCTCTCACTGCCGTGGCCCCTCCCGTTGCGGAGCACAGGCTCTGGACGCGCAGGCTCAGCGGCCATGGCTCACGGGCCCAGCCTCTCCGCGGCATGTGGGATCCTCCCGGACCGGGGCACGAACCTGCGTCCCCTACATCGGCAGGCGGACTCCCAACCACCGCGCCACCAGGGGAGCCCAGCTCAGTATCTTTTGAACCTTTTTAATGGGTAAGGAGGAACGTTTACGCATAATGATATGGGACTTACTGTAGCCATGTCCTCAAAGCTGTCAGTCACCTGCATGACTCTAAGACTGATTTTGCAAATGCAGGATCACACCAAGCTGAACAAGCAGTTTGGAAGCTCCTCAAGTGGTGAGAGTTTCTTAGAGATGGTTTCTCAACCTTTAATATGCATGCAAATCACTTGGGGAGATGGTTAAAACGCAGGTTCTGATTCAGAAGCTCTGGGGTAGGACCTGAAACTCTGCATTTCTAACAAGCCCCTGGTGATGCTAATGCTTCTGGTCCATTTTCCACACTTTGAGTTGCAAGGACTTAGAAATCAGTGTTTCCCAAATTTCCTCTCTTGTGTGGAAACAAGGGCTGGAAACTTGGGGTGTGTACAGTTTTCCTGGTGGAGATGTTGGTGGATGCTTGCCTTCCATATTCATTCTTACTCTTTTCTCTCAGCAACAGAGGCTTCCTTGTAAAATGTGAAGAAACTGAAGCAAGAATTCAAAGGGTTTATTTGAATCACTGGGATTATGGTCTCATGGTTTTCCTTGGTCTCAGAAATCTGATTTTTTTTGGAGGGGGGTTCTAGCTTTTAATTGAAATACAACGACAGGCAAAAAGTAATTTGGAGATGTAAAAGCATCAGAACGTACATCAAGGATGACTTTTCTGTGCTCTATGATTTTGTTCTCAAATGAATAATGAGGCCAATGTGGGATTGCCAGGTTTTGCCATAATTTGGACAATTGTTTCCATGTGTGGAAGTTGAGTGAAGATCACTATTTGCTGCCTTTGTCATTCCCTTTTCATTTTTTCATTAGGGCAATGCATATTTTCAAAAGTCCAGGATTGCACCACGTGGACATGTTAGGGATACTAAATTTGAAAACAACTCAGACTTTTTAGATTTTTTAAGGAATGTTTTTGCAGTTCTGGGTGTTCCTTTCTAGCCTTCTCAAGCATTTTTCATTCACTCCATTTGGAGTATAGACGTTTTCTGATAATTTCCACCAGCCAAACAGCTAATACTAAGTGGGTATGTGTACTAGCAGTGGGGTTGGGAGAGGGCACGGGTGGTCAAAGTCTGGGACAGTGGAACTCTGAAGGGTCAACATCAAAGTCACAATGTCTTGGCAACAAACCAACACTGACATATCTGCACAATACTTTGCCATTTGTAAAGTTCCTTATTGTGTATTTTGATCCTGAGAGTAAAATACAAAGGTTAAAAATGGCAGCCCCCCTCTCTTTACTGGTTCAATTCTAGTATAACAAAGGATGTTCAGTGTTACCAGAGACTATAAAGTCCTGCAACTTCAGAAAATACCCATTAGAGCTAAGCCAGCTAATCTTACTCTCATAAAGATGAGTTTATTAAACTTGTCTGTGTAGCACTGATTTACCTTGGGCCAGTACAAAAGCCTCCTCTTCTCCCTGGATATTAATTAATAGGAATAACAGCTAACATTCACTGAAAGTTTTCCATGAACCAGAAGCTCTTCGTGTTTGATATAACCCATTCCTGACACCACCATATGTGCTGAATGTTGCTAACAGCCCCATCTCACCCATGAGGAATTTGAGACCTAAATAAGCTACCCACTTGGCTAGTAACTATTGAAATCAAGGTTTAAATATAGGCAGACTCACCGCAGAGGCTGTGTTCTTAACCAGGAGGCTAAATTATCTTCACTTTGGAAGGAAGGTTGAGACTTCCTGGCAACAAACAAAGGGTATGACTGACTCTTGCTTAAGACTTTGTGATTTTCACCATAGCCTATCCTCCTGGAGGCTCTGATCCCTTAGAGTATCACTGTGTCTAGAGCTCAGCTTGACAACATCTGAATGCACTCAGCTGATGCTTTGGCTACCTCAGAGTACTTTTGGGGTTTTGAGGGGGTTTTATTCCTTCTTGTTTTCTGGAAGGAAAATATCCCAGATTCTTTAAAAGGAAAAGTACCCACGTAAAACCCGTTGGCCAGTATTCATTCATTCATTCATTCATTTTCCATCACAACTTCCACTGTCACCCATGACTCCAACATTGCAAGAGCTAATGGTTCCTTCCCAGGTCTCATCTTGCTTGATCTCATCATTTGTGTTGCGGATCACCCCCTCCTCCTTGAAACACTTCTTTAATTGCCTTCCAGGAAACCACACTTCTTTCCTGGTCTTCCTCCTATCTTGGGCTGCTCTGTTTCAGTCTCTGCTACTGGTTCTTTTTATCTCCCTGACCCCTAAAATCAGAGTGCCCCAGGGCTTAGTCTACAGACCTCTTCTTTCTTCAATTATGCCGTTGGAGAGCTCAGCCAGTCTCAAGGCTGAGTACACTTAGATTTATGTCTCCAGCCTATACCTCTCCCTTGGCTGCCTAACCTGTCCATCAACAGCCCGCATGATTTTCCCTCTGAGTCTCTCTCTTAACATTTTCCTATCTCCTAAATGGCAACTCTATATTCTTCTAGTTCTTTAGGTAAATCTTTGTAATCATTCTCTTTTCTTCACTCCTTTCATATCTATCACAGGACCTCTACTTTCAATATATATCTTAAATACCTGTTGACTCTACCTTCAAAATATATGCAAATGCCACCACTCCTTACCATTTCTATGGTTACCGTCCTGGTCCAAGTCTCTCTCCTTTATCGGAAGAATGTCCCCTCCACCCTTGCCCTACCACAGTCAATTCTGAACATAGCAGTTGGAATGATCTTCTGTAAATGTAAGTCAGATCATTCTGCTATCTCCTCAAAACCTGCCAGTAGCTTCCCGTTTCAATCAGAGGAAAGGCCCAAACTCTTTCAATGGCCTCCAAGGACCTACACAGTTGCACTCCTCCAGTACATTTCTGAAGTCATTTTCCACCACTTTCCCCCTTACTTGCTGGTGCCTTAGCCACAGCAGCCCCCTAACTGTTCCTGGCACATGCCAGGCGCTCTCCCATAGGGTCTTGAATAATCTTCCACTAGATATCGTCAATGCTCACTTACCTCCTTTAGGCTTTTGCTTAAATGTTACTTTCTCAATGTGGCCTTCTATTTCAGTTACTTTTATGGCATAACAAACAACCTCAAAACTTGGTGATTAAATAACCACTGTTTTATTATGCTCAAGGATTCTGTGCACCAGGAATTCAGAACGAGCACAGTGAAGATGGCCTTTCTCGGTCCACAGTGACTGGACCTTCAAGTCTGAGTGTGACATGACAGCTGGGAGTTGAAGGCTCACCCACTTACACATCTGGCAGTTAATGTGGCCCGTCAGCTAGTACCTCATTCAGAACACCTGTGAATGGTATATCTATGTGGCTCACTGGGCTTCCTTATAGTATGATGACTGAGTTCCAAGAGTGGGTATCCCAAAGAGATGCCGTATCACCTTTTATGATCTAGTCTCAGAAGTAACAGAGTATCCCTTTCAAAATAGTCACAGACACACCTAGGTTCAAGAGGAGGAACACAGACTCCCACTTTTCTGATGGAAGGACTAACAAAGTTACATTGGAAGGAAAGCATATGGGATAGGAGATACTGTGTTACCCATCTTTAGAAAATGCAAGCTGGCACACTCGCCCTGTTCACTCTGTTTTAAATTGCAACCATTCTCTGCCCCCTGGCTCCTCCGCCTGGAAATTTTCTATCCCCCTCCCTTTTTTTCCCCATTCCATTGGTATTAGTTTCCTATTGTTGCTGTAATAAATTACCCCGCATTTAGTGGCTTAAAACAACACAAGTTTATTCTCTTACAGTTCTGGAGGTCAGAAGTCTGAAGTCAGTTTCACAGAGCTGCAAATTAAGGTAGGCGGGGCTGCATTCCTTCTGGAAGCTCTAGGGAAGAGTTTCTGCCCTAACCTTTCCCAGCTTCTACTGGCTGCCTGCATTCCTTGGCTTGTTGCCCCACATCACCTTGACCTCTGCTTCCGTCACCACATCTCCTTCTCTCTGATTCTCCTGCTTCTTTCTTTTTTTTTTTACATCTTTATTGGGGTATAATTGCTTTACAATGGTGTGTTAGTTTCTGCTTTATAACAAAGTGAATCAGTTATACATATACATATGTCCCCATATCTCTTCCCTCTTGCATCTCCCTCCCTCCCACCCTCCCTATCCCACCCCTCCAGGCGGTCACAAAGCACTGAGCTGATCTCCCTGTGCTATGAGGCTGCTTCCCACTAGCTATCTATTTTACGTTTGGTAGTGTATATATGTCCATGCCTCTCTCTCACTTTGTCACAGCTCACCCTTCCCCCTCCCCATATCCTCAAGTCCATTCTCTAGTAGGTCTGTGTCTTTATTCCTGTCCTGCCCCTACTGCTTCTTTCTTATGAGGAAACCTGTGGTTACACTGGGCCCACTTGGATAATCCAGGATACTTTCCCACTTCAAGATCCTTAATTTAGGTATATCTGCAAAGTTTCTTTTGCCATATAAGGTAACTATCCACAGGTTCCAGAGATAAGGATGTGGACATCTTTGGGGTCTATTGTTCGGCCTACCAGAACACTTATCACCATTTAACTCAGTATATAGTCTATGTATTTATTTATGTACTGTTTACTAGAATATAGTCTTCATTGCATCAGAGAAAAGATTTTTCCATTTTGTTTTCTGCTGTATCCCATGAGACTAGAACAGTCCCTGGCACATGTTAGGAACTCAGTATACATTTGTGAAATGAGTTATTTGCTTGTCAAATGGATGGTTCCCCAAATTTTATTGCGTGCTTACATTATGCCAGATAAAAAGCCTGAAGTGAAGCCTGTTGACACTTTTGTTTTCTGAGAGTTCTCAATACCTTGTGTCCATAAAGAAAGCCTCATGTATGGTTGATCAAGGTAAAAAGTCAGGGGTCTAGCACAAAACCACAATAAAATGATAATTTTTTCATTTCTTTCTGAACGTTATGCAAAAAAGTTATTGTCTCCACAACAAGCATGCAGCCTGAGTCTCTGTGATCGCCCCACTTCAGTCACTTGTCCTATATAAAAAGGGAAGACCTGGGGGGTAGAGGGAGATTCAGACCCTTGGTCTTAATTACCATTCACAGGGTTTGGGCCCTGCTATTCATTTAGCTTTTAATAGGACTATCTGTCCCACGGCCATGCTTAGAGTTTTGTTTCCATAACATTCCATGATATTTCTTCAGACAGTACACAAATAAAAAGGGTTTGTATTTTAACTTTGAATTTCCTGATTCTTTCTGGATCAAGCCAGATGTGTGGAAATGTCTGTGTTTGTGTGTGTATGTGTGTGTGTGTGTGTGTGTGTGTGTATTTAAACACTAATCCATATGCTTGCACGGATGTGAATTCTATGACCTTCTGTTCTTTCTTTTGCTTGATGACTTGTACACACAACCTCATAAGGCAAATCTCATAATTAAGTTGAATCTGGTTCAATCATGAATTTTTCAAAAGATTATAATCATCATGGTTTCCATGTCCGTTTAAGAAACAATGTAGTCACATATGTCCACAAAGGAACCTCATAGAATACTGCCCTTATCAATTTGGTTTCGGAACATGTGCCAAATTGGACTTATTTGTATTCATTTCAGATGTAATGACTTAGCCTGTTACTAAACATCACATAGAACACAGAATCTCAAAACAAAATAAAATAAAAAGAAACAGATACTCTTTTCTGTGGTAATTAGAGTTGGAGAACCTAGGAGCAAGGGAGTAAAGAGTAATTAAGAGCCTCAGTTTTCTCAGTTGTGAAACGGGAACACCTAAAGCTTCCTGAACAGCTTACCTCACCTCTATAAACTTGAATTCCTTATCTATAAAATCGAGATGATAATACTATCTACCTCACAGGGAGTTGGGAGGATGAAATTAATTTCAGATGTAAAGTGCTTCTTTAAATGCCTGGTGGTTAGTAAACATTCAATAAATTTTAACCCGTTATTATTATCTACTCACAGCATTAGTAAAGTCTAGACATTTGATTTACGTTAACTAATTGGTAGCTATGACTTTTGCGAGCAGAAAGGACTCCTCTGGCTGAAAGCCTAAAGAACCACCTATATCGTGAGATTTCAGAAGCACTAAGAATGTTCTGCTCTTAGAAGGTTCTCTTCCTCCTTGAAATAAAGCCTGTTGTTTCTCCAATAAAGCATAATTTATCTGACTTAAATGTTAAAATGAAAATACTCCTAGGAGAAATATTACTTTAAGCATCATTAGCTATTTACACTTTAGAATGAGTGAGTTTTGTGTCTTATTCTGAGAAAGTTCCCCAGAGGTAGAGAGAAACAACATGAGACAATTGGCAGCTGGGAAAACAACTTCACCTGCTCCACAATTACAAATAACTTATATGGACATCAAATTTAATGACGTACATAAGGTTTTAGTCTCAGCACATATCCCACGACTGCCTTGGAACACCCTAATTTGGTCATTAGACCTCAGAGATATTACAAATATAGACAAAAATCCTTTTTATTGAACTTGATTATGTAAGGAACGGCACCAAAAACGGAGGAGAGCTTAAACAAGCTTTATTTGGGAACGCTCCCGGGCGAGGTTCACTGGTCCGAGAGAAAGGGGCCAGAGAAGTCGTGCCCGGGGTGGGCACGAGCAAAATGTATAGGGGTGGACGCAGGGGAGGCGCTTGCTGTGTGAGGCAGCCCTTTTTTGGTAAATCTCTCGGGTGTTGTGGCAACGTCAGGTGTCGGTTGCATCAGCCTCAGAGCCGTTGGTTCCGCCCCTCGGGGAGCGGGAAGACCGGGGCCGAGTGGGAAGTCCCGGGCCTGCAATGTCAGGTGTCGGTTGCATCAGCCACTTTGGCGGGGGTTCCGTCTGGCTCCCTGGGCCCTTCCCCGGACTGCTGGCCTTACAGATTAGACATCAAAATTATTTTGGAAATGTTAAACGCTTTTCGAAGGAGAGTTACCACTGTTTCTGGAGGGCATTTATTTGTTGTAAACTTCATGGTCAGGACTAAAACTTAGGAAAAACTATAGCTGCTGTCCCTCGTTCCTGTTTTTCCCCCTCTCCTGACCTTGTCAGGCGCTCCAGATCCACCATGTCCCCCACAAGGCACCCCGAGCCAGGCCTCGGTCTGCCAATGGCTTTACTGGCAGAAGCAGAAACAATGGCCTAAAAGCTGCATGGTACGGTTAGGTAGATTATCTATTAGGAGGCAGTGAATATTTTCACTCAGCTGGTAAGGACTGAGGCTCTCATCACGGCTCTTTCACAAATGATCTAATCCTAGCAAATCGTTTCCATTCTTTTGGCCTTGGTTTCCCTATCAGTGAAATGAGGATTGGATAAGATAATTTGTAACACAAATCCGCTAGTTCTAAGATTCTATGATTAGTCCTTGACACTTTTGTGCTTAACTAAATGCCAGATGTCATTAGCTCCTAGGATTTCAGGCCCAACTGAAATGCAAGCTCCTTTAAATCAGGCCACCAGTGCCCCCAAGCCCTTGGGACAACCTGTCTCTCGTTGCCGACACAGCAAAGAAGTTGGTCCCCAATGAGTCCATACTCTCCTTTTCTCCCCCAGGATCATCCAGGTAGACAACTCTGGAATCTCAAGCTTCATTTAAACAAGTTAGATAAATTTTCTGAGCATTAATTTCTTCTTTCACAAAATGAGAACTGGAATACCCGTCTTGTTGGGCTTGTGGTGAGAATTAGTTTATGTAATGTATATAAGCTACCTAACACAGTGCATGGCATCTATTGGGAACTGTCTCTTCCTTTCAACTTCACTGCCCTGTGCTTTTAAAATTCTGATTCTTCCTCCACGTTACATGAAAGGAAATAATTTGGTGAGACTGAAACTCATTTATAGTGGATAATGGTTCCCCCAGGCTCCTGTGGGGGTCAGTCTTTTATCTCTGACTGTGGAAGGCTTTGACTATTCTAAAAAGGGTCCCAAGCATCTGGGGTGCAGGTGGGAATTAGGGTTCACTTGCTAGTCTGGGGCCTCTCTCTGATTCTGAGCTCAGACTTCCTCAAAATCAGCTACTGAGAGATCAGCCGGGATGGCGGAGTAGAAAGACCCTGAGCTCCCCTCCCCTCAGGGGTACACCAAAATCACAACTATCTGCAGAAGAAGACCAGAACCTACCAGAAAAGATCTTCTACAACTAAAGACATAAAGAAAATCAGTTCCTAAGTCCACTTGAGTTTTTTCCTAGGAAGCCAGAGAGCTGAGTAAGCCAGAGTCGGAAGGAATAGCAAATCTCCACCAGTTCCACGTGCCAAAAACGACAACTGTCTGGGCTCCCTGGGGAAGCAGTGGCAACTGCTGGAGATTCTGGCCTGGGAACCGGTGGTGTGAAGGATGACGCGCTGGCACGGACGGTTGTTTGCATGGATTCCTCCACCCCCTCCAGCTGGCCACACAAGTTCGAGTGAGGAACAGGTGGAAAGAAGAGGATGAAGAGCCAGGAGCAGCTGGACTCTTGCACGGATCCCACAGAAGAGGCTGCTCCAAGATCTGGCCACATGGGCCCAATTCGGGGAACCTAGCCCCAGACCATTAGCATGGGACTCACGCCCCATTGCCTGTTGCCTTCAAAGCGCGGTCCAAACCCTTTTCAAGGTGTCCAGGGCCCTTCCCAGCATAGTAGCTGTCCAGCTTCATCTCCCACATCTTCCCCCACACCAGCTCCTCACTGCCTCCTGGGTGGCCTTCGTGTCTCCGTGCCCCCTCAGTCAGGGTGGGAGGCCCTTCTTTCCTTTTCTTTTTTTTTTTAAAATAAATTTATTTTATTCATTGATTTTTGGCTGCATGGGCTCTTCATTGCTGCACGTGGGCTTCAGTAGTTGTGGCATGTGGGCTCAGTAGCTTTGGCTCACAGGCTCTAGAGCACAGGCTCAGTGGTTGTGGCTCACGGGCTTAGTTGCCCCGCAGCATGTGGGATCCTCCCGGACCAGGGCTCAAACCCATGTCCCCTGCATTGGCAGGAGGATTCTTAACCACTGCGCTACCAGGGAAATCCCCCTTCTTTCCTTTTCTATATTGAAAACCCTGACACCAAGTTCCATCCTGGTCTTACCTTCTTTGCATAGGTCTTCCAATCTCTGCCCTGTGTCCCCACAGCGTTCATATCTCCACTATGACTCTTCACAGGTATGTCGTAGCTGTCTCCTTACGTGGCTTGTTCTTACATTAGGATGCGGCCTACTTGAGAACAGTGACCTTGCTTGACTCACCCTTATCTCCAGCCCCAACTCTGTGCTGGCACAGGGCAGATGCTCAACAAATATGTCTTAAATGGCTATTGAGCCCCAGTTGCAAGAGAACTACAAAAAAAGAGACCACGGTCTTCCCACTGTGTGGTCCTGAATATGGCTACGGGGACCAAGTGACTCATAGCATCAAGAATTCAATCAGCACCAACACAGAGCAGAGTTTATGAGAAGATGAACCAAACAAAGATAAAAACTAGAAATTTGACTCATCTGTTTAAAAATTATACTCATTTTAATCACTTTCTCCCATACTGCAAGTAGTTTTTCTTTGCCTCTTCTGAAAATCCTCCTATTGTGATAGCAGAACTGTGTGCTCAGCTTCCAAGGAGCCTTATGGTGCCTTTCACCCCCTTCCTCCTTACCTCTCTACTCCTAGAGAAGCAGCTGAGAGAAAAAAATTACTGATCATGCGCTGATGGATCTAGAACTCTGTCACAAAATGGACATCAGAGCAGCTAGCTGAGGGTAATTTTTCTTTAAGAAAAAAGCTCTGTAATATATGAAACATGCAATAGCATTTTCTAGATTCTCTATCCATTTCCTCCACCCAAGGAGGAATTCCAAATCTAATTATAGGCATTTATGGGAACTGCTTTCATTTATGCGTAATTACCATGTAGGACAATAACTATTATGTATACCACTATATGTGTCAGATTAACTTTGCTATAAGTTTTATTGGATTATCACATTAAACTCTACAAAAGCACACTCAGAGCGGTTAAGCCAGTTTGTCCACTCTGCATGGCTGACCACATGTAGAAGATACTTATCTACCCACATCTTAGAAAAACTGGTCAGAGATTTGGTGAGAGTTGTTTCTGAGACCTCTTTTGCACTCTTCACAACTCCTAGCCATGTGCCGCATGACTGCCTTAGAAGATTTCATAAATACCTGTGAGAACAGTCTACTGACTGAGAGAATGTGGAACTTAGTAGAAAACACTGGGAGTGTGCAGAACACGCAGGGGCCAAGAAGTCTTTGGAAGACTCCCCAGGACTTCTAATCTGGCAGGAAGATCCAATGTATTTTTAAAGGGGTCTTTGGAATAATTATTTAAAGAGAAGTGTGACTTTTAATTTTTTGTTACCATTGGACCTTTCAGACACTGCTAAAATAACAACTCCGCCACTAGTACCTTAGGTCTTAAGTGGGAGTGAATTTCCTAATATGAGGAGGGGAGGGGCAGAGCGGGGCAATGGAAAAGGGCTGGGATGAGAGTCGGTCCCAGTTCTGTCACTAGCTGGGGATTTGGGGCACATTCCCTCTGGGCTCCCTGCTCTGTAAGATGCACTTGATTAGCCTTAAGCTGATCGTCTCCAGGGAGCACAAGAGCAGGGAAGGGGACCACGGCTGTGCATGTCATGGGATCGGCACTATGAAGGATTGGGTGATTAGATGGTGCTGGCATTACCATTCATGCATCGCCCACTCCACAGCTATGTGTGGAGCAGAGGTTTGCTGAGGGATGGAGAGATGGGACAGAGTCCTAAAAGCCACAAGGAAGATTCACTGATCTGAAAGGTGCCCCACGTTTGCCAAGTTCTGTGTCACCTGTCCTGCCCCCACCCCGCCCCACCCCAAAACACACACACACACACACACACACACACACACACACACACACACAGCCCTTCCAGGCCTTTGGGGGCTTCTGTCTCAGAGATATCCCTTCTTGATTTGTGCTGTAAATTATTGTCCAGTCTGACATCAAAGAAAACCAAGGAAGGAGAACTTGTAAAATCACTCTGTTTGGATAGACTTGGAAGAGGGCATAGAAGCAATACAGTGTGGCTGATTGACTAACTGGATAGTCCTGAAATGGGAACTGACCCCACCCTCACCCCCCCACCCGCCAGTTACATGGAGGACACATTCCTGAAGAGCACTGTGTTAACTGGAAACTAAGAACCAGAGGAACTAAATCTGTGGAAGCTGAGGAAGGATGGTGGCAACCACAGAGCACAAGCTCAGATCTCCCTTCCCAGGAGAACCTGCCCAAGGCCAGGAGCTGACTGATGGCCTCCAAGGATGTGCAGTGCCGGCTGCTCACTTCCTAGGCATCTCCCAGCCAGTGACCAATCAGGGCAGGGAGACCAGGTCTGGCTGTTACTGCCAATGCCAACACGAGAGGCAACCTTTGCTCTGGATGGAGCTCCCCACTGGATGAGCCCAAATTTCTCAGTGTTGCCCTGCTGCTAAGAATCTTCCTGCCCAACCTCCCTCCACCCCCTGCCCCTGCATGGACATCAGACCTGCCTCGTGGTCTGAAGGCCCTCCCTGCCTGCTCTAGTTCCCTCTCCCCTGCGCCTTTCAACAGGCGTTTCCCCCAGATTGCTCACGCTTCTAATTCTGTTTTGATGTCTGCTTCCCAGAGGACCCAAACTGACAGCAGGTATATGCCCAAGAGAGGAGAAATTTATTGTATCTTTAAAAGCTTATTTTGACTCAAAATACAGGTTCATAATATTTTACTCACAATTTAAAATCCAAAAATCTCTGAAAACGCCAAAACTTGATCTGACCTTCTCTGAGGCTATTTGTAGCCTGTAGTTACTCCACTTGAGTCATACATTTTATTCCAGAATTATTAAGGTGCTTGGTTATGGGGTGCTGCCTCAGACTCTCCTGGGTATGTGATAAAATACACAGCATATGCTTCATAGTTCTTCTCTAAAATCTAAAAAAATCTGAATTATGAAAAATATCTGACTCCAAGAATCTTGAAAAAGAGGCTATAGACCTGTGCTCTACAAAAAGTAAAGTCTTCTTGAAGTAGCTGGTCTCTCAAAGAGGCCTTCATTAACCTTGCCTCCCAGTCTTGGAATTTTGTGTGAACATTCCAAGTCCTCTCATCTTGAATCTGGGTGTTTTAACAATAGCATGGGGCTGTTCTGAGTCTAAGCCTGACAAAATCCTAGCAGCTTCCACTTTTATATTTAAAAAAAACCTGATCCACCAAGAAATTTGGCGCCCTGATGAACAGACCACATGGAGAAGCTAAGTGAAGGGGAGGAGTCCTGAGATCACTTGAGGAGAAGGAGAGATCTGGCCATCGCAGTGTCCCATCTGCATCCATCCTTCTGGCTCTCACCCCGGAGCCTCGAATGTCCCAGCTCCTGTCCGCTGATAGTGGCAGGAGAGACCCTAAGTGGGACCAGCAGGAGAACCATCTAGCTGAGCTCCAGTCAGCTCACAGACTTGTGAGAAACAGTAAGTCATTGTTGTTTCAGGTCCCTAAGTTTTGTGGCAATTGTCACAAGGCAGAAGATGACATACACTGTACTAAAACCTTTGCTCACAAATGAGTGAGAGGTCCCAGAATGAGAAGGGACTGAGAAAAGCTAGAATGGCACCAAAGTTAAGTTAACAAAAATTATTATTAACCAAAGCTAATGTCAACAGTTTCTACAAACTAAATGCCTAGCATCTGCCTGCTACTGTAATTCTATTACCCCAGAGCAGTAGGCTTTATTACCTCCATTTTACAGAGAAGGAAACTGATGTGAAGAGGGGCTCTGCAATGCGTCAAAGGTTTTTCAGCTAGTATGTGGTAGAGCTAAGCTTCACACCCAGAAATTTCCTGCAAGACTGACCCTGGCCACCTCCCAGCTATTTTGGCCCCAGTGGAAATTAATCTCCTTAATGGTGGACACAGGTCATCTCTGCCATCCTGCGTCCAATCATCCTGGAACTGCACCCCCAAATTCCCTCTGCATGTGCTTTGGGTGGAGCTCTGCCCCAGGATCTTGGCCTCAGCCCATTAGCACATCCCATTCCCCAGAGCGCTGTTCAGGCTGGAGCAGGGACAATGAAATTTACTGGGGAAAATACTCTCCCCTCTCCACACTGGACTTGATAGAATGCAACATGTCCACTATACCTGCTCTTCAGCCTCATCAAGGTCTCCACAGGCTTTTTACTCCCAAACCTATCGCACCCTTGCTATTTCCCTGAGCACAGCCTTAGCCCCTTGCCTTATACCCTTCCCCGACCTTCTCTCTTTTTTTTTTTTTTTTTTGCGGTACGCGGGCCTCTCACTGTTGTGGCCTCTCCCGTTGCGGAGCACAGGCTCCGGACGCGCAGGCTCAGCGGCCATGGCTCACGGGCCCAGCCGCTCTGCGGCCTGTGGGATCTTCCCGGACCAGGGCACGAACCCGTGTCCCCTGCATCGGCAGGCGGACTCTCAACCACTGCGCCACCAAGGAAGCCCCCGACCTTCTCTGTTTGTCCAATTATTTTTCATCTTCAAGATTCAGTTCATGTCTCCTCCTGATCTGGCCTGACCTTGTCCCACCCCAACCCCTCACCCCAGGGCCTGAGTTTGTGCTTCTGTGGTCCCTGTACATACTCATGTTACATCACTGATCTTATCACAGTATCACCTCTGCTACCTGCCTGTCTTCCCCACTATTCTACAAATTCCTCAGGGCAGGCAGCACGCCCTAACCATCTTCATATCCTAATCACCTGGCATGATCCTCAGTTTGTAGATGGTAACATAAATTAGATGAATGGGTGAATGACTGCATGGCTATCACGACCTTCTTAGTGTAATTGTCCTGTGGCATTTAATCGCAGCAAATAACTGATGAAAACCTCAAGTTCTGCTTTTGGCTTTCCAGGGGCTCCAGGTTGTTGGGAGTTGGCATTGGTACATGTGAGAGTTGAAATATTGGTTATTTTGAGGGACTGGGAGATAATAAATAACACCTTCCAGTCAACTGAGAGCTAAGATTTAAGAACATTAAGAGTCAAATGTTAGTTTTATTACAATTAAAACCAATTGGAGAACATGCCTTTAATCTGGTGGCCAAGCTGGGCTTTCAAATACTCCCTCCCAAAGAGAGAGTTTGGGTCTGCAGAGCAAACCATTCAATGAGGATTGCTGAGTCCCTTCATGACAGAGAGAGAAGGACCCTTCAGTGTTTGCGGTGTTTTAATAACTTCTATCCACACATTCGGGGAGCATGACCCATAGGTGTTAATTCCTTGCAAACTCACTCAATCACATAACTACCCCTCCTCTCATGTGGAAGAGTGAAAAGGGGCCCAGGGGAGAGACCAGGAGTATTACTCAGAGGAAGTAATACTTCCTCTGGAAACACAGAGACAGGGACAGGTGGAAGGACATGCAGAGATCCAGAACTTTGGAGCCCAGGAAGCTGGTGGGATAGCCCTGGAGAAATATTGGGTTGGCCAAAAAGTGCGTTTGGGTTTTTGAAAAACCCGAACGCACTTTTTGGCCAACCCAATACAAAGGTGCAGGTTTCTTTGATAGCTGGAAGGAACAACCAGAACAGCCAGTGAAACTGCGATCATGAAGTGCCAATAGGAGCGCTTGAAAACACTGCTTAGGAATTTTAAAACCCTGCCTTTTACCCACTCAGACAATAATATTTGTGACATGTAGAATAACAAGCCTCTTTGCTAACGTATCCAATGACATTTCTGAAACATGAACAATTACAGCGTTCTCTAGTTTACTTGGATATGTGGTAATTTCTCGGTTTTAATGGAAAATGCTGAAATGTTATATTACAATGTTCAGGCTAAAATAGATGAGGTTTTTTTTTACGTTGTTTAGAAAACTTGAGGGAAAAGTGCACCCCTGGCTCCCTTCCTATTATGGATTCAAATGCACGTAGTTGACTGATTTTTCATATTTCAGGCTCAATTTTGTTCTTAGGTTATGAACGGGAGACAAAGTTGAGCTATATTTAAGTGGCTCTGGAGATCTGGATTTAAGTGTCCATGTGGCCAAGTCATCCAATCTCCTTCGAACTCAGTACCCTCACCCCCATCCGTAAAATGGGGATATTATCATGTCTACATCCCTGGGTTGAAATAAGAATTAAATGGGACAAAGTGCACAGAAATCTGCAGTTCCATGCCAGGCGTTGAACTAGGTGCTGATAAATGTTTTTAAAAGTAGTCAGCAGGTCATCCCATGATGAGTGTAATGTTACCACACCCCCGGCTGCCAGAGGACACTGGGGAAATTGGATTTTCACGCTGCTGAAATTTGCGCCCTTGTGCAGCTTGTCCCATAAACACAGAACAACTGCTAGGGTTGGATTACAGAAACACCAAGGTTGACTCTTGGAAAGAATAGGGAAAAAAATGAAATATTTCAAAGGACTTTCTCTAGGTCCCATGCTAAGGGCAGGGAGATGGGCATTGTAGGGGGACTCAGGCCATAGGAATGGGGGGAAGGGAAGGGAAGTCTTTTCCTGTAGTGTATATGTATTGATAGTTAGCAAGTAGCTTCACGATGTAAGAAGTCATTCATTCCAGCCTGAACACTCAGCATTTTCCATTCAATATTCAAGTATGCCTATTCAAGTATGGCAAGAGCTACAAGTATAATTTAGGCTGCCGGATCTGTGCTGCACAGACCAAGTGACAAGAACACCAGCTCAGAAGAAAAGATGTGAAGGAATGGTCACTGCCCTTCTGAAAGTTTTCTGTAACCGTTTGTTTACAATTCAGTCTTTCCCCAGTTGGAATTTTGGACAACGAACAGAGAGAAAACTAGATCACATGACAGAGGCACGTTTCCCTAGCAAGCTATTGTAATTCTTGTATCAAAGTGCAATCAACATGATGCAGGCAAGGTTTTATTTAAAGAAAGGATGCTGATATATACCTATCTTCAAATTGACACTCGAATTTTTAATTTCCTAATATGACTATGCAAAATGGGACTTGCAGAATTAACCTGGTCACGAATATTATTAAAACTATGTACAAGATTTTAAGCTCCTTGAGAGCAAGACATATTTTTTAACCATTACACCCTCCTTAACAACTATCTACAATGACCTAATAGAATCTCAATACATATTGAATTAATATAAGCAAATTAAATAGGGTTAAATATAATACTTCAGGATTTAAATATTAAATATATTTAACTTGCAAATATAATATTTTCCATATTTTTCTGCATCCAGTGAGAGAAAATGAGATGTAATAACACACATGGCATTAGGAGCAGCTTAGTTCCCTTTTGAAGAAGTATAATTTTTAAACAGTAAATGCTGTCTTCCTATATGGCTGCTTCCTGAGAATGAGTCTGACACAACCAGTGTGGGTGGTTAACTGATTCAGGTCTCTGGAGTATTGTTCCGTGGGTTGTAGGAGTGCTCTGAATTTCACAATACTGCATCCAGCATCTCAGCCCTGCTCTTTATTGCCCATTCCCCTTGCCTTTCCCTGGCTTTCCTAAATATGGCAAGGATTTTACTATTGTGTAGATAAATGGTTTCTGATTAGAAAGGACAATGCAGCTCATAAAAGGTGATCAAAATATTACTTCAAATAAAACAGTTTTAGATGAAAAAAGAAAGCACCAATAACTTCTCCTCTTCACTTGCCTTCAAAAGTGTCAGAAAGAAAGACAGTTACTCTAACAGGAAAAATGCTCCATTCCGCCAATAGTACAGGGTTTACTGTCTAATGTCACAAAAGAGAATAATTATACTCTACCACCTTGTTTTTCTTCCAGATAGACTGGGACCAGAGCTACACAGCTCAGCTCAGGAAAACTCTGAAATGAAGGGTATGGGACGTGGGTCACCTGGGATCAGAACTGGGCTGAGATGTTTTACTAAAAAGTTATGTCTCCTTCTGTTTAATTTCCTCCCAGGATTTATGACGGCAGAGCCACTATAAAGTTTTATCTCCCGGGGCATTCTCTGAAACAGTCCAGGCACCAGTGTACAGAGAATTGCCTCTAGGTTTTGTTTGCCACAGCTTCAACTTGAACTCTCTGCTTTTGCTGTGGTTCACTGCTAGTGCCTCGCCCTTTTGTCACAATGACCCAAAGTCGGAGATTGATAGCCTGAACTTCACTGAGCCAACACAGTTTCCCAAGGAAATTTAACTAAAGAAAAATGAATACCTTCTTCTAAGCATGTGTCTCGGAAAGCCTCTGAATGATTTCTGTAAGACACAGACAATAGGAGAAAATCCAAGAAGCCAGTAGGAGACAAGTAGATGGGATCAACGCAGAACAGCTAAAATGAGACTGAGAACAATACGGTGCTTTGATTGATAAGGTGATTTAAAAATTAAAAGGGGGGAGTCTATCTGTGAGCTGAATGCCAGTTACCAGAGATTGATGGATGGCATGAGTTTTCCTTTCTTTGTGGCATTTTTCAGATAAAGATGTGTTTTCTTTTAAAGCAGATCTTTATAAGACAATCGCTTGACTAGAAGGAGGATGTGTGTGTGTGTGTGCACATGTGTGCATGCATGCATGCAGCATTTTAGAGCAGGGCTCTATGCCTAGAATGCAAGACTGCTCCATAGCTCTGCAAACTGTCTGTACTTTCCATAGCTGTGCATAGAAACGTACTTTAAAAACATCCCTCCTGGATAAGCCTTCATTTCCAATTGTGTCTATGCACCGTGTGGTAGCCGGCGTGATTAAGGAAAAAGTGATTGTGTGAACCTCCAAATCCATCTGTCAAGTCATTGGCATTGAAGAGCCTCGCTGAAAAATTAGCCTTCTCCTTCCCCCAGCTTGTGTTTTCCCATCCTCAAGACAATACAGGAAGCTCTTAGCTGGGAGAGAAGGGAACAAAGGGGCAAGGAATTCAATAAAATAGAGATTCTAGGCGAAATGAAATATTGTTTCCCCGTCTGTATTGCTTTCTTTCTCTCCAATCCGCCAGAGCATTAACCACTTGTCTGCTGTGTTATAAGGCAGGATTATTTCTAGGATTTGCCTGCAGAAAACTAAAGTCTCTGAAGCATCAGGGATGTCCAGAGTAACTAGTAGTCTGGAACACAGGAGGCTAAACTGGACATAAAAATGACAACCAACTGTGAAAAAATACTCTTATTTCCTACTCCTTTGGAATTTTTCTAGTACATTTGCTTCTTTAACTGTAGGCTCAAAGACTTATTGGACTTTTATAGTCTCTGCACACATTTGAAGACTTACTAAAATTGCATACAAACTTTTATTTACTTGCACATGTGTGCGTTTTTCTGGGGAGAAGACCCATAGCAATCTTCGGTTTTTTTAAAGGACTCTGAATCTCAAGGTGAAATTCACCACAATAAGGTATTCGTTGTCCTGTTTATTTTCTCAATCATAGAGGGTACATTTCCCATCATTGGGGATTAAGAGTCAGGAGACAGATTCTATGAAATACTTAAACCAAGAACAGACCACAAAGAAGCACAGGTAAACTAGACAACAGATGCTAAATTAGAAGATGAAAGACGATGAGGTGAAGGACATTAGATTTATAAGGACATTTTTCTCATTTCATTATTGCAATTCAGACTCAGCCCAAGCATTTAAAATGCACAGTGTGTGGATTTTTATTGTTTTTTAAGACTAATTTTTAAAGGAACTTTCTTTTTAACTTCTTATTTCAGTTGTTGAGAGGAAAAGATGTTGAGTATTTGGATTAATGAACTCATTTAAAATTTCCTCAGTTGATATTAGATTTAAAGAGAGTTAATTAAAATGGGGAAATTGCAGAGTAGCAAACTTGTTTCAGGTTAGGGGCTTTTGATGGAAAGAATTGTTAAGATAGCCTGCCGTGAGCAGGCTGGCTTACAATCAATGAAATTTTTAGTCTGTGTACATTCACCTTAACCTGAATATTTCCTAAAAGTTAAAAAAGTGTCAGGGTTCAGAGATGTATTTTAGAATGGAGTACTTTAGCTACAACAAATTGAAAAGCTATTTTAGGCAAGAGAGATACTCCCAATATTGGGGAAAAAAGGGGCGAATATCTCTCGTCAAGAACTGAACGCTGACACTGATTACTCATTTATCAGAGTATGTAAAGTAACCTTAAAGAGACCAAAACATCCCTTCATGGTCAAAACAATCAACAAACTAAATAGACCGGAACTTCCTCAAACTGGTAATGGGTATCTGTGAAAACCAAAGCTAACCTCATACTTAATGTGAAAGACTAAAAGCTTCAATGTTGAAGGTCAGTAAGTTAACCAGAGAAGTCTATTGACTAGCCATCTGTGGTAGACTGGATCATTGTTCCAATTCTCCATTCCCTTGGATAATAATAATGTAAGATCAAACTATGTATAACTGACATTTTTGGTTAAGTGAAAAATGATCAAATATCAGCGTGATTTAACCTAATGCACCCTTACCTTCTGCCACGTCACTTTGCAGTGCTCAGCCAATGAGGTGGTGTATTCTCCCTCAGCCTGTTGATGCTGGGCTTAGCCACACGACTTGCTTTGGATGGTGAATGTTTGTGAGCAGTAACTTGAAATGTGCATGTGTGGTTTGGCTTGTACACCAACTGTTCATCATGAGAAGAACAATCCCTGTGTTGTCACTAGTCCAAGGAGGATGAAATACATGTGGAGTCCACCACAGCCTAGAGCTGAGACCAACAGACTTGCAGGCTGAAGCAGAGCCTCCCAGCCTAGAGCAACTGAACCCCAAGCCACCTGCAGACTCATGTGAGTGTAAGAATAATGATTTTTTTGAAGGCCTCGAGGTTTTGAAGTTGTTTGTTACACAGCATAACTGTAGCTACAGCTAACTAATATATCGCATAAACAATGAACAAATGAGAGCAACTCAAACAAAAGAGACATTGTATGTGCAGGCAATGTTCAAAGGAAATGGAGTCTTGTTAAACAGACTTCAACTGATGAGTTTCCTGGACCCTGAAAAGAGGAGCGACAGATGGGCAGAGTGCAGCGGGGGCAGCTGGCACCCGAAGCAGCCAACCACAGCTTGGAGACAGGCCTTGGATAGTTGATTGAGTATCACACTAGAGGGGAAAAAATGACAAATACCGATTTTTTTTTTTTTTTACAAATACCGATTTTTAACACCTCTCAATTTTGACCAAGGTCTGCATTGCAGCCTGACTTTAATCTGAATTCTCATAAATAGGGGAGAAAAAAATCAGGAAAAGAAAGGTTGAGTCCAAGCAAGGACATTATATTGTTTATGATTGTAACGTGCTGAGGAGCTAACACTTGGATTCTATATTGCTTTCATTTACTCTGCGTCTTATGCTAATTATTTTTCACTTGTGGAGGTCCTAGAGTTGAGAACAGTTTGAGAAATGAAACCACAATTAACTGAAGTTGTTGGAAGATGTATAATCAAGGGCTCATGCATTTATTTATGTCAACAATTCCAAAGAAAATTGCTATTAAGTCTTACCAACCGTCATCCACTTGTCCTCTTTCATATCCTGGGTTAAGCTATTACAATAATATCCTCCAGTTTGCCTAATCATAACAGGGGCTGCTGTTTATTAAATGCTTATTACCATGTACCAGACTTCTAGGCACTTTTCAGATGTGGTGTCTAATTCTCACCAAACGCTGAAAGACAAGGATTATTATCCCATTATAGAGGTGAGGTAGTAACTGTGGCTTATGAAGTTACTCACTTCACCAACAGTACCACACAGCTTATAAGAGGGAGAGCTGGAATTTGAATGCTGGTCTAACTCTAATTCTATTTATTGTTGAGTAAACATCAGTTCAAGCTGGAGGTTTAGTTGTTGAAATAAAAATGTTCTATCCATGGAGATTAAGCTACTGGTACAGAAGAAGAACCTTCTAATAAGCTGGTCTCAGTTATCTTATTTATCCATCTGTTGAAATCTATCAAAAGTTAACGGAAGCGCCAGTTGGATCTAGATTTTATGTATCTTCCCTTGTCTGAACATTTCATTAATTTTTACTTCGCTTGTTTCCTGTGTCCTTATAACGTGTTCATCATGGACTTTTGGCTCAGGCCAGAATGGAGTTGTTTTTGAGGAAACAATAGTCCAAATCAGAATTCCAATCTCCACCAATATTTCTGAAAAATATAGTATGGGATATGAGCACAAAATCCTTAACAGTTTTTAAAAATCCTATATCTCCTGGCAGTCTCTTCCTCTCAACCCCAGAAAATTCCACTTGCATCTCTCTCTCTCTCTCTCTCTCTCTCTCTCCTCTCTCTCTCTCTTCTCCCTTCTTCCCTCCTGCCCCTCTCCTTCCAGCTTATCAGGCCTGGGCCCTGCCACTCCCTAGACAAGCTCTACTCCCTCCACATTCCTACAGTGCCCCCAGGCACTTGCTGGCGCGTAGCCTACCCAGCCCCATAGAGAACTTCGTGCCTCTTTTCTTTATAAGAGTGTTTTGGTCAAGAACCTCCTCTGAGGCTTTGGTGTATTCTAACCCTCCCTCTTTCCTCTCCTTTCGCTCACTTCCTCCTCACAAAGGTCCAAAACCCGAACTGACCCAGAATGCTCTTCAGCAGGCAGGGGGTAGCTAAGTGAGCAATCCCAGAATATTCCATCTCAGGGAAATAGTCTGGGGAAGAAAAAATAAAAAGGCTGAGACCTTCCTAATCCCTCATCACATAGTGTGTTAGTTTCTAATTGCTGCTGTAACAAATACCACACACTTAGTGGTTTAAACCAGCAGTCCCCAACTTTTTGGCACCAGGGACCGGTTTCATGGAAGACAATTTTTCCACCGGGGGTGGGGGGCAGTGGCGGGGGATGGGTCAGGCAGTAATATGAGCGATGGGGAGCGATGGGGAGCGGCAGATTAAGCTTCGCTCTCTCAGGCCACCGCTCACCTCCTGCTGTGCGGCCCAGTTCCTAACAGGGAACAGGGGGTGGGGACTCCTGGTTTAAACAACACAAATGTATTCTCTTACAGCTCTGTAGGTCAGAAGTCCAACAAGGGTTTTACTGAGTTAAAATCTAGGTGTCAGCAGGCTGACACCTCTTTCTGGAGGTTCTAGAGGAGAAACTATTTCCTTGTTTATTGGTGTGATAGGCGGAACTCAGCAACAGGGACTAAGAAATGGGGATTGAGATCCCTGTTTTCTTGCTGGCTGTCAGCTAATGGCCATTCCCTGCTTCAAGGGGCCTCCCACGTTACTTGGATCCTGGCAGCCGTCTTCCATCTTCAAAGTCAGTAACTGGTAGTTCGAGTCCTTGTCATGCTCTGAATCCTTCCTTCTTCTTCCAACTCACCTCTCTATCTAACCCATCTGGGAAAGATGTTCTGTTTTTCTTTTTCATGTGATTAGATTGGATCTGCCCAGATAACCCAGGGTATTCTCTCCGTCTCCAGGTCCATATCCTTAATCACATCTGTAAATTCCCCTTTGTCCTATAAGGTAAGATATACACAGGTTCCTGGGATTAGAGCATGGACATCTTTGGGAGGGCCATTATTCTACCTAATACACATGATAAGTGTTATTGTTATTTTATAGATGGAAAAGCTGAGGTCACAAGGTCATTGCACTGAACTGGATGTCCCACTATAATATGAGCTAAACCAAGGGTCAGGCTAAACTACATCATTCACCTCTCAACCTAGACTGTACCCTCAGCCCATATATGATCCCTGTAGAAAAATCACAGGGCCACCTTGGAAAGTCACATGATAACTACATTTTTTGACCTGTCTCCCAAATGTTTTTATTAAGCTGCATATTTTCATAATGTTTTCACCTGTAGCATAAGAAAAGATACAAGTTAGAAAATATATGTTTTTAGAAAAAAAACAACTAAAATATAAGTGTATGTGGTCAAAAAAGAGAAAGCCCAGTTAATATTTTTATTAGGCCACCTTTCTATAAGATTTGGTAATTTTTTGCTGAAACTTCTCACAATGATTTTCTAAGAAAATCACATCCTTTCTAAACGTACTGAGTTGGCTAGTTGAGGTAATTCAAAAGTCCCCAGTCACCATCACAGCAGAATATTACATTTTGCTTTCTTTCCTGTACTGAAGATGAGACATTTTAATATATGCAGGCAAATGGAAGGCTTGTCAAGAGAAGGTGGGGTAGGGAATATTCGTGTTTGTTTTATTACTTTTCAGAGTAGCTACTGCTGATGCTTTATGCTCTCTAGGAAAATTAGAATCCCAGATCACATCAGGTAATTGCACCATGCAGAAACGAAGAAGGATACGGCACACGGAGGCTGCCAGAAGCAACTCTGATGAAATTATCAATGATGAACAAGTCAAAAGGAAAAGCATAAAGCAAACTGGAACACCAGCGCTGAGCAAGATCTCGTCACACTTCAAAAGCTAATAAGGGGCTTCCCTGGTGGCGTAGTGGTTGAGAGTCCGCCTGCCGATGCAGGGGACACGGGTTCGTGCCCCGGTCTGGGAAGATCCCAAATGCCGCGGAGCGGCTGGGCCCGTGAGCCATGGCCGCTGAGCCCGCGCGTCCGGAGCCTGTGCTCCGCAACGGGAGAGGCCACAGCAGTGAGAGGCCCGCGTACCGCAAAAAAAAAAGCTAATAAGAAGGAAAGCATGTGGGAGTGGGAGGTGTTGCTTGCAAATGAGACAAGAAGCTTTACCTGCTGTGGGAGGGTCTGCTGGGGTTCTCAAAGACCTTTATGAAAATAATGTGTTCGGCAGTAGAAACAAGTGTATCCCTTGTTGTGGGTTCACACGAGAGCGCTTTGGGCTGTGTTCTTTGTTGTGCATTTTTATGCCACCTGCCAGAACTTTCTATTTATGCTTTCTCCTTTTCTTCAGCAGAGAGCAAAGGAGTCATGATGGGCAGTTGATAAAAATGTGGGGCTGAATTTACATAGTCATTCAATGACTGTCATGCACCCTGATGCGTCTCTAATTTGAATAAAAGTCTGTTCTTTTAGTTTCATGTCATATACAATATCACTATGAGCTCATCTACATAGCCTATTATAATGCACACTTTTATACTACTATAGCCTTCACCTAATCAGTCCTCCACGAGCTAATCAGCTCAAATACTGTCACAAGTGGCATAATGCATGCAATTATCCTTAATTCAACTTCTAAACATGGAGGTGAAAGATCAGATTTAACCAAACAGGCTTATCAGGAATTCATGAATTGATAATCATGATTAATGGGAAATCACAGTGCAAAACTTGTTTTAATTTACCTGTTCATGTAACTTGTGTTACAGAGAAATGTGAACTTTCATCTGGAGCAAACAAAGAATGGCTAGACTTTCAAATGAATTTTAACCCCAGGGTAAGAAACGTGCATTCACTATTTCAAGGATAATCTTAAATGACAGAAATCAGTGTGGCTAAGTCAGGATTATAGCTTTGAAAATATCCCGACCTTGACTCCCTGAAAGAGAAATAATTACTCAGAAATGGAATCTCTAGTTATCACCAATGAATGTTTGAAGGGGGGATTTACTTTGAATGGGATAAATTGAACTGTTTGTCTCCGTAGATCCTCAGATTTCTACAGAGCCAGGCTATTTTTTTTTTTTTTTTTTGGTTTTTTTTTTTTTTGCGGTACGCGGGCCTCTCACTGTTGTGGTCTCTCCCGTTGCGGAGCACAGGCTCCGGACACGCAGAGCCAGGCTATTTTTGACAAGTGGTCTTTGAAGATAACTGCTTTAGGGTTTGTATTCCCTTAAATATTGACCACTTACTTACTAGACTCAGAGGCTCAGTATACTGACCTATATAATTCATTCATTTATTGAAATAATATTTATTGAGCAAATATTATATGGCAGAACCTATGCTAAGTATTAGGGATAAAAATGATGAATAAAAGAAGTCTCATCCTTGAGCAACTGTCAGTCCAGTGGGGAAGATAATACAAGGAACCTGAAATAACTGATATAAGAGGGTGAGATGTTGAGAAAAATGCTGATGGTGTCTTATTTTGTTACTGTTTTGCTATGATGAGTTCACCAGGGAAGAGTAAAACATATGCTAGCACAGTGCCATTATTGTGTCTCTGAAAGGCTTGGATTTCCCTTCCAGAACTTCCACAGGGGCAGAAAACATCCTTTGTGTTCTTGGCAGGAACGAAAGGGGTGAAAACAGATGATGTCAGCGGTGGAAGAGTTGGGGCTGGTGTTCTGGGTTAGAGTGGGGGCCTGGCCCAAACCCAGGAGGGAGCTTCCTCAAAACTGAAAGAGGATAGTACTTGAGAGCTTCTCAAGAGAGGCAGAGATGCACCCTACTTATATGTAGGACCCAGGAGAGAGTGATGGACCGGATGGTGGGAGGCTATGGGAAGTTTATGGAAACTGGAAATCTAAGTGCTATGACTAGGGCCTCTATCACTGAGTCTTCAGTCCCATGGAAAGGACCCCTGTGAGACAACATCTCTGAGCCTACCCCTCACCCCAGGGCATGGCAGCAGCACACCCAGACAGCAGGGGACCCACACTGGGCAAGAAATGATGACAATGTTGACCCCATTCTCTGGGAACCACTCCAGTACAGAAATCCTATGCATTCCTGTGCACTTTGGGGAACTCTACAAACATGACTGAGATTGAGTTTCTTGCCTGGGGAATCTACTGTTAGGGAGCAAATTCATACCAGGTGTTGCAAACTAGATGCCTACAGGTACTGCAGGCACCACAAAGGAATCTAGTGATGAAGTGGGCTTGGCATGATTAAGGTAAACTGGAAACTCCCCACTTTTTAGAGTGACTGTTACCCAACTAGTTATGGCCATGTGGGGATGCTGGTGTAGTGTGAGATCTTGATTTTTCCAATTTGTTTTCAAGAGAAGCTGAATTGTTATGTAAACCTCCTGAATTTTAAAGGTTGGCAACTAATTCAAGTTTTAAAATATTGTGTAGACCAAACAAAACGTATGATCTGCCATATTTGATCCATAAACTGGTAATTTGCAAACTCTGGGCTACAAGGAGGATTAAAAAAATTAATTAAATTTAAAAGTGTAGAAAATTGTGGAGAGTTGGTAGAGAAGTTGGATTTTGAGATGGGAATAGGGGAATAGATGGGACTTCTGATAAGCTCTGAGATATCAGAGACAATTGAAAAGATGCAATACCAGAATTCTTACGTTCGTTTATTCATTTCTCAGGCAATCAGTGGTTTTTGAGTACCTCCTATATATCAGGCACTGGTTTAAAAATTGGTACAGATGTGAGGGGGAGAAACGGTCTAGTGGTCAGACTCTCGAAGGATTATAAAAGTACATGCCAGAAAAAATTCATAGGGTAAAGGAGTGTGTTCAAGGCGGAAGGAACAGCACCCAGGGAAACCCAGAGGTAAGCGTGAACAAGGCGTCTCTGCAGAGCCCAAGAAAGTCTATACACCTGGATGGCAGAGGCCAAGGGGAAATTGGAGAGAGGAGGCTAGAGGAACTGTAAGGGGCCAGAGCCTGGAGGGCCCCAAGCAGAGGCCCTTTAGAGGAGTTTGAACTCATCCTAAAGTCAATGAAAAATTAATGAAGGATTTTAACTCCCATGATCAAGTTTGAATATTCAAAGATCTCAAGGTTAGAGTATAGGACACAGAAGGGAAGACCAAGTATGAGGCAGTGTTGTAATTCAGGTGAGTAGAAAGGCCAGGTAAGGCAGAAAGAAGTGAATTGAGAGAAGTGAACGGATTCAAGAGACATCTAGGAGATGGAAGGAAGATAAAAGGTAATCGATAAGTAAAGAATGAAGGAGATGGAGGATTTAAAGTTAACTTCCTCAAATTTCTGATATGGGCACTGGGTGAATGATGGTGCCATTCCCTGAGATAATAAATTCTGATCTGGAAAAAAAGAAAGAGAGAAAGTGGATTTAGGAGAAAAGTTGATCTGTTCTGTTTTGGTGTGTTAAATTTATGGCATTAGAGACATCCAAGCATCCAAACAGAGACATCTAACAGGCAATTGGGTGTATGGGCTATGAACTTAAGAGGAGAGTTTGCACTAGTGTTGTAGCTTTGGGGGCCATCAGCATGCAGCTGGTACCTAAAACTAAAGGGGGAGGACATTATCCATTGAGTTTGAAGGAAGAGGATCAGACAGTCAAGAGAAGATCCCTTGGGACTAGAGATATTGAAGGAATGAGTAGAAAGGGAAACATTGTAAAGACATGTAAGAAGAAGCAGTCAGTGAAGTAGAAGAAGAATCAGATGATTGTAGCTAGAAGGCAAGAGGAGGGAATTTTTGAAAGAAGAGAGCAAAACAACTACTGAAAAATTTCCTGAAGATCTCACGACATGTAGGACTTCGGGAATTTAGGCAAGAGAAGTTTCAGTGACCTGGAAGCCCAAAGATAAGGTACATCTTTATGGATAGTGGAACAGCAAAAGTTTGGTTATGAACAAGAAGGGTGTGGTTGCTTGGGTCTTGACTGAAGGGTAGTCAGAATTAAGAAAAGGGGTGTGTCTGTGTATGTGTAGTAAGAGACTTGAGCTTACCTAGATGTGGGTAGAAGAAACTCGTTGAGAAAGACATACTGAAAATAAGGGGGAAAGAAGGGTGAGAGAGGGAGCAAGCCCTAGAAAGTGGTAGAGAGGGGCTGCAAAGCACACCGGAAGGAGAAGGGCATCTCTTCCAGTGTGAGTGAGGCCAGGGGGTCTGTAGATTTGGAGACAGAGGGGAATTTCATTCTCACATCTCTTTTCCTATGAAATGGGAACCAAGGTTATCAGTTGAGAGTGAATGACGGAGACGGGGAGCTGGAGACTGGAAGGGACCGCTCAAGGTTTGATATAGTTCTTGTGGAAAATGAGGATGAGAGATAGAATTTCTGGGTGGTGTCAGGAGCCCCATCGAGATTGGTGCCCATAACTGTGTGGTGACAGCAGTCTGCTGCACTGTGACGCCTTCTTTGGCAGAGCTTGGTAGCCCAGACTCCTGGCTATAGCGTCAGGAGTGGGGCAGCTAGATTCCCCCAGTGTTGCCAGAGGTTTTGCCAGGGAAATACAGCAGAAGGAGACTGGGGCTGGGGGGTTGGGAATCTAAGAGAAAGAGTGATTGAAATGTTGGGTCTGGAATCTAAGAGGTCACCATTAATAATATTATTATACTAACTTAAAAACTATTATTATTATTATTACCACTTATACAAGGCTTCCTATGTGCCAGGCAATGTTCTAAATACTTCACATAAATAACTCACAACAGCGGTATGAGGCCAGTGCTAGTATTTTCCCCATTTTTACAGGTGAAGAAACTAAAGCACAGAAAAGCTAATTAACTTGCCTAAGGTCACACAGCTAATAACTGAAGAGTTAAGATTTGAACCCAGACAGTCTGGCTGTAGAATCCGTGATTGTAACTATATGCCATCTGTTTTCATCTGTCTCTCAGCATCTTTTTCTCTGACATCCGTGGACAGACATTCTTTTCTACTTAAAAGGAGCAACAAATGAGCCAGACTTGCTACATTATGGTATATATACATTCAGACACAGCCTGGAAATAGGAAGCGGAGTTGGGAAGTTCTCAACTCCATTTTTCTTTATTCTAAAATACCTAGGTCAGACATAAGACTTGGTGTTCCATCCCAGAAGGACTGGGAAGCACACTTTTTTAAAAAAAACTACCACATATGACAATTGCAGCTTCACTCCACTCTTCCCACCATCGCCATCATCCCCACCCACATATGTGGGCCATGCTAGTTGGGTGTAGCATCTATCAATCCCGTGAGTCTGCCAGATGGTGAGAAAGAATCAATGTCCCCTCATTTCCCTCCTCCTGCTTTCCTGACATCCTACATCCTGGGTGGAGATTTACTCCTTTGCATCCAGCTAAAGTGCACATACTCTGTGGAAGTCTAACTACCCAGTCATTTACATCTCATTGTGCAAGTTTTTTCTGAACTCAATTTTTAATAGAAAGACTTACAGTTGGAACTTAGCTGGTGGCGCAGTGGTTATGAATCCACCTGCCTGGCTTCCCTGGTGGCACAGTGGTTAAGAATCCGCCTGCCAATGCAGGGGACACGGGTTCGCACCCTGGTCCGGGAAGATCCCACATGCTGCGGAGCAACTAAGCCCGTATGCCACAACTATTGAAGCCCGCACACTCTAGGGCCCGTGCTCCACAACAAGAGAAGCCACTGCGATGAGAAGCCCGCGCACCACAATGAAGAGTAGCCCCTGCTTGCCACAACTAGAGAAAGCCCGTGCACAGCAATGAAGACCCAACACAGCCCAATAAATAAATATCCACCTGCCAACGCAGGGGACATGGGTTCCCTGGTCCAGGAAGATCCCATATGCCACAGAGCAGCATAAGTCTGTTTGCCACAACTACTGAGCAGCATAAGTCTGTGTGCCACACCTACTGAGCCTGAGTGCCACAATTATTGAAGCCCACGCGCCTAGAGTCCATGCTCCACAACAAGAGAAGCCATTGCAATGAGAAGCCTGCACGCCTTAATGAAGAGTAGCCCCCGCTCACCGCAACTAGAGAAAGCCCCGTGCAGCAACGAAGACCCAATGCAACTAAAAAAAAAAAAAAAAAAAAAAAAAAAATAGACTTACAGAAAACAAGGTCATAAAGGGGAAAGAAAAGAGGAGTGTGGAGTGGACAAAACACTGTGCATACATAAAATTTTATCTTCCAGCTGATGGTGACCATAAGGTTTGGTTATATTTACAAAACAGTTAGATTGAACTATTCAGAACAATACTAGGACTTCATCCAGACTGTGATTCACTCCTAAATTTGAAGATGTATTTTCAGTGTCTTTAAGATAGTGGGATCTTGCTTAGTTTTTATTTTTGTTTTAAATACAGATATTGCATGTATAGCATTTTCATAAAGTGTGGTTTCTTTGAGATCTTCTAAAAGACTCCAGCTGTACAGAAATATCTCATTAGTGACAAAAAAAAGCAAGTTTTTTCTGCTTTGTTTGATCTAACAATGAGGACTCATCACACACTGGTGCCTCCTGTGCTTACAATAGACTGTGTAAGTTAAGCATTTTGTTATCATTCTTTAAACTTTTCCCTCCTCCTAGCATTTGTCCAGGTGCTCAGATTTCCTTCCAAAGTCACAAAATACAATATGGGTTGAACATCTGGCTTATAAAAGTCCTTTGAAGGCAAAGCAGAATGCCTCTCTGGTCAAAGAAAAGCTATAGTGGAGGACTCCTACAAGATATGGCTTGTGGGCTCATCTTGTTCATTGAAAACTGGAAAGTTATTGTCCTTCCTGGCTACTTAGCTACCTAGTATTGTAGTCAAAAGGATTCACAAACCAAATATTCACCTAGAGAAGAGAAGGCTCAAACATCCTCATGCCCCAAGCATGAAGTCCAGAGAGGGGTAGAAAGTATTTGATGCTGACTGTACAGCTGGGTTTCCCTGAAGTTGCTATTGATGCAGAAACCATTTAAAAGATGAAAGTGCTTCATGGCAAAAATATAAAGCTCAGGAAGCAAGAAGGGACATGTTGAAGCCTCTCATATGGAAGAATATTGAAAAAACTGTATTTGATCAACCCTCTATGACCCGTTGAACTTGAGGGTAAGATATAATAAAAGACTGTTATTCACTTCACATGACACGTAGGGGCAATGAATTTTGCTCAGCCATGCATGTGCAGCCAGCATACAATCCCTTTGAGGGCAGGAATCTTGTCTATCTTGGCCAACACTGGGTCTCTTTTGCCTGGTATGATGCCTTGCACCAAATGGGCCCTAGATAATGTGTTGAATGCTTTAAAGACCGAATTACCTAGGCTAAACCGTTCTATAAATTGCCTATGAAACGGTTGTCAAAAACACATATTTGAAGTATGTTATTACTAAGATTTGACCTCCAAACAGACGGCTTATTAAATGGATTTTGTTTTCTTCAGCTTTGTCCATGTTTTAATGGACACACCCAATTTACCTGACAGATCTTCTGTTCCAACAGGAAAGAAACAAAAAGATCTTTTCTCTTAGGTAAGGCCTTCCAGAAGGATGCATCGCCTCCAGGATTATTTAGTAAATCTCCACTCTGTTGGGTTCAAATCCTGGACATCCAATTTAGCCAGAAAAGAAAAACTATCGTCTCAATAATTAAAAGGGCAAAAAACTAAACCCAGGACCCTACTGACCAATAAACCTCCAAGTTGTGTGACAAACAGGTATCGAACAAGCACAGAGCCTGAGAGAAATCCAATAGCATCCACCTCCAGAACAAGCTGATTTGGGGGAGGACAATTATCAAGCGACCAGCACTTACCACTCCATTGTTTACTGCAATCAAGTCTACAAGCACCTCTAAGACACCCTGACACTTCCGCAGTGGCTCTTCCATAGCTTTTACTCTGCCCTTTGAAATTGTCCAAGGCACTGACATTCACAGTTGTCTCTTACTTTAGCAACTTCACAAAGACACCACAAATCACAGATTTCTCCCTCCTTCCTTCCCTCCTTCCTTCCTTCCTTCCTCCTTTCCTTTCTGTTTATTTTGATGGTTCAAGGGTTAAAACCGTGCAAGAAGCAGAGGACAGAAGCAAAAAGAAATAGATAATTTGAGGAGAGTTTAAGAAAGGGGCTACTAACGAGAGTAGCAAAAGCACAAGGGATGGTGCCTCATTAGTACCCAGGCTAGCATCTTTGGGAGTCACCACGCCTAGGCCTGAAGAGGCAGGGGAGCAAAGGATGAGTGAGACAGGGTGGGCTGTGTGGCGAGGGCCTCCTGACAGGAGCTTAGACCTCCCATCAGTTTGTGGGACCCCACAAAGAGAGAACTAGGGAATCAATATCTCCTTCCGGTGCTTCCCATTGACCTCACCCGAATGGAAGCCAGAGGCAAAGGAAGCTGTTAATCTGTTCAAAGCAGGTCAGACTCCTGGGGCACAGAGCAGGGCAGAAAGGGATAGAGTGGATCTGGAGGGGTAAACAGAAGATAGCAGCATAGCACCACATCCCCAGCTCCCACATTTAATTTCCAGCTTAATGACATACTTAAGATGTCTTTGAGCCCAATTTTTCCCTCCCTCAATTAGATTTCAAGGAAACTTTATTCTTCTATCTGCTGACTATATGGCCTATTTTGTTTTAATTTCATAGACTTTGATTGCCTACTTTCCAAATTCCATGATTATTTCAAAAGTCACAAACCAAAGTGATTATTTAGAAAACCGGTCTGGTACTTATTATCAGCAGACAGTGATGGGTATTCAAATATTCAATATTAGGATTTTAAATATCTAGGGTTACATTAACACACAATACACACACACACACACACACACACACACTTTTCCTGGCACCTACACTAAAAGAGTAAAAACTAAAATCCCTCAGTCAGAAGCTAGACTAAAATGCTAGGTCTCTTAAAGTTAACCACATAATCAATTTTGTGCTAAAATTCATCTAGAGTAGCTTATATTCTTTATGGAACAGGGACTTGAATCTGGCTTGATACATGGAATTCAAACTTGGAAACCATAAAGAACATTTTACTTGCAAAGTTATTACGTTGGCCACCACTCTTTCTGCTCCAACACCATAACACGGGCAGAGATTCTTCTCCCCTCCACCCCATCTCCCCCTCATACGACCATAACAAAATTCCCCCCAGTTTGGGTCTCCTAGGAGAGCCATCAGTTGATGATATCCAGCCAGAGAATCATAAGAACTGGTTTTAAGCACAGAATAACTTCAGGTCACACATGGGTCGTTTTTCAAGCACGCATCGGTTTCAATGAGTGGATTTTCAATCAAAACACCACGTCCCTCAGGCTGACTCTTTTGGATACCGTATTTTCCAAGTGGAAAACCAATTGTGGTAGATCAAACCACCTGGCCAGGCACACCTCTCCAGCACTCCACATCCAAAGCGGCCCACTGCCATGATTGAAGGCAGATGCCTGCGGATGCCTCCAGACGCCTCCGGACGCCTCCAGACGAGTGAACATAAATACACGGAGACACTTGAAGAGCAGACATTTGATATTATCTCTTAATTTGTTCCACATATCTGTACTCAAACCAGAGTTTCTTGAAAGTAATTTAAGAACTATCTAGTCCACAATAATACCAGGAACGAGGAGTTGCTGGTTCTTTAACACAGATATACATGCGTCTGTGTCACTGCAAACTCCAGTTATGTTGTACTTAGAGTTAAAGCTACTTTAGATATGTCCATGTTGGGTCAAGAATACTTTTACAATAATGATTCTAAATGTCTCTTATGATTATACTTTGTTGTTGTTAAATCCCATATGTTGTGGTAAATATTCCTTGACATCTACTCTTGCCCTATAAGTCATGCAGCAAACTTTGATCAAAAGCAATACAATTTTGACCTGCTAGTACACTGGCTTAATTCTCAAGGCATCTTTTTCTTTGTCTATTCATTTGATCCTTTCATTAGGTAATCAGATAATAAGCATTTCTAGGTCCCGCCATGTGCTGCACAATGTGATAAACAGAAAATGAACCTTGGGGAAGGTGCCTGACAGGAACCCTTTGGCCCAAAGAAGCAGCCAGCCTTGGAGACACCCCACACAGAGGGAACTGGAGAGATAAATACCTGACCTCACTCCCCTCCACCCCTCTACTTGACTTGAATCCCATTTTCTCCACTGATCAGTTATGTGGTCGTGGGTAAATTTATTAGCCTCTCTTAACCTTGAAGTTTTTTTTTCAAATTTGGGATGATGATAAAAACCTAATCCACTAGGCTGCTGTAATGACTAAACAAAAATGTAAATCCCTTAGGAAGTTACCTATAATACTTATTCGGTAAACAATAGCTCCCATCCCTCTTCCCATCCTTCTCCACTTCATTGAGCCAGTTAAAAGCAGTACTTACAGGGGCTTCCCTGGTGGCGCAGTGGTTGAGAGTCCGCCTGCCGATGCAGGGGACGCGGGTTCATGCCCCGGTCCGGGAAGATCCCACATGCCGCGGAGCGGCTGGGCCCGTGAGCCACGGCCACTGAGCCTTCGCGTCCACAAGGAGAGAGGCCACAACAGTGAGAGGCCCGCGTACCACAAAAGAACAGCAACAACAGCAGCACTTACAAACAAGCTGGGAATGACAGAATTTCATCCTTCAAAGGGATGCTAGAGGTCTCATCTCCTCTCTTCCAAACAGGACCACTCTCCATCATCCTATCTTTGCTTCTAATGTGCAGAACTCATTTTTAAAATGAAGTCGCTCATTTGCCTTTATATAACTTTTATTGTTAAAGTTATTTCTCATTTGAGCAGAGGTCTATCCTTTGGAAACTTCTATCCATTGGCGATACACACAATGTCTAACTCTGCTATGGTATAGAAATCTTTCTGGGTTCATAGTGAGAAGATGTGGGCTTTAAGCCTCATTTGGACACTGGACAGCTTTATGACCTTGAAAAAATCAATTTCCCTGAACCTCAATTGCTCTAGGAATTGGCGACAATAACAAAAAGATCTTCCAAGGGTTGTGTTGGACACTCCCTGACAGCTCCATCATGCTCCACCTCGCTGGCCACCCCTCAACATTTCCCCACATGACAGCACCCTCACTTACTTCCTTTAGAAGTTTTTCATTTGAAAAATTTAAAGGACCAGGAATATGTTATAATATGAACTGATTGAAGCAAAATGTCCAAGAAGTAATAATAGTGAGCAAGGGCCTTCCGGATAATGGGCAGCATTGGAAAAAGTTGTGAATGTGAGAATAAGTACTCAGGACAAAGAGGAGATGGTCCAAGATTACTAAGGAAATGCCCTACTGAGAGTGTGGCTGATGTAAGGAAGGTATTGGGGTCCAGCCAAGGAGTTTAAATGAGGTACAATAGAAAATAGGGAAGTCTTGAAGGGTTGGAAGCCAGAGAAGGAACATAATAAAAGTGTCATTTAAGAAGACAAATCTAGCCCAAGAGTGAAGTATGGATGGGAAATGTGAACGCTTAGCCTTAGAGATGCTAAATATAAAGTGTGCAGTAACACACGTGCAAGCTGTTAAGAGCCTGCACTGGGATGGTGGTCATAAGTAGATAAACACACACCAGAGACAGTCTGAGAGAACGTTTGATAGGATGCGAGAACTTCCTAGATGGAGGAGAAAGCAAGAGGAAAGGTGAAAGTCAAATCCGAGAGTTCACATCCACACACCTGGGAGAATGTTGGGAGTTCGCCCAGAGGCAGCGAAGTTGCAAGAGAAAGATTTGTGTGGAGTCCAGACCAGAGATACCAATTTAAGGGTCATCTATGCGCTGGTAATAGAGTGGAAGCGAATGCATGGTTGGTGGTGCTCTCAAGGAAACACAGACACGTGGGAGCAGATGGCTGAGTCTGGCTCCTCTGCTACCACCATCTTGGTTTATTTGTCATCTTTCAGTCATAGGACTTTTCCTGTAACTCCATCATTTTACTCATACAGTTTAGGAGTCTACATGCTATCATAGTTATTTATGTACATCTTGTCCTCCCTACCAGACTATAAGCTCTTTGAGAGCAGGGATCATGTCTAACTTTTCTTGGTATCCTCTAGTGTGTCTAGAAAAGTGCTTACACACAGTAGGTGCTAGCTAACCTTTGGAATAAATGAATGAGCTAAGTATGACTGTGATCCAGGATCTTGAATTGGACACATGTTTGATGAGATCTTTTACTAAAAGTGCAAACCAGGCAAGACAGCATTGTAAGTTTGGATTGAAACCTGGCACCGCTACTCCAGGCATACAGCAAAGAGAGAAAAGAATATTTAAAAGACATGGCTCAAACCAAAACCAAAAATTTTCTTGGATGAGAAATGAAACATCAATTCAAAACAGTGAGCCAGGAGCCACGATCCCCGTACACATGCAGCCAGAGGCAGCGGGGGCCTGGGGGGGTGGTGGTCAAGCCCTCCCCTGTCATGGGACTAAAAGGGTCCCACACCAGGAAAGATGAGCCAGTGTTCCTTATATGTACTACAGCATAACAAGCCACCCCAAAACTTAACGGTGTGAAGCAGCAACCATTTTATTCTGCTCATGGGTTCTATGCGTTGGGAATTCAGAAAGGGCAAAGGAGAGACAGCTCTTCCCTGCTCCACAGTATCTGGGGCCTCAGCTGGGCCAGCTCGTTCGACAGGGAGTGACTAGAACGGCTGGTGCCTGGAGCAGCTTGGAATCCATTTCCAAGGTGGCTTCCTGACTCACCTGTCTGGAGCCTGAGCTGGGATGACAGAAGAACAGGCTCAGCTGGGACTGTAAACCTCCCTAGAAAGTAGGGAAATGCGGAAAGAAATGAAAAAGATACACAAAATAACCAGTGCTAGTAAGAAGGTAGGAAAATAGGATATACCACTGGTTCACCAGTGTAAATTAGTCTAATCCCTTGGAATTTAAGAACATCTAGTGCAATTGAAAATTCACTATAAAGCAGAAACTAGCACACCACTGTAAAGCAATTATACTCCAATAAAGATGTTAAAAAAGAAAAAGAAAATTCACATCCCTTGTAACTGAGCAATTCCATTTCTAAGTAAAATCTTGGAACTTTTCTTTCAGTTACAAGGATATTTATCATATTAGTTAGATATTGTAGCATAAGAAACAACCACAGCATTTCAGTGGCGTTCAAGAAGAAACATTTCTTGAGTTTGTGGATCTGTAGGTTGGCTGGATGTTAGCTGAGCTAGGTGGCTCTATCTGTGTTAGCTGGGGTGGTACCCACCCATCCGGGGGTCAGCTGCTATAGGCTGGCCTCAGCCAGGAAGCCCAGCTCTGACCCACGTGGATCCGCCTCCTGGGCCTCGTGAGTAATTGAGGCATGTTATTCTCACGGTTACGGCAGAGACCCAAGAGCACCAACCCAGTCACATAGGTACCTCCCAAGCCTCTGGTCACTTGTGCCTGCTAACATTCCACTGGCCAGTGCAAGTCACATGACCAAACAGAAAAATACACCCTGGGGGAGTAACTGCAAAGTCACCTGACAGAGGATTCGGTTGCAGGGATCAGTGAAGAATTGGTCTATTAATGGGATCTATCACGTTCACTGCAAAAGTGTCTGTTACCAGACAAAAAGAACCTAAGTGTTCATCTAAAAGGGAATGGGTAAATAGATTGTGGTGTTTCCATCCATCAGAGGACTGTATAGTAATGAAAATGAATAAACCAGGGCTACCGGTATCAATGTGTAATAAACATCACAAACGAAATGTTGACTTACAAAAAGAAAATTGCACAATGAAATGTAGAGCATAAAACCATTTATGACACGTTTTCATATGCTCCAGACAATAGTACATGTTTTTTATGGATATGTACACATATAGCAAACACGTAAAACATGGATGAGAGAGATATACTTAAGCCTCAGGACAGTGATTTACCTCTGGAGAAAAAACAGACCAAATGGGACCATGCAGGGAGACAAAGTGGGCTTAAGCTGTATCTCTGATATTCTATTTTTAATATAAAAGATATGAAGCAAATGTGGGAAGATATTAACACCTGCTAAATCTGAATGCTGGATGAGATAGATGTTTCTCATATTAGTCTGGAGGTTTGGTGAGGAAAGGGTTACAAACAGCCAAGCAAATAGTTTTGGGGCCCCTGGAATAGAAAGGATCTTCCGTTACAAAACACCAGGAGATTCCAGCCATCCACTCTCTCTGCCTGCCCCACTCCCTGTCAACATTTGGAAACGGCTCCAGATATGAATGCAAAGCAAATTAAACCAAAAATGATCACCAGGCATGAGCAAACTCCATTCATCTTATTCTGATCACTTGTGGGCTTTGATTTTAAATCCCAGACACACAAACTACTGCTTGTTTTTCTAACGTGTTTGGCTGCTTTATGAGTCAGCAAATCAAGTTACTACGACGCAGAATCAAGGACAGAGAGGACGGAGCTTGGAGGGAGTTATTTCCCTCACTTTTTTTTTCCTTTTTAAACTGTTATCAGAACATCTCAGAGTCTCTTTCCATCCCTAGGGAAATGAAAAGGACTGTTACGGAAAGAAAATGACACCCAAATTTTGTTAGCAAATATTAGGAAAATTTTCAACCCTGGCAAGGAAAAGCTGCCGGATGGCCTGAAAGTACATGGTAGTGTCTATGTAGGGGATGGGAGCTAGGATCACTGCAAATGTCTTCACTTGAAACATGAATAAAGCAAGAGACAGAAAAAGAACATTGATTTTTAAGTAATCTAAGGTTTGATACCTTTTCCCCCCAGCAGAGTTAAATTTACTGTCATTTTATTTTCACTGTGATATGTCACTCAGAAGATGTTGCTTTGGAATTGAAACATACCTGCATCTGAAAAGCATATACAAATTGTACAAGTATAATGTAGCCTTTCTAGATGGGCTTGGCTATTGATCCATGGATGGCTGTATTCGTATGTATTAACAGTAAGCAGATGACATGTCTTTGAAATAGCCACTTAGTTGAAGAAAATGGGATCGTTGGATGCAAGGCCACGATGGGGCTTGCCGGCATAGTTTCCAGAGGCACTCAGGCTGAAATGAATGTCCTTGCCAATCTGCAACATTACGTTCAACGTTAATCTGAATGGATTTTCAGTGGAATAATTTTAGAGTTATTACCTGTGATTTTGAAGTTGCTTGAGGAGATGTCACAGAGCACCCCGTCACCCCAGCTTCCACTTCCCCAAGGCAAATGCTTGCAATAATTTCAGTTGATTCTCTGGGATTTTGTCCCCATATCTCTAAATACCATGCTTTTTTGGCTGTGTTGGGTCTTCATTGCTGTAGCTGGGCTTTCTCTAGTTCTGGTGAGTGGGAGTTTCTCTTTGTTGTGGAGCACGGGCTCTAGGCGCAGGAGCTTCAGTAGTTGTGGCACGCAAGCTTCAGTAGTTGTGGCACGCAGGCTCAGTAGTTGTGGTGCATGGGCTTAGTTGCTCCGCGGCACGTGGGATCTTCCCAGGCCAGGGCTCAAATCCATGTCCCCTTCATTGGCAGGCGGATTCTTAACCACTGCTCCACCAGGGAAGCCCTAAATACCATGCTTTTAAGGCTGCTTTTTATTTTTGTTTTTAACATATCCTGTTGAGTTCTTACTATGGAAGATGAGAATTCGTTCTCTTACCCTCCCCTCCAGACCCTCCCTCGGCACCACCCTCCCCATTGCTTGTCTTTCCAACATAGTTACTTGATCACTGTGGCTAGATCAGTACCCTGTGTTTACATTATTTGGGCTATGTAAACATTTTTGCTAAGCCATATAGTATCAAAGATTACTCTTCCTTTCCTGAATAACTTTTACTTTTCCTAGATAACTGTCTTTTTTTCCTCCATTGACTTGACTTTCTTATCACTACATCAACCCTAAACTCCCCCTGAGGTGTGTGAACATCTTCTTCATACTTCCAAACAATGAAATGCATGTCAATTTTTATCTTCTTAAAGACATTTCCCTTCACTTGCCCAGACTTCTACATCTGGTGAGCAGCTGTCATGCTGGGATGTCCCTTTATTATCATTTAGTGGAATCTCAGGAGCAAGCAAAGAAAGTGCGTGTGTCACATTTGCGATATTTACCCACACTTCCTGGCTTTGTTTCAGATCCTTTATCACGTGCCACAGGGCCTTCACACATGCTGTTTTCTCTTCCTCAAACCTCTTGTCTGTTTTCTCTTCTCATCCCTTAGATTTGAGTTTAAAAGTCACTTCTTCAGAGGCATTCCTTGATTCCCCACTGCATCATCCTCATTATACTTCTTCATAATAGTCACTACTTTTCCTGCACAGCACTTATCATAAGTGTCAGTGCAGTACAGTAATAACTTGAAATGTGTTTTCTTCCCTCCACAACTTATATATGACCTTTTCCCTAATCAGACACATCCACTTACTCAAGGGCAAGTAGAATATTTATAAAGGGAGTGACAAGAGCAAGAAACATTTAATGTTCAGTTTTTCAACTTCCAATAGAGGCTTGTGTGAATTAAAAGGGCAGGTTGTGAGGATGGGGGTGGAGAGCAGAGGTGATGCTGTCACCTGAGGAGAGATGCTGGGGACCAAGTAAAGAAAAAATATGGAGTCAGCATCAGGAGGTGACTAAGTACCATACTTGGCTAGCACAAGGGAGTCCTGGGAGGGAGCAGTAACATACAGACAGGGGTGGTACAACAAATATTTGACAATCCGATGCTAATATTCACTAGCATATAAACTGATATATAAGTCAAAAATTAAGAACAAAAGATTCTCTTTTATTGCCTACATTATTTAAACTGGAGTATAAAACTATTTACCATGAAACCTAAGTTGTAGCAAAACCCATTTGTTAAAACATTCTAACAATTCCCAAAGCATTTGTTGGGTTACAGCAAGTGATGGCGTGCATTTGTGTTTGCTGCAGCTGTCGCTATCTAAGGAAGATTCTCTGTGCTCCCCATGCCACCTCCCCTGGACCCCTCTCTGATTTCAGCTGCAGCTGAGGTGTTTGCTTCCCATGCACACTGCCAGCATCCCAACACAAGAGCCTGCTCATCTCTTCCTTTGGTCTGCCTCAGAGCACTCCCTGAAGCCACAAGGGTTCACCCAGCCCTTGCCCTGGAAGTGCCCAGGAGTGAACACCCCAGAGACAAACTCAGACGATGGTTAAACAGGTGTCAGTGGTAATCAGTGCTCCAGATGCCCATCCTTAGGGAAGACAACTCTGAGGTGTGTTCTATGTGGTTTCTCAAAGGGTCCCCCAGCAGGATCAGGTCTCAGTTGTCCAGAGTGAAAACCAGCACAATAACATCCCATTTGCTGGCTTCTCTTCCTTCCCCATCTCATTCTTCCCGCTCCTTCCTTCCTGCTTTCTGGGATCACCTTCCAAACAGCCTACCTGTACCCAGGTCCTTGTCATAGGCTCTGCTTTGAAGAGAAACCCAAACTAAGATGTTCTCTGAATTATATCCTGGAATGAATCATGGTTTGACATTGGTAATTGCATCAAACTCTTTGAGTGACTTCCCCATTGCAGTGGTAAGCATTAGGTGACTAGAGAGCCTGTGAGGACCTGAGCGATGGTTCGTGCAGCTGCCCCCATCTCAGCTTAGCTGTGTCCATTGCTCTCCAGGCCTCTTTCCAGCCTCTCTCATGCTACCAGAGGTAGACAAACCAGATGGAGGGGTAGATAGGAGGAGGAGAGGAAGAGGGGAGCGGTTAGAAGATGCAACACACAGAGAAAGGAGAACAAATTGAATAGAAGAGATAAACGAAAAGAACACACAAATGGCAGTTAATTGACAAGTAGGCAAAGCTTGCCACTCACGCTACCCAGAGGTGGGTAGGGCTTATGCTGGGGCTGGCTCTGCATATCTGCCCTGGTGCATGAGAGAGTGGCATCCATAGAAGGAATAAGGGAATGGGCTGGTTCCTCTGCTCAGAGACCAGGTGCAGGGAAGAGGAGGTGACAGAGATGACTCACACTGTCACTTATTGGGACACACAGTTTCCTGGCCATTAAATAGGGTTCTACGGAGACCTGTTCAGGGGTAGCTGCCCCCAACCAAAGGATATGATGCCAAAGAAAACAAAGGTTATGAAAACCACCAGAGGGCTTGCCCACACAAATTCCAGTCTGTGCAACCACCCCCAGAAGCCTCTTCAACCTCTACCTGAACCTGGACCCTGCTTTTCCCCTGGGGCAGAGTTAGGCATTCCTTTGGGGGCTTGCAGAATAGGTCCTCCTCAGTTCAGCTCTGCGGTGCTGCCTCCCCCATCGAGACATTAGGAACTGGGCTTCCCTGGTGGCACAGTGGTTGAGAGTCCGCCTGCCGATGCAGGGGACACGGCTTCCTGCCCCGGTCTGGGAAGATCCCACATGCCGCGGAGCGGCTAGGCCCGTGAGCCATGGCCACTGAGACTGCATGTCCGGAGCCTGTGCTCCACAATGGGAGGGACCACAACAGTTAGAGGCCCGCATACCACACACAAAAAAAGACTTTAGGAACTGGAATGAGGGATGTGTTCATTAACTAGATGGGGGGAGTCCTTTCACAATATATGTGTATATCAAATCATCACAATGTACATTGTTAAGTATCTTACAGTTTTGTATTTCAATTACACATCAATAAAGCTAACATAAAATCAGCAACAACAACTTTAGAAACCGGAGGCAACCTTTCAACACCTGAAATAAATAACCTAAAGTGCGTAGCAAGTTCCACTGATCTGCATTCTGAGTGCCAAACCCAGAAAAACAAGTCTCATTTCTACAGTGCATGGGATTTCAATGATTAAACCACACGTGCTGAGACGCATAGCATTTACTTAGTTTTACTGTATATTGCAATTACTCATATTATTTCCCAACTGGTATGAAAATATTTCCATATTTTAATAACTAGTGCAGTCAAACCAGTGAACCTACCGATGATCAGTCTCACCTGCAGACTTTTATCTCCATTCCAGGATAGGCCTGTGTAGCCCAGAGGATAAGCCAGAAGATCACCTGTCCATCCCTAAGGCTTTGTCAAGTCCCATCTAAATATCAACACGTGGAATTCACCCACCTCGCCCCTTCCAATGTCCCTTTGGAAATATAGGTCAGTGCCTTGTTTCTGCTGCTGTGTAACAAGTCTTCCCCAAACTTATGACTTAAAACAAATGTATTATTACCTCCAATGGTTCTCAGGGTTGATGGGTCTCAGCAGGATAGTTCTCATTTGGGGCCCTTCATGGGGTTGCAGTAGAATGTCAGCTGGGGCTGATCATCGAAGACTTGACTGGGTGGGACATCCAAAAGGGCTGCTTCACCCACATGTCTATTTCCTGGCTGGATTTGCCTGGATCACTGGAGGTTGTCCAGGCATTTCTCTCCCCACATGGCCTCTACACATGGCTAGCTCAGGCTTCCTACAGAATGATGGACTCAGGTCAATGGCTGGTTTATCTCAGAATGAGCCTTCCAAGAGACAAGGCATAAGGCTTCTTTGGACCTAGTTTAGAAACCACATGGTGTAACTTCTGCCATATCCTCCCGGTTACAGGCAAGTTACAGATTAGCCAGGTTTAAGGTGAGAGGATGATACAAGACTCTGAATCCTGGGAAGCACAGTTCATTGAGGGACAACTTTTGGAGACTATGTACCATGGGCCTTGATATTCAAGGAGTGAATGGTAGTGAGAAAAAGTACCTGGGTAAGACCAGACATTAGCAAAACCTACCCACTTTGCTTAAATATATATTTACTTGTGTGATCATGTGTTTGGTTAATTCTCTCCAGACCAGGGGTTGGCAAACTTTTTGTGTAATAGTAAATATTTTGCGCCAGATAGTAAATATTTTAGGCTTTGCAATCCAAGCAGTCTCTATTGAGTTCTGCCCTTCTAGAGTGAAAGCAACCTGAAACAATATTTAAATGAATGGGTATGACTGTCAAAATAAGACTTTATTTATGAACACTAAAATTAGAATTTCTTGTAATTTCCGTGTATCACAAATTACTGCACTTCTTTTGATTTTTTTTTTTTTAACCCTTGAGAAATGCAAAAACCATTCTTAGCTTGCAAGCAGAACAGAAACGGGCAGCAGGCCAGATTTGGCCCATGGGCTATATTTCGCCAACCTTTGATCTAGACTAAGGCAGGGACCGTGTCTGCCTTAACCACCCTTATAAACCCTGCATTTAGTATGTCATAGCAGTGCTCAGTAAATATGTATTGAATGAATGGTTGATTTATAAACAAATTCAAAACCCCTGAAATAAGAATTTCTCCGAAAAGCCTTTAGTGTTCACCTCGACATCAATCTCCTCCGCTTAAAACCGAGGTCAAAAATTACATTTGAGGCTTTACTGACATTTTTCTGGAAATATAGCAGTATCAGTACACCCAAGTCTCATTTACCCATGCGAAATGTGTCCAGAGTCCCTGGAATAATTGGAGATTTCAATACTAAAGAGTGATGGAGGTTTATTGCCTTCTTAGCCTCCCAGAGCGACGCAAGAACAGGCTATGAATCAGTGGCATCATAACTCCTTGGCCACACTTTGCTATTTAAGTGCCGGCGATGTGACACTGTAGATCCTAGAATCACCAAGAGTTGTCCTGGAGGCTCTCGGTCACATCTTTTCATTTTCCAGCTATCCCACTGGACAACCCTGAATGGATGCCCTAACCACAGGACATGGTGCCAAACCAATGGTCTTCCCCTTTTGCATTCCAACCAGCTCTTCCTCCTGACTTCCTTGTTTCTATTAAGGACACCATCAGTCCTCAATCCCTGAGGCTCAAAACTTTGGAATTGCCTTTTTCCTCTCCCTCTCCCTCTGTTATCCCCTCTTCTCATTGCTGCAGGCCCAACTCTGATGCTATTAATTTTTTTAAATAAATTTATTTATTTTATTTTTATTTATTTTTGGCTGTGTTGGGTCTTCGTTGCTGTTCGCGGGCTTTCTCTAGTTGTGGCTCGCAGGCTCTAGGCACGTGGGCTTCGGTAGTTGTGGCACATGGGCTTAGTTGCTCTGCGGTATGTGGGATCTTCCCAGACCAGGGTTCGAACCCGTGTCCCCTGCGTTGCCAGAGTCATCCAAACAACCCTGAACTCTCAACCTCTGGACTCCTTTATATGAGAGAAAAATAAACTTCTATCTTGCTTAAGCCACAGTTATTTTGTTGTCTGTTCTTTTGCTTTGTTTTATCATTTGCAGGCACGCCTAACCATGAGGATTACCAGGGGTTACCTCTTGTTCTCTCAGAACATGGCACTCCTGCCTCCAGGCCTCTCTGTTCCCAGTGTTCCCTCTGCTCATTGTACCCACCTGTTTTTGTTCCCATCGCCCTCTGCTACGCATATCTCTGCCTTTGCAGTCTACCCATGTCCAGGCCCATCTCCATCTCTAGGAGCACTTTTCTAAACCTCCAGTCATTAGATTCTCCCACTCCTTAGATTCCTCCAGCACTTTTTTTTTTTTTTAAGAAGGATATTTATTTATTTTTGCTGTGTTGGGTCTTCCTTTCTGTGCGAGGGCTTTCTCTAGTTGTGGCAAGCGGGGGCCACTTTTCATCGTGGTGCGCGGGCGTCTCACTATCGCGGCCTCTCTTGTTGTGGAGCACAGGCTCCAGACGCTCAGGCTCAGTAGTTGTGGCTCATGGGCCTAGTTGTTCCTCGGCATATGGGATCCTCCCAGACCAGGGCTTGAACCCGTGTCCCCTGCATTAGCAGGCAGATTCTCAACCACTGCGCCACCAGGGAAGACCTCCTCCAGCACTTTTAATTCCCGTCTGCAGTGCCTTCCCTCACAGTGGTCATCTCTAAACTAATCTTACCCCAGCACCCTCCTCTTCTACGTGAGGGCAGATAGCCACATACGCAGACTAGGTGTTTGTCGAGACATATTTTGGGTGTTGCTCCAGCTCACAGAGACTCTCCCTCCTTTGAGAACTGCCACTGCCCCACACCCACTCCCATGGCCACCACCATCTTGTCTTACTCTGTGACTGCCCACGGCCCCTGCTGATGGACACCTTTCTCCTAGCTGACCTAGTCAGAGTCTCTCTTCTGAGAAATGAAAGTAGAATTCCAAGGCAGCATGTAACCTTGGGAGCTGTGGGCAGCCATATTTTACCGCAAATCCTGGAGAAGTGGTAAATGTCAGTCTGCAGTATGATAAAAAGATGGATGAGAGACGGAGAGAGGTTGTGATGACCTTCCAGCTGCTTGGCCCAACCCTTCCAGAGGTCAGGATGCTTTCTGGCACTTGAATTCTATGAGACACCTTTGATTTTTATAACTTGACCACTTTTAATTTAAGCTAATTCTAGCTAGATTGTGTTCCTTAAAATAAAAAGGTCAATATATATCTGTGGAATTTTATTTCACTGACCTGATAGATGGTCACAGATTGTTTAGTGACAAAGTGAGGGAGCTCTTCAGCTATAGCAATTTGATGGAACAATGACATGGGTTAAGAATTTCACACACTCTTTTTCTTTCGCCCTTGTCCCAAATTGTGTCCTCTTTTGGCTTTCTGTGATATTTGTTGTCTGGGGCACTCACTTGACATTTAGCATTTTCTGCCATATTTGGTCAGTCTTCACGTATAAATCTAGCTCATAAACCGTAGTGGGGCATGGCTCTACCTTACTTATCCTCCTTCCCAAAAAGTTGAATGAATCCATTGGTACGTTAGCTTTTCTATATTTGCATTGGGAATAGCCTGAACTATCACAGACCAGGTTTTGTTGTACTAATTAGGTTAATACCATGATTGAGTTTATTTATAATTCAATGTAGTAGAAAACTGAAGTCCACAGATGGCAAATAAAGAGAGAAAATGTTATACTTTCTTTACCACCTAAAAATCCTGACCTGAGAAAGAAGGAAACACTAGAAGTGAGAATGTTGAAGAAAAATAAATTTCAATAACTGATTAACTTTAGGCCTTAATGTGAAATTCTCTCTCAAGTGTGCTGTGCAATGGAACACGTATTCTTCTGTTTTCTGTGTTCAGCAGACAGCTGGAAACCCACACAGGATGCCAAAACTATGTGACCTACATTTGCAGCTAGACGGCCTTTGCTAAAATGAAATCTAAGATTTAGAATCTTTTAGTTTATATTTCTTTGGGAGTATTATGTGTCCTGGATAATGGGGTAACGGATGCATTCCTTTTTTTTTTTTTTTTTTGCTTCCAGATTTTTAAAACCATGTTAATCTGTCTCTGCATTATTTAAAAACAAAACACAAAAACTCTCACAGCGGCTTTTTCAGGTACCAAATATTAATCTACTAAAACTTTAACCATATTTCTGCCTTTTGGGAATTAAGGTAAAATCTGAAATAAACTAAACTTTTGGCATTCTGATTCACATTGGCTTCTTGTTAGTGTGGACGAAATAAATAAAGCTAAATCATTAACATCACAGTCAGATTCATTTTCTGCTCATGCAAAAGGTTTGTGAGTACACTTTCAGAAGTTAAAAGCAAATGTTTTAAGGAATACACTACATTCCCATGGGATTCCCTAAATGAACCAACACAGATCTGGCAACTAACTCCTCAAAGTGGGCATAGAGTTCGTTTTGATAATTGTGGTCATGTTGGAGGTTGACAGAAGGTATTTTTCTCTGAGGCTTGGTCCTTGAGAGATTTCTCTTAAAAGTCAAGATCTGTTCTGAACCAAAGTGTTTACGTCCTCTGACTCTCAGTCCACAAATTGAACAAATTTAGCCTAAACCTGAAGTGACCACATAACCTTGCAGCCTTTGGTGTCAGCTCACTGTAAAATTTTTATTTTCTCAAAGTTTTAGATGAAATTAACAAGCCATTTCCACATTTCCATGGCTGTCACTTCTGTCTGGAATGTCTTTTCCACTCCTCTTTATTATTCCTTCCCTGCTCCCCCCATTCAACTGATCTGCTGAAATCTGTCTCAAAGGTCATTTATTTGGGAAGTCTTCACCAACCCACCCAAATTAATTATTCTCCCCTTAGCGACACCCACAGCTCTGCTTTCATGTCTGCAGCTCTTACAAATCATACTGGTAAATGATTCTGTTCCCTTTCCCAGTGGGCTGCCCCTCCCTAACCCCCTCTTCCAATATATGACCTCCTTTTGGGATGTGGTCCTATTTTACTCATCTTTGCATCCTTAGTACCCAGCCTAGTCTAACAGAGTTGCAGAATAAAAGTGAATTAGTTACTTTGCTACATCAATCATGCACTCTCTCTCCTATATCTCCCCTGGCTCTTTTTCCTATGCCTATAAACAGCATGTGTCTTTAAAAACAAACCGTAGTAAATTATTTTAACTCTTTGAATGAATAAGAATCCACGGGTCCACAGTGAAATGAATGAATAAGAAATTTAAAAAATGGAGAAGGGAAAGTTCTTACTTAGACCATGAAGCCAGTTAATGAATGTAGAAGGAATGATGAATTTAGAAAATTAGCATCTTGCAACCAATATAACAATAATTGAGTCAGGAAATCACCAACAGATGCTATAGCTGGGGTAAAAAAATTGAAGAAAAATGAGACATTTACATAGTCTCAAAATATCGCCCAGAAGATTCTTATTAATTACAAGAATTACAGGAGAAAAACAGTATGTTTACAGTGAAGAAATCTAGCAAATACCATCACATTGACCAAATGATTGAATTGGCCAAATGATTGAAAAGTACTAGGACCAATCAACAACATACACCTCCAGATACGACGCACTGAGAAAGACACGGCATCATCTCTACAGAATTCCTGCCATAAACGCATTACCAGGATATATTCAGGAGGAAACATAGACTGAGCCAGATCAAGAGACATCCTACAAAATAACTGGCCTATTCTCTCCCAAAATGCAAATTCTTCATGAAGTATGAAGAAAGACTGATGAACTATTCCAGATTAAAGGAGACTAAGAGACGTGACAACTCAATGCAACACATGAGCTGTGATTTTCTTTTGCAGTAGAGGACATTATTAGAACAATTGTCGAAATCTAAATAAGGTCTATAGGTTAGGCAATAATACTGCATCCACATTAATTTCCTGATTCTGATCATTGTGTTGTAGTCAGGTAAAAGGGTATCCTTGTTTTTTAGTAAATACACTGAAGAATGAGATGTAAAGTAGCACCATGTCTGTGATTCACTCCCAAGCAGTTCAATAAAAACTATAATGAGAGGGAGGAAGAGACAGAGAGAGAGCAAATGTGTAAAATGTGATAAAATATTAGCATTTAGGAAACATAGGTGAGGAGTATACAGGAATTGTTTGCACTATTGGAAATTCTCTGAAGTCTAAAATTCTGTCCAATATAAAGTTAACAACAAAAAAAAAAGCAACAAACTAACAACCACAACAAGCCAACCAAACTTCGTTTCATTTCTGGTCCTCCAATCAAGGTTCTAGAAGGAGGTATCTGGCAGTGTCTGCACTTCTCATTGATTCTTGCCCGTGGCAATCCATTAACCTTATCCATTATCCAACTGAAATGACCTTGATTTACTCTCCAATGATCTCGGTGCTACCAAATCCAATAACATTTTTGTCCTCTTCCACTTTTCTTCTTCTCTGCAGCGTTTTATTCTCTACACTTTATTTCCAGAAGTTTAAGTCCTTGACCTTAAACACAGCTTATGATCTCTTCCTCACCTAACTTTGTAGCTTCCTTCCTACCATTCCCCACAAGGATTCTTCTTTATCATTATTTGAAGTGTAATATCATTTATGTGTGCCTCTTTTTGTATATTTTAGTTTTAGTTTACTCTCGTCTTCAGTTAGCAAAATCAAACTCATCTACCAATTGTCAGTGCACATAACACCTCCTTCGAGAAGTCGTCTCTGAATGCCATGTTGAATTTTTTTTTTCATGTTGAATTTTGATGGTACTTATACCCTGTGATTCCTCTCCATAACACTTTGCATCATGTAATACAGTTGTCAATTTACTTATCTTTCTCCCCACTGTAAAATCCTGAAGGACAGAGACCATAGCTCATTCATCTTAATAATCTCAATACCTAGTACAGTTCCTGACACAAAGTAAGCGCTCAGTGTGCAGAGGATGAATAACCGATTGACAGAAGTGACATGCTGAATCTGAAAAGAGAATCTGGGTTTTTATTCCTAGACTTCAGAGAACAACATTCATTCTAAATCAGGACGTTGTAGTAGGAAGAAAGCATTAGTCGTGTGTGTGTGTTTTTTTAAGTGGCATGTTTTATAGTTATGGCTATTTAGTACACTGAGACTGTAATGCCATTTGTGGAGCTACTGTCGGGCTCCTATAATAACAGACCAAAATGAGAGAGTAAAAGCTTCCTAAACAGACTTTGCTTGATTTGCGGGCCTTCTCAAGCTTAATGCCAGATATATTTCTTTTTACACTCTAGTTTTCTAGAGTTTTCCACTTTGTAGAGAAAATGAAGTTTGGCAGAGGACATAAAATTTGTTCATTAATCTTATAGCAGTTTCAAAAGGATGCTTAAATCGTGGCTTTCTTCTTCCGATAAAATATTTGGTCACATTGTTGAAACAAAATGAAACTCTGGATGAGTTTCACAGAGAAACTACTTATTTTTGTCCCCCATAAGGATTCATCCCAGAGACCAGCATTCATAATATCTTCTCTCAAGTATAAAATAATTTTTAAAAATCCTAAAATACAGCTTAACTCTAAAACCATGAAGTCGAAGTAAAGATAACACTTTAAGCCCTTGATGGAGGTTATACCAGGTGTTATCTTACAGAATAACAAATTTGATGTTCCCGTTCTTTTTTAACAGTAACAAAATCGTTACTTTTTTTTTTTTTTCTCTGGTTATGAGGAAAAGCACATTCAGAGCTAAAATCGGCCTGGAGCCTAGTTTCTTTGGGTTGGAGTTAGTATCCTTCTGTACTTTTGCTTCCTCAGTTACCTTAAGGAAAACATGGCTTCAGCCTAGTGTGGTTTTGTGTTGTGTGGATTTGGATAGGCATTCTGGATGAGCAATAAACTATAAAAGCACATAAAAATCTCGGCACACTGGGAGGGAAGAGAATTGCTAAGAATTCAAGGGTTTTTCTCAAAGAAGAGAAAAATTTAAACTCACACCCAAAATTTAAAGTCAAATGTCACTCTTGCGCAACACTCTACACATAGAGATTCAATATTTAGTGATGGTGTCGATTTAGAATACACACAGATTCCAAGCTTATAAAACTGCACGTGTAATAGAGCCATCTTTCTTGCACCACAAGAGTACAAGAAGGAGAAAAGGTGACAACAGGACCAGTGTGGAAAATTAAGTATTTGAAAACTAACTTTAAAAGGAGAGTACCAAAACATAGGAGAACACTTTGTGTCCTTGGAGTAGGCAAAATTTCTTAAACAGGACACAAAAATTGTGCTGAGCATAAAAGAAAGATGGATAAGTTAGACTTTATTAAAATATAGAACTTCTGTTTATAGAACAAGATAAAGAACTTCTGAAAATATCATTCACATAAAGAACTTGAATCTAGAACATTTAAAAAGACGAAAAAACAACCTCCTACAAATCAAGAAGAAAGAAAACAGAAAACTCAGTATAAACACTGGTTATTGACTTCACAAAGATATCCAATGGCCAATAAACATATGAAATGGTGTGCAACCTCACAAGTCATCAGGAAATTAAAATTGTTAGTTCAACTTCAAAGATAAGTATTTCTGTGTTTGCTCATGTGTATAACTAAGCCTCTGAAGATGTGGTAGTAGATCCTTCTACTGTTTCTATTTTATTTCATTCTTAACTTCATAGAGAAGAATAAAATGGATTCCAAGGTACTAAGGCTCTATCCCGAGTAACAATGAATGAGTCTTGAGAACAGATCTAAGACGGTCATCAACGGACATGGATTTCACTGAGGAAATAGTCCTCTGGTCTCTCTTTCACATGCATTAGTTTCAAAATAACCATATCTCAATCACATCAAACATCTAGATGAATATACTGTCTCAAACCATTCTCTTTAAAGTGAAAAGCAAAAAAATAAACAAATAAAAGCAAATCTTTAAAGTCTAAAAAGACAAATGATTTATCCAAATTCCAAAAACAAATAAGAAACTTTAGAATTTAATGATTCAATTATAATTTGATATTTTGTTCAAATAAATAATCATTCCTTGAGCATCTACTACCTACCAGGCACCATGCCAAGGGTATAAACTTGTATGGCAGATGTGAAATTTTCAAGTCACTAACTTGGATGAGAACAAATGCAATTTATTTTTGGCTAACTGGATTCAGCTTCTGTCTGTCTGATGGCATGTTCCTTAATTTAGTCATCTCCAGATAAAATCAGTTGTTTCAAGCTCTACTTCCAGACTTTCCCTTTCCCTCTTTTTCTTCTCCAGGTCATGAGGTTCTGATTTCTCATGAACTAACATAGCTGGTATAGTGGGAGGAGGAAGAGGGATCTGATTGGCAGCCACTCTCTACTCTGTGCTAGCATCTGCCAAGGTGACTAATCAATTGCTTGGTTTCTCAGGCATGGCCACACTTCCATCTGGCATTAATAAGACAAGTTCTGTCTTCAGTCCACACTCTTTTGGGTCCTCCTCATCTGGGTGTTACAAGCCTGTCAATCACTTGCATGATCCTCTTGGAGCAGAAGAACTTTCGGAAGCTCTCTTATGCCTTTGGAGGCAGTCTTAAGCCTCTCAGTGAGCACATACTATGATGAACATTTCTACTTTATTGGTACTACACTGTGGTAAATTGGATTATTTTTCCCAATTGCTCCTTCCCACCCCTTGGGTGTGGTGGGGCCATGTTTGGTGACTTGGCCAGAGGAAGATCAGTGTTCAGAAGAAGAAATTCAGTGAAGTCCATGGTGGGGGTGGAAACCCCTTTATTAGTAAATCAAAACAATACCCCAGTGAGTTGTCTCAGAGAACTGTATTAGGTACATGTATGTAAGGAACTCATTGGAATCCAAAGGAGAATGGTAAAGTCTATCAGGAGAGAGGAGTTGAAAAGTTTCATGGAAAATATGATTCCAAAATAAAATTTAAAAGGTGAGCCTCAATCCCCCGGTGATGAGTTAGGACAAAGACATTCTGGACAGAAGAAGAAATATGCGCAAAATCTGAGGGCTTTGTCCGAGATACATTCAATTTTGAAAGAAATGTATTAAAATCTCCTATTATAATTTTTATTGTTTTCATTGAATTCCCAATGGATTTTCCTTTATCTATTTTTTTAGGTTGTTTGGTGCATATGAGTTTATAAGTATTTTAAATTCTTCATAGATTGTGACTTTTATCATTGTATAATTTGCATCTTTGTCCTATTTAGCACTTTTTTTTTTTTTTTTTTTTGCGGTACGCGGGCCTCTCACTGTTGTGGCCTCTCCCGTTGCGGAGCACAGGCTCCGGACGCGCAGGCTCAGCGGCCATGGCTCACGGGCCCAGCCGCTCCGCGGCATGTGGGATCTTCCCGGACCGGGGCACGAGCCCGTGTCCCCTGCATCGGCAGGCGGACTCTCAACCACTGCGCCACCAGGGGAGCCCCTATTTAGCACTTTTAACCTTAAATTTCAGCTTGTCTGATATTAATATTATACTTGTACTTTCTTGCTTTCCTTTTTATCTTTTCTGGTTTTTTTTTTTTTCTTTTCTTTTCTTTTGCAATTGCCTGGTATTTCTTCCCCTAGTCCTTTATTTTTATCCTTCATTGTAAGTGATTCTCTTGTAATTAGTACATCACTGAGTTTTGTTTTAGCCCTAATTTAATAGTCTCTGTCTTTTATGGGAGAATTAGGTTTATTGCCCATGTACTGTCATCACTAATGTAATTGATTTTATTCCTTCTATCTTATATTTATTTTATATTATCTCTTTTCCTTTTCCTCCTGTATTTCTGATTTGATCAAATTGCTTTTCATTACATTTTTTCCCTGGTGAGTTCACAATATTTTTCTACACCATTTAACTCCTACTTCTTTTATCCTTTTCTCATCATTACTCACCTAATTCTTCTATTATTTGAAAACAAAATACGCTTTTCACCAACATGATACACTGTTTCCTCATTGATAAATTCTCTTTCCCTTCTGTTTCTCTTCTGCTTCAGTAGAATATGACTTTTAGAATATTTTTACTTCCCTCTTATGCCCTCCTATTCCCAGTTCCTAGGTTTTTATCAGACAACTTAGCACGTTAAATCTTGGACTGCATTTGAATTTCACCTGAAGTGTGTCATTGAAGAGTTTTAATCATGGGATTGAAATGGTCAAATTTGTATTTTTAAAATTTGTATTTGTATTGCTCCACTGAAGCACTGTGGCTTCAGTGGAGAAGCTGAGATAAGAGAGAGATATATTTTATAGCTCACATTTTCAGATCCTCCATATGCAGAGTATACACTCAATAATAAATGATGCAAGCATGAATGAGTTAAGTGCAAAAACATGGATATTGTTTCCAGTGGCAGGCATGTTTTTATATTTTGTGCTTTACAAATATTCTCTCATAAACTTCATAAAGAAGTGGTAGATAACCTAGAAGGAACTGGTAGAAATTCAGATGATGATGGGCTCATGAACTGAGGAACTTAATTTTCTGACCCTTATCTTTAACTCTAGAATGCCATCAGCTTAGCTCTGGAGCAAAGAGAAATTAGAGTAGTCAGGGGGAAAAGCACTAGCCTAGAAGTCTAAGGATACCAAAGAGATTTAAATGAAATGTCTGATTTTACTTCTATTTCCTGCAATTTTTGCTTTGTTTTCATGGGATATGTGCATATATATCCTATGCTATATTTAAAGGAACCATGAGATATATTTTCTTCATAAAAAGAGTCACAACGTCTCAAGATAATTCTAATTATCTCAAAGGATAGTAATGATAGTAATAGTATCTAGTGTGTATTGGGTGATTACCATACGCCCAACGTTGTTCTAAGTGCTTTATATGGATGTTGTCAAATTGCTTGAGGAGCCTGAAACCACAAGCATTTCAATTCAGGCTAAGTAAAAAATACACTGTGCCTAATCTTTGTTGGAATTTAGCCTAATACAATGATTCAGAATATGGAAAATACTATTTACATTATTATGACATTGCTCAGAAAATGAAACAATAGGGAAATAATTAAGTAAAATATGGCCTATCCACTTGATAAAATATTAGTTATACATGTTAAATGATCATACAACTCATCATACTTTTTTGTGATTCTCTCTTTAATGCCTAACTGCCCTTATAGAATGTAACCAACCTATAATGTCTGTTTTCTCCCCTACCATATTCTTGGTAGCTGCACAGTGTCTTTACATGATTGCTGCTCAATTAAGGATTGTTAAATTAGTAGATGAGCCATATAGGTATATGAAAAGTGCTTGTAACCCAAAAGGTAATAAAACCTAGGGAAAAGGTCACAATACTGAGTTTACAACTACATAAAATAGGCCTGGAGTAGGAAAAAGAGTAGGAATAGAATACTTAAGATGATAATGTCCCTGTAGGGGCGAAATTATGGAATTTACTTTCTCCTATTTGCACAATACTAAGATTGTAACAGGAATCTAAATTCAGCTTTTCTAGTGTATAAATTGAGGCTGAGAGCAATAGCTGTTAAGTGCTCACATATCCTCATGAAGGTTCCAAACCATGTGTGTATGACTTCTAGGCTCTTCTGCCTCAGTCTCAAAGGTAAGAGTGAGGAGAAGGTTAGTAAAGAAGAATTTTAGGAGAGATTTGTCAGAGGGCTGTGCTTTCCCCAGCCACCTTCAAAGGAGAAGGGGATTTAAGAATACCTCTCAGGGGGCTTGATGTGGGTCCATGAGGTTTGAAGGGCATAGACCCACACCCCCTTTTCACTTAAATTTCAGTCTGCAGTGAGGACTCTGAGCACAGAGGGCTACAGTAGTAGTCTACACTTCCAGAGTGTGTCAAGGCAGATATTCCTGGTGCTTCACATGGAGAAGAGTGGCCATCACAACAGGTAGCCCAGTATGGTCTGTCCTGGGATGACCTCATCCCCGAACCTGTGAGACGTGTACTGCCAGAAGCAGAAACTGTGAGTCACTGCACTGCGCCCCTCCATGTAAGACACGGTGGTTCTGGAGGGTAAGCCATGGGCAACCAGGAAGGGTATAGTGGAAGGCTCTGAGAGAGGAAGGTCACCAAAGAACCCCAAGACAGAAAAACATCACTTAGACCTCTGCCACACAGAGCCAGATAACTCAGACCGAAAAGAGAAAAGAGGACCCCTGTGTCCTCCATTCCTCTGCAAGGATTCAACCATGGATCAGGTGAAGATATTGGCAGCACAGGCAAAGCTTTAGATTGCATGAGACATGAGAGATTTTGATCTAGATGAAGCTGGACTTTTTAATACCTGAGAATAGCACTGTTTATTAACATGTGGAAGTGACTGGAAAAAATGACGGTGTCTGCCTTATGTATCTTTCAGTGATGGAAAGAGCAGAGCAAGTAGAGCAGTTTTAGAATATTGTGGTGTAAGAAAATAAAGCTGTTTCACAAGGCCATTCCACAGACCCTACTCATTCATTAAATTGGCTCTACTGAGCGAAAGAGAAAACTATGCTTTATGCCTTTTAATTGTGTGTGCGTGCACGCACGTGTACATGTACATATATACCTTGTGCGGAGTTGTGTTTCCTACAGAAAAACACAAAAGTAAGTAACGGGCATCTTGATTTAAGGAAAAGAAGGAGGAAGGAGGTGTATGGTAAATTATGGTATAAAAGTGAAGGGAATAAAGAAAACATTCCAGTCGCCAAGTATTTATTTATCTTCCTGTGCTAGGACTCTTTGTTTGCCTCTCCAGACCTACTGTCTACTATCTCTTCCCCGTTCTGAGTCCCAGGAGGCTGACTTCTTGAACAGTTTCACTCGGCCCCTGGTCTTGGTAGATTCATCCAATTAGAGGCAATAATAGTAGGTCAATGGGCAGGAGGAGACAGATGCTGGAGTATTTATTTCCTGCCCCACACTCCCAAGCCTCTGCCAGTCCAAGGGTGTAGGCAGTGGTTGCATTCCCCTAGGTTCCTCCAGGCTCCTTCCTTTATGTCCTCAGCTTCTCTTAGATGGTTCCTTCTCAAGGACTCGGTTTGCACTCTGTTCCAGTAATAGCACGCCCTTTCCCCTTCAGGCTTAGGGAGGATGTGGATTCCTGCTAATTCCTGGGTGCCTCACCATCTCCTGTTGGAGTTTTTTTACCCTGCCCACATCTCTATAAAGAGAATTTTGTTAAAATCTATCCTTAAGCCTCTTGAGTGGACCTTCTTGTTCTTTCTGGGAATCTAAATAAAATAGTACCTGTCCTCAAGATCTCATACTATTATTCAAGGGAAGAAACAAGATAATTTCCTTTAAAGAACTAACTTGAAATAAATGAACAAGTTTACTGATGTGCCTGAGATGATAGTAGGCACTAGGGTGGAGGGAGGCATGAGCAGCAGAGGTCCCTGTTATTATAACAATGAGCTTGTAATCAGATGACCTGGGTTTGGGTCTCAGCTCCAACATTTACTGACAAAGCAATTACCAAGGAAAAAGAATCCCTACCCTAATTGTTTCATATGATTGCTAGAGGAAGAAAAGAACATGTTATACATGAGAGTTCTTTGCACATCAGGCATCAGCATCTTTTCAGAGCTTTACAAGGATATGACCACAGTTCATTGGCTTCCATTGTTCCCTAGCAGAGAGGGAAGCTAATTCTTAGTGGAGAGCACTCAAAATGTGGGTGAAATAATGGTCACGGGAAAATGTTCACATCACGGACGTTTGTCTAGGAAGGGTCAGGAAGGGATTAAAAAGAGCAGGAGAAAGAAATGTGACTCGGATTTCCTGAGGCTCCAGCCTTTAAACAGACACTCCTACAACCTCCCCCTGTAGAGACACTCACCCTCATTTCTAAAACCAACAGACTCTGCAGTAGCTCTGCCTTTGCCATCTTTCTTCCAGCATTTGAACGATTTCTTGCTTTTCCAGATTGCCCACCATTTCCAGACCTCATGTAAGCCACAAGATATAAAATTATCTGATGTAGATACCACGCATGTATGCATTTTGTGGACTGTAGGAAACCACTTAGACAGATGGTTCAGACAGAGAGACCTTCACAAGCATGCTGCCTGCTGGGGCTGTGCCACTGCCATTCACATGCTCTCCACTCTCCTAAAGTTCCAAAGACACCGTCACCTGCCTCCTTCAACCGTGAGGGATGGCAGAGACCAGATGAGGTGACGGTCTCTGAACATATTTATTATGAGAATTTTAAAAAACGTACATCATTTTAAACCACTCAGAAAATTTTAAATGCTTGTGGTTGAGAGGCTATTAATTTTCATTACGATAAACTCAATTGGTTTAATCGCATGCCTCAATATTTAAGGATCTTGGGGATTGATACATGCCAGCAAGGAGTGGACTTTTTTTTTTTAATAGATCTTTATTGGAGTATAACTGCATCACAATACCGTGTTAGTTTCTGTTGCACAACAAAACAAATCAGCCCTATGCATACACATGTCCCCATATCCCCTCCCTCTTGAGCCTCCCTCCCACCCTCCCTATCCCACCCCTCTAGGTCATCGCAAAGCACCGAGCCGATCTCCCTGTGCTATGCGGCTGCTTCCCACCAGCCAACTATTTCACATTTGGTAGTGTATATATGTTGATGCTACTCTCACTTTGCCCCAGCTTCGCCCTCCCACCCCATGTCATCAAGTCCATTCTCTACGTCTACCTCTTTTTTTTTTTTTAGATTCCATATATATGAGTTAGCATATGGTATTTGTTTTTCTCTTTCTGACTTACTTCACTCTGTATGACAGACTCTATGTCCATCCACCTCACTACAAATAACTCAATTTCGTTTCTTTTTATGGCTGAGTAATATTCCATTGTCTATATGTGCCACATCTTATTTATCCATTCATCTGTCGATGGACATTTAGGTTGGTTCCGTGTCCTGGCTATTGTAAATAGTGCTGCAATGAACATTGTGGTGCATGTCTCCTTTTGAATTATGGTTTTCTCAGGGTATATGTCCAGTAGTGGGATTATAGTTTTGATTTGCATTTCTCTAATAATTAGTGATGTTGAGCATCTTTTCATGTGCCTCCTGGCCATCTGTATGTCTTCCTTGCTGAAATGTCTATTTAGGTCTTCTACACATTTTTTAATTGGATTGTTTGTTTTTTTGATATTGAGCTCCATGAACTGTTTGTATATTTTGGAGATTAATCCTTTGTCTGTTGTTTCATTTGCAAATATTTTCTCCCATTCTCAGGGTTGTCTTTTTGTCTCATTTATGGTTTCCTTTGCTGTGCAAAAGCTTTTTTTTTAACATCTTTATTGGAGTATAATTGCTTTACAATGGTATGTTAGTTTCAGCTTCACAACAAAATGAATCAGTTATATATACACATATATTCCCATATCTCTTCCCGCTTGCGTCTCCCTCCCTCCCACCGTCCCTATCCCACCCCTCCAGGCGGTCACAAAGCACCGAGCTGATCTCCCTGTGCTATGCGGCTGCTTCCCACTAGCTAACTGCCTTACGTTTGGTAGTGTATATATGTCCATGCCTCTTTATCACTTTGTCACAGTTTACCCTTCCCCTTCCCCATATCCTCAAGTCCATTCTCTAGTAAGTCTGTGTCTTTATTCCTGTTTCACCCCTAGGTTTTTCATGACATTTTTTTTTTTTTAAATTCCATATATATGTGTTAGCATACGGTATTTGTCTCTCTCTTTCTGACTTACTTCACTCTGTATGACAGACTCTAGGTCTATCCACCTCATTACAAATAGCTCAATTTCGTCTCTTTTTATGGCTGAGTAATATTCCATTGTATATATGTGCCACATCTTCTTTATCCATTCATCCGATGATGGACACTTAGGTTGTTTCCATCTCTGGGCTATTGTAAATAGAGCTGCAATGAACATTTTGGTACATGACTCTTTTTGAATTATGGTTTTCTCAGGGTATATGCCCAGTAGTGGGATTGCTGGGTCATATGGTAGTTCTATTTGTAGCTTTTTAAGGAACCTCCATACTGTTCTCCACAGTGGCTGTATCAATTTACATTCCCACCAACAGTGTAAGAGGGTTCCCTTTTCTCCACACCCTCTCCAGCATTTATTGTTTCTAGATTTTTTGATGATGGCCATTCTGACTGGTGTGAGATGATATCTCATTGTAGTTTTGATTTGCATTTCTCTAATGATTAGTGATGTTGAGCATTCTTTCATGTGTTTGTTGGCACTCTGTATATCTTCTTTGGAGAAATGTCTATTTAGGTCTTCTGCCCATTTTTGGATTGGGTTGTTTGTTCTTTTGTTATTAAGCTGCATGAGCTGCTTATAAATTTTGGAGATTAATCCTTTGTCAGTTGCTTCATTTGCAAATATTTTCTCCCATTCTGAGGGTTGTCTTTTGGTCTTCTTTATGGTTTCCTTTGCTGCGCAAAAGCTTTTAAGTTTCATTAGGTCCCATTTGTTTACTTTTGTTTTTATTTCCATTTCTCTAGGAGGTGGGTCAAAAAGGACCTTGCTGTGATTTATGTCATAGAGTGTTCTGCCTATGTTTTCCTCTAAGAGTTGGATAGTTTCTGGCCTTACATTTAGGTCTTTAATCCATTTTGAGCTTATTTTTGTGTATGGTGTTAGGGAGTGATCTAATCTCATACTTTTACATGTAGCTGTCCAGTTTTCCCAGCACCACTTATTGAATAGGCTGTCCTTTCTCCACTGTATATTTCTGCCTCCTTTGTCAAAGATAAGGTGACCATATGTGCGTGGGTTTATCTCTGGGCTTTCTATCCTGTTCCATTGATCTATCTTTCTGTTTTTGTGCCAGTACCATACCGTCTTGATAACTGTAGCTTTGTAGTATAGTCTGAAGTCTGGGAGCCTGATTCCTCCAGTTCCTTCTTTCGTTCTCAAGATTGCTTTGGCTATTCGGAGTCTTTTGTGTTTCCATACAAATTGCAAAATTTTTTGTTCTAGTTCTGTGAAAAATGCCAGTGTGTGCAAAAGCTTTTAAGTTTAATTAAGTTCCATTTGTTTATTTTTGTTTTTATTTCTGTTACTCTAGGAGGTGGGTCAAAAAAGATCATTAATTTGCCCTTTAATTTTTAATCCATGTGGTTCTTAAGAAAGAAATTTAATATATTGATTTGAAATTTTGTTTCAATGAAAAATTAGCTCTCTCTGGGCTAAAATTAATCATCAGTGAATTTATTGAGTCCCAGCGAAGGACCGAAATTTCCGTTATATGGGTGGTGGTATGTCATTAAGAAGCCTCCTGCAAAGTGGAAAAAGATGCTCTTGCAATGCAGGGTGAGTGAAATGCTTCTAGAATGGAATGAACTTTATTGAAGGGCTGCATTGAGCATGCATACTTAAATAATGAGGAAAATAAATAATAAGGCTATTTTGTAAAATAAGAGTGACTGAAAAAGACAGGTAAAATACCGCCACCACCCTTTTCTTTTCATTTGGTACTTCTTTCCCTTCTAAGATCTCTCTAAGAGCTCCAATTTTTAGGTCATAAGTCAAACCCAATTAAACTTTAGATAACTTATCCAAATTATATGCCATTTCTTTAAGTGAAATCCGTTCGTTTATTTAACAAACATGTATCCACCACCTTCAACATAGTATTCAATGAGGTATCACATAAGAAAAATTGGGAAAGTAATTGTTACAGGATTGACTCTTGTGTACTGGTTTGAATCAATGAGTGTGGGGTTGCTTCCTTTGTTAAAATACCCTGGCTTTAAAAAAAAAGTATCACTTGGAACTGAATCTTCTAAGACATTTGTTTACACCTCTTAAGAATATCAGATAATTTACCCCTCTCTTCTTTAACTTGGGCTGCATATGCTTAGATCTGTGTTTGTTATCTTTATTTATCAGGAACAGAATGTAATCTTTAGAATTATCTTCTGAGAGGGAGGGACACGAGAATCACCCTCCCCCAGCAAAGAAACTGATATTAGAAATAACAAATACCGAATCAAATCTGTCACTCCAATTCCTTCCTAAGATTAGTCATTGGATTCATTTTTCCCTTTTTTTTTTTTCTGAGCATAATCCAATTACTAAATGGTTTAGAAAAAAAAATCCTAATGAAGTAAGAGGAAGTTAAAGGGGAAGGAAAATTAGACTTTGAAGTATAACCCCAAAGACTGATTTTATTTTTTCTATTTCTTTGCAAGCATGATGTTTTTGCGTAATTTAATTGGCTCATTTCTCATTTTTTGTCATCTCTTTCTTGTTGCCTAGCCGAGGGGCAGAACACTGTGCTTTACATCATTGTTTTAGCCTCTATCAAAGGCCTTATTATGCACACCCCATCATAAGTAATATCAAAATCCATAATCCTTACCTTCAACTGAGTTAAATATAATTGGACTTAAAACAACCAATTATGTCCTCAATTCGGCTGGTGTGTAAGGTGCAGAATGTAATTTCCCTGGAGGCAGTGGCAACACCCTGACTCTATAAAGTACTTTTAAAAGAATTTTATCATTGTTCCTGTTCCCTGCCACGCCTGTCTCCCACTGCACCTCCCCAGGCACAGATTCCATTCATGATGTTACCCACTGGTCCCCAGAACACCCCACCTCCTCCCCTACAGTGCTTTTGTTCCTTTCTTCCTCTGTAGACAGAACGTCTTTCTGCCCTCCCTGTAATTCTCCAGCTGAAATCCCACTCATCCTTCCAAGCCCAGCTCAGCTGCTACAACCGTCTTAAAATCTCCCCTATCCCCAGAATTATTCCTCCCTCTTTTTTTGCTCCTATAACAAAAAGCATCTCACATCAGGCCTGATTTTAGAGATGTTCGTGGTCTCTTCTGTTTCATTTTCTAAATTGTAAATTCTTGAAGGGCAGGAATTTAGAAATTTATGTTTAGATCTCTTTAGCCCCTCTCATGTTGCCTTTGGCCTGGGACGCATTCCACAATTGATTTTAGTGAACAATCAACCCGTCTGCATACTACATCCATCATGGTTCTCTTAAGTTCAGAATCCTTGCTGAATAGGATATGTTTTTCCTTCTCCCCTCAAAATTACTGATAAGACTTTTTTTTCCCTGCTCACGTTAATAGGAAAATATAAAGCTGGTACAGAGGGAGAAGCTAATGTTGGCTTTTATTTCTTCCTGTAGCAAATGCATGTCTAGAAAACCATTTTCCTCTAATCATTGCAATGAACATGTAATGTACTCTGGTAAACACTGCTGTCTGATGTGAGCCTTTCCTGATGTAGTCAGCTCCAGCCGAGGTGTTCATTAAACTGTGCACCATGCTGGGAGCTGTATTTTGCATGTGCTATGACCAGGACGCTTTATCGGCACGTATAGGATGGTTTCAGAGTAGTGGTATTTTCCATCTCCTTAATTATTGAATGTGAAGGTAATTAACATACGTTTATTGGATTGGTAATTTCTTTTAATTCGGGATTCAAGAAGGAGTCTCTTAGAGGATGCCCAGCCCACGTGAACTCAGTCTCCAAAATGGAAACGTTGTAGACATCAAGGCATTAAATCAAAGAATGTGCCTCTCCCACCCTGATCTTTGGAAGAAACTATTAACGTGCACAGACATGCATACACACAGACACACACACAAAATAACTGATTTTTAGAATGCTTTATCAGTTGAGCTAATCTAAGAACAGAGCAGAACATTTGGCTTTTACATGTATTGCACTGATCACCAAACTAGATTGCTCTACAATAAAAGGCACGTTTCCTTATGAACCAGTTTGAGTGATGTCCCAGTTATAAAACATTTGCAGTAAGCGCCAAGCTCCCAGCCACCATTTTCAGACGCCTCAGACTCTCCTGTGGCAGTGGGCTGAGTTACCTCCAACTCTAGCTGTTAACTTTTCAGGTGAACTTCGGATCACACTCTCAAGAATGGATCCACTGACTCTTTTGGTTCTTCCCCAACAAGATGTGCCCCACGTGGAAGCCGGGTTGTGCTGCTCCCCACTCCTCAGAAGATGGTCTCTGGGTTGTGCTACAGTCACCCTGTGACACAGCAGAACACTGCAGACGTTTCCCTGAAAGCTTGAGACTCCACTGTGTCCAAAAATAACTAGACAGGCCAGGTTTGGATCTAGGAAACTTTTCAGCTCATAGACATATTTAATAATGGAAACACTGGTCTGAAATTTCCTACAGAGACCTCTGCTTTGGAAATGGTTTTATTTATACATAGTTACAAAAATACCATTTATGAAATAGTTATGTGGGGCTGAGTATTGAATATTTTGGGGATTTCTGGAAAAGTTCTTTCAACTGGTAAAATCAAAAGCTCTTCTGTTTTTCCTCAACAGCTACCTCAGTAAGTGTAAACAAGGCTACAGAAAGCAAGTAAAACAGAGCCCATTCGTCTGCTTACGACTTGGCGCTTCATTGATAAGAACTTTTCTTCCCCAGAAAATCCGGGCGCATTTTGTTCTGTTTTACACCATCCTGTATTTAAACATGCAAAAATAGTTGTGGATTTTTTTATTTCATTTAATGCTTAACAATGCTGTGTATATTGTCATTATGTGGCTTAAAACAAATTTTGTAATTCCAAAGGAGTTTTGAATTCCCTGGAAAATCGTGCAAAATTGTTTAAATGTCATTAAATCCAAAAACTACTCTTTTTAATCAGCAAAATGTGCACCACTCCACTTTTTGCTTTCTAACACGACTTTAATTGACTCAGCTCTCAGGTCTGCTGTCAATGCCCCTTGTTGGATGTAAAAAAAAAAAAAAAGAGGCTTCTTCCTACTGCAAAGACAGGAGGTATTTGAGACCAAACCAGGGGAAGCAGTATGAGATCTTTATAACGTTCCAGGCTGGCGCTGGAAACAAACAAGACCCAGCCCTTTATGACCTCAGAGAAGAAAAGGATTTGGACTTTAAAGTTGTGGCATTGAGGTGCTGGCTCCGCTACTCTTGGTACAAACCTTAAATTACTTAATTTCACAAAGTCTTTATTTTCTCATCTGTAAAATGGGGCAATTCATTCTTGCTTTCCTACTACCAGGATCGTTGACAGAATCAAGTGATGTATCTTATACATACAAGTGCTTTGTAAACTATGAAGGATCAAAGAAACAGAAAACATTACTTTAAAAAAAGACAAATGAAATGTTTTCAACTAAACCTACTATGATTTTCTTTAGATGATGGAATATATTATCTTTTATTTTCCTAATTATTTTTCTAATTGCTATTAAGAGGCTGTCTCAGCAGAAGGCGGCTATTCTGTCTATCCTCTAACTTTCTGATGGCTAGACAGAGGAAACAAATCTGTGTCCAGAAAGTTTTGGTCAAAAGGGTTATGAAAACACAAAATGACTGAACACATATTCTATTAGGCCTTTGACATGCAGCATAAGGAAGATATGCCAGTAATTCAGTACTTCCAGCCGCTGGATGTCTCTGGATTAGTGAGAGTAACATTCTCCTGACAAGCAGACGCTCAACATGTATAACGGCCCTCAAATCAATAGAATTTTATTCCTTGCTCATGTGAAGACTGAAACAGGTGTCCCTGAAAGGTAAGGGCTGTTCTCCAAGCAGTGTTTGAAGCACCAGGCTCCTTCCATCTTCTGGCTCCACCATCTTCATTCAACACAGCGTTCCCAAGGTTGACATGTTTGTGTTGAGCCAAAGCAGACAGGGAAGAAAAGCGTGAGAAAACTCTCGGGCTCCTTCACCTTCAACCTGGAAGTGATGTATCATTCTGTTTACACTTCACTGGCAAGAACAAGTCATGCGGTCTCACCTGGTTGGAACAGGAGCTAGGAATTATAGTCCCTGGGTGCACAGCCACGACTTTGTGGTATGGAAGGGAGCATTAATTAGGGTTGACAATTTGTTTGCAATCCCTGCCACCCTATCACTTACACAACAAGCCTAAAGAATGTCAAGAATGTCAGAACTAGAGGGCACCCTGGAAGTTATCTCCCTCAGCATTTCTCAAACTTTTTTGACGGTGACATACAGAATAAAATAAATTTTACATCATAACCCAGTACACCACACGTGTGTGTGTGTCTGAAACAAAAGTTACATAAAATAATACTTTTTCCTCCTATGCATGATGCAGATACTTTCTACTCTTTGATTTTAATGTTTTTTTATCACTACTTTTGACATATAACTTGATTTCTCAGCCTAATAGTGGATTGTGACCCATTAGATCTAGCTCATCACTTTAGAAACGACACACATGAAGTTCTGAGGAGTTAAGTGATATAGTGGAGGTCACAAGTAGTTGGCAGCCCCTTTGTGCTCACACTTGTGAGCACTAGTCATTAGCCCAGGGATTATTTTTTTAAAACAGTATACATTTACTGGTTTAAATTTTAGATACGAGTATCTTTGCTGGAAAATTTGAATGTATTTGAAGTAGACAAGTGCTTACCTTATCTACTTATTGTTATTATTGACTAATATATTATTCAATATATTATTGAATTTTTGAATAATATATTATTCAAAGTTATTATTGAATAATTATATTGAATAATATATTATTCTCTAAATCTACATATTTTTAAAATTTGAAGATGACTGCCTATAGAAATATCAGCTGTAGTTTATAAATATTTAGGTATTTTGAATCTTGAGTGAGTTGAAAAACAAGGATTCAATTTTGCTTTCTCTTTTATGCATCTGTCTTAATACTGAACTCAATTTTCTCTCAAAAATATTTAAATTCTAAAAACGTCTTGCCTCAGAAATTCTAAGTTTACTTCTGAATCTCCACTCTTAAAAGAAAAAAAAAACCTTTCTAAACACACAGGTATGCAAAACTTTAAAATGATATGTGTGCTTGTTTCACAATGTTATTTTCTAATTATAGGGTCACTTGGAAAGTTGAACTAAAGAGTAACCTTTGGAGACAGATTAGGACTATCCTCATCAGGCACACAGCCTCTTGATCTTGAAGGAAGAATGATCATTAAGAAGCAAAAACAATCTCTGAAATGAACACACCCTCTTTAAATTCTGTTGTATTTTTATTTTTCTTACATTCTGTGCAAGGCTTATGATGTTCTTATGATCTCTTGCCAACTCTTTTGATTAACAAGATTGTGTGGGGAAAAAATGCTTTTCTGAGCACACATCATACATTTTCCTCAAAGAATTGTACTGCACAGGGTAATTAATGTTATAAATAGCGAGTGTTTATTCGTATGAGGAAGCTGCTAGGTGTGGGATCCAGCTGGCTAGGTGAGTGTTTACTCAACTGAGAAATTCACACTGTAGGCACAATAGCATCCTAATGCTACATGGGTGGGATGGAAGGGGGAAACGAAAGGACTCTAGGAGAAGAGATTCCCATCACTTTCTCCAAGTTACCAGGAATTGGCTTATGATCCTGGACTTTGACATCATTTTCTGGTAGCATCAGTGTGGTATCAAGTGGACGTGTTCCAGTCCTGGCTCTTCTCCTTACTATCTAGGTGACTTTGGGCAATTTGTTTAACCTCTCCGAATCCTCCATTAATTCTGTAAACCAGGAGTACCTACGTTATAGGATTTTATGGAGATTAAATGAGATAATGCATGTAAAGTACTTGAGGAAATGTCTGGTATATGGAAAATGTACAGCGAATACTATTGTTAAGTTAAATTTTAGGACCCAAGAAGGAATTTAACAAGTAACTGTGAGGCTTTTTTTAAAATCACTCATGAGCAGATCCCTTTTGGTTAGAGAAGCATTATTATTCTTATAAAACTCCATATTTATTTAGAAAGGCCTCTATAGACTGAATTTGGCCCTCTCCAAAATTTAATGGAAAGACCCTTTACTGGCATCATGTGGCAAAATAATACAACAGATTAATAGATATTTAGAGAGGAAAAAGAGGCATCATCAGTGTGCTGTAGCAAGCTATAGATCATATTCCAGACTGTCATTCATTGAAAGGAGCCTGCCTGTTCTCTCTTGATCACTTGTCCACCCAGAATCCTTGACAAGGAATTCTTTGGGGATTTTGTAGATTTCAGCACGACACACTTCAACAGATTCACAACCCCTGGTTTGGTGATTTGATGCAGTTAACGGTAAATCTCCTTACATTGTTAGCAAATCCAGAGAACTAAATGACGCTAAAGAAGTTTCACGTGATCTAGCTTATCTCTCAGGTCATCTTTCAAGGTTGAGAATTAAGACAATTATCTAGATAATCCACAAGTCACCTTGGTCTCCCGGAAGGAAATCAGGGCTTTTCTCGACATGATTTCCCTGTCGTCATCTGGCTGATGAAATCCAGGTTTTTTCCTGACTCCTAAGCTATTTAAATCTTAAAGACGTGGGAATTTCTGAACTTCAAAAATTATTTTCTATTTAAATGCATTACTTATTTTGAGAGAAGATTTCACCTGTATTAAAATGTGATCTTTTCTGCCTTGGGGGGAACTTTCTTTTTTACTCTAAGGACAGAATAATAGCAATCCTATATTTGTTGGTAACTTTCAATTCCTGCATTATATAGCATTGGATTGGCCCCATGAAAATACTTTTATTTCAAAGGCAATTTCACAGGAAATGCCAGCTTAACTCTTTGGCAATGACTACACTACGGCTTTAACGGTTTTGTTCACTGCTGCATCCCAGCACCTAGAACTGTGCCCAGCACATACTTGGTACAAATAAATATTAGTTGAATATAATAATAATTCATTAAATCAATCTTAGACATATAATTATATCCCAAACCATAGTTTTAAAATAAAGTTTTTTATAAGGTCATATGGAATCAAAATAGAAATACTGATTATTACTCATTAAAATAAGACCATTGGAATACCTTTATTGGATGTCACGCATTTTTCAAGAGTCAGTAGTATATAATTGAACTGAAAAATCAGCCAAACTCTTTTACAAAAATAAATCTTTGATTCTTAAAGTTCAAAGTAAAAAGCATCAGACACTATAAATTCTTTTGATCAACTGAAACTATTCCTCTGCTCCAGGAACTGCTCCAGAGAACAGAATTTTCTTGTTTGCAATTTTCAGCTGGCAGATGAGAAACGCATGAAGCTTTATCCAAATGGAAAACTCAGTCATTCTTGGTAAAGTAGAGGGAAAGAAAAAAAAAAAACCTTTCAGCTCTTAGAATTTGTCACTGGGAAGAATATTAGGTGATGCAACTTATTTCTTTGAGCAGGAAGAGGCACAGACCGACGGACTCCTAATTTTCACATTTAACTTCACTCTGATCACGATTATCCTTCCTCACCCTTCTCCCGGGTCTCCTACAGCGCAGAGCTACCCACACACACGCTCACATCTGGGGATTTTCGAGGGATTTCTTGATGAGATTGCAGGATTCTCTCCCACCTGTGACCTCAGCCAGACCTGTTCAGCCTAGGATTCATGGAGAGGTGAGGCAAAGGTAGCTTTTGTGACACTCCTTCTGGGTCAGTTTTCCCCTCACCCCCCTGCCTTCAAGTTACATGGGAAAGCGCATATTGCTGGTGATTGCAGAGGGCCTCCTGGGAGGAAAAGCAGTGTTTACACAATTATTACTGAGCTGGATTCCAAACTCTTTATTGTTTTAGTTGCCTGTTTTAAATCACACAGAGATGATTAGGAAGTACTTTGGAAAGCAACTGAAAAAGAAAAGTGACATGCACTATTGCAGTGGTTCCCAGACTCTGGGGTTTCATGGACCAGTAGTATGTCAAAAATAAAGTTGGGAAACCAAGAGACAGTGGCCAACTTTTATTGCCCAAGTAAGACATTAAAACAATAATACAGTGTCTTATTATCCACAATCACTAGGTTTTCCTAAAAGGAGCAACACTAATAACCAAAAAGCAGGAAGAATGTAACCTTGGAATAAAGGACTATTCTTCCTAAGAAAGAATGGCTGGTAGCCTTAAACAACAAAGAGAGAGAGAGAGAGAGAGAGAGAGAAAACACTGTCAGGGACTCCCATGGTCATCGCAGATCTCTTCAGCCCCCTGTTATTTGTTCTTTACCAACACCACCCCTTCTGTGCTTGGCTTCTGACCACATCTATCAGCAGCCTTCTTCAGAGGACTGCCCTTGGGCTTCTGGAGTTTCTTTGGGTTCATGTACAGAAAACCAGAAGTGCCTGGGCATGCCTGACTGCTGCTTGAGTGTGAAAGCCTAGATCCCTTCCTGAGAGGTGGACAACATCTGAGGGGTAATTTACATATGATCAGGCTGAGGCTGGGCTTGCCTCTGAAGGCATGGCCCTGCTTGGCTTCCCTCCCATCCCATCCTGCTTCCCCTGCTCCTTTCCCGCTTTCTCCTGGGAGCCATTCCTTAAAATTTCACTTGCATGTAAACCCTCAGGGTAGCTTCTGAGGAACTTGACACTTGGGTAAACATTTCTTCCCAGATCAGCGTCAGCATGTTCATGGCCTTTGAGGGAACCTCCAGAGACTAGACTTGGATGAGAGGAACTGGGTTCAAGTCCAAGCTTCACCACCAACCAGATGTTTGCTCTCGGCCAAGTCCCCCAACCCTCAGCTTTTCCAGTTTCCACTCGTGCTACATGATGGCTAGAGGGAGGATATGGAATGAGAGTGAAGTGGGACCAATTCCACAAACGCAAGTAAGGAAAAAATGTTTTTTTTATCTCCTAGAGCTGATTCAGTCTCTCTTATAAGCCCCTGTCCCACTGTATAAGGAGGACGACACGAAATTCCAGCCTAGTCAACACTGTCTCATCCAATCATTTAAATATTTAGACTCTTTAGATAAATCAATCTTTATTAGGCAACTGCTATTCTTTCAGATGTCCTACTCCTGGTCTGGGAGAACAGAAGGAGGGTGTGTTACCGCCGAGTGGCAGGAGAAAGGAGGACCTCAGAGCTGGGCATCGAGGGCTCAGACCTGTCTGCCTGCTGCCTGGTCTCTTAGCCCTTGTCCACTGGCTGCGGGGCACCCGGCTGGCATTGGGTGTTGATCTAGGACTCAGGAATGGGCAGTGGCTGCCTTGGCTCAATCAGGGGATAACCCACTCCTCTGCTGTCTACACACCCCAAGTATCTCCCTGGCATTAAGACATCCTGAAGTTTGGCTGTGACTTCCATTTGATGGCCACCCTGGATGGCGCTCTGTATAGGTCACCATGTCCCTGCTGTGGTGACACCCTCTGGCAGGTTTCCCAGCCAAACTCTCAGTCCCCAGGTGCTCTGACAGACCATTCAGGTCTCTGCAACGCTGCACAAAGGCAGAGCAATGCTAGTACAGTCTTCCTCTCCGCCCAGCCACACTGTGCCATCACTTTACAGTGAGTACAAGGTACGTGCTGCAAGGGGGTATCCTCCTAGAGTCCCAAATAGGAACAGGGGTAAATATCCCCTTCTTTGGGCTTTCCCCTGAACTTATCCAAAATGCCTCACGCTCTGGGATTTCTCTCTGAAAAGGAATGATCAGGACTCATGGTTGATGCTTCTTTTACTTCTGTCTTTCTCCTCCCCACAACCCCCTAAGGACCAGAAAGATGAGCTATTTTTTTCCTTCTTCCAGTTTAGCAGAGTTTAGCCCTATGTTCCATCAGGGGCCACCATGGACAGTCACACAGAATGTGGCCTGTGCAAGAATGAGACAACGAGTGGGATTCGAAATCCAGGCTGTCCTCTGCTCACCCAGCAGGAGCCCTGGCACTGGGCTGTATCTAGAGCAAGAAGGTCCTTTTTCTACTTTTCACAAAAGCACTGTAAGTGCTATCAGCAGCTCTGGTCAGAAACATCTTTTCTGAAGGCATTACCCATCCCTTCCCTGGAGCTTACCATGGCTGTCAGAGGACACAATTTACGAGGGAGAAAAATGACTTGCACGTTGCTTAACACTTTCAAATATGATCCGCATTCCAGATGCTGAAGCACTTTGCCATGAATCAACACTGCGCAAAGACTGGGAGATGCAGGGGGACGGACCCCTCAAGAAAGGAAACTGGCGTGAGCTTTAGGGAACAATGCAAAAAAGCAAGCAATTAGGCAACAGCCATGCAGCATGGGCTTCTGTCCTGGGGGGCTTCAGGATGGACACAGGCCCATGAGATCAGAAGAGTCCAGGGAAGACCAACACCCATGACTGGAACACTGGCAGGGGTGACCCTGCTGGTGTCTTAAACACAGCACAATCTGAGTTCTCTTTTCAGAAATCGTTATCAGTCTTGGACTTTTCTCTGTCATATCTATCTTTATTCAGTCCCTTAAAAAATGGAGACAGGGCATCTCTGGTGGCGCAGTGGTCGAGAGTCTGCCTGCCAATACAGGGGACACGGGTTCGTGCCCCGGTCCGGGAAGATCCCACATCCCGCGGAGCGGCTGGGCCCGTGAGCCATGGCCGCTGAGCCTGCGCGTCCGGAGCCTGTGCTCCGCAACGGGAGAGGCCGCAACAGTGAGAGGCCCGCGTACCACAAAAAAAAAAAAAAAAAAAAATGGAGACAAACTCAGCTCCCTGAGGTGGCTGCTCTTCATAAACATATGTAGAACAGGAAGGTTGCTGGGCTTCTGTCATGAGGAAAGCAAACACTTCCACAGATGTCAAGCTTGATTTGTTTTTCCTGGTCCGAAAAGGAAACTCAGACCTGATTATTAAATTAAAACTTTAAGTGGAGAAAACAATGCCAAGCAACTGGGTGTTAAATCCCACCTCCTCAGTGTGATGCAGACCTGCCATTTAGTTTGTCCTTCCCCTACCCCCGCCCCGCCACCATCTCATAAGACACGGGATGTCTCTAGAAACCTTGTTTGGCCAATGTTCATAGTATGGACAGCTGAGCTGTTATGGCCAGGTCTCTTCCTTTTTCATCTCAGGTATATTCCTTGGGCTGTCAAGGGTCATGCCTTTAAGCACCCCCTATATACACGTATTGTTGCCCGAAAATAATTTGTGTCAGTCAGAGCAATCAGTTGACCAAGAGGTGAGTTCTTAATCTGCATAATGGTCCCCCAAAACCTCACAGACCAAGGAAACGTCAGGTCATGTATCTGAACAGGCTGCAGATTTAGGAGAGTCACAGAAATCTATGAATGACTTGTTCTTTAGTGTACTAAGGTCCATGTCTACGTTATTTCTATAAATAAATCTATTTATAAATCTATGTAATGTATATAAATATTACGGATTGTTTCTAATGAGGCGAAAGAGAGAAGAGAGAATAAAGAATGTTTTGCTAATAAGGATGATAAAAATGTATATTTATGGCTCTTCTCAGAATATGTTTTTGGGTGCTTTTTCTTTTTCTGTATCTATCAGAATACACGCACTATGGAAAAATAATGCACTACATAAATTCTAGTTATGTGAGCATAAAAATGAAAAGTAATCACAGGAAATGATTACAGTATAAGTGTGCTTATAAATTCAATATTTTTCTTTGTAAAAGATGCAGTGTGTGATTTCTAGTGGAAAAAAAGAGATGTTTACTGTATATTTGAATATAGACTTTTGTTAGTATAGAAATGGAAAAACTATCCAGGATGCTTAATGTGAGTTAATAAAATTACAGTTACTCTGAACAACTCTCCCTACTGCTTTGAAGCACTCACCAACATTTAACAGAAATGCCAAGCCTGGTGGGCTATTAAATGAGAATAGTAATATTCATACTTGCCCCTGCCCATCCCACAGGGTTGTCCTGGGAGATAAAATGAGCCAGTAGTATGTACAACAGGGGTCCAACCCTGCACCAGCACAAAGGCTTTTTTTTCCATTCTATCACACAGCTTCTGGTTGTCAATGCCTGACACCATCTGTATATAGGAGGAGGGGTCCAAGTGTCTTGGATCATTGAAAAGGATGAGCAAACACACAAGAGAGTTTGGATGGAGCTTGGCAAAGTCTCAGAGATGTGCCAACTTTCTTCTGATGGGCAATCCAGGGCTACTGTGCAGGCAGCTATGGATAAAAGAAACATACCTCACACCTCAATGTTCAGAGCAGCATTATTTATAATAGCCAAGATATAGAAGCAACCTAAGTGTCCATCAAAAGATGAGTGGATGTGGGGACACACACACACACACACACAGACACACACACACACACACACACAGTGGACTATTACTCAGCCATAAAAAAGAATGAATTTCTGCCATTTGCAGCAACATGTACGATGGAGGGTTATTGTACTTAGTGAAATAAGTCAGACAGAGAAACACAAATACTTTGTTATCATTTACACGTGAAATCCAAAAAGTAAAACAAATGAGTGACTATAACAAAACAGAAACAAACTCACAAATATAGAGAACAAACTAGTGGTTACCAGCGGGGAGAGGGAAGGGGGAGGCGTAAGATAGTGGTAGGGGATTAGCAGATACAAACTACTATGTATAAAATAGATAAGCAACAAGGATATATTGTATAACAGGGAAATGTAGCCATTATTTTGTAATAACTTTAAATGGAGTATAATCTATCATAATATTGAATCACTATGTTGTACACCTGAAACTAATATAACATTGTAAGTCAACTATACTTCAATTAAAGAAGAAAAAGAAAAAAAAAAACATACCCAGGATCTTGAAGCGACAGCTAATATGGCTCTTATCCCTGGCTAACGTGAAGTGCTACCTCTAAGTGTGACAATGAGAAAATAAAGATCAGTATTTTAAGATTTCATCTTGAAAAAGACTTACATTTTTGTCCTCTCAACTTCTTCTTCTCCCCTACTTTACAAATAGTCTTCTTTCTTGGCCAGCCCAGGTTCCAGGTTCTAAGAGTCAGAATGGGGTAAATGAACAGGAGAAAAATAGGACCAGAAATGTACGAGGAAGTGGGGAGGAGACCAGGGCCATGGGGGCTGAGACACAGACAGAGAGGAGAGCTGGTGAGAAGGTGAGGGGTAAGTTAAAAGTATGAGAATCTCCTCATTTCTTGGTGTTTGAGAAAACTGGAGAGGAAGAAAGACTCTCAGGAAGGTTTCTAAAGGTTGTGAACTAGATCATAAAGTAAAACCATTAAATAACTGGATGATAAAAGTTCTCTGAAAAACACAATTAAAGATGTGAATGGCTCTTTAATTACCTTTGGATGCTAGGCTGTGGGGTTTTTTGGATAATACACTAAGTAACATTGGGCCACGGGATGCTGTAGTAATACACTAAGTAACATTGGGCCATGGGATGCTGTAGTTTTTATTAAGTCACTCTGGCCATAGTATGTTTTTTTTTAATTTATTTTTGCCAGCGTTGGGTCTTCGTTGCTATGCGCAGGCTTTCTCTCGTTGCGGTGAGGTGGGTGGGGCCACTCTTCACTGCGGTGCGTGGGCTTCTCATTGCGGTGGCTTCTCTTTTTGCGGAGCACGGGCTCTAGGCGCGCGGGCTTCAGTAGTTGTGGCGACTGGGGCTTAGTTGCTAAGCGGCATGTGGGATCTTCCCGGACCAGGGCTCGAACCTGTGTTCCCTGCATTGGCAGGTGGATTCTCAACCACTGCGCCACCAGGGACGCCCCATAGTATCTTTTGATGGCATATATATTGTCTGAATGATAACATATCACTGACAAAACTCAAATGAGAAATCTAGTGAGATTTTAGTAACGAGACCTACCTCACGACCTCAAAAATTCTCGAAATGACAACTAGAAACTCTTTCAGATCTCCACAAAGATACAGAAAGCAAAAGATTCTGTTTTACGTGAAAGTGAGTGTTTCTCAGGATGCAATATGGTTTAGTAGAAATTAACATGTGAGTCATGTGCCTTTTCATCTATTTCCAGTTACAACCACAGATTTTTTTTGCTTTGGCGAAGTCATCCTCTCTGACTCTTTATAACACTCCCAAAGATGCAGTAAGAGAACAAATCAGATTATCCTTTGTGTCTGTACCATTTGTGTCATACTGAACATTTCAACAAAATGAGCAATACTATCACAAGGCTGGTACGTTAGTCAGGGTTCTAGGCACCCCATGGCCCAGTCAAGATGACCCATAAAATTAACCACAGCTGGGTTTATAAAATTTTAAATAAAACGATATTTTTATTCGAAAGTGTGTAGTTTGAGATGTGTCTCTGCCTGTTTGCCTGACAACCAACCAGGAATTCATCTTCTGCGGCAAGGACATGCCCAACGTTGAGGGATTCGCCTCACAGCTGTTTTCCTTCTTTCGGCATCTCTTCTGAAGGGCCCACCTTCCCACCAGTTGAAGTGAATGGATGGCAAATGCAGAATCAGCAGCAGGCTGAGAGCAGGGTGGGTAGGGGGCACAGTAAAATCCTCTAGGGGCTCAGTGGGATGTCCGAAGAGGCTTCTACCTGGATGCCTCACTAGAGCACGTCCACAGAGACCACTTCTTCCCACATGAAATTTCCCAGACCTCACACCTCCACACCAGAGGTTCAAGAGCTGGACAGCCTTTGTTGGACACACAGCTAAGGGAAAAATGAGGTTGTTCAAAGACAAAACAAAAGGGAGCTCATGGCTGGGCTCACGGGTCAGCCCTAGAGAGCCGATTTCTCTGCTTTGCTTGGTCCTTCACAGCTCATTTCATTTTGTTTTGCAGTCAGAAATACATTGCAGTCTAAAGGCATACCTGAGCCGCACCCTCCCTCTTACATCAGGGTGCACCAACTCTTCCCAAGGCTTAATCAGGCAATGGTGTGCCTTGCATCCAGGTGAGGAATCCTTCCTGAATATGATTCTGGAGTAATAGCTTCTTTATAATAATGACTTACAAGTAACTCATTACCTTCTCACCAGCCAAAAATATGCACTTCTCTGGGGTATATCTACAGGACAGTAAGTAAATATGGAAGGAAAAAATTAACTGCTTTACATGGAAACGTGCATTAATTTCTCTTCATGCAAACCAATTAGACAAACTGATAGTTCTACCCTGATCCCCCAATAGGTAAGAGTTCTTAGTTGGTTAATTCTCATAACAAACAAGACTCTGGCATACTAACTTGTTGCTCAGTCCTCCAGCTGGAACTAATTTCTTTTCTTTTTCCGTAGCATTCGTCTACACATCTCTTCTGGGTTATGGGCCTTGTGGGATAATTACTGAAGGTAAACTCTTCAATCTCATCTCATCTTTATGCTTTGCACAGTGCTCAGCACCCTACTTTGCTTCTGGTAAGTTCTTTATAAATATAAACAATATAATGAGAATGTGTATTTGCCATGCAAAAGCCAACTAACACTTACTAAGCAGCTACTAAGTAACCAGCACTGTGCTATCCCTCTGAAAGGACATGATCTCCAACAAGGAGGGATTTATTTAAACGTTAGAGAAATGAGAGTTACTTATACCTGGGGCAACCAGATATTTTGCATAGAGGCCATTAGTGAGCTACCTTCAGCTTCTGTTAGTATCTTCTCCAGCTTAGTGCAAAGACAAATACTAGAAATTGTTCAAAATAAGGGATACAATATTATGTAATACATGGTTTTTATAAATATCACTGCAGTGTATTGAGAAATATTGATTTATGTATAGGCAAGTAAGATAGTAAATATAAGTTAACTAGCAAAATACTTCTGTTTTAGTAAAAAACATATCTATTAAGTATGAGGGCTTTAAGCTGATTTTAAAGTTCATATGTAAAAAAACAAGCTAGAATAGCAGAGGAAAATCTTTTAAAAAGGATCAATTGTAGGGGAGCTGTAGTTGAATCAGTTATTAAAATATGTTACCAGACCTCTATAATTAAAATTGTGTGGTATTGGCATATGAAAAGAGGGAAAGACACATGGAAAGGAATAGAAAATGCAGAACTGGACTCAATTGCATATGAGATTATAATGTATGATAAACTTGACATCTTAAATCAGTGAGGGGAAAATGTATGTTTTAGTCAATGGTTAGGAATAATTGGAGAATTACAAGGAATAATGTAAGATTGGATCCATTCCTCATACCAAAGACCAGGATAAATTTCAGATGGATAGGAGACTTAAATGTAGAAAAGTAAAGAGAGTTCCCTGACAGTCCAGTGGTTAGGACTCGGCATTTTCACTGCCATGGCCCAGGTTCAGTCCCCAGTCGAGGAACTAAGATCCCTGCAAGCCGTGCCACACAGCCAAAATAAATAAATTTTTTAAAATGGTAAATTTTTTTTAGAAAAGTAAATCCGTATAATAACTAGAAGAAAACAACATGAGTGAATTTAAAATCTGGGAATGGGGAAAACTTTCTCAACTAGAACTCAAATACCCAGAGCAGTAGGGGAAAGATTGATGTATTTGACTATATAAAGCAAAAATAACTTTTAAATGGAAAAAATACACTATAAGCAAAGTATGAAGACAAATGACAAAGTTGGAAAAAAATTTGATATCACAAAGGGTTAATATCCCTACTACATTTGATGACATAAAGGAATCATTGTCAAATCTCTAGGTGGTTATGTTTTTGAAAAATAGTCTTTATTGTTTAGAGATACTTATTCAAATATTTATGGATAAATTATAGGCTGTCTTGGATTTGCTTCAGAATAATCAAGAGGAAGGAGGAGAGGATAGATGAAATTAGCCTGGCCATGAATTGAAAATTGTTGAAGTTGGATGAAAAAGTACATAAAGTCTTATTCTACCATGATCTCTCCTCTTGTAGACATTTCAAATTTTCCATACTTAAAAGATAAGATATTTTCCAAAAAATATTTATCTAAAGCACACAGTTAGCTTCAAAAATCTCTTATCAGAGTCATGCTCGATTACATGTGTGTAAACATGTATAGAGTAAAAGAACAGGGTCTCGCACATTTGGCCTAATAAATCCTTGTCTATTGTATTTTTAAAACAAAGGTCATCACTTCCACCACTATGGCTAACTAGATGCTCTGAGGGACTCTCTTGCTGCTAAATCCTCTTGAAGGCACACTGAGACATGACTGGCTTCACAAGAGACAGGGGATATGTTCAGAGATCTTTACCCCCCAAATCACCTGAGAGTAGAAGTAGCAGGAGCTGGGGCAGCTGGAAGGGACAGGGTTACTGAGGCTGGTTGGACAATAGCATGGCCCACTGTGGCAAGAGTAAAAGGAATTTGAGACTCCTTGTGCTAGCCAAGACCCCCAGGGAGGCTGAAGTGGTCCCCTGCACAGAGCCCAAGGCCACCAGCAGAAGCGAACCATATCTGGGGAGACATGGCCATGCCCATTTGTTTATATATTGCCTGTGGCTACTTTTTGCTGCAAGAGCAACTTTCAATAGTTACAACAGAGACCATTAAGCCCACGAAACCTTAAACATTTGTCATCTGGCCCTTCAAGAGAAAGTTTCCCAAGCTGCTTTAGATCCTTAAAAGTGACATCAATCTCTACTACCACTCCCAGAGAAGCAGTTTCAGAGGCCTTCACTTTGCCTTCCCCACAGGCAAAAGATCCAATATGGGAAGTATTGTAATTGCCATGCATAGGAATTCTAACTATACATTCCCAGACCAAAGAAATGACTATGGAGCAGGTGAGTCCATGAACCCAGGGGACCCGCTGTAAGTTGACTTTGGCTAGGGCTTCATTCACTACCTGGCCTTACTGTTCTCCACGCTAATAGGCCATGATGACACCTATCCAATAGTCCTAGGAATATTTAGGTACTGCCCTTTCCCAAATATACAGTTACCAGAGTAAATGGCCATAGGTCCCTGTGGGGAAGCTCTGGGCTAGTCATTACCACGTATATTCCCCATGGCATACTTAGTTCTTCCTCCTGGGGACCTGGTCTTCTCTTCACTTCCTAGGTTCTAAGTTTGAAAACTGGTGCATGTACAGAAATTAAGCAAAAGATTATGACTTTTTACTGGGGCTACTACCCTTAGTCTTTTGTTCCTTTATCTTTGATTATTTTTCTGACAGTAAAAACTGAGTAGTACCCTTGTCAGCTGCCCATCTATTTCATGTCTAAGAATGCCATGTTCTATTACCCTTCTCTGTAAGTCTTTGTAGGGTAGTCTCCTTTGGCTGTCCCTCCAATTTAGCCAGTCGTTACAATAATTGTGTCCACCTGGCTTTTTTTATGAGAGCCCTTCGTCAGCTACCAGGGAAGCCCTTCTGTTTTCATCCCAAGCTTTTCAAATTACTTGTTCATCACTTACAGCGTTTCATCATTTTTTTCTAGGGCATCAACAGTAGCAATAGCCATCCAACCTCATTGCCCTTAAAGTTACCATTTCCCCACATACTTCTCAGCTGCCTGTTATGTCACACCAGCTAATGTTCTACACCCACCAGTACAGCATCCCAATTCACCTCTGGTGAGAATGTTAACCATGGCTCGCCACCTTGGGCCAGGTACTGTATTTATTCCTCCTACCTCAGTGATGGGGACCTCATTGCCAGTAAGTAGGGTATGATCCAGCTTCAAAATCTCATCTTATCACCCATTTTCTCCAACCACTCCTGGTACCACAGCTGTCTCAGATTGGGTTACCTTTGCAGGAGAAATGGGGGCTATATAGGAAAGGAACAAACAGATATATGGAAATTATAGCTAGTGTTCCTGTTCTTGGGTGGGTGGCAGATTTCTGTTGTTTATTGTATTATCTGGTAATTTACATATATTTACATACAACCTTTTGGGTATATCTAACAACATTTTTTAATGGTAAGAAGGCAAAAAATACATTGTTTATTAATTGTTTATATTGCATAACATGTCATGCTACCATAATTAGAAAATTATGAAAAAACATTACTGTATTTAAAATTTTTCTTTTAGGCTTCCAAACACTTTAAAACAGTATATGTGTTATTCTGTTGTTGTTCAAAGTATATACGGTCTGTTGGAATTAACTAAGAATAGTGATAGTTCATTATCTTTGTCACTTTTTAACGTAATTTTGGTAATTATTTTGAATAGAAAAATGACTCAACTTTTAATAATATAGTCTGCTTAGCTTTTAACTTATTAATGTTTTAAGTCTCCATTTTGAGGTACAGATAGAGATTGATATATCTCTATAAGAAGTCATGATCTTAACAGGATTCTGATATAACTCTCTATGTAATAAAGGATAGTTTCCTAGGCTAAGTTCTAATAAATTGTGCTGATCTTGCTTCACTAAGTTTCACCTATCTATAAACTTTGTTGCAATATTAATGTAATGATTCTCAATTCTTTCTTAAATATTGAAAAGATTTTGCATGGACCAAAGTTATCAACAAAAATCTTGGATGACTATCTTTTGGTTTTTAGGCAAGGGGGTAAATGATTATATCTATGTTTTGTAAAAATAACATTTCTGTTCCATGGATAATAAATGGGAAAGAAGAGTGTAGGGAAGGAAGGAGAGAAGCCATGGTGAACTCTTACCAAAGTCAAAGTGAAAAACAGTTGTGTCTAAATCAGACGGTGACAGTGATAATGGAACCAAGAAACCATTTGGATATATCCTGGGGAAGTACCTGGTGATCAATTTGATATAGAGATAAGGGACAGGACTAGTCAAAGGTGACTCAAGCTTCTAGTCAGGTGGACTGGGTGGAAATAGTGCCATCAACACAGTTTGGTAATCAATGATGAAATGATAGGTTTGGCAAGGAAAAGATTAACTCAAGTTTTAGCCATATTGATTGTGAGAACTCTATCAGGCATAGAGGAAGAGCCAACAGGAATTATCAAGCAAGGACATTTGCCAAAGGAATGTAAGTTTTTTTAACCCTTTTAAAAACTTTTCTCTGCCATTACCTGAGTTATGCCTTTCTTATTTCCCTAGAGGAAACCAGACAGATCTCTTAGACCTGTAGGAAGGAAGAATAGACAGCCATACAGATAGCCTGAGCTAGAAGCAGCCCTAGGCCAATCCTAGTACCATGTGCAGGTCTATGGAGGTCTAATATGGGACTGAATTTTTTCCATACTATTTTAGACTTTATTCTTCTTAAAATCATAGTACAAAACACTTTCAAAATTATGAAAATCCCGAATTTTTATAAGTCTTTATCACATAGCTCATACTAAAAACAAATGATTATGTACTGAAAACCTCACAACCCATAATTTCCAGTTGGGCCGATACAGAAATAATCAACATATAACAACAGGCCTACCAGTTATCAATATACAACATCATACCAACCAGTCCTTTTATAAATGGAATGTATAAAGCATTAGCAGCAGGCCTACACTGGGCTTAATTTACCTTTAAATAGATTAGTTTACCTTTAAATAGATTTGCATTGTTTACCTTTAAATAGATTTGCATTGGGAGAAAGGTAAAACTTTCTCAAGTATAACAGTACTTAATTCAACACAAGTCATTAGTGGTGGGAGGTTTCTCTGGAGAGACTTTTTATATTCCAATAACACATTAAAAAAAAGTTTAATACTAAGCTATTTCTCTGAAATTTTCATATTCTAGTAAAGTTTTAAATGTGTCTTTGGGTTTAATAAAAATGTCACTGAATGGTGTTGCCTACTCAGAGCTGTTCTCACCTCTGGGGTTAGTTTTTTTCGTCATCTGCTCTCAGGTGATGGTGTTTCACTTTGATAACTATCCTTGCAATTTTGTTATGATACCACCAGATGGCGATAAAAATAATATTGTGACCAAAGGTAGGGGCTGCACCCCAAGGATGCAAGATGGGCAGGAAATTAGTTGATTAAGGGACACATCCTCTCCACCAGTGATTTTAGCTTTTGTAGTCACCACAACACAAATACATTGTTGTGGGCAAGTCTTAAGTGAATGAATTTTTTTTCTGGACCTTCAACTTTCTCATCCAACCTTTTACCACCCTAAGTACTTCTTCCATCTCCTGGCCCATCTATCAGTACCTGTCTCTGTTCCCTCAACAGCAACCACAATATCTGTCCATTTGTTAGGTACCAGATTTCTGAAATATTATTTCCATTATTCCACATATCAATCTGTGAGGTAGGTATGGTTGTTACCCTTTCACTGAGGATAATCATGAGGGGAAACTGAGGATCCAAGAGATTAAATAACTTGCCCAAGGTAGTCCAACTTACTGAAAATTTTATTAAAATTGGAAATTTTTTATTGAGGTATAATTGACATATTATATCAGTTTCAGGTATATAACATAATTTGATTTGATATGTGTATATATTGCAAAATGATCACCATAATAAATCTAATTAACATCCATCACCATACATACTTAGAAAAATTTTTTCTTGTGATGAAAACTTTTAAGATCTATTCTCTCAGCAACTTCAAATATGCAGTACAGTGTTATTAACTATAGTCTCCATGCTGTACATTACATTCTCAGGATTTATTTTACTTTATAACTGGAAATTTGTACGTTTTGACCCCCTTTATCCTTTTTGCCCACCTCCCCACTCCCTACGTCTAACAACAACCAGCCTGTTCTCAGAATATATCTATGAGCTCAGTGCCTTTTATATTTTTTATTTTGTTTTAGATTCCACATATAAGTGCAATCATACAGTATTTGTCTTTCTCTGTCTGACTTATTTCACTTAGCATAATGCCCTCAAGGTCCATCCATGTTGTCACAAATGACAGGATTTCATTCTTTTTACAGCTGAATATATTCCATTGTGTGTACATACCACATTTTCTTTATCCATTCATCCATCGATGGACATTTAGGTTGTTTCCATGTGTTGGTTATTGGAAATAATGCTGCAATGAACATGGGGGGTGGGTGCATATATCTCTTCAAACAAAATTTCAAATTTTGTTTTCTTCAAATAAATATCCAGAAGTGTAATGCTGAGTCATAGGATAGTTCTATTTATAATGTTTTGAGAAACCTCTATACTCCAAGACATTGGACATTTTAAAACCAGGTCTAACTCTAAAAATTCAGCTATTGCAATATGCTGACCTCATATGTTATCTGCTTAGGCTCTTCGAAGGTCTTTAGCTAAAGGGAATCTTTTTGAAAAAAATCAAATTTTTGATATGGAAGAGTTTGGGGGAACTAGAAGTTCTCAGAGGATGTAGGTTCTTTAGCTATTGGATCTATTAAACCCCCAGACAACATGTCTGCCTACTTGATTCAATTCAACAAACAGTGATCTGAGGCCTCTATGTGCTAGACACGGTGCTCATTGTTATAGGAGAAACAAAGATAAAATGAAACCAAGTTCTATCTCCCAAGAAACTCATATTTCTGTCCATCTTGGTCTATCAAACATCACTGGAGCGCTTCCCTGGTGGCGCAGTGGTTGAGAGTCCACCAGCCGATGCAGGGGACACGGGTTCGTGCCCCGGTCCGGGAAGATCCCACATGCCGCGGAGCGGCTGGGCCCGTGAGCCATGGCCGCTGAGTCTGCGCGTTCGGAGCCTGTGCTCCGCAACGGGAGAAGCCACAGCAGTGAGAGGCCCGCGTACTGCAAAAAAAAAAAGACATCACTGGATGACATGCTATCGTAACAGAGGAATTAGGTTTAATGAAAGTAGCAGCAACCTAAGGTTTATCTGTTTCTTGGACCCAAGAGTCCTGACTTTAAAAAGAAAAAAAATCTATAATATCCTTAAACCCTGCAGTTAGTGGCGCTGCAGCCTTAAATCTCTGAGGGTAACGAGATGCAAAAGAGAGGGCCTGGTGCATATGCCCTGCTCTTCATTTGCTGTGCCCAGAAGAACACCTCTCTTGGGTATGAGTTCACTGTGTTTCCCAGGTCTCTTCCAAAAAGACGTGGAGCAATCCCTGCCACTATCCTTCAGTATCTAGGATGTTACTGAAAGCAGCATCTTGGAATCCTAAGCAACCAGGCAGCCTTCACCTCCCTATTAGCAATTTGAACGGTTTGCCCTCAGGTCTTGGGACTTGACCATTTTTCTTTGCTCTGACTCCCTGCAGATGCTGAGCAATGAATTGAGATCACTGATCTAAGGTTTCTACCTCCACAAAAAGAAATATTTTCCCATTCCTCTCTGTGTTGAATAAATAGACTTCCAACTATGAATAATCTGAAAATCAGCATTTTACAGGCCCTCACTGACCATTGTTAAATTGGTAAGTCATTAATCAATTTCAGTTACCTGGCAAGATGGGAGGATGAGGTCTGGAAATCATCGTCATGGCTGATAGGCAGTCTGTGGTGCCCTGGTCTGGAATTCAGCTACTGAAAACACATGCAAAAAGTAGCTGAGGTTTCAGCCTCACAAGCTCTGATAATTTACCGCTAAAAATAAACATGTGCTCAAGAGACAAATACTATGTCAACACTCCCAGAAAGATTTTTCAGCATCTGCATACAGAAGCTGCCATCCAATACCCAGGGATGCTGAGGGCACAGCACACAAAGAAAGCTTTATCTTTGGGGGGAGCCAGCATCTGCTGAGGTTGAAGGAAAGGCAGAACAAAGAGTTGCTTCTCTTGTTCAGGCAGGGAAATGAAACGTGATTCATTGTTCTGTCTTAAGCAGTCGCATGTTTACTGTTCCATAACCGTGCTAAATACTGTAGTTTGCCTTTCATTAGAAACATGTCCATCCTCAGCATTGGTGTCAGGCTGCAAAATACTTCTTGGAAGCAGAGTCATCAACACATCTCATTCTCACTGAGTGTGCCATGTCCAGCATATTACCTGACACTTAGTGTGTGCTTAATAATTTGTATTTCCCCCCCCAGTTTTCCGTTAATACCGTCTACTTTATGTAAATACGATTTATGAAAATCAGAACCTCATAGGCTGCTAAATTAGGACACAAATACTGTAAAAGCAAAGGACTCTTTACTGCAGGATGATTTTAAACTGAAAGTTGCCTCTTTCGGGGTGCATTTAAAATGCACAGTTCATATACAACTTTTCAGTGATACTTTGAGGACGTAAGAAACAGGGCACACATTTGTGTGGGCCATTTTGCTTCCATTTGGATTTGTGAAGGAAGGGCTAGAAGGAAGAACTGACCAAAAGAACAGCCGTTTCTTGAAATAAGAAGTTGAAAACTTAAAAAGCTTTTAACTTAAAATTAGGTTTGGGGATTATCTGAGGTCTTCAAATATTCATACAAATTGTATTCTTCATTATCACAGGTCATAGGAGAGAATGTGCAGTGCATAAGAATTTACTGCCCAGCGTTGTGACAGGAAAACCTCCAGAATCATCAATTCATAGATGTATGGGGTTTGAATATGAATTTTTGCCACAGGTCACACACTCATCGTGATGGGGAGTTCCTCTGGCTGAGCTGTGTGAGACACAAAGACCCCTGCCAACATGAGGAGGTCTGGGGAGTCATATGTGGAAGGGAAAGAACTGTGTGCTACTTGATATCCTGCTTTCTTCACTTGTCTGGTAGTCTGGAAGCCTAAACTTGACCCTCAATGTAGATCAGCCTTCCTAGAATAGACTAGCCTCCCAGTTGATCCAAGTTCCTTGCCAGCCCACCCCTGCCCTAGGCCGTGGTTATTCACGTCTGTACTACACATCATCATAATGAAATCCTCACTCCAGACCTAGACTTGTGTCTCTATGGGTGTCTTTCTAAATTTAGCAGATGGTTTAGTTTCTTTTCTCTTGCTTTGAGTTTGTTTATGATTCTGTGATTTTATACTGTTACACATAACATTATTTAAGGAAGACTGAGGTTTTTCATGGTTCCTGATGACCTGAGGTCTGATTCTTTCTTTCAGCAGTTACTGAGTAACTAACATTTCTGACTACCAGCTAGCTCCTTCCCATTCTTGCTTCCCACATCAGAATTAATGAAAAACCATCACCTAATTCTAGTGTTCAGTAAGTCTCTCATGGGGACTAAATGTCAGAAGCCCAGAATTTCAGAAACAATCCTGACTAATTAAATCCATAGGCTTGAGCAAGTCCTGGAGTCGAGGACTCTTGTGATGGTTAATTTTATGTATCAACTTGGCTGGGCCACAACGTCCAGATAGGTGGTCAAATGTTACTCTGGATGCTTCTGTGAAAGTGCTTTTGCACTTTGTACTTGTGGACTTTGTACTTGTGGACTTGTGGACTTTGTATAAAGCAGATTGCCCTCTGTAGTGTAGGTGGGCCTCATCCAATCAGTTGAAGTCCTGAATAGAACAAAAAGACTTACTCCCTGGAGCAAAAAAGAGCTCTGCAGCAGACAGACAGCCTTTAGACTTGAAATGCAGCATCAGCTCATATCTGGGTCTCCAGTCTGCTGGGACTTGCCAGCCTCTATACTCATGTCCTTAATCTCTCTCTCTCTCTCTCTCTCGTCCTCTCTCTCTCTCTCTCATCCTCTCTCTCTCTCTCTCTCTTTTTAAGTTTATTGGTTCTGTTTCTCTGGAGAATACTGACTAATACAACGCTCTTTTTTTCCATTTTCCATTATGGAAAAAATTGAATCCATTCTACAGACATCATGGTGCTATGATGAGCTAAAGAAATAATATGTACAAAAGAGATTTGAAATAAATAAAGCACTGAACAAACACAGGATTTTTTTCAGTACACCTTGAACTCAAGAATTTATAGTAAATCAGCAATTTACTTAAAGATGAGCACCAGAAATTTCTTCTGCAAACAGCCCTTGCATGAATTTCTAACCTTGGATCAGGTCTCCACCAGTGGGCTCAGACAAGTCTGACCCAAGTGTGGCCTCAAGTGTCTCATAAAAAGTGGTGCTGTTTTGAGGTGAATGTCAAGGTTGTTCTCCCTGTGTCATTAACCCAGTTCTTAGTGGGAGGGTGGTCCTAACTTGTCTCTAACAGGTCCCCACTCGCTTTACCAGCGTACACAGAAGTTTGCCACATGACCTCTGATTTCATGTACACTTTACTCACTAAGACCAGACTGATGACACAGTGACCTCTTTGTTCATTCATTTTTTAAAAAAACCTATTCCTCCAACAAGGCTTTATAGAAAACCCATCATATGCCACACACTGAGCATCCAAAGATGATGAAGACAAGATCCCTGTCTAAAACAATGTCGGAGGGAGATGACCTGAGACATTCTCATATTCCTAAAATCAGGAAAATGGAAATGCCTTTATAGCTTCGTATTTTTTTTTTTTTTTTGATCAGGGTCACATAGAACCTCCTAATATTTTCACACCACAAGTAAACCACTTTTTCAACTTCAAGCTTAATATCTTTTATAAGGCAGTCACTTTTTCCTTATGCATGGAAACAATTGCTGTGTTTGTTATATGTTTGCTCCTTTTACCAGAGACATAACATAATCAGTGATGAGCAGAGGATTAGTATAATTAATGGGTCAGCAGTTTCATCCATTTACCTGATAACAAGCCTTGGACCTGAAATCCAAGCTCATAATTCAAACAATGGAGCTGATGCCTCAAATCTACATATTGACATTTTTCTGTCCCATAGTTGACAAAGTATGTGTTAAACGCTTGCATGTCATGAGTAGACCACAAAATACATCTTAGTTCTCCTGCCCAACTTGGCTCTCTGGGTGCTGATGCCTTTCTGTCCTCTGGGATCCCACACCTTGCCTGGTCATTCTTCGTGGTGACCTTTGCCCTCACCCACCACCACTGGTCTCCATTTATAGGTCCCTCTTCCCACCCACCCTGCCTCCACCCCCAACTGAGAAGCTTTACAGATTTGCCAGATTCTGCTGGCTTGTTCCCTGTGCTAGTCCACAATGTTCCATTTTTTTTTTTTTTTTTTTAGTTTTAATTTGCATTTATTTTATTTGGAAAGGTAACAATAAAGGTAAAAATTAGTAGTTAAGTAAACATTTTCTAAATACTTTGTATATATTTAAACATCTTTTTATTTTTTATTTTTTCCTTTTTTTTTTTTTGTTAGTTTCAGCTTCACAACAAAATGAATCAGTTATATATATACATATGTTCCCATATCTCTTCCCGCTTGCGTCTCCCTCCCTCCCACCCTCCCTATCCCACCCCTCCAGGCGGTCACAAAGCACCGAGCTGATCTCCCTGTGCTATGCGGCTGCTTCCCACTAGCTATCTACCTTACGTTTGGTAGTGTATATATGTCCATGCCTCTTTATCGCTTTGTCACCGTTTACCCTTCCCCCTCCCCATAGCCTCAAGTCCATTCTCTAGTAAGTCTGTGTCTTTATTCCTGTTTCACCCCTAGGTTTTTCATGACATTTTTTTTTTCTTAAATTCCATATATATGTGTTAGCATACGGTATTTGTCTCTCTCTTTCTGACTTACTTCACTCTGTATGACAGACTCTAGGTCTATCCACCTCATTACAAATAGCTCAATTTTGTCTCTTTTTATGGCTGAGTAATATTCCATTGTATATATGTGCCACATCTTCTTTATCCATTCATCCGATGATGGACACTTAGGTTGTTTCCATCTCTGGGCTATTGTAAATAGAGCTGCAATGAACATTTTGGTACATGACTCTTTTTGAATTATGGTTTTCTCAGGGTATATGCCCAGTAGTGGGATTGCTGGGTCATATGGTAGTTCTATTTGTAGCTTTTTAAGGAACCTCCATACTGTTCTCCACAGTGGCTGTATCAATTTACATTCCCACCAACAGTGTAAGAGGGTTCCCTTTTCTCCACACCCTCTCCAGCATTTATTGTTTCTAGATTTTTTGATGATGGCCATTCTGACTGGTGTGAGATGATATCTCATTGTAGTTTTGATTTGCATTTCTCTAATGATTAGTGATGTTGAGCATTCTTTCATGTGTTTGTTGGCACTCTGTATATCTTCTTTGGAGAAATGTCTATTTAGGTCTTCTGCCCATTTTTGGATTGGGTTGTTTGATTTTTGTTATTAAGCTGCATGAGCTGCTTATAAATTTTGGAGATTAATCCTTTGTCAGTTGCTTCATTTGCAAATATTTTCTCCCATTCTGAGGGTTGTCTTTTGGTCTTCTTTATGGTTTCCTTTGCTGCGCAAAAGCTTTTAAGTTTCATTAGGTCCCATTTGTTTACTTTTGTTTTTATTTCCATTTCTCTAGGAGGTGGGTCAAAAAGGACCTTGCTGTGATTTATGTCATAGAGTGTTCTGCCTATGTTTTCCTCTAAGAGTTGGATAGTTTCTGGCCTTACATTTAGGTCTTTAATCCATTTTGAGCTTATTTTTGTGTATGGCGTTAGGGAGTGATCTAATCTCATACTTTTACATGTAGCTGTCCAGTTTTCCCAGCACCACTTATTGAATAGGCTGTCCTTTCTCCACTGTACATTTCTGCCTCCTTTGTCAAAGATAAGGTGACCATATGTGCGTGGGTTTATCTCTGGGCTTTCTATCCTGTTCCATTGACCTATATTTCTGTTTTTGTGCCAGTACCATACTGTCTTGATTACTGTAGCTTTGTAGTATAGTCTGAAGTCAGGAAGCCTGATTCCTCCAGCTCCATTTTTCGTTCTCAAGATTGCTTTGGCTATTCGGGGTCTTTTGTGTTTCCATACAAATTGTGAAATTTTTTGTTCTAGTTCTGTGAAAAATGCCAGTGGTAGTTTCATAGGGATTGCATTGAATCTGTAGATTGCTTTGGGTAGTAGAGTCATCACAATGTTCCATTTTAATTCAATTTCAAGCCCTGACAAGAAGCTAGGCCAACTGTTTTATTATATTTGAAGTAAATAGTTGATTTTCCAGCAAATTCTTTGCTTTTTTCTACTGTATTAAAATCTTCAATATTATTTTCCTTTCCAGCTTAGCAAGCAACCTTTTTATTTCATCCTTTGATGTTAATATGACACAACACAGAAAAATACCCAATCATAATTGTTAGCTCAGTGAATTTTCAAAAAGTGAACATATCTGGTGTGTAGCCAGCACCCAGATTAAAAGATAAAACATTATCAGCACCCCAGAAGAAGTCCCCCTTGTATCCCGTTCCAGACTCTACCTCTCCCTAAAAGTAACCACTATCTTGGCTTGTCTGTTTTTTAAATTGTATGTAAACAGACTCAAATAATATTATAATGGCCATGGATATGTGCCACTCAGATCTCCCTTTAGGAGAGAACCTGCAGGGAGGAGTGCAGTAAGCCGAATTTACACCAAGACCATGCTTTCCCTAGGCTGCACCCAGCCAATGACTTAGCAGGGTGGGAATACCAGAGCCAAGCTATTTCTGCTCAAAGCAGGACCCTCTCATGGTAAGCTGTGCTCTAGGGAGCCCTATCGGCCTGGCAGTCCTACAGTCTGAGTCTCTTCTTACCAGTACTCCTTCCTTCTCCTCTCCTTTCACAGGTGTCACAGGTGTCATTGTACCATGACAGCTCACCCTGCCTATATTTCCACCCCCTCTTCCCTTTATTTCACACATTGTATCTCTTGGACTTTGATTCCATTTTGGCATCTGCTTCCTAGAGGACCTGAACGGACACGTTTTTGTGTCTGGCTTCTTTCACTTAACATTATATATGCTGATTCACCCATGAGCAATCTTTTTTAAAAAACCTAACTATATACCAACAAGGCTATTAAAATTATATATATACATATCGTATAACTCGCTGTAGTCTCTTTCTCATCTTTGTGATTGAATCTACTCTCCCAACTGCCAGCCTCCTTGAAACTCAGTAAATCTCACTGAAGCTCTAACACAGCCTGAAGTGCATCTCTGATAAGAACAAGTCCCAGATCAGCTCACAGATTACTAACGACTCATTCATTCATATAACAAATATACATTAATACCTACACTGTGCTAGACACCAGGAGAGGTACTCCTTGACAGGTCAAATAAATTTCAAGTTCAGTAGCCTGGCAGTTGAGGGCCCTACAGTGTGGTTCCAGCCTTCTTTTCAGGTGTGTCTTCACATACCACACACTCACCCTCAAAGACATTATTTTCCACGTTCCAAGGATTCCTTAGGACTTCTCACTTGTACCAGTCTCAACCTCCAGGCGGGTATGGGCAGGACTGGAATCCCTCCCTGTTTGCAACACCAAAGGGAGAGCCAAGCTTTGACTTCAGCCCTCAGGCAGCACTTGTGATGCAGATAATATTGGAAAAAGGCCTTGGGAAAGAATGGGCAAAGCTCTGGGCTGAGAACAGAGAGAGCAGAGTTCAAGACCCTATGTTTCCTATTATTGCCTTTGTGATTTGAACTAGTCACTTAATCTTTCTGAGCCTCATTTGTATAATAAAGAGATCAAACTAGATTGATCTAAAATCCCTTATGGCCCTAGTGAAGACTCCAACCTAAATGATTAAAGAGAGAAGATGACGAGACAGTACTGGTACGTTAGACTGCATAATGAACCACAGCATTTACTGAATGGTTCACTTACTTTCATTTTGTCACTTACTTGGATATAATCTTCTGCGTTGCCTTGCCCCAAATACTTGGTAACCCTGATCTCCATCTGGTACCTATTCTGTGGGCATTTCAGGAACTTTCATTTCCTGTATTCAAGTCTGGAATCTTTGAGAGCCCTAATTTCACTTTGGAAGGGAATAAAACTGGCCCAACATTTCTGAACTTAGAAAAGCTGAACATTCTATGATCCATTTGTGTCATAAACATGTTCACACACAAACACCCATAAAGTCCAATTTCATTAATATGTAACAGCTGTTCTGCGTAATAATAACCGATTTTTTTTAACTTGTAGGTTTATGCAGTTGAAACTTTATACCATTTTGTATGAGTCTAACATTTTTAATTGGAAGAAACAAATATTCATAATTCCAAGACTGCAAGATTAATCATTTTAATAATATTCTTTTGGTTAGAATTTCTGCCAATGATCTAAAAATAGTTAAAGAAGTTCTTTTACTTTTATTTTAAATATGAATTCCTTTTGATTTAATCATCTGTCATCTGAGACTCCTAGCTTCCCTCTGAATTGAATTCTGTGCATGGATTTGCAATGCCTGAAAATAGTAGTAGTTAAAAATGTGAGTATCAACAACATACACACAACTATGTTCAAGTTAAAATGCCTACCATTAATGCATGTGATTATGTAATATTTTAAGCACTTAATAACACTTAAAAGGTTTTGTCTTCATATAGCTCTAATTTTCCCTTGAGTTTTAATTCCGTTTTCCAAGCATATTTACTTGCTCTTTTAAAAATGGCTAGAGAAAGCCAAGATAAATATGTGACCAGAAATTTAATAAGTTTCTTTAAGTTTGTTATACAACAGGGAAAGAAAGGAAACAAACATTTATTATGTGTATATATGCTAACTTTTATGCTAGGTACTTTCATACATTTTCTCTCTTTTAATTGTAGATAAAAAGCTTAGAGTAAAACAAAGGAAAAGTAATGAACTTTGAGGATATAACAGAAGTCTGATGATTCTTCATGAATTCATGAAGATTTTTTTAATGCCTTATTCACTTATTTATTTATAATTAAAGTATAGTTGTACAATATTATGTTAGTTTCAGGTGTATAACATAATGATTTGACACTTAAACATATTACAAAATGATCACCATAAGTCTAGTAGCCATTGGTCACCATACAAAGTTATTACAGTATTATCGACTGTATTCCTCATGCTCTATACTACATCCCTGTGACCCATTCATTTTGTAACTGGAAGTTTGCACTTCTTAATCTTTCTCATCTATTTCTCCCCTCTCAAGTTCTCTCTGGCAAACACCAAATTACTCTCTTTACCTATAAGTCTGTTTCTGTTTTGTTTTGTTTGTGCATTTGTTTTGTTTTTTAGGTACCACATATAAGGGAAATCATATGGTATTTGTCTTTTTCTGACTCTTTTCACTTAACATAATACACTGTAGATCCATCCATGTTTTTGCAAATGACAAGATTTCATTCCTTTTTATGACTGAGTAATATTCCATTGTGTGTGTGTATACACACTATATATATATACACACACACACTATATATATATATATATATATATATATATTATATATATCAGATCTTCTTTATCTGTTCATCTGTCAATAGACACGTTGCTTCCATATCTTGGTTATGATAAACAATATTTCAATGAACATAGGAATGCATAAATCTTTTCAAATTAGTGTTTTTGTTTTCTTTGAGTAATACCCAGAAGTGGAATTGCTAGACTGTATGGTGGTTCTACTTTTAATTTTTTGAGGAATCTCCATACTACTTTCCACAGTGGCTGCACCAATTTACATTCCCACCAACAGTGTACAAGATTCCTTTTCTCCACATCCTTGCCAACACTTGTTATTTGTTGTCTTTTTTAAAAAATTAATTAATTAATTTATTTTTGTCTGTGTTGGATCTTTGTTGCGGTGTGCAGGCTTCTCATTGTGGTGGCTTCTCTTGTTGCGGAGCACGGGCTCTAGGCACGCGGACTTCAGCAGTTGTGGCACGTGGGCTCAGTACTTGTGGCTTGCAGGCTCTAGAGCACAGGCTTAGTAGTTGTGGTGCATGGGCTTAGTTGCTCTGCAGCATGTGGGATCTTCGCGGACCAGGGCTCGAACTCGTGTCCCCTGCATTGGCAGGCAGATTCTTAACCACTGTGCCACAAGGGAAGCCCTGTTGTCTTTTTGATAATAGCAATTCTGACAGGTGTTAGGTGATATCTCATTGTGGTTTTGATTTGCATTTCCTTGATGATTAGTGAAGTTGAGCATCTTCTCAAGTGTCTGTTAGCTATCTTTATGTCTTCTTTGGAAAAAATCTATTCAGGTCGTCTACCCACTTTCTAATTGGAATTGTTTGGTTTTTTGATTCTATTGAGTTCTATGAGTTCCTTACATATTTTACATTTTAACCCTGTATGGAATATATAATTTGCAAATATCTTTTCCCATTCAGTAGGCTACCTTTTCATTTTGTTGGATGGTTTCCTTCCCCTTGCAGAAGGTTTTCAATGCCTACATAAAGGTCAAGTTGAATGATGAGTATTTATTTGAACTCCCTAAAAACATTACCTCTAGTGTATAATTAAAATAAAACCTCCTCGGCTACCCTGGATAACTAAAAATGTGTTCAGCATTTTGACTCTATTTCTCCTATTCTGTCATGTTCATTCAATATTAAAATTACATTTTATTTAGTCCTCCCTTTGTTCAGCTTATTTTCTAGGAAATCTGAGAACAGATTTACATTAGGTGTGATATGTTCTTTGAGTGTTGCAAAAGTGGATTTCATTTCATTGATATCTAATAGACTCCATTGACATAAAGTAAGACATTTTTAGAGAAATATAAATCAAAACTACAATGAGGTATCACCTCACACTGGTCAGAATGGCCATTATCAAAAAATCTACAAACAATAAATGCTGGAGAGGGTGTGGAGAAAAGGGAACCCTCTTGCACTGTTGGTGGGAATGTAAATTGATACAGCCACTATGGAGAACACTATGGAGGTTCCTTAAAAAAACTAAAAATAGAACTACCATATGACCCAGCTATCCCACTACTGGGCATATACCCTGAGAAAACCGAAATTCAAAAATAGTCATGTACCAAAATGTTCATTGCAGCTCTATTTACAATAGCCAGGACATGGAAGCAACCTAAGTGTCTGTCGACAGATGAATGGATAAAGAAGAGGTGGCACATATATACAATGGAATGTTACTCAGCCATAAAAAGCAACGAAATTGGGTCATTTGTAGAGATGTGGATGGACCTAGAGTCTGTCATACAGAATGAAGTAAGCCAGAAAGAGAAAAACAAATATCATATATTAATGCATATATGTGGAATCTAGAAAAATGGTACAGATGAACCTATTTGCAGGGCAGAAATAGAAACATAGATGCAGAGAATGGACATGTGCACACAGCATGGGGGGGAAGGGGAGAATGGGACGAATTGGGAGATTAGGTTTGACATAAATATACTACCATGTGTAAAATAGATATCTAGTGAGAACCTGTTGTGTAGTACAGGGAGCTCAGCTCTGTGCTCTGTGATTACCTAGATGCGTGGGATGGGAGGGTAGGAGGGGGGTCCAAGAGGGAGGAGATATAGGTATACATATAGCTGATTCACTTCATTGTACAGCAGAAACTAACACAACATTGTAAAGCAATTATACTCCAATAAAAAAAAATTGATCATCAGAATTTGAAACTCAAAAAAATAAAATAAAATAAAATAATCTGTGTAACTGATGTTCCTAAAAAAAAATAGAAAACACAGATAAGCCAGGAGGAGAAAGCAAAAATCATCTGTTAACCTCTTGGCAAATATCTTTTTTCTATGATTAGATACATAGAGAATACTTTTGTTTTATTAATAAAATGTTCTCTTACTGTAAAAAAAAAAAAAGTAATAGCACTTAAGTAGATCCATTTGTACCTTAAAATTGTACTGAAATTGACCAAGCATGTGACCATAAAATAGAAATTATTAGTGGGGTAAAAGCTATTTTATCCTGATTGGCAATGAATAGTTACCAAGATAAAAGACTTTTAAAAATCCTTCCTTGTAAGGAAAAAACAAAACAAACCCTACCCCTTCTAGGAGCAATTTGTGGAAGGTATAGTATAAGAAGGTATTCTTTAATTATCCATAAATAGAAAAACATGGATAAAAGATGAATAAATATTTTCAAATATTAAAATTTACAATAGCAATGTCAGTGGCTTTTTTATTGATTGAAAGTTGGCATTATGAGAAATTGATGCATACCATTTAGTTTACTAAAGTGGAAATTTAATAAATGGGATTCAAGTGACTCAAAAGATTTATGTTATTAATAACTGTTATTGACATTTGGGAGGAAAGAACCATCACATTAGTTTCTCATTTGATTTCGCAAGAGCCCAGTAAGTTCTCTACCATCATCACCATTCCCTTTTTACAGTTGATACTGATGTTAGAGGCAGGCCAAGATAAGAGTGGCTGGTAACTGATTTTAAACTCCCTGTTGGCCCCATTTTCCAAGAGGTTTAATTGGGGGCATCAGATGGACACGATTATTTACTTTTGTTATATCTCACCTACATTCAACTCCTGTTAGCTTAACCAAACTCGAGAAATTTTGTAGATTATAGGCAAGTGCTTCTCAAACTTTAACCCATGTAAAAATCACCTAGAAAGCTTGCTAAAACACAGATTCTCAGGCCCAAACCCTAAGGATTCTGATTCAGTAGGTCTAGGTGAGACCTGAGAACCTACATTTTAACAGGTTCTCAGGTGACGCTCTTGCTGTCAGTCCATGGTCCACTATTTTTATTTTTTTTTGAAGTAGAGTTGATTTACAATGTTGTGTTAGTTTCTGGTGTACAGCAAAGTGATTCAGTTATATATATATATATATATATATATATATATATACTTTTTCTTATTCTTTTCCATTATGGTTTATTATAGGATATTGAATATAGTTCCCTGTGCTATACAGTAGGACCTTGTTGTTTATCTATTTTATATATAGTAGTTTGTATCTACTAATCCCAAACTCCTAATTTATCCCCCCTGACTCCCTTTCCCCTTTGGTAACCATAAGTTTATTTTCTATGTCTGTGAGTCTGTTTCTGTTTCGTAAATAAGTTAATTTGTGTCATACTTTAGATTCCACATGTAAGTGATATCACTGTATTTGTCTTTCTCTTTCTGACTTACTTCACTTAGTATGACAATCTTTAGGTCCAGCCATGTTGCTGCAAATGGCATTATTTCGTTCTTTTTTATGACTGAATAGTATTCCATTGTATATATGTACCACATCTTCTTTATTCATTCATCTACTGATGGACATTTAGGTTGCTTCCTTATCTTGGCTATTGTAAATAGTGCTGCTATGAACATTGTGGTGCATGTATCTTTTTGAATTATAGTTTTCTCCAGATATATGCCCAGAAATGGGATTGCTGGATCATATGGCAACTCTACTCTTAGTTTTTGAAGGAATGGCCATACTGTTTTTCATAGAGGCTGTACCAATTTATGTTCTCACCAACAGTGCAGGAGGGTTCCTTTTTCCCATGGTCCACTCTTTGAGTTATACTGTTATATGCTACTGGTTTTATTTAATGTAGTGCCTAATAAAGGAATAGATTGCTAGAGCCATAAGGAGATATCCAACAGGTCAGCAATAATGGCTTTAATGCTAACAGGGCCATTTGGTGTGAGTGTGAGCTGAACAACTACCACTTCAGTTTGCTACCAGGTTTGACACCTGATACAAACCCACAACTCTGAGTATGAAAGCATCAGATGAGCAGGTTTTGCTGAACTCAAACTCACTGACTTGTCGAAACCATCCTCTCTTCCTCCTCCAAGCTTTCATTCCTTGGCCCATAAAGTCCACTGCTTTGAAGGTAATGGGAAGAGAGTGTCTGTCTTCATTTCACCTCAAGGAAGGAGGAGTGATGTATCTAACTGATGAATTTGGGGAAAGGAACAGAACTGTTCTTAGCTTAGTTCTTTCTGCTTTTGGTATGGTGAGTCAGCAGGAAAAACAAATTATCCTCTTCTGCCAGGAAGGGGCTTGCCTTCCATAGGGGAGAATCTTATACTTGCGTTGGGGAGCTGAGTAGGTAGTCTAGTTCAAAACCGTTTAGCTGCTGTTGCAAACCACATTCTCCCATTGGGGTCCCAAAACAAAAAAACAGATGGTGCACTCAAATGAGGATAATTTGAAGAGGGTATATTTACAAAAGGACAACGTACAAAGATGGGAGAAGAGTGTAGGAAAAGTGCAAGGGATTGTGCCAGCACAGAGCTCCCCAACGTGGGTGGCCATCCTCCAATCTGTTGAGGGGCTGAAGAGAACAATAAGACAAAATGTTGAATTTGCTCTCTGCATGAGCTGAACATTGGTCTTCTCTTGCCCTTGGTATTCCTGGTTCTCAGACCTTCAGAGCCAGACTGGAATCTACAACATTGGTTCTCCAGCCTCTCAGGCCTTAAAACGACACCGCTGGCTTTCCTGGTTCTCCAGCTTTGCAGACAGCAGATTGCGGGATTTCTCAGGCTCCATAATCACATGAGCCCATACCTTATAATAAATCCCAGCCCCACCCCCATCTCTTGGTTTTGTCTCTTTAGAGAATTCCCACGGATACAAATATGCTAGGGGAGTCCCACTCACATTATCTTGCCATTTTGGCGCTGCCCATTTCAATGCGTGCTACTCAATGGCATCTAACTGCAAGCAATTGCAACTCTTTGTCTGATGGATTTCTCAGACCAATAGAATCTACTTGACTTGCATACTGAGTCGCTGAAAGTGCAGACAGAGTGGGTTCTGCTTGAACCCCTCAGTCAATGACTGAGAGGAGTTGAAGGACAACTATCTCAGCCCCTTGCTCCTCAGGAATAATTCCAAGGCATCTTCTACACTATCTTCCAGAGTTCCCCAGTAGGATTGAGTCCTAGGTGTCCACGTTGGCAATATGCTTGATAGTACACTCTTTATTAGGCTCCTTGCCCTTCCTTGTCTCATTTCCCCATTGTCCTACCTGTACTTCTAAGGATTACCTCCCCAATAAACTATTTTACTCAAGTCTTTGATTCAGGTCTGCTCTGGGTGCACCCAAACTATACCAGTAGTACATACAGGGTGAAAAGAATCAATAAATAATTGACTATGGGAGTCTAAGCATATTATTTAGAAACATAGAGGACAGCACCAGAAGAAAGAAGTGAAACAATTCAAAGTGATTGCTCTGGGGAGGGGTTTTGGGAAAAGCCTTGGGAAACAGGTGGGTAAGAAACAGCTGGTGTCTGTTAAAACTCTGTAATATTATTTGACTATTTGATACATGTACATGTATCTCTTTTATGAAGATAAAAGATAATATTAAAACATGCTTTTGATTTACTTTCTGAATGGAGCAGCAGGGGAGTAAAAGAAAAATAAAGAAATATAGGCTGATTAAGCTGGAGGAGGAAAGAAATTTCCTTGGGAAAAATGGGATCTTAGTAATCAGGCTAGAAAGATATGAAGAGAAAAATAATATACTAGAGGCCAGACAATCTATAAAGTATGGAAAGTCTAACCTGTTATAAATATAGGAGTATAAAACAGGGTGATGTTTTAGTCATGGCTAGCCCTTGAGAGGCTGATGGGGCCCAGAAGAAATGTGAAAGAGGAAGACTCAAGATTTCAGGGAGCAAACTAGAATGGCATTCCTTGAGAGAATTCAGATGCAAGAAGTACCGAACAGCATTCCCTTAAAGCTATAAATAGGATGCCCATAAAAGTGCAAACTGGGAAGTACCCCTTGGAGAATGAAATGGCTCTACCAAGTGGTAACAGAAAACTTGGACAACTTGGAGAGAAAATGTGTGAAAAATCAACATAGAATATACAAAACATTGTTAGGTACGTGAATTTCACAGTGATCCAGTTATCGTAGCATGAATCCAGAAACTGCCTGTTTTATGAGAGAACACATTCCAAAAATTCAAGAAGTAAGACATTCTGCTTCTAGAAATAGGTGAGTAAGCTCCTATGAGACCATAGATGATAATTATAAACTCCAGGAAAAATATAATAAATAACAATCTGAAGGTTAGAGAGTGAATAAAAGAAGATAGATTTTGGAAGGGAGAAGATGCTTGGAAGAAGAGAATGGCATACGGTGAATTTTCCATTGTTATGGCTTTCAGCCCAGGGATAGGCTGCAGTTGGCACCAGGCAGAGCAGCTAGAACTCTGATAGGAAACTCAGTTATTCTGCCCTAAAGAACCAGAAGACAGAGTGTAGAGAAATACAGCTGCAAGAAAATAAGAGAATTATCCCAGAAAGTGTTTAGATAGATGGAGTTAATAGTCTACACACATCTCTGCCAGACCCCTCAAGTCTAGATAACCATCAAAGAACTGAACTGAGATTTGAACTGCCACCTAAGGAATGGAGTTTGAACTTTGAGTCTGGCCAAGTCAATTGCCTGATAAACCAAACCCAGATGAGAAAAAGTGAAAAAGTCGACACTCTTCAGAAGAATTTATTACAATCTAGTCTCTACAATGTAATACAATGTCTAGGATACAGCCAAATACACCCAACATATAAAAACCAGGAAACTGTGACTCAGCCTCTAGAGAAACAACAATCAATACAGACCAAACCCAAAATGATTCAGAAATTAGAATTAGGAGACAAGAGTTTTAAAGCAGCGATTAAACTAGTTACAGATTGAAGAAGCTCAGCCAGGTCAAGCAAAATAAATATAAGGAAAACCATACCCAGATGAGAAAACCCACACCCAGCACATGATAATCAAACTGCGAAAAAGAAGAAAATAAAAGTCTCGAAAGCAGCCTGAGATAATCACCACATTTCATCTAGGTTATTGCTAACTTTGTATCTGAAACAATGCAGGACAGAATACAGTGGAGTGACATGTTTAAGGTGCTGAAAAAAAATGTATATCCAGTGGAAATATCCTTCAAGAATAAAGATGAAATCAAGACATTTTCAGATTTAAGAAAAGGAAGCTAAAACGATTCATCATCAGAAGTCCTGTACTACAAGAAATACAAAGGACGTTCTTCAGGCTGAAGGAAATGATACTAGATGGAAACTTGGATCCTCAGGAAGGAATAAAGAGCATTGGAAATAGCACAGAGCTGGGTAATTATAAAAGCCTCTTTTTTCTTCAACCTTTAAGAATTCATACAGTTTAGAGCAAAAGTTATAACACTGTCTTGTGGGACTTATACTATATGGAGATACAATAAATAGGGCCATTATAGCATAAGGAAAAAGGGGGTAAATGCAACCTCTATGATTTCAAGGTTTCCTCATTTTACATAAAATAATAAAGAATAACCTAAGAGGGTCATAAAAAGTTAAGAATGATATTGTAATTGCTAGAGAAATTAGTTAAGACATTTAATGCAAAGAAGTATAGCCAAACAGCCAATAGATAGATTAAAATGGAATTCTAAAATATACGTGATTCATCCAAAAGAAGGCATAAAAGGAGAAATGGAGGAACAAATCAGCCACAAGAACAAACATAAAATGAATAACAAAGTGGTAGCATAAATCCAACTATATCAATTCAATGGAGAAAGGAGTCTTTTCAATAAAAGACACTGGAATCTGCATTATCCATATGTGGAAAAAATTGACCCCTAGCTCACACTGTACACAATTATTAATTTGCAGTGGATCAGAGATGAAAATATATAAGCTAAAATCATAATGCTTTAGAAGAGAATCCAGGAAACTGGATCCATGATTTGGGGAGAGGCAACATTTTCTTAGGATGCAAACGCAATCACTGCTTTGGAAAGATGATAAATTAGACTTCACCAAAAACAAAGACTTCTGCTCATTAGAAGACACTGTTAAGAAAAAGAATAGATAAGCCACAAACTAGGACAAAACTGAGATTTATTTAGCAGAGGACTATTTATAAGAGTGTAATAAGGATATAGAGGAACCAAGAGAGATAGTGCCAGACCAGAGCTGGTAACAACAGAGGGCAGGGGACAGTTACCAGAAACCACAAAAAGAGACTCATATAGAAAAGGTCGCCTTGAGAGGAGCTGTGATCTTCAGACTGCAGAGCAGTGGCCTTTGGTCGAGGGACACAGCCAGCCTAAGGCAATCCCATAGGATGGGAGCCAGGGGCATAAATAGCCTAATATTACTCTCCTCCATTCTCTCCCACCTTTCACGATGGCTCCTTCTTGACTGAACCCAATCAGGAGACAAGGACAGGAAAGCTGGTTGATAGAATCATAGGAGACACTGTCAGGACCCTGCCCACATCACCTTGGCATCTACATTCCCATGTGATTTTTGTCAAAATCATATTTCATCATTTTTATCATATGATTACATAGGAATTGCCAACAAGACCATTCCAGAAGTTCCTACACACACAGTCAGATCCCTGGCAACTCTCAGCTCCCTGGCTCCTTCAGCTCTCTCACAGTACCCATCACAAGTGTAGGGATTCCAGAAAGCACACTGTTTGGCACAGCCCACGCACGGTGCCTAACAAGACTCCCTCCTGAGAAAGCTTGGAGTGACTTCCACACCCACAGCCTACAGCTGAAGATTTCCTTACCCCTCCTCACCCTGCTTTTTAACCCTGCACCTGATTATCCACCAGGGTGGAGTGGGCCAAGCAGATATCTATGTTTGCCAGTGATGTTTGAGAGGGGTTCTGGAATTGTAACCAACTGACTGAACTCAAATATGAATGTGAAATAGAGTAGAAGAGAATCAGGTAACTGGTAGTATTTGGACCGGAAAGCAGCTAAATCACCAACATAGTAGAGCATCAGAATAAGGTTAGATACTAATTTCTGAGGAGATTTAAAAAAATTAGGTTTGGGCTTCCCTGGTGGTGCAGTGGTTGAGAGTCCTCCTGCCGATGCAGGGGACACGGGTTCGTGCCCCGGTCCGGGAAGATCCCACATGCCGCGGAGCGGCTGGGCCCGTGAGCCATGGCCGCTGAGCCTGCGTGTCCAGAGCCTGTGCTCCGCAACGGGAGAGGCCACAACAGTGAGGGGCCCGCGTACCACACACACACACACAAAAATTAGATTTGCTCAAGCTCATCTGTTTCTTGAACCAATTTTTAGTTTTTCAGGAGACCTGCTGAGGTGTTGTGCTTTATCCTCATAACCCTGAGGAAACCTGAGCAGATCTCAGTTCCTTGCAGCCTTAAGCTACCCCATTGTATCTTTCTTTCAGTTAAGTGACAGCCATAAAAGAAAAAGGAAACGTATTGCCTCACACAGTGGAACAATCTTGAAGTAATCAAGTGAAGTTTGGTCCAGCAGCTCAATTATATCACCAAGAACTTTTCTCATTGAATATCCCTTCGGCCATCTACAGTGTTGGCTTCATTTCCAAGTTTCAGATAGAAGTTTTCCTCTCCTGGTGGCAGCAATTTCAGCCCTTACAATTGTACGATCCAGTGCTTGGAGGAATAGGGAAGAAACTTCTGGTAGTTTCCACACATGTCTTGAGATTCACTCTCACTGAACCAACTCGTGAAATAGTCCCATCTGTGAACCAATCTCAAGGGCCAGGAGCATTGAAAGAGCTAATTGGTCAATGTTCCACAGCTGAAGTTAGAGGTGGGCTCAGCTTTTATGGAATTTCACGACTTCCCAAAGATACTGGGGGCTATGAAGAATGGGATAGCAGAAAATGAATGCTTGGAAGCAACACAGTATCTACATATGTCCACTACCTAGCCTAAATGGCTACCCAAATATATACCTCTTCTATTGGCTATTGAGCCCTAGTATTCCAACCTTAGAAAGTCCTTTGGTTAAGGCTTGGTCCTCTGCTAATGTGCAAGTATCCCTGTTACATAATACATTCAGACATAATCATCAATCATGGACAGGTTTAGATTTGTGAAAGGGAGAGAGCACTCAAAAGCATGAGAGGCTTCAATACCTAAAGAGGAGAAGAAACTACCAGAAGGAGAAGTGAAGAAGAGACTTAGGATGCTAATGAGAAATTGTGTCTCATTTTTAAAAGTGGATGCTTTTTTAATGGTCAAAATTATTTCCCAGTAACCACAATAAGGTTCCTCGCAGCTGCACTGGGCAGGCTGAGGATGCCCATTTGTCATCTCCAATCTGAGAACGGCCCTAGGAATTCACAGACCACTCTAGATACTTGAGTCATTTTTTATTAGACTCTGGTGGGCCATTCCAAAGAAGGAAGATGGGTTTGTCCCAGGACTTTTCTCTCTACTCAACTGAAATAAACGAGATCTGTAATCAGCCATCTTCTTCCTGCCTCCTAATAAAATACACAGACATACACATACTGTTAAAAGTATTCCATTCTCTCCTGGGTCAAAATCCATACAGAAAAGATGCTTCATGCAATAATCCTGGAGGCCCCCTAATGTGCCAGTTCAGAGTTATGAGCATTTTAATGAGGCATCAATAAGGTACATTTATCCCTAGTTCATGCCTACCCTGCTTCCCATTACTCTTCTCCCACCCTGAAAGGCCTAGGAACAATCTGGATCAAAGCAAGCTAATAGAACTCAAACTTGATAAGCTGATAAGCCAATAGGACACAAGACATAAATGTCGACTTATTCCTTTACTATAAAAATTTAAAAGTTGGTCCTACTGTATAGCACAGGGAACTCTATTCAATATCCTGTGATAAAACATAATGGCAAAGAATATGAAAAAGAGTGTGTATATATATATATATCTGAATCACTTTGCTGTACAGTAGAAACTAGCACCACATTGTAAATCAACTATACTTCAATAAAATAAATTTTTAAAAATTTAAAAGTTGAGATACCTTGAAAATAGAATAAGTAAAGAGTATGTTTTTAAAAACTAGGCAAACAGTTTGGGCTGTTGGCACATTATTATTATTATTATTTTTTATCTTTTGGTTGCATCAGGTCTTAGTTGCAGCTTGAGGGCTCCTTAGTTGTGGCTCGTGGGCTTCTTAGTCATGGCATGCAAACTCCTTGTCTTGGCATGCATGTGGGATCTAGTTCCCTGACCAGGGATCAAACTCCCGTCTCCCGCACTGGAAGGCAGATTTCCTAACCACTGCAACACCAGGGGAGTCCCTGGCACACTATTTTTGATTTAAAAATTTTAAAGTATAGGTTTCCATTGATTTACAATAAAGACAGACACCCTTATAGTTTGTTTAAATGTATATGTGTTTCAACAAATTAAATATCCACATGGAAAACAATGAACTTCAATTCATAGCTCCCACCATATACAAAAATTAACTCAAGATGGATCATAGACCTAATTATAAAATCTAAAATTATAAAATTTCTGGAAGAAAATATAGGATATTTTTGTGACTATTGTTTAGGCAAAGATTTCTTGAATGTGATACCAAAAGCACACTCCATAAAAGAACAAAATGAACGTCACCAAAATTAAAAATTTCTGCTCTTCAAAAGACACAGTTAAAGGAATAAACAGACAAACCACGGACTGGGAGAAAATATTTGCAAACCATATATATATGATAAAGAACTTATATTCACAATGTATAAAGAACTCACAATAACACATTTTTCAAATGGGCAAAAGAAGTGAACACTTTACCAAAGAAGATATACGGATGGCAAATAAGCTCATGAAAAGATACTCAACATCATTAGTCAATAGGAAAATGCAAATTAAGACCACGGTGAGATACCCCTTCACATTTATCAGAATGGCTAAAATTAAAGCCACTGACCATACCAAATGTTACTGAGGATGTGGAAGAATTAGAACATCACAGACTGCTAGTGGGAAAGTAAAATAGTACAAAACATTAGGGAAAATTTGGGAGTTTCTTATAAAGTCAAACGTATACCTACTATATAACATAGTTATTCCATTCTTATTTATTTATCCAAAGGAAATGAAAGGATGTGCCACACGAAGACTTTCCCACAAATGATTCATAGCAGCTTTATTTGTAATAGCTAAAAATAGAAACAACACAAAGGTCCATCCACAGGTAATAAATAAACACATGGTGATATACCAACATAACAGAATACTATTTAGCAATAAAAAGGGAGGAACTCTTGATACATGAGGCATAAGTACAATGAAAACAATTATGCTGAGCAAAATAAGCCAGGCCAAAAAAAGAGCATATAACGTATGAGATAATTTACGTAACATTATAGAAAACGGATACTAGTATAGTGACAGAAATTGGATCACTGGTTGTCTGGCAGTGGGAAGGGGTAGGGAGGACAGAAGGAGGGTTCACAGAGGGGCACAAAGAAGAAAATTTGGGGGGTTATGCCTTTGTTCTGCATCTTGACTGTGGTGAAAGGTATACACATGTTAAAACATCAAACCGTACACTTTAAATATGTGCAATTTACTGTATATCAATTGTACCTCAGTAATATATTAAATAAATAAATGAAATTTAAATATACATTTGTTGAAAATATCCAGCCATATTGTCATTTGACAATATTTGCTGAACCCTCCATGCACTGAGGCTATAAAAATAGGCATGAGTTGTAACTCCTATACTCTAAAGGCTTTGGAAGTTGTTGGAGAGTTCTAATTTTGGACTTGTGGAATGGAGTTGTTTGTGGGACATAATTACATAGATTTAGGATCTAGAAGTCTAGAGCCAAGGACAGAGCTGTGAGCTGAAGATAAAGATACTGGAGTTATCATTCGTACAGAGCAAATGAAATTACTTATATGGAGGAGGTCATCTAGAAATAGAGACTCAGGAGTGAAAATACTGAGGACAGAACACTGGGAGTACCAACATTTAAGAGGCAGGAAAAGGAAGATGCCCTAGTGTGAGACCGGAAAGAGACCATCCCAGAGCTTGAATGAGCTCAGAGTGATAACACAGGGGAGTAGAGTGTTTTCACAAGGAGGACAGTGTCAGATCACTCGAGGAGGCCAGGGAAGATAATGGGTAGACACTGTCAACTGATTCTGGCACATAGGAAGTCTCTAGTGACCTTGGTGGAGAGAGACACTTCGTGTGTCATTGCAGAGAAGAAGCCAGACACCAGTGCTCTAATATTCTCACCTTGCAGTTTGGTTATTATAAAGGAGGCAGAAAAGCAGCAGTTGGACATTTGAATCGTCCCTTCTCAGGATGTTACAGCACACTGGAGCACTGAAAAGATGACGTCTGTGTGTCTAGACTTCTAGCTTTTATTTCTCTGCTTTTTCTTTTCCCCAGATAAACACAGTCATACTCCTAATTTTGATCAGAATTCATGGCAGTCGTCACTTCATTATTGTTTTTCCCCTTCACTCAAACCCCTAGGTCACTTACTTCTTTCTAGCTCCATCTCTCCACTTCATGCTGCTAGAAACAGTGGTCCATGTCCATCGTTTCCACTTCCTCACACTCCCTCTGCTCGTCACCATCTTCAGGCATCCAGAAATTTGGTCCTGATATGTTGGGGGGGTGGGCAGGGAAAGGGGTGTACTGTCAGATCAGGGGTAGCCTAGAGAGTTTGGTCGCCAAGCTGTGAGAAGCTAAGTGTGGTTTGATTTTCCAGCCGAGAACTATACTGAAATGTCTGAGCTCTTCACAACCAATGCTCTTTACTCTTTAGTATAATGACCTACCTGTTCCCTTGCCCTGAGATGGCCCTTTTCTGCTAACAGCTGCAAGCACTTGATCGCTATCTGTAGACCATCTGTTCTGCTTGTGGCTTACTGGCTAAAGGGGATCCTTGGTGGAAGCCTTTCAGATTTGGATTTAAGTAGCTCTCTTTCAGAGAAGTTGACTTTGAGTACGCTTGTTATTTTAGGTTTTATCTTATGTCCTAGTCTCAGTAACTGTACTTCCTCCTTCTTCCTCACCTTGTACTAGAATTTTTGGAACAAAATCCCCACTCTGCTTCCTATTCCTTAGTAGCTGGCTTATTAGCTGGCTGTATCAGACAAGAATTTCAATCGGTACGGAAACACATCTGGTCTGAGGTGAGCGGATCCTCACCCTACTTATACTGCAGCATCTTCCCCCCTTCTCCTCCTTGTCCAATCAATCATCATCTCTGGGACATGCTCCTGCGTCCAAGCCTTTCATCCCCAGTTTGGTAACTAGATTTCTACCTTCCAGAATTTCTCCTCTTTGTGGCCTCCTTGGCTCAAAATCAGTTCTGGCTATAAGTCTTCAGTCTTGGACTTCATCTTAGAAAATCTGATTTCTTGACTTTCTCCTTCACCTGCCCTGTCAGACACTCATTCTCATTAGTAGCATCTCCTGGCTCCATCCTGAGACTACTCATAAACAAGTTAGTTTATCTCCAGGGATTCGATGGAGCAAGCTTATGTTGGCTTGATAGAGCCAACTGTAAAATATAAATATATAGTAAGATAAAATAAACATAAATATATAATGTTGTCAAACTGTTGGTACCTTGAAATTGGCCATGGTAGGAGTATTTGTAATATGGAAATCGGCAAATGCTACAACTGGGGCCTTTTCCCCTTCTTAAAGGTGGTTTACCAGCACACCAGTGCTTGTTTCTCCCCATAATTGCCCCTGCAGAATTGCGCACGCAGTGGACAGCTCTAATTCCAGATCCGCCAGATTTCAGTCTACCTTAGCCTCCAGCTGCAGAGAACCCTTTCATACCCACCTACATCCAGGGATTTGACATTTTGTTTCCTACTTTAAAACATTCACTTTTAACATTTAATAATGGAATACATATTTTGAAAATACCTTCGGGACTTTAACTAGACGTATCCAAAACTACTGACCACACTATTTGAGAATGCTAATGGAGTACATCTGTGTCTTCAGAATAGATTTAATCACATGAAGCAGTCATTCGTGGGGGGGAACCTACCTACTCTGATGTTTCAGTATAGGGAATTCGTGTGTCAGTATCATAGATGACTCATCACAGAATATTAACTTCTGTGAACTTCATAGTGGAAGAAAGAGGACCAGTTAATTATTATAGTTATTTCAGAAAGGCTGGTACAGACTGTGCGGTGATGAAACTGCATGAGCCAACCAAAACATCAAGTTGTTTGCCTTTGACAAGATTCTTCTAAGATCATGCTGTTAGTTCATATTGATCTGGAGTTCTGTTACATATTTCTTCCATTAATAGCAATGAAAAATAAATTATTACTTATCATTGCAGTATTGTAGTAAATAAAACCATTCAAAACACGGAAGGAAAACAATAATAAAAAGGATGTTGAAAGGCTGGGGACCACTACACCATGACTTTTTAAAGAGCATGCCAATTTTTTATTTTAAAAAAGCTAATATTTAGTTACTATAAACACAGAGAGGTTGCTAGTTTAGTGACTAGACACACAGGCTCTGGAGACAGACTGCCTGGATTTGTATTGGGGCTTTGTCACTTACTATATGATGTGGGGCAAGTTACTTAATATCTTTGTGCCTCAAGTTTCTCACCCGTAAAATGGAAATAAAAGCACCTACCTCACGTGATCGTCGTGAAACCAAAATGAAATAGCACATAAGGTGCTTAGAATGGTGTCTGACATGTAATTAATTAATTAATTACAATTAATTAATTAATATTTGCTCCGTGTTCATTATTTATGCTATTTCTGGAGTGCTTACAATGTGCCTGGAGCTGTACTACATGCTTCATATTCAATCTCCTATAACCCTCTGAGGTAAAAATTAAACCCATTTTATGAGTAAGGAAACAGACTCTCAACGAAATGATGTAGCTTTTCCAAGGTCTCATGGCCAGTAAGTGAAAGAGCTTGGCTTGATGTATTTTAGGAGTTTTCATTGAAATGGTAGAAAGATGTAAAACCACAGCTGGTATTGGATTCCAAGCCACCCGGATATTTAGTATTCTATTGGGAAATGCTTCCTTCATAGTCAACCAAACCCTTGCATGCTGTGGCATAAACTATGCTGGTTCTGTCTTCAGCAGAGACAGGAACGTTCATCAACATCCCTGTGCTTCCACTTGAAGACTGTTGCTAAGTTGCCCTTCTGACTTGGTTCTGTGTTCTCTTGGTTTTAAAAACACACAACTCCCATAGGCCTTCCTCATGAACTCTATTTATTAACCACAGAATAATCTCCACAGAAGTATTTCCATTTTCTCTAACTGTAATTTTTAACTTAGACTTTAAATCTGAAGTTCATTATTAATGTAAGTAGGGCACAGTATCCTTTGGCTGAACTTGCTTCACTCATGAAGTAGCTGCATGTAAGGACTCCCCCATTTTGGACTTCCTTATTCCACCATCCCATCTAGAAGCTTCTATCCACAATGTGCCACAATATACTTAATAAGGATTTTTAAATGTTTCAAGTTTTCATGCCACTTTGTTTCACAGGGCTGAGTCTAGATTCACTTATATTTAGTTGTGCAATCAGGAAGACGAATGGCAGTGTGGACCGGCACTCTTTACAAGATAGATGTTGTTATCCATTCAATCACCTTGTCTGGGTCAGGCACGGTGCTAGACACAGGAACAAAAGACACAGTCCCTGCTCACAGCTAGTGCTGAAGTCTCATCAGGGAGATAAATGCCCAATTACCTCATTATTACATTAGAGAAATGCACAGGAATCAACAGGAACCCAGGGAAAAGGGCAGGAAGACAGCATGGAATGCAGAGGTGCGGGGTCTGATAAAAAAATCCTGGGTAACTAGTCAGAGAGCCAGGCTCTGACCCCACTTTTACTATTAACTTCATTATTATGCCATCAGTTGTTGTTGAATTGTCCTTGCTTCCCTGCCCTGAAAAAATAAAAAAAAGAAAGAAAAAAGATATGTTGGGGTCCTAAGCCCCAGTAGCTCAGAATGTGATCTCATTTGGAGATAGGGTCTTTAATATGAGGTCAGTAGGGTAAGCCCTAACCCAATATGGTTGGTGTCCTTATAAAAAGGGGAAATTTGGACATAAAGACAGATGCATATGGAGGGAAGCCAATGTGAAGAGACACAGGGAGAAGTCAGCCATCTATAAGCCAAGGAGAAAGGCCTGGAACAGATCCTTCCCTCACAGCCCTCGGAGGAATCAACGCAGCTGACACCATGATTTCGGACTCTTAGCCTCTGGAGTGTGAGACAATAAATTCCTGCTGTAAGCCACCCACCTCGTCTGTGGTACTTTGTTATGGCAGTCCTAGCAAACTAATGCACCATTTCCTTGTTACCAGCATACCCCCATGTCTCAGGTTCCACACCAGGCAAGGCCAGTCCCACATGTGTGAAGATCTGGGCAAAAGTGCTCAGAGTACAACCAACAAGAAAAATGCCTGAATCTGCCTTTGGCTCATTCCTATGCTGTGACCCAGAGGAATCGCGAGATTTCTTTAAATAGTGGGTTTGGGTTTACAACAAGTTTCCTTTGTCCTCTCTGGTGTGGTATCCAAAAGCGGCACCGGTGGGCTTTTGTTTATAAGGTAAGTAATATACAATAATGTGGGGAATTTTAGTGTACAAGCTATATCCAAGAGATAAAATAAAACTTTCTTTTAAGTAACACATCAACAAGGCATTACTTAAAATAAATGGTTAATAAACGTACAAGATGTTCCATCTCACTACTAATCAGACTTGTGACAAAACTACTCTTGGTCAACAGAAAATGCTAATACACATCAGAGAACGAATGAATGAAGGCATCCTGAATTAGTGACAGTGTGTACACCTATAACACACACTGGGGCCACTTGTCTTCCTGCTGGCACAACTAAGGTTGAATGAACCTCAAATTATCTTCCTAGAATACACAGTGACATGTAACCTTTAAAACCAAAAAAAAAAAAAGAACCCCTTCTATTAGGTATATATTCATTTCAGCTCCTGAGAAGAGAAGATTTTTAAAAAAATCTGAAGAAGTGAAAAGATAACCTAATATTTAGCACCTGTATAGACTAAGAAAGTTCAGCCAAGGGACATCATTTGTTTTTTGTGTTTCCAACATGTTTTGCCCTCAGGCCGGCAAGGTTATCCTTTCTCTTCTCACCCCAAGTTTTCCTCTTTCCTGGAAAATTTCCAAGCAGAACCCCTGGTTCCAGATCATAGCCACTCAATCTGCTGCCATTGGAACGCCACGGGAGTGACTCATGCCTTTGGATTTGCCTCAGCAGGTCTTCAACAAGTCTTTGTTCCTCTGCCCATCCATCTCTCAACCTCTCGGCGTTGGCCAGGGTCCACAATGGGCTTTTCTTTCAGTCTCTCTTGACTTCTGTCCTTGTACCTTTTAAAGAAATTGTAATTATAAAAATTATATACAAAGGGAAAAAGAGAAGTGTACAAAGTTAAAAATGGAAAAGCCCTACCCCAGCGGCTACCAATGTCAACAGTGTGCCTATCCTTTAAGATACGTAGATTTCCACCCTCCTTGCCCTCTTTTTAGAGCACGTACTGTACATATTGTTCTGACTTGCTCTCATCACGCAAAAATATATCATGAACACAATTCCATGTCAACACATGCATAGCTCCCTGGTTTTCAACAGTTATTTACTATTACACAGTGTACATACACTCCATTTTTTTTAACAATTCCTCTATTCATAAATGTTGAGGTGGAGTCTAACTTTTTTCCTCCTGCAAATAATACTATAATATTTGTATTATATGTATATAGACATACATGTAAATATATTTCTGCACACTTAGTATTTCTGTAGGAGAGACTACTTGTAGTGGAAATGCATGGTCAAAATATATATGCATTTTTAATATTTACAGATAATACAAATTGCTTTCCAGAAATGTTTATCAATTCATACTATAGTCAGTAGAGTATGAAAGTTGTTATGTTTTTATACACACTCACAAACACCTTATATTAAAACACTTCTTTGCTAATCTCATAAGTAAAAAATGCTGTCTTGTTCTTATTTACACTCTGATCATTGATGAGGTTGAATATGTTTCTATATGCTTATTGGCACATATTCCTTCTTTTGAAAAATTACCTCTTCATATCCTGTGTTCGTTTTCTTATTTTGCTGGTTCTCTTTTTTGTATTGATTTCTAGAAGCTATTTGTTATTTTGCATATTAACTCTTTCCTATTGTGTATATATGTTGCGTATAGTTTCTCCCATTAGTTAATATTGTTTATGGTTCCTGTCACTGTATAGAAATGTTTGGGTAGTTTATTTGTTTTGTAGTCAAATCTGTTTAATCTTTTCTGTTATAGTTTCTGGGGGTTTTATCATGATATTTCTAACTAGTTTTATTAAGATAACCAATACTGTAAAAGAGTTTCCTACATTTTCTTTTAGTATTTTATAGTTTTCTTTGTTTAGATTATTAAGCCATCTGGAATTTTTTCTGGAATCTGGAATAAGATAGCATATTAGTTATGCTTAACTCATCAGAAGGCTGCTTTTTTCACTCAGATAACATTTCAATGTCTGTGTTCAGCAAGTAAATACCATAGAGTGACTCAGAGATTCAGGCTCCCTCCATCCTGTGTTTCTACCCTCCTCTAGGTAAGGAGTCAGCAAATTACCACCCCCAGGACACGTAGACCCACTGCCTGTTTTTGTAAATAAAGCGTTATTGGAACACAACCATGTCCATTTGTTTACAAAGTGCTTATGACTACTTTAAAACAGCAGATAGTTATGACAGAGACCTCATGATCCACAAAACCTAAAATATTCACCATATGGCCCTTTATAGAAAAAGTTTGCTGACTCCTACTCTGGAGTCTCAGAACCCTTCGTTTCCATATGGCAGATGGAGACTGAGAGATCATGCAGGAGGTTTTCCACGGTTGGGGCTGGAGGTGGAGCACAAAACTTTCATCTACATTACACTGGGCGCAGTTCAGTCACATGGCCTCACCTCACTACACAGGAGGTTGAGAAATGTGAATTAGTTGTGCACCAGGGAGAAAAGAGAAACAGAGTTGTGGAATTATTAGCCATTCTCTGCCACAGTATGCCCTGCAATTATTTGTTTCTTTTTCCCTCCCTACTTGTAATCAGAATAGGCTAGATTATACTGCAGAAACAAACAACCCCTAAATCTCAGTGGTTTAAAACAACAAGGTTTATTTCTCACTCATACTCCTGTCCAGGAAGAGAAGGTCAGCAGGGGTGGCATTGCTCTTTATCATCATGCACTGCAGTCCAACGGAGCAGCTACCACCAGGCACCTTGCTGATTGTAGTGCTACAGGGGAAAATAGAACACACACTAGCTGTTAACTTCTGCCCAGAGCTGATTTCATTGGCTGCAGCAAGTTGCAGAGCTACCCTGTACTTCAGTATGCTGGGGACACACAAACCTACCATATGCTTTGAAGAAAGCAGAGCTGGAATATTTGTAAACAGCTCTAATGAACACCACACTCACACACACAGAACACATTCAACTCCTCCCAAAGGGAGATCCCTCAGATTGTACCCAGTCCCTGCACCTAGTCAAAGTCAAGGATCTCTAGATGAAAGGCCTTCCAGTAGGTCTGGATAGCGGCCTGGAGCCCAGCGGTCAGTGGTCTGGAGCCTAGCAACTAAAAATCACTCTCTGTCTCCATACTTACTCGGATGCCAAAATTCTGATAAAGACAATTGACCATGGCCTAAAACTGGCTTCTGGGATCTGAGCTGCTTCCATGAATGTGAACCCTGCTCTGAATGGCCATGGCTAGAGAATCAGGACAATCTAGGAGATGGAAAATAGGAAATATGGCATTTTGCTGAAATCTTTCAAGGAAAAGGTCAGCCTCATTGCAGGATATGCATTTTTCCCCCACGCTTACAATTATGCACATCAGATAAGGGGTGTAAGTGACAATATGGAGGAAAGCAGCAGACACAGATTAAAAATACCTATATGGAAATATTATAATATACAAACTAACATACTCTGTTCATCTCTCAGAAAATGTCTACTCTTTTTTTTTTTTTTTTTTCTTTGGTACACGGGCCTCTCACTGTTGTGGCCTCTCCTGTTGCGGAGCACAGGCTCCGGACGCGCAGGCTCAGCGGCCATGGTTAACGGGCCCAGCCGCTCCGCGACATGTGGGATCCTCCGGGACCGGGGCACAAACCCGTGTCCCCTGCATCGGCAGGCGGACTCCCAACCACTGTGCCACCAGGGAAGCCCAGAAAATGTCTACTCTTAACGATTCTTGTTTGTTTGCTGAAGAAAAGACTTTCACTTTTCCATTTAGCTTAGAAAATAGTAAAATGAGATTCACAGATTATAATCATAGAGAATCATTTTGAAAAAGAGTCATGTTAGCATTATACAGATAACCTTCTGATCAAAATTTCAAATAACGTAATTTTTCAAATAAATTCTCAATATCTGGTGTCAGCACCAATACATATCTTTTTCATATTTTATTTCTTTGGATTTTTATATCTCCACGTAATTATAGGAATGTAATTCATATATTTTAAAAATCACTTATGCTTGACTCATCAAAATACTGCTTTGTTAGTTATTTGATGTCCAAGAAATTTTCAAATGCTTATTGAATAAACCCTCTCTCCGAGAAAGTTTTCACTTTTTTTTTCCTAAGAGTAGATTAATTTGAACAGCAAAAGGTTTAAGTTTTATTTGAAACTCACTGTGTATAAACTTTTAAAAGTCTGATTTCTTTTGCTAGGTCCCTTAATAACCCTTGAAAGTTGTAATTATTTTCTTTAGTTACTTTATAATTGTCTTTTCATGGACTAGGCGTCCACTCCATTCCCAGTAGAAAATTAGTTTTAGTCTAGTTTGTGGTACAGTGGCTACTACTATACACCCATTTTCCATTTATTTATTTTTCATCAAATTCAATGCTTTAATATTTTCACTCTCCATATACACACCAGTTATTCTTGTGGTTACTACCTACTTACTGGGAAATAGCCCTTAAAGGTAAAAGGCCATGTATGGGCTTCTGAAAACCCTTTCTTCCCTCTGGTCATATTCAGGTCTTGAAGGCTTTCTTCTTTCAGACTTTACTAAACAAATTAGATTTGGAGTCCTAGGAAGTAATGAAGTGGTAGAAGAAAGGAATGAAGACTGAGTTCAATGTTCTTTCCAAAGCCCTTCCTAGGAAAACAATAATTTATTACTCATTTTGGAATTCTAATTATGAGGAGAAACTCCCCAAAACTTAAGTGAATTATTTTGCCAGAGGACCTAAAAAGTGCATCAAATTCCAAGTCAAATTGTTACAAGTTACCTTTCCGTCTTAATTCAATAAGCAATATGATGTTTATCCTTTATATTTACATGTAATATGGCTTCTAGAAGCAGGTTTTCCTTTCTGTAGCATAGGGGGGCCAGATTGTGTAGGTTCAAACCCTCCCTCTAACATTTCTCCTCTCCATGCCTCAGTTTCTTTATAAAAAAAGTTCAAAAATACTACCTACCTGATTGAACTGTTTGAAGGATTAAACAAGTTAATACTGGACTTCCCTGGTGGCGCAGTGGTTGGGAGTCCGCCTGCCGATGCAGGGGACACGGGTTCATGCCCCGGTCCGGGAAGATCCCACATGCCGCGGAGCGGCTGGGCCCGTGGGCCATGGCCACTGAGCCTGCGCGTCCGGAGCCTGTGCTCCGCAACGGGAGAGGCCACAGCGGTGAGAGGCCCGTGTACCGCAAAAAAACAAAAAAAAAAAACCAAAAAAAACAAGTTAATACTTATAAAGCACTTACAAATATTTTTAAATAAATTATATGATCCATACACCCATCCAGTGCAACAAGAACCGCCACCACAAGTCACAAAAGAAAATAGGTTCCTTGGCTTTCGGCTCCTTTATCCCTTATTAGGGCTGTGCTTTGTCCACAGGGGCACACTATGTTAGAACATTTGAACTTTACCAGAAAGGTGTTTGTATCTAATTTCAAATTATGAATTCCTAAACATCGGATCATATACCATTCTGCTGTACACTCAGGGGCCCCTTAGAGTTTGGAGCGCGAGAGGCGTTAAGTAACTCCGGCCTGCGTATTTGCAAGGGGCTTTGACATCCAAGGAGCCGCTGAGAATCGGTTATTGGTATTGAGAAAAAGGGAGGTTAAGTCACCCTGAAAAAACAAAACAAAACAAAACTGGAGAGATGCCTGCATTTCACTCTACTGCCTCTGGAAGAGGTGTGTTATCTAAAGTGCTTCCATCATGAATAATGATTGAGAAACTGCCTTTACTCTCCCGACTACTGTACTCCCAGGCAGAAATCCATGGGCTGGTGCCCACGGTGTCTATCTGGAACTTCGTTATCACGCACGTTTAGAGCAACCCGTCCTCCAGCCTGAAAGGCAGCGAAAGGGAGGAGCCGGAATACTCCCGGTTAGCCGCGTTTCTAAGGTCAGACCCAACCAAACCCAGTACCGCGTCTGGTTCTTCAGGTCATTTCGGAATCGGCTACCTTTGTTTACATTTTGAGCTTGGCTCAGCACCAGAAAGCATCAGTGCTTTCTAAAAATAAAAGCATCTTGCATTTGTAGACGGTGCTGGGGGGAGCAAAGTTCATTCTCCTGGGTACGGGAGGATGTCTCTCCTGCAACACGTGCGGGGTGTGGCAAAACCTTTGAATAACAGTGGCAGTTTAAGTGAGGCGGGGGTTTGGGGAAAGGCGAGGAGGTTGGTGTGGGGCAGGCAAAGCGCGGAAGCTGTACGGGGATTCTTCTAGAAAGTGGGGTGGGAAAGGAGCTAGGGAGGGCGTGTGGAGGGAAGGGATCTGTGTCAGAACGTGCGTGTGAGCGGATACAAAACCCGAGAGAGGCGTGAGCAGCGCTGTGTGTGCGAGCGGGAGCGAGGGGCGCCGGCTCGGGGTGTGTGCGCCTGGGTGAGTGACACCGAGGGGCGGGCTGGCCGGCCGGCCGGCGGGCGGGGGCAGCCTACGAGGGGCGGGAGTGTCCCTGCGTGGAGCGGGCCGACCCGGAGTTGTGTCAGTGAAGGAATCTAGCCCGGGGGCCGAACCGGCTGCGCCCTCCGCCGCGAGCGCCGGCTGCGCGGGGCGAGCTCCGGACGGCGCGCGGCCCAGGCAGCGGCTCCTGCTCCGCCCGCCCTCCGCGCCGCAGGGGCCGCCACCGCCGCCGCGCCTCCACCGGCGACCGCGCCCCCGATCCCCGTTCCCCGGCCCGGGACGGAGCGGACGGCGCTTGGCACAGAGGTAAGCCCGGGATCCCCGGCCGCCGCCGCCGCCCGGGACCCTCTCCCCGCCAGCCCGCCGGGCCCGGGCCGGGACGCGGGGCTCGGGCGGACGCGGCGGGGCCTGCGCGGCCGGGACGGTGGCTGAGCCTGGGCCGCGCCATCCGCAGCCTGGGCCGCCCAGCCCCAGCCGCCTCCCGGGGCGCTGGGTGTGGCCCCCCGCTCGGCGCCGAAGCGGGCTGGCCGAGCGGACCGGACGCGGAGGTCGCCGTCCTTCCTTTCTCGGGCCGGCACGGGCGAGCTAGCCGGCTGGCGGGAGGAGGCGCCGGGTGCGGCGCAATTCGCGCGCCCGGGGCGAGCGTGTGGCCGCCGCGCTCCGACGTGGACCCGCCCGCCCCGGATCTGAATCGGCCGCGGTCCCTCGCCTGCCCTCCCCCGCGCTAGAGTCCCCTTCCACCCGCCCGGCGGACGGAGACCCACCCCCTCCCGCTCCGAGCCGCCTCCGCCGGCAGCGTCTCGCCCTTGATCGCCGCCCGGCCCGGGGGCCGCGGGTCCGGGGAAACCCGCGCCCCTTGGGCGCCAGGCGGGAGTAGGATGCGGCGACCCCCGGTGCCGGCAAAGTCGCCGCAGTTGCCCGCGGCGTGACAGGAGTAGATGCCGAGCGACCCGGCCGCGGGACGAAGCGGTCGCGCTGCCGCGTCTGAGCGGGCGGACCCGGAGTCGGCCGACAGCGGCCCAAGCCCAAGACAGCGGTGGCTCCGGAGATGCGAGAGGGTCTTCCCGCTCTCCCTACATGCTCGACTTTTCCGAGTCTTGGAAGATCGGCCCCGCTCTCTCCCACTCTGTTCGGCGGTTAATACTTACTGCAGACGTAGGAGGTGAAGGGCTGAGACTTTACCTGGACGGGGATGCGACTGAAACCTCCCATCTTCTCAACTGGAGGTTTCCACCTCTTGGGGGTTTGGTGTGTGTGTTTGTGAACTTCCTGAGCCTTCAATTCCCAGCAGTCCAGGTTTTAGCAGATGCCAAGGTTTTGGAGACCTGACATGTAAAGATTCTTTCTGTGCAGCATTTTCCTTTGAGTGTATTACAGAATCTGTAGGTTGAGAGCTAGTGAAAAACCTTGAACTTCAAACACAGTCTCTTTCTTTACATAAAATATTATGTGTAATATTTTTCACTTATTTACATTTAAAGAAATATTATATTGAAAACTTTTACCAATCGTCTTGCAAGTAAGAAAAAAAAACGACTCTGAAATTTTAGAACCTATGCAGAGGAAGAAGCTTTATGCCAGTATTTAAAAGAGTAAGGTCGTGTAACCTTTATGACCGGTTTAGTTTGTCTTCAAGGAACGATTCATTGCCATTATGATTGATTTTGTTTTCTAGAGATAAAGCAGATGTGCAATATGGCAGGGAAAAGAAGGGACAGGAAGTCAGAAATTGCTTCATTCTGGAAAAGAAAGAAAAGAATATTCAAGTAACAAATACAGTGACTTTGAAAGATACTCTGAAAGTGAAGTCTACAGTTGCCTTCTGGATAAAGTATTTGATTGGCCTTATCAAATTGTATCAACCAGAAAGCAGTGTGTTGTATGGGTGGGGGCAGTTTTTATCAAGTAATTGTAGTGGTTTTTTTTTTTAATTATAGTGTTTTTTAAAAAATCTGTGTATGAAAATATTTGTTGGAGCTCTAAGTGGGGAAAAATCAACTTTGGGAATGATTTTCTATTTGGACAAGGCAAATACTGCTGCAGTCTCTAATTAGAGTTTTGGATTAAACTCAAGCTTTGTTAAAATCTAGTTTATGGGGCAGCAGAACAAAAAATATGTCCGATTCTTTGTGTGGCTTTAAACACACACACACACACACACACACACACACACACACACACACACGACTAGCTCCAAAGGATAATTTGCATAAAAATACAATCACTTGAATGCAGGGAATATTTCAGAGGATAGTAAAAAAACCTCAACATCTGGGGAAGGAGTATATTAATTGGAAATTTTCTTTCTTTCTTTAATCCTTGCCTCTGAAAATATTAAATAGTTTTTCTAGGAATCAACTTAGTTTAAAGTACTTAGGCAAAATGATCAAGACTCCTTTTGTATTCGTTTTGTTTTAGGGAGCCCCATAATGAAAGCCTTCAATTGACTGTTTCTGTGCTTGCACTGATTTTCAAGTGGCCTTTGTGGGGATAGGTGTCTGTGGGCTTGTGAGGCTGCTTGGCCAACCGCTGTAATGATCAGGAAAAGAAAATGCTTAGGCCACACCATTTCAGTCTTTGATGCGCTGCCAATAGGAAGCGTCTCAAAGACCTGCTTTGCCGTGCAAATGGAAATACTTTCCATCAGAAGTTAAGCTTCAGAAACGTTTCATTTTTGGTTCTAAGTTTTATCAGTTTCTCAGCCTCTGATCGTAGAGTTGTGCTGTTGTCATCAGTGAACATTCATTTATGGCTTTTGTGTTGAAGGCACCTAGGTGGTCTTCATCCTGTTTACCTTTACACAGCTTTAATCAGTGTCTCATGAGGCAGGACAAGAACTTTTGGTTACAGTTTGATAAATGGAAGAAGTCGAGGTTGCTCACGGTAAGATCTAAGCTGCTACCACCTGTCTCGCCATATGATTAGAGTGGAGTGGGTTTTGGATTAGACAGATACTGCTTACTCACTGCTCCCTTGTGCTTCTTTCCCAGGCATCTTCTGTAGACCCTTTACTGTTATTTGACTGTGATAATTGAATCAGATGGCTGTTATAGTTTTTGTACACAGAACAGTTGCTTTCACAAGCATGACATAGGACATGAGGGCAGATACATAATATGGGCAGATTTAAGTGATGGAGTCTGTTTATTGATCTCTGAATGATCGTGCATAATTCAGCCAATCAATTCATTCCATCACTGTTCTGTCTTAGAGTGTAATCACACAATTGAAATGTGATTTTCACGATACAAACAGTTAAAAACCCAGTACACATAATTCTAGAAGAAAAACAAACCTTTCTTTTTTCTTCCATTTTCTTGAAGTAGTCTGCTATGAAGGTGTTATTTCCTTGACACATCAAAATGGCTAATTTGGAGTTCTGATGCTTGTTATGTAAATAGGCCATATGTTGAATTTCTATAGAAGTTTATTCGTTCAGTGTTGTGATAATGGATAGGATCCCCTAAGTACCATAGCTAAGAAAAATAGTCTGTGAGGATGCATTTCTCTCTACTATTTATATCCTTCCCATTATTTTTGTTTAACAGCTAGAGTTCTTATTTTCTAATAAAAATATTCTTAAATGTGATGGTGTTATTTACCCTTATACATACAAATCTTTCTCTCTAGTCCTGACACAAACTCTATTCTCATTTATGCACCTGTTTAATAGTTTTCATGGTTGATGTCCTGTTGTTAGGCCAACGGCTGCATGCCTATCAACTTTTTATATCCTCTGCTAAACCTCTTCCTTTCACACTGTAAAGACTTTTCTTTTCTTCATACTGTTAGCGTTCTCTTCATCACCCAGACTGGAGACCTAGGAACCATCCCTGACTCTTCTCTCTCTCGTTCATTCCAGTAGTAAAATCGGGCACCAAGTCCTGTTATCTCTTCCTTTGTAAGAGTTTTTCCGAGCCAGCTCCCACATTTCCTTGGCATTCCTCACTCCCCACACCCCGATAGCCCAGGCCCCCGGCCATCCCTATTCTAGGATGATTGTAATCTGCTACATACCGTCTCTCTGTAATTGAGTTCTCCCCATGCTTCGCACTTCATCATATCAACCTTCCTAAAGCCTCTTCTCCTTAGAATTCTTATCCAAGGATTGTCTCACAGGAAGTCTGAGTTGAACTCAGATTTGTCTGATTCCAAAGCTAGTGCTCTTTTCACTAGTTCAAATTCTTTTTATGCCCCTCCCCCTCCCCTCCCCCTCCCCTCCCCCTTCCCCTCCCCCTCCCTCTCCCCCCACCTTTGGTCCAAGGTCTCAACCTGGTTTTATTATTTTTTTAAATTAATTTATTTATTTTTGGTTGTGTTGGGTCTTCTTTGCTGCGCATGGGCTTTCTCTAGTTGCAGTGAGCGGGGGCTACTCTTCACTGCGGCGTGCAGGCTTCTCATTGTCGTGGCTTCTCTTGTTGCAGAGCACGGGCTCTAGGCGCGCAGGCTTCAGTAGTTGTGGCACGTGAGCTCAGTAGTTGTGGCTCGCGGCCTCTAGAGCACAGGCTCAGTAGTTGTGGTGCACGGGCTTAGTTGCTCTGCGGCATGTGGGATCTTCCTGGGCCAGGGCTCAAACCTGTGTCCCCTGCACTGGCAGGCGGATTCTTAACCACTGCGCCACTGGGGAAACCCCTCAACCTGGTTTGGATATACCTCACTCTTGCCCAAATTTTACTTACTAACCTTATTTTCTACTTTTCTAACATGAACCTTCTATTCCTACTAATTGGATCTCACTGTCCTTCTAAGATGACTTTGTACCCTTTTGTTCATGCTCTCCCTTTTAGAATGTCTTTTCCTTTTTCCTCTGACCTAAGCACAATCTCCAAGTTAAGTTTGCTCGCCCTAATCATGTTACTCTCATTGGATTCTTCCTCTTCTGCCCTTTTGTCCACATCATTCTTTAGACCAGTAGATACTCTCTTATACTATTGTGTTCACAATTCTTGCTTTCCCAATGAGATTGCAAGTCCCTGGAGGGCACTGATGTACCTTGTATGCTATCTTTGAACCATCTACAAGCTTTGGGCATAGCAAGCCCTTGATAAGTAGACCTATAGAATCAATAAACTAGAAAGGTGAATTTTTTTTTTTAAAGATGGGCTTTGATATTGCCTGTGTACTGCTCATCAGCATGTCCTCAGAGCCTAGCTTGCAGCTTGACACCTAGTCATGACCTCAATAAATATTTGTTAACAGAGAAATTAATGTTGACATTGGATAAAAGGGACAAGCGTTTGAAGGAGACATCTGTCAAGGAGTTTTTTCCCCATTTTTCTTCAGTGGTTCTAATGAGCCTCTCCATTCATCAGCTGTGAGGATTCTGAGGCCTTGGCATTTTCCAGAGTTGAGGTACTGATGGAGGCTGGCAATGTGAGTTAGAATTAAGGAGGCTGTCATTATTTTAAGGTGGAGTGATGAGTCCCATTAGTTAGCAAAAATGAAAGGATTGAGGCCTTATGCCAGTATTTTATACATAAAACAATTAGAGTTATCAGTTTTATAAACATTCAGCTAATCGGCTCCAAAATCCAAGACTGTATTGCAGAGCCACCCAACTTTTTCATTTAAAAGCTTCTTGTACATTAAAAAAATAAAGCATCTGGGGATCCATCTAGGGATGAAAAGTGAGGTAGGGAAAAATTGCCACGCCCATCATATAGTATTCAGGACAAAATGCAGTTCCTTCAACTTTTAACAAGACTCACTTTGTACAAGGCACTGTTTCTGCCAGGAAGGAGTTTATAGTCCAGCAGGAGAAATAACACATGTATCTCAGAAACAAAGGTCTAAGAGAGCTCAGAAGGGAAAATTTCCTTCAGATTGGAGGGCGGTGGGGACCTTCCTAGAGTGACAGTTATTTGAGCTGATTATTGAAAGGCTTTGGGTCAGATTTCAATAGCTATTATTGGGAATATAGAGATGAGGGAAGGGCAGCAGGGTTGGGAGGAACACAGGCCAGGCATTCCAGGGTGTTTTGACTCTAACATCGGTCCTCTAATATACTACCACTGCTTCAAAAGCTGAAATGCCACTAGGACTCTCCTGGGTACTGGTGGTCTGCAGTGTTCCGTAATGAAACTTAAAGGAGATACGGAGACCTGAAATAGGTACTTTGGTGCCAAGTGCTGAACTGACCATGACATAAAGCGCAAAATAAGTCTTGTAAGCCATATAACTGGTGCGTTTCTGGGTAGCATCCAACTGGCTTAGAATGCTTGAAGAGGTCTCCTGCGGTATGGAAACACCACTGAAGATGGACACTTTCATAGTAATGTAAATAGGAAGAGGTCAGCACTGATTGTGGTCCCAAGTAGCCAGCCATCTGTGGGACCCTGCCCAGTGATCCTAGCAGAGCTCAGGAAATGAGTAAACATACTGTTATAGTTCCCAGATTCTGATTCTGTATAACTACTCCATGGACTGTAAAACTAGGACCGATGGGTGTGAGTTTCAGGGAGACAGATTTGGGGTCAGTATAAGGAAGATGGTGGTCCTGTTATGGACTGTGCTAGTTCATGAGGTGGTAAGACCCCATGATTAAATGTATTTAAGCATGAGCTATACCATATACCAGGCAATGTCTCTATACATGCATCATCTCTGTTCTTCCTCAAAGCAGTGCTACTGCCCGCCCCCCCACCATTTTACTGACGGGCAATACTGAAGCCTAGGAAGTTTGAGTAGTGAGTACATTGTAGAGCAGGTGTCAGCCCAGGCAGTTTGAGGGCAGCGACTGAATATGTACTGGATGAAGAAAGGATGCAAACGTCAGATGGCCGTTAGGAATCTTAGGGGCCCTTCCTAACGCTAGGATTGAGTCTTTAATTCTCCTTGGGGGATCAAGATGCTAATTGTTGCCAAGCACTAATTCATTAACAGCAGCACGCAATTCCTAGAAATTCAGAACAAAGTGAATACGATCATCGTCATCATCCTGATGGCCACCACTCAGTGATCATCTCATTTAAACCTAACAGCTATCTTGCAAGGTAGAGATTATGTATCCTTTTAAGGAGGGGGCTCTAGGAAGTTACATAGCTTGATCAATCTGCAGAGTTGATCAGTGGCTTTTTTCTTACACCACCTTTTAAGGTAATTCGTGGTGATACGGGAAATATTTACCTATCAGTTCGGCACAGACACCGACCAATCAGAGAGGCCACCAGCTATATACCACGCTGTGGCCCTTCCCAGTGATGAACGTCCCCTGAGGTGATGTGGAGGCTAAGTCCACAGGGATGTGAAAGATTTGGTAATACACCAAGACCACACATCTGGAGCTCCAGAAAACTAGTGACTTTTATCTGATTTTATACATGATGTGTAGTACTATTAAAGAAAAAAAGCCTTCACCTGTAATTATATTTCACATATATTTCTAAATAAAGAAAAGTCGTTTTGCAATGGTCACGTTGTATCTTCCTTATAAATGGCAGGCCCTTCTTCCTCATTGCTTTTCTACCTTTTACTTTCCTCCAGTCAGAGGCTCACCTGTCTGGACAGGGATCTTGCTCCATTATCTCGCTTTCCTTCAGGGTCTCAACCAGCCCTCTCTCTCGTCACATAAGCATTCATAAGCCTTTCCATTCTTTAATAACAAGAGAAGTCAAAAACAAAATCCCTGCGGCCCCTTCCCTGTTGGTCTGGTCACGTTGCATCTCCCTCCTGGGCTTAGAAGGCAGCTCCTTGAAGAACAGGTCCTCACACAACACCCACACCTCCCCAACCCTCTACAGCCCTGTCCTCTCATAATGGCCACCTCTGTCCTGCAGACCGCCAGCTTCATTGTGCAGGAGTCTCTGGTGTTACTGATCACTACTCCTTGAAACCTTGCCCACCTGTTTTCTGAGTCATTCCTTTCCTGATGTCTTTCCTGTTGCCCAACTGCTCTGTATTAGACTTCTCTGCTGGTTCCTCTCCTCCTCTCAGACCTCGGTACCCTCTAGGGTTCCCCCTTCAACCCTCTGCTCACCTACTCTTTCCTTCTGCTACCACCTATATGCCATCGATTCCTAAATCTGCAACTCCGAACTCTTCTGACATCTGCTCCAGGTGTCTTAAACTCAGGGAGTTCAGAACCCTTACTTCTGCAGCCAGCATGTTCCTTCTGTGTTCTCTACCTCAATTAATGAAACCCACTTGACCAAGTTTAAAATCCGGGAGCTGTTCTAGGATCCTCACTCTTCCTCAACCCGTACTTTTCATTGATGACTAAGCTGTGTAAAAACTGTCTTCTCAAACCCTTGAGTCTGTGCTCACCTCTCTAGGCCATTACCACCACGACTGCCTAGGTTCGGGCCCTCATCACTCTCTTGAGGGTTACTGCAGTAGCCTTGTAACTGGTCTCCCTGCCTTCTGCCTGGCCTGCTTCCAATCCCTTCCCCACACTGCCGCCTTTCTAAAAGGCAAATTTGATCATGGACTCTCTGCTGCTTAAAATCCTTCAGCAGAGTCACTGTTTCTCCAGGATAAAATCTAAGATCCCTAGCCTGGCACAAAAGCTCCTTTGTGATCTGGGCTCTCCCTTCGGGTGTGTATCAAAGTCTTCTCTAATGATCCAGGTCCCCACTGACTACCCCTCCCCACAGCATCCCTACTAAAGGAAATGAGTTGTTACAGGAGAGGAAGGAGAGGAAGGATGGGAACAGACAAGAGATTGAAGAACTATGCTGTCCAGTACCGTGGCCACTAGCTGCCTGTGGCTGCCGAGCACTTGAAATGCACCCGGTCCAAACTGAGATGTGCTATGAGTGTGAAATACACCACGGGTTCAGACTTGGTACGCAAAAAGGAATGTAAAATAGCTCATGAACAAATTTTATTGACTACATGTTGAAACAGTAACATTTTGGATATAATGGGTTAAATAAAATATATTATTGCAATTAACTTCATGTTTCTCTTTATGTTATTTTTTTTTAACATGGCTACTATGAAATTTTAAACTACCTGTGTGGCTCGCATAATAGTCATATTGGACAGCATCGTTATAGAACATCTCCTTGTTCCCAGGAGATGCATCCTGTTATGAGCCAAGCCCAGGAGCTTTTTGAATGATTAAGTCAGCCCTACAGGTATAGAGAAGCAGCAGTTGCTCAGTTTCTTAAGTCCACAGATATTAAAGTGCTTTAGATAAGATTCAGAATCAGAGAGGCAGTTTGTGAAAACTACAGCCAGGAGTCCTTCACGCAGTGTGCACGGGGCTAAAATCACGAGTCTGGCACATCTGTCTCGCCAGGCCCAGCCAGTCACCATCAGGAGAGGGAAACGGGGATACTGTGTGCTAGAGGGAGGATTTGAGGTAGACAGGAGGAGCTAGGGCAGGGCAAGTGGAGTCCCGGGAAGCCCCTTGCTTGTGAGGTACAGACAGAACACCAAGAGCCACACCTAGGTCTCTGAGATTCCCCCATCCTGCCATGGACCCTTTCCCAGTGGGAGAAGTCCCAGGTCCTCCACTGTCTTGAGCCTCAATAATATGTACATGATAAAGCCATTGTGCATCAAACAAAATGACGTGCCCAACAACTAGTACTCCTCAGTTACGCCTTAAGATACCGAGGGCAGCAGTCTGTGGGTCATCTGGCCCAGAAGGCTTGAGGAAGGTATACAGACCTTCCTCAGGGTCCCAAGGACCTTGTCACAAGGACCCAGAAGATAATATGTCCTTAGAGATCTGCAGAGCTTTGTTTTCAAGTGGAAAAGCCAACCAGTGATGGGAAACCAGAGCTTACTAGGATGGAGCATGAGGGAGAAACCTGGAGGTGAGGGGAAGAAACCATGACTATCACGGGAGAAATTCAGGAATCAGGTGCGGGTGAGTCTGATAGGCAGTGGGACTCAGCGCCTCTCTCCTGGTGGTTTGTGTGCTGTGTTCTGTTGAGCCCTTTGGTTCTGAGAAGAATGCCCCTGGGCAGTTACTTTGATTTGCTTTTACATGTTAGACATTAGTATAAGATTCTGGTAGGAGGAAAGGTTCTTAGGCTAAAAATAAAAGTTTGAAAGTCATACCTGTACAGAGACTGGCCTGAGAAAGTGGTGACCACCCTGGTGTGGTGATTGCTCCCCCAGTTGCAGGATCTGGGACCAGTTTGGGCGCTTGGCAGGAGCTACAACTCCTTTCCACCTGTACCCGAGTGACTCTCCTTTGGGTTAACTATGCAGTCTGTCTGGCCTTACCTGGGAAGCCAGAACTGTATCATTCTTGGGTACCACATTTTCACTTTGTGCCCCAGGTTCTCTCTCACATTTCCAAGTCCTGATTTGAGGTCTTGTGTAGGAATCTCAAATTGCCTTGGGTAAGGATCCCATCACATATCTCCAAGCCTTCTTAAGCCAGTAGTCTTGCCTCTGAGATACAAGCCCTAGAGTGAGTGCCTGCTGCTCCCTTTCAAGCTTCTATAACACTGGCCAGCAATGGGCAGGAAACTCAGCTAGTTTAATAGGTATTTGTGGAATTGAAGAGCTTGCCTGATACTGGCTCTTCCCTGATTCCAGACCCCTGACACCAAACACTGTTTGGCTGCCCCACTGGTTTCTGGGTCCCATTTGTACCACATGTGCAACTTGGGAGGGGAAGGGGAAGGCAAGTATAGGGCTGATTTTCCTAAATTATGGTACATCCACTTCTTTGTTCCCTGTGAGAAGGCTGGTCTTAAGTGTGGGCAAGAAAAGTGGCTGCCTTTATGGTGTGATTTCAGAATTCATTCTGCTCAAAAGGGCTTTTCAAATATCAACACCTTCTCTTTCCTGCTCTCTAATATGCAAAAGCCTGCGTGATAAAAACTCTGTTCTCTTTCCTAAGACCAGTATGGTTTAGAAGAGAAGGAAAACAGATTTGATTTGATGGTTGAGAAGCCTGGTTTTGGCGCATGTAATTGGCTGGCTGTAATGAACTTGAGCCAGTTATTTAATCTTCCTGAACCTCAGTTTTCTCATTTATGGAGTGAAATTAATAATACCTACTTGCTTTGTTATGATTTTTTACGACTAAATAAAACAAGGTATAAGATGCCCAGCACCAGGGCCTAAAATGCAACGCTATGAAAGTGGTAACTTAAACTGGTCAGACATGTGCTCCCTAGACTGAATGATTTTATAGACCCTTCCCTGAGACTGATAAGAAGGAGGTAAGAAACCTGGGCCAGGAGGGTCAGAATTCAGCCATCCCTGGGTGAAAAAGGACAAGAAGCAGGTTGCCTTCACATTCTGCTTAAGGCCTGTCCTGCCTAATGGTTTGCATTTGTGAAAATATTCGTCTGGGATTATGAATGCAACATGAAGCCATGGAAAAAAAAAGGCATGTTTACATCCTCTGCCAGGGTAATATAAGAATAGACAAAGCAAGTTTTCGAGTCTCTGAATAGTCAGGTGCACTGCCATCAAAATAAATTTTTATTTCTATTCTTTGCTGATAAATTATAGATAAAGGAAGCCACTAAAATACCCTGAAAAGGAAGATTCATATACAAATTAGATACCAGGGACAGATTTCACACTTACTTTGTAGGAGCCATTCTTTCCTTAACTGTGGGTGTTTGGGAAGTTCTTTTATTGTAGCCTTTGTTGCTTACAAGAAGGGGGAAAAAGCTTTAGTATACTCAGGAGAGAATGGTTTTGATTGGAGGCAGTGTTGTTCTCAGTGAGGGCTCACTTTCCTATATTGTAGTGTTTGCTAATATATCACCGAGAAAAGCCATAAGCGGCAGTAAGATAGTCTGATCTGACATACCGCCACTTATGATCGACCTGTTTTTATTACAGGAACGTGGGCAGCCCTATAATTTTTAAAGGGGAAAGTGGAAGATGTTATGCTGGCTACTGTGACTGCTAATGTCCTGATCTAGAAGGTCTTTGTCCTTTCTCATTCATTTCTCCTGTGAAGTCTGAATGGTGGGCTGGATTCAGTACATGCAGGGGGCTGCCAGTGACTTCCTGGGCTCTTGATGTAATCTTGATCGCCCCACTGCAATACCACAGCCTCAGTATAGTGTCATATTCAACCTGAGAATACTCAAGGAGAGAGTATAAACCTTCTACCTCTAAAATTAAAAATAAAAGCATTAAAAATAGTATTTAGTGCTGGTTTGTGGCACTGAATATATAAACTCATTTATTGTTCTGGTAGCCCCAGAGCAAGAACTGTTGCAGTTGCAATGGGTGATATCATCTAAGGTTGTCATGACAACATTAATTTATCATTTCCAAACTTTGGTAGGATTTCACCTTCTGAATCTCCTGGATTGTCTTTAAGTTTATAGTTATTTCTCATTTATTAAGGCGAGGCATATTTAGCTATTGCTTACATAAATGCACTGAGTATCTTCGTGAATTTTACTGATGTGAAATTAGAAGCATAGAAGGTGGGCACTGGAAAGAGATAGTGGATGCTGTGGCCTAACGGTCCCCCCAGAAGAAGGAATCCCTTCCACAGTATCCCAGTCAGCCAGCTGCCGTTCGAACCCTGCCAAGAATGAGGTGGTCACAGTTTTGTGACACTGAGGACTGCTGCCCACGGTAGCCTGCAGTGCTCCTAGATCTTGAGTCCCTTTAGATTTGGACCTTGTCTCATTTGTGGTTGGACCAATACTCATTATCACGCACATCAGTTACTGAAATCTGCCTCCCTGTAGCTTCCCTGTTCATCTCCTATTGCCCTTTGGAGTGCCACAGAATAGTCATGCACCTGAGTGTGGTAGGTCTTCAAATATTTGACCATCGCTATTGTATCTCCTGTTCGAAGTCTTCTCTTTTCAGGCTTACGTGGTTCCAGTGTTTTGGCTGAGATTCGCCATCCTGTTAACACTCTGGTCGCCCACCACTCTGCCTGTGCCATTTTAAAAGCGAGGCATCTTGAACTCAACACCCTGCTCCTGAGTTCTCTCAGTGGCGGAGGACACACGGCTGCAGCTAACTCCCCGTCCAAGGCACCTTCTTTTGCTGATCTGGTCAGATCCTGTGTTGGCCTCCATTTTAAATGAGGGGCAGCACGTTGTTAGTTTATATTCAAAGTCAAGTAAAACTTCCCAGTCTCTTTCTAGATAGCCCCTACAAAGCCAGCTCTCCCGTAGTCTGTATCTGTGCAGTTAACCTTGGGAACACACGTAGAGGACTTTACCTTTATTCTTGTTACATTTTGTCCCATCTCGGCAGATCATTTTTCCTCTCCATCAAGACATTTTTGAATACTAATTTCTAAAAGTGCAATCTCTCAGTGGTACATTTTTCACTTATTTGTCAATTACACTTTTTGAGAAAGGTACTTCCTCTGTCATTGATAAAATGTGGACCAAGACAGAAAGAGCCCTGTATCTTTCTGCAAGAAACTTCTTGACATCCATACATGAATTGTGTTAGCTGTTTTTTGTTTCTTTGTTTGAACTAGTTTGATCATCTCGCACTCGTGTTTACTTTCTTGCCCCCAAGCTCTCTAAGAGGATACAGTTAGGAAAGACTTAGTCAGATGCCTTAGTGGCACTATCGTTATTGATCCACTTGTTGCCAATCATAGAACTATATTACAAAATGAAACGAGATGAATTGGAGTAACTTTTAGATTGCATTCATTTTTCCTTAGAAAAGTTTACTAAAAAACATATGTAAATATTTTTAATTTATTAAAAAATAATTTTGTAAAGTAAATTCATACTTTACCTATAATTTCAATTCACATGAACTTGTTTGGTTCAAAGGAATTGCTTTTTTGTATATCATTCAGTTCTCTTTATGGAATCATTGCTTTGGAAACTAATTGGTGGTGGGACAGGAAATCACTCCTTAGGTGTCACTCCAGCACATCATTATACTCACATCTCCTGGGACAGACAGTAATCAGGCTGAATCATGTCCAAATAGCATGCTGGAGTCTATGTAAATGGATCCATGACAGTTTCACTAACTGTGACCATGACAGAGGATGCACTGATGGCATCATGTCACTAATGGATGTGTTTTCTCCAAATGGAAAATCCTGTATTATTCAAAGAGGGGTTTTTTTCCTTCTCACACAAACTCTTTGACTTTTATATTAATATCAAATGTCTGTCACTTATACATATGGTGTTTGTGTACTATGTTTTGTTTTACTTGTGTACAAAATAGTCTTTTACACACTTTTTACCTTGGACTGGATGGAAAGAAAAAATAATTTGAAAGAATAGTAGCATGAGGAACTTAAATCTGTAATAAGTCAAGGAATAAACTCTTGCTTCTTAAAAATACTACTCTTTGGTAGTGCTTTAGATTTTCCAAAATACTCTCACAAGTTTTTTTTGAAAAACGTTTTTGCTGACTGTAAAAATAATTGCATACTCGTTGAATTTGGAAAAAGTACTGAAATGGATAAAAGAGAATTAAAAGTCAGCTAAAATTTCACCACCCAGAGATTGTCATTGTTAGTATCTGGTGTGTTTTCCTTCCAGACGTGGATGTATGTGTAGTTGTGAGTATGTGCATACGTGTGTGTGTGTGTTTAAACTAGCTTCATGGTGGACCTAGGCAGTTTGTACTGAGCAATCAGTGTGACATAGTAGTTAAAAGTGCTTTGGAATCAGACACTTGGAGATTTCAGTCCTGGCTATGCTACTCATGTAGTGACTGTAAATTGCTTAAACTATCAAAACTTCAATTTCTACTTCTATAAAATAGGGATAATAATAGCATGTATCTAGTAGGTTTATTGTAAGAATTAATAAAATAATGAATGTAAAGTACATAGCATGGTGCATGCCTCATAGTAAATGCTCAGTAAATGTGAGCTATTATTGTTATTATACAGGTTTTCTTGTCTGTTTTCCTCACTTAAATTCTAGGGTAGTAATTTCTCTTGTCAAAAAATGTTATTTGAGAAATATTTGGAAAGACTGCATACATTTCAATATGTGAATGTACCTTAATGTAATCATTTCCCTATGCTTAGACCATTTCCAGTTCTTTGCTGTCATAAAGAGCAGCACAGTTAATATCCTTTACATTTTTTGTGTGCATAGACAACAAAATGAATTACTAATGGCATTTTACAGAGAGGCAGAAAAAAATGATCAATTCTTTAGTATCTCCTTAATATGCCAGGTTATATGCTTGGTTTTTTAATCTCAAAATTCTCATTGAACTCTTCCACGACCCCGTTGAGGTACATCTGTTACCCCTATTTTTGGATGAAAAAGCTCTGAGGGGAGACAAGTAGTTTGCCCAAGGTCACAGAGATAGTGGTGGTAGAGATGGTATTTGAAGCCAGCTGTCTGATTTCAAAGCTTAAGCGTTTCCATTCTGGCAGGCAGTTCATGCCTATCTTTTTAAGGCTGGCGGCATGAATAGTTACCATTGTGCTTTTCACAAAATGTCACTTGGTGCCACATAAAAGATAGGACACTTGGCTGGAACTCTGGGCTTACTCAATATAGTACCTCTTGTGTGCGTATGTTCTTATATGTTTTGGAATCAAGCCTCATTAAAATAAGGTGCTAACTAAAGGAAATCAAACATTGGTATGATGATTTGATGAAAGCAAACCTCAGGGAAGAAAACATTTATTTAGTCAAAAGCACAAAAGTCATCTTTGTTTTAGTTGGATGGACTAGGCCAGAATTACTTATCTCGCTAGGAATCAGAGTATTTCACACAAATCAGTATAGGAATTAAACAGTAACAGCCAAAGTAAATTGATGCTGTCAAAAGGGGTTATAAGTTTCATTACTTGTATATTAGGGGTTGAAAGGAAAAATCTTTAGCCTTAGTTGTAAGATGCTACATCAGGAAAGAGCTGTAACAGTTGCTGTAGGTATAAGTATAGGTATAGGGGAGACATAACATTTACTGGGACAAACCCCCAAAGAATTATTTGGTGAACTGACAGGTTGTCTTTAAAAAGTCAGCCATTCGGAACATTTATCTTGGCAGCTCTCAAATCTGACTCACAGCGTGTAGTGTGGCAGTCAATTTTTGAAGGAAAAACGCATAATTAATATGAAAATCAAGGTATAAGGTATTGCCAGTCAGTACCCAACACACAGTTTCTTAGAACAAAGGAGCAATTGAAGTTGTCTTTTAATAGGGTAATCCTGGTTTGTCATTTTGTAGGTTTCAGTTCTTAGTAAAAATGAAAGAAAGAAAAACCCCTAGTAGTAATATTTCATATCCAAGAGCTACTTTGTTGCAGAGCTCATACCCAACTCTTGTCTAGTCAAGAAAGTTATCTTTGGTTTTTGAGTTCTTGAATTTTCATAGCCCTTGAGCTTACACATTTGCCTTAGAAGTGTCCCAGCGTTCCTTCGGTCATTTTAGTTCTTACAAGGGAGGAACAGTGTCCGTCGTAGCCCAATGACTAAGAAGGTTTGTATCGACACAGCACGCCCACCAGCTTGGCCTGTGGAGAGTCTGTGCCCCATCGTGGTTTGCAGGTGGGAAGGGCCCAGCGAGTTCAGTTTGGGCTTGCTGCACAGCTAGTGAGTAGGTAGAACTGTGCACAAGACGGTGGGTGTGAATCTGTGGATGGGATCCGAGATGTGACTCCATGCAGCGCGCGCTCCGTAGCTGTCTAACACTAGGCAAAGTGCTTTACTGTCTCTGAGTCTCAGCTCCCTCTGCTCTCACGCAGAGATAATGACTCCTGCACAAAGGTCATAGGGAGGATTAAATGCATTGAGCAAACCAGTGGGTGAACTCAAAAGTGCTTTCATGGTTAGCTCCCAAGTTATTAATTAATGGCCACAGGTCGTGCCTCCCAAGGAGAAGCCGATTTACCATTTAAAATATTTTCAAATGAATAATGGGAATATTTGTAAAATATATATTTGTAATATTTGTAAAATATATGTAAATATAATATATGTAATATATTATATGTAATATATGTAATATTTGTAAAATATATGTAAAAATACACCACTCCTGGGGCTAACCTCTCCAGACCCTCCTAACTCTTTGCTTATACTCTATCCAATAATAAAGGGACAGGCCCTTTCTCTGCCCAGGAAGCCCCCAGTGCCCAGCGAGCTTGGCATCTCTCAGAGCTTAACTAGTCACTCCCATGGCACATCCCTCGATGAGGGAAGGAAGCCCTTGGCATCAGTAGGTGGTTCCTTTGAACACAGAACAGACCTTTATAAAAATAGCCATTTAGGTCTATTATGTTGTTCCAAGATAGAAGCAAAACTTGTATATTTGATGCATTATTTTAGCTTTCAACTAAAAAAAGGCTCACAATAAAAGACTATCAGATAGAAAAGCATATTCCAACAGGGTTGCATTATAAACAATGATAGGAAACTCTTTGATTATTAAAGCAATCATTTTGCCAGAGGGGAGAATGAAAGAGAAGAAGTTAGGAATTTTGACACTGAACATCACGCCTACTTTCCTGAAGTCTCCTGTGGTTTTCCCCCAGCCCCTGGTAACGTAAGCAAGGGCTCAGAAACTGCCTTTGAGTCAGGCTGCCAGAGAGTCAATCCCACTCCAGGGGCTGCGCTCATTCCCTTTCCCCTGGGGCTGCTGCCGCTAACCTGCCTTCACTTCCTTGCCTCCCAGGTGGTCGTGGTCCCCTTTCTCTCTGTCCTTTAAAAGGACAGGATTTGTTCATTGGCCACCCCAGCCTGGGCTCACTGTAGGACCCTTATGAAGGTGCTTCAGGTACTTAATGACTGAAATATCTCCGTGGCATTCCTCGGAGATCGGCGGGGTGTGGGTCAACCAAGTGCTGGATGTTTTATACAGACCCCCATGAACACTTAGCAGTAGGGAGCCAACAGAGGGCCCACGGAGCCCCGGACTCCTTGAGCCCGCTAGCTGGGAATGCTAACCCTGCTTGCTATACTCATCTTGAATCAATTTCTAAATTTTGTTTCTCCTTCTATGCAGGAAACTATTCTGAATTTCCCTTATTTGCTTTGGTACCGCATTTCATTCAGCTCATTTCTTCATCAGCTATGTTTTGAGCGTCTGCTCTGTACTAGGCAAAGTGAGAGGAACAAAAAGCAACCAAATGTTGAAAAGGAGAGAACAGTTCACACCTCACGTAGAAAGCAAAACATGCCTCCAGGGTTGAGAGAGAAGGAGAGGTTAAGTATGTCATGATTTTTTTTTTTTTTGAGCTGTACTTTCTACAATAAATTGTACTGCCTAAAAATCTATACCAGTATTCATTTATGTAGCAAATCCCATTGTAGTGAGAAGTCCTGTTATCTATGATTGGGACAAGCATCATTTAGAACACAATTTTAGGGCAGCAGAAGACTTTGGACCATCCCTTGGAGTGAGTTGAAGTGGGATTTGACCTATATATCAAGCTTTTCCTTGATATTTTTCATTTCCATGTGTCAACAAATACTTGACTTGATACTAAAGCCAGTTAAATCAATATTTCTTGCTGTAGTCAGGTACAGCAACATATAACCAAGGGCAACATACCCCCACCAGCCGTATTCTGTTAGGTACATGTATTTTATCCTAAACCTACTTGACTGAACTACTTTCACATGAATAGGATGAAAATATCAACATAACTACCATTAAAAAAAGAGAAAAGCCAGAGAATCCCTGATCTAGTCCCTCGCCCTTCATTTAAGCAATCCCATAGTTTATTTTGCTCACTTTCATCATAAGGAATGACAATATGGAAAAGATCTTGATTGTGGTAGCTGTGGTTTCTTTCTCTTTTCTCTAAAGTGTTCACTGTAACCCATTCTCCCAACTCCCATCCCAACCAGAGGATTTCTGAACACAGCCGCAAAGTGGCAAATACCAGTAAACCCAAGAGTCTCAGACTGTAGGAATCTAATCAATGTGATGAAAGGGAGAGTGAGGTGGAAGCCTCTTACTTACCCTTTTTCTGAACTTTTAATTGCTAGAAATTTTCTGAAAATTATGTAGTAAAAACTCAGTGTTTCCATAAACAAACGGCCTGAAGCATCAATTTATAAACACCAACAAATTTATTTACTGTTATTAGAAGAGCCTAACTTCTCTTGCCTGTGTACTGTAAATGGAAGAGTGACTGTCATTTATTGGGCTCCTACTCTGTGCTAAGCATTTACAACATCTCACCTCTAACAGTCAAAATGATGCTTTAAGCACGTATTATTATTTCCATTTCATGTTCAACTTCGGCTGCTGAGTAACTTAACTGAAGGCACCAAGCTAGAAAGGGTGTAAGCAGGGATTTGAACCCAAGTTTGTCTGGTTCCAAAGCCTTTTCACTTTTTACATCAGGAATCTTGAGAGTGTAAAAAGATTTTTTTTTCAAATTGTTAAAGTTACACGTGCTCATTATAGGAAGTTTGGAAAGCAGACAAAATTATAAAGAAGAAAAAAATCACTCAAATTCTTCACCCCGGGGATGATCACTACTAAAATTTTATTTTATTTTTCTTTCTAGGCTTAAGAAAGCTATAGTTTATATATCCAAGAGGGTATTGTTCCTCAGAGCTGTCATCCTTGAAGTTTATTCATGTTCTCTAACAATGTTGCCATTGCTGAAAGCATTTTTGAGGACAATTTAGGAATTAAATTCTCTGTAGACTCCCATGCACTGGGTACTTCGGTAGAGACATAGCAAAGAGGGAGTATCCATTACCTAAATACCTGTCAAAAGAATACATTTTTATGTTCTACCTTTTTGTGCCTTCTAATGTTATATACTGCAAATATTTGACCATCCTGTAAAGAATACCCTCATTGCCCTCTCTAAGAACCATAAACATCTTCTGCAACTTCAATTGTGGTAGGAGATGGAATTTACCAAAATGCTGCTTCCTCCCATGTCAAAGATTGATGGACATTTTGGCTTATGTTTAAAAGTCTTTATTAAAAATTAAATCAATAAATGTTTAATGTCTCATTTGACAACTCATGTTATTTGTTCCATTGTCCACAACAATGTTTGCCTTTTGTGGTACATAAAGAAAATCAAAGAATTGTTTTTGTCAGAGTTGGAAAAGCACATTTTAAAATCAATTTCTTTTTAATGGAAGTGTTATACTCACTGAATTATTTCCCTCCAAGGAGTTTCTGTAAAAGCAAATATATCTTAAGTGTGATGAACTGATCTTTAAATACAGTCGGTAGCATCTTTTGTCGAAGGGTTTCGCAAAGAAGCAGGCACGCGTGCGCACTCACACACACATACATAAAAGATCGCTATCAAAATGGCCATTGGTATACTTTATCAAAGTGAAGAACGTCAAGTAATTAAGTGCCGGCTGAGTTCTCATCTCTTTGGTTTATTGCACACAACACTATTACTTTCAGAAAACAAACCTAACCCTCAGCTCAAGCATCTCCCTGGTTGTCTGGCTTGTGCCTTATTTTTCACAGACATTCTTATCTGCCCCATAAGGTTAGCATGCCACCCCCTTCCCAGATTGCCGGGCACCTGGGACACCGGGACCCTGGGTCCTAAGATTGGTGCAGAGTCCTTCGGGGCCACACCCAGAGCCCCGATGGGGGCCCACCGGGCACGCGCAGGTGTCCTAAGGGCTGCCCTCTTCCCTGGTCTTCCGATTGCCGAGATTTCCCGTGGTGAGACTTCATCGTGCTCTCAGAGCTCATTACAAAGTGTAGGCTTTGTCTTGTTTTTCAATCCTGGGCGCTATTCATAGTGCCTGGCATTGTGCTCAGTCAGTGTGTTAGAGAAACGAAGGGTTACAATATATTCTCGCAGAAATGGACTGTTCGGAGGAAAGGGAGTCTGATTACAAGAGAGTCAGAATAGAATGGTGGATTCGAATCTCAGGGCTTAAGGGCCTCTAGGTCAGTCCTCTCACTTAAAGATGAAAACCGGAGAGGTCAGCTGACTTGGAAAAGGTCACCTAGAGAGATGGCATCAAGCCAGGCACAGCATCCAGCATCCTGAGGTCCTGTCCCATCCTTCCCAGTGCTCCCTCCTGTCCTCGCTCCCCGGTTGTTTCATGGAGGTTGAGCTGACTTTGCAGGATCAGTGACCAGAGCATTTGAAGCCCCACGCGGTGCTTAACAGAGCAACGGATGCAGAGGGGTTCTCAGGGAACGCTTGAAGAGATTGTTGACTTAGTGAGTGATTGCCTGGTTGACTTAGGAGCCCAGCACCTGTCTCTGTGCCTAAGTGGTTACTAGCTGAATGGTGAGTTCCCTGGGCTTGTGTGGATATTACAGGCTGTGTTTTGGAAAGGAGATCATTACAGAAACAATAATGATAATAACAGTAACTAACATTTATTTGTGATAAATTAGGCAGGATATCCCTGTGGTTTAAAGTCTAGGCCCTGTGGTCAGATGGTCACAGAATCCCAGCTCCATCACTTGCCTTGTATATATATATATATATATGTATATATATATATATGTATATGTATATTTTTTAGATATTGGGGGTAGGAGTTTATTAATTAATTTATTTACTTTTGCTGTGTTGGGTCTTCGTTTCTGTGCGAGGGCTTTCTCTAGTTGTGGCAAGCGGGGGCCGCTCTTCATCGCGGTGCGCGGGCCTCTCACTATCGCGGCCTCTCTTATTGCGGAGCACAGGCTCCAGACGCGCAGGCTCAGTAGTTGTGGCTCACGGGCCTAGTTGCTCCGCGGCATGTGGGATCCTCCCAGACCAGGGCTCGAACCCGTGTCCCCTGCATTAGCAGGCAGATTCTCAACCACTGCGCCACCAGGGAAGCCCCTTGTATATTTTTATGAGACAGGTGCTTTCACCTTTTGGCGCCTCATTTTCTGTATCTGCAAAATGCCAGTGGTAATAGTGCCTACCTCAGAGTATCGCAGTTAACCCACTGAGGCCCTAGAACAACGCCAAGCACCTTGTAAGAAAGTAATAAATGTTAGCTGTTGTTATTAAAATATCACTACTATGTGTGCCAAATTCATTGCACAAATTATATACTATCCAGTCTTCCCAACATCTCTGTGAGGAAGCTACTATTACTGATATTGTCCCCCATTTTACAGTTGAGTAAACTGAGGCTTTAAGTCACAGGTAAGACCCAATTCCTTGTCTGCCTGACTCCAGAGCCTGTGCTTGGGTGTGGGTGTGAGGGAGATGAGTGGTGTGGCTTTGAAATGTGAGATCTGACTTCCCAAATTTCTTTTCCTCCTAGAGCACTGCAGACTCTGACCACTGTCAGGAATATCTCCGTGGATTCCCAGGTAAGTAGAGCTGATCCCTCCCTTCTCTGTATCCTCCTGCTGCCCACATGGCTGGCTGCCCCTGCACCTGCAGCTGACTCCCACAGCTCTTGTCACAGTCTGTCAGCCTTTCAGGATTTTAGCACCACAGTGCTCCTGTCTAGGTGTACAGACGGAAGAGACAAGTCGCTCATGATGGGGTGGGGGATGGGGGTTGGAGGCAAGGAGCAGAGGACTGGAAGCAGTCCTCCCCCACCCACCTGTGCCCTCTCCACCTACATCACCTACATCGACGTTTCTATGGATTTCTGTAGTTTCATGCATGCGAAATACCTCAAAGTACCAGGGGAGAAAAGTCTTTATTTATAGAGATCGTTGTGTTGTAGAAAGGAATTATGGTTAAGAGTGATGGGCTCTGGGGCCAGACTACTTGGCTTTCCCTCCTTGAAGTGATGACCATTTTTGCTGTTGTCGAAGAACTTGGTCCAGTGAATCTGGAAGTCTGGCTTGCAGTCGTCAGTGCTCACTCAGTGTTGAGTGGGGAGTGGAAGGACACAGACTTTTGAGCCAGACAGCCTGGCTTTGAATCTTGCTTCTGCTGCCTAGTAACTGTACGGTCTCTGCATGTCACCTGCCTCTCTGAGCCTCAGTTTCCTTCTCTTTAATATGGGGATGATTATACCCATCTTGCAGAGTTGTTGGGATATTTCTAGCTCATGTATGTAAAGTGGACTATATAAGATTGACCTTCAGTTAAATGGTAATTATTATTGTTATCAGTTATTGGTATTTGACTGGGTTCATCACAAGTATTTGTTGGAGGGGAAGCATGTTGTTATTTTTCGTTCCTCATACTTTACAAAAATATTTTTATTTTTTTCCCCCCAGCAGTCTTGCTTGTTTAAAGTAATTTGCTTAGCAAGCCATTTTTCACTGTGAAAAGATCACCTCTGGTCTAGATCCTGTCAAATGATTGTAAATTCCAAATTGAATTAGTCCAAAATAATGAGGTCTTATTGTACCTGGATGTTTCCATGAATGTTTAAACTTGATTCTTTTTACATAACCCTGAAACTTCAGTAGTAAGATGACTGTAACTTTTTGAAAAGAGCCATTAACGTTGGTTGTTTTCCATGAATGGAATAGAATACTTTACTTCCTTATATCTGAAATCTGAATCACCACGAAAACATTTTCTTTATTGTTGTTCAAAGAGAATTATTATGGAAACTACTGGTTGATTCTTCCTCTCTGTCTCTGTCTCTGTCTCTCTCTCTCTCTCACACACACACACACACACACACACACACCCCTTAGTTTTTCTTTCACACACACACACACACACACACACACACACACACACACACACACAGCTTAGTTTTTCTTTCCATTAGGCAACTGAAGAGTTACTATGTAAATTCTGGCAGCCTTCTCCCCATCAGACAAGCAAGGGCACAATCAATTCCTGTTTTCTTGGAACGTACCAGATAATCAGAAGCTCTGATTATTCTGATGGAAGGCAACAAACAGCTTGATGGAAAGACGTACCAACTGAAAACAATTCTGATCATATTTTTGTCAGGAGAATGAGATGCCTCCAGCTGCCTGTCACTCATTATATTAGAGGTAGAAAGCAGGAACGTTTTGGCCTGCGAAAGATTACGGTTGTCTCACGCTGGAACGCCGGTTTTACTGGCTGCTCATCCCCGAACAGTGACATTGGACGTCCATTCTGTAACTCATCTTGCCAGTCGGTCGTAGTCTCAAACCCATGTCACATGAGCACACTTAAGGAATTTTCTAATTATAGTTCAAAGTCTTTACTTTTATCTTTTTACGCTCATTCTGCAGACATCACTGATTGAAATGATTTCTCCCTCAGCATAATCCTATTGCCGGCAGTCACAAAAGAACAGGGAGATGGCAAATGAAACCCACAGTAACTGAAGAGGTGTCCGAATTCAATTAGGAAGCGACCTCTCCCATGCGGACGCATAAGCCATCTAAATGCATTTTAATTGTGAGCTGTGGTACTTATCTGGCCATGTTTATTTGGGATGCAAGTGCCAAAGCTGGATTTAGACCAGAACTCCAGATCTTCAAGCTCTAACGACTAATTTGGGTATCCATCGAATCCCTTAATTCATTTCTTAATTAGTTCTCCCAGAATTAGAGTTGCTTGGTTACAATCATTTCCACAAAAATTTCCAATAAAAACAAACGTACATAGATTTTTTTTCCCCCTTTGGTTCACACATTTGCCCTGGTCTTAAAGAACTATTCTTCTTGGTAATCAAAATTATAACAACAATGACAACAACAAAACTAACATGTTGCCAGGCAGTAGAGTGTGAACTGAGGCACCAGGAACCAGTTTGATTCCCAACTCAACTACTTACAGCCATGGGACCTGGGTCAAGTTACTTTCCCTCTCTGGGCTTCAGTTTCCTTTTATAAAATGGGAAGGATAATAGTACATAGCTCATAGGGTTGTTTTAAGGATTAAAAAGGCATTGCGGGCTTCCCTGGTGGCGCAGTGGTTGAGAGTCCGCCTGCCGATGCAGGGGACATGGGTTCGTGCCCCGGTCCGGGAAGATCCCACATGCTGCGGAGCGGCTGGGCCCGTGAGCCATGGCCCCTGAGCCTGCACGCCCGGAGACTGTGCTCCGCAACGGGAGAGGCCGCAACAGTGAGAGGCCCACGTACCACACACACACAAAAAACAGAATAAAAAAGGCATTGCATGTAAGAACTAATAGGCAGTCAGTGCCTGGCATTATCATAGATGCTAGTTATTATGTTTTTTGTCAATAAGACAGTGGGAGACGGAGGAGCAGATTTGCTGGTGCCACAATGTTGTCATCCAAGTATGTCCCATTTCTGTAGTCCATTTGGAGATCACTCATGATGGTCATGAAACATTGGAGACTCTGAGGTTGGAATTAATCTCTATTGTTTGTATTTGTACTCCTCAGTTTAGCTCAGATTAACATTTTTGACTTTCCATGCTTGATCAATATGAGTGCTAACTTGAAACCTTTTGGTGCAAACTTGCTTTAAAATTTGAATGAACATTTTGTTCTCTCAGTAGACACAATATTGGCCCTCATTAAAAGGAAAAATGCAATTACAGTATGTAAAAAATATATATGTGGTGGGGAAAGGAGATTTGGGGGTATTGGCTTCAGTAAATTATTGGAAATTTTCAGACTATTTTTTAACAGAGTTAAATGCATTTAATGTCTCGGTTCAAATTTAGTCAGTGTGCAGAAGTGAAAGTCTAGGGAAAGATAAATCTAGTAATTTAATGAACTTTCCTCATGGCTACATAAGAGTTAGTTTATATTAAAATTGATTTCTAAGTGATTCACTGGAATTAACCTTTCTTAGGTTTTTGTTTTGTTTTGTTTTAGAAACTAAGGTCCCATCCAGCAATTCCACTCTCATGCATGCACAGGTGTGCACTTGTCTGTGTATTCTAGAGAAATGCACACTTGCGTACATCCAGAGATGTGTAAATTGTTCTTAGCAGCATTATTTGTATTCATCTCAAATTAGAAACACAGAATATCCATCAATAGTAGAATGGATGAATAAACGGTGGTGGAATCATAAGGAATTATGATGCCTATAACTATATAGCGGAATATTATGCAGCAATGAAAAAAGAATAGATTAGTGCTACACACAAGAAGAGGGATACATCTTAAGACGTAATGTTAAAAGAAAGAAGATACTAAGTATACATAGCAATTTTATTTCATTTATGTAAAGTATGAAAACAGACAAAACTAAACTCTGTTGCTAAGGGTTACAGACATAAGTGGCCAGGAATTTATTACTGAAAGAATCAGGATAGTGGTTCCCTCTGAAAGGCATGCTGGGGGAGAGAGAGGAGTTGCGGGGCTCCTGCAAGTGCTGACAATGTTCTGGTTTTTGACAGGGGCTGGCAGTTGCATGGGTAATACACAGTATATACATCAAACATTAATGTTTCATGTGCTTTTCTGGTTGTGGCTTAGAGTTGATAATTTTAAAAGTTTTTAAAAAGGCAAAATAAACTCTTTCCAACCCAGGTTGGTTTATCCTTATCCTGCATAGTTTTAGGCCAAGAGATTCCTGTGATTATAAGTGACTCTAGAAGTAAACTACTGCCTCACTGCCTGGCAAAGTGGCCTCCAAGATAGGATATGTACCCACAGGGAGCTCTTGAGAAGATTCATTTGGTTGAGAAAGACAGTGATTAGAATTTTCATTTACATTCATTTTATTATCATGAAGCATTATGATAACAGATGGTGACTATATTGGCACTGGCATCATTCCTGGGTCCACGTGTCAAATGGTCGAGTATCACCTGGAGGGAGGGAGGTGAGGCCTCCTCTTCACAGTGGCTTCCCCTCTGGCTCATCTGCTTTGGTTATTTTGCGGAATATATCATGCCTGGTCAACTGTATTTACAAATTCTGTGTTTTAGTTTTAACAAACCCTCACAGAGTCTTAAAAAGATTCTACAAAGAATTCCCATAAATTGAAGATAATTTTAATATTGCAAGCAACAAGAAAATGTCAAAGTTTAACATGAACTCTGTCGGCCCTGTTATGAGATTATGACAGTGTTCATCTAATCCGATCTTGCAAGAAGCTGGCCACCAAAATTCTAAATTATCTGGAAGACGTACAGATTTATATCCACTGTGGTTAATTAGTCATGAATCTCGTCCTGGGTGTATTTGACTTGAGACATCATGGTTAGCAAAATAGTACATCAATTCTGTCATTCTATTCTATTTTTTTATGTTTTATAATGTATATACAGTAATACATGTATATGAATTACAACAAACGATTATATATAGTTAGTACAATAATACATATATATGAATCGTAAACAAACAGCCAAACCTTTTTTTGTTCAAACATGTAAGATGAAAATACCTTGGACGCCACTGCTCTGTAGTTCAAAGGCTACTCCCTGCTAATAGTTAAAATGTGTAGGAGAAGATAAACTTACTATCCGTGTCAAAAAGAGGCACTTCTTGGTCTTAATGTTTTTATTGACAAATATCATCATAAGGCAATAGTTTATATTTTTTACTTTATTAAGACTTTCCCCAAGCCCTTGGTTTGGAGTTGGGTAGGAAAAAATGAAAAGATGTATATACTCAGAATAGCTCTGTTTTTCTGTTTTGCTTATATTCCCTGTAAGATTCCTTTATGGTTACATATATACACACACACCGAGGTGTAGTGGGAAGGGTGCTTGACCAGCATTCAGGAGACCTGGTTCTAAGCCTAGTTCTGCCACTTGCCAGCAATCAGGCCACAGCACAGAGGCAGTACCCTCTCTGAGCTGTCCTTGCCTTTTCTCTCTCCTGAGGGGATAATAACAACCCTTCCCTGGCCCTGACAGTGATCACATGTGAGAGCATCTGTAAAATGGAGTTTCTTACAAACAGAAGGAATTATGGTCCTGTCCCTTCTACTTCACCTTTAACAAAACGTAGCTTCTTATTAAAGTACTAATGTCCTTAACCTACAGGGCTCTTTTGATTGGAAGCTACAGAAACTGACTGGCTAGCTTAAACCAAAACAGAATTATTTTTGAATTGTTTTATTGGCAGGATCCTGGGGCATCTATCGCATTGAAGGAATGGTAGAACCTTCAAACTGCATGAAGGGCCACCACCAGGGAAGGCCTTGCAGACTCGACATAGGGCTTTGTGGGCTCTTCTCTAAGGCATTGCTGTCAGTGTGATGGAGTGCTGATGACGTCTACGTGCTGGGGTTCACAGTTCAAAGTCTGAGTCTCCAAGAAGAGGGAACCTAATTTATCCAACTTAGGTCGATGACCGCCTTTTGACCAGTCAGCCTCAGGTGAGGGGAAAAGGTCACATAGGATAGACAAGGTTCCTGGGAGCTCTAGCCCTGCATGTCTGGGCCATCTCAGGAAATCAGGCATCCCTGTGAGCTTCTGCCTACCACTGGTATTAATGTTTCTATAGTTGCTAATGACTCAACTCTCTTTAAGGGGTTTGAATAAAAGGAATCAAAGAAATTTAAATACGGAAGTATATATGAGCATTTTCTTCAATACATGTCAATGCACCTAACTGAGTCTGGGCTTCTCCTATTTTTCTTGAGGTGAACACTGAAGTTGAAATCACTTTCATTAGATGTTGAAAATTCTCTGTAGGTCCCAAGGGGTCCTTCTGCCCAGGCTGCTTCTCTAAGGTTTGACTCCACTTCTACCTTTAGCTAGTGCTTTACCTCTGGTCAGAAAGAAGGCATTAAATGAATTTTAGGATTCCTAATGCCGATGCAGTCTTCACTGACAGCCTGACTTGACCTAAAATTTTATGCCAATGTGGAAAGAAGGTAAGAGAGGTACACAGAGACTGTGTACCACAAGCAAGTCATCATACCACTAAAGGACCTTAATTTTTTTCTCTTGTGAACCTATTAAAGTATATTGGAATATATCACAGCCATTTCTAGACAGACGTATCCAGCTGTTCCTCACACCAGTGGGTATTTGATACATAGCATTTGTTCTACCAGGGCTCAAGCAGTTACTTATAATATTTTAATAACGGAAATGATGAAAATGTTTATATCCCTGAAAAATCGATGCATATCTTCCCAAACAAGTTAAATATTGCTATCAAATATTGCCCTGGCAAGTCCTAAATAGAGTATTGTCCCCTTTGGAACATTCACTATATAGCTATACAGAGTGCAGAAATTCTTTGTTTTTAAAGCACATACGCATAATGTAAGAACCAAATTTTATGTTGTTAACAGACAGTGAAGTATCTTTATGTAAAAAGAAAAGTTCTTTCTACCACCGAAGAAAGAGAAGTGGTAACAACAATCATTATTTTACCCGGTCTCCATTTTCCCAAGTGCTGAGTTATAATGTAATCTGTGATTTATACTTTTTAAACCAACTCTCAATAGATTACCAACCCAGTGCCTCACACTGGTTAGGTTATGAGGATGATTTATTATTTGTCAGATTATACGTGCTGACCCATGAAATGTTAAACTTGTATTGACAGCTGTTGTCCAAAGGTTTGCAGGTGTCCTGACTAATGCTTTGAAAGACCAGCATTAGCAATAAATCACAGCGTACATAATTTTTCGATAAAGTAGTGGAAAGGATTTTGCCTTCTAGGTCCTCTAAGCTTTGGTATTTGGAAGTTACTTAAACGGGAAATTAAAGTAAAGGGGTAAAACATTCTCAGGCTTTAACTCTTGAATTTTGGGCCAGCCATAGGCAACAGCTAAAGCATCTTGGTAGCTTTGTTCTCCTAACCCTGAGATCTCTTGGCTCTGGGAACTAACGAAGTGCCGAGCATAGGCCTAACTGCATTCCTAGTTACTGAGACAAAAATCTCACAGGAATTTTCCTTTTTTTTCAAAGGAGTACCTTGCGCATTAACATTTTCTGGAATAGCAGAATTGTTTATAAGACTTCTGCAAAGCTTTCTGAAAAGAGAGCTTGAAGAGGGCTCTGGCAGCCAGTTAAGAGGCATGCAGTTGCTCACCTAGAGAGTGACAAAGAGTTAGGGAGAGGAACTCAACAAGTAGGAGAGATGTGGCTTTGTCCTCTAAGCTTGCTCTCTGCTAATGAGTTGATGTTCTCTTTTCTTCTTCTTTCTCTATGGTCTGCTCAAAGATTTAGCAAAATGGTGCATGATCTGTTCAGCTAGCCCCATGGTAGACCATCGGCTGACTGTAAGTTCTGTTCACTAGTATTTCCAGTGCTGTGACTACTGCTTGATACATAAGAAATGTTCCATTAGTATTTGTTGAATGAAGGAATATATTCAGGTAGGTCTTTCTGTGATCTGTATATTGGTGATTTATATATTGGGCCAGATATACTCTGGGCCACATTACTTCTGATCAAGGAATCAGTATCCAAATTTAGTAGACTGGGACCTTCCAGTATGATGGAGAATAAGGGCTTGGAGAAACCCAAACTTGGAACAACCTGAATACTCAGTAGTATTAAAGGAACTGATACAACCTTCCAGGAGGCTTAATTTACTCCAGAAGTTAGCATATCCAGTGAAAAGTTTTAGCTTATCACAGTTTTTCTTAATGTAAATAGGTTTGCAGAGTTCTTACCATACTGACAGTATCAGTTTCAACTTTATAGAATTTTGCTTTTAATAATACATCAGTTGGCACGCACCCAGTGCCAAGACCAAGGGTTAGCTCGCTGCTTCACTTCCTTCCTCCAAGCTGCAACTTCTCTCACAACGCCAGGCAGCTCTCTCCCAAATGTATGCTGTCAGTAATGTAGGAAACCAGATGACCCAAAGAGGGTAAATCAGCACAAATTTATCGTCAGAGCTGAGAGAAAGAACCTCAAAATGAATGCTCTGCTAACTGTAGGTCAGAAATGTTATCTCTGTATCTCAAGGACAGGACGTTTTTGTTTTCTTGGCTGTGTTGGGTCGTTGCTGCGCGCGGGCTTTCTCTAGCTGCAGCGAGCGGGGCTACTCTTCATTGTGGTGGCTTCTCTTGTTGCGGAGCACGGGCTCTAGGCACACGGGCTTCAATAGTCGTGGCATGTGGGCTCAGTAGTTGTGGCTCGCAGGCTCTAGAGCGCAGGCTCAGTAGTTGTAGCACACGGGCTTAGTTGTTTCGTGGCATGTGGGATCTTCCTGGACCAGGGCTCAAACCCATGTCCCCTGCATTGGCAGGCGGAGTCTTAACCACCGCGCCACCATGGAAGTCCCTCAAGGATAGAACATTTAATATAGATTTGGGTACAAAGTACACATCACCCTCCAGGCATGCCCAACTGTGTCAACCAGAAAAATTTCTTTAGTGTTTATAATTTCCCCTTTTTCCTAAATTAAAAAATACTAACGTGAACTCTTGACTCTCAACAACACGTTATTATTGTATATAGGGCAAAGAGTAAATAAGACACTTGCCTAATGACAAAACAGTTCATTTTAACTCAGCAAACTGGGAGTAATATTAGCTTGTTATCTTTTTTCCATGCTTCTTTGTGGAAATAGGCCACAATCATTTTTATTCCATCGTTCTTCATTACCTTATAGCAGGCTTCCTGTTTATGCTATGAAGAGCTGTTTTTAAAGACCCTTGAGGGGTCTTTCAGCTATAGTACCCCTTTACAATATCTGAGGGTTTGGAAATATAGAAACTTCTCTTAATGAAATACGCTTAATGGTCTGTGCAGAGTATTGCAATATTTACACCTAGTTCAGGTAATGTAAATTACATTTAATTAGTCATTCTGGGAAAGTAGTAGATATTTTAGAATAGATTCAGTACCTAGAACCCACTGTTTGCCTATTATGTATAGTACTTCAGATAAAATTCTATGAGGACTATTTATAGATTAAAAAAAGTGTTTGCAGTAGCATAAAGCCAATTCTTAGGGACTCATAATAATACAAAGAACATGTCATGTTGGGGCATGAAAAGCATCCACGTGGGACAGACTTTTATAAAACTTCTTTGTAAACTGTAAAGTGCTGTACAAATGTAATCATTATTTTTACATTTGTGACATGCAGAACTTCTGGGCTGAATGACAGTCCATAACTTTGTGTTTTGATGCTGAATATGTTCCTGTTTCAAGTGAGATTTCCTTCTTCACATGTAACGCTTGTGTCAGAGAATCCCTGAGTTCCTTAATTGGATTCCTTCACACTGTACTTGACTTTTGAACCCTCCAGACCATGCTTGTGCCAGGAGAAGCACACTTCACATGTTGCTTTAGAAGGTGGTATGATTTCTAGGAAGGAACCTCAACCTGCATCACAACTGCAATCTATAGATGACGGCTAAGAGCCCCACCGTGGTCATCTCCCAGTCCCTCCTGCGTACTGGAATAGGACTGAGAAATCACTCATTCCTGGCCTTATGTGGCCCCCCTTTATGGGCCTCTGACATGCCTACTTTTCCAGAACTTCTCTGCCATGACACTCTGCTGCTTTGGTATCTTCTGCAGACTGGTCCTTTTTTGGTAGTTATTCCAGCCGCCTGCGTTTTTTTCCTGCCATCACCGTGCCTTGGTCGGTCGCTCTGTTTCTCTCTGTCCTCCCAACACCACCTTCTCTGCGCTTCCGCCTCCTTTTTTGCCCCCGTGGCTGCAAGAAACTAGAAACAAGAAAATGTGTCCTGGTAGTATTCCTCTGCCCATTTCCCACTGCCCTCTCTCTTCCCTGGGTGAAATTGCTCTTTTCTCCAGCACTCCAGCGTTGCCAGCTGCATCTTTGTTCCCCTCTCTTGCCCGAGAGCTCGCGTGGAGTGGGCGCAGGGGTGGGGGGAGGACTGGCGGGGGGGCACAACCCCTTTCTCCGCGGCTCTAGAAGTGCCTCATTTGTCCGCACCCAGGACCAGGCCATGGGAAACAGACTCCCGGACAGTCACCATGGGCTATACAAATATTACTTCCATTTAGCTTGACCTTTCATTGTGCTCTAAAATGACTGAAAATACTTAAATGGTATGCAGTATGTTTCCGGAAACAAAAATAAATGGGGTTCTTTTAAGAAGCCACACTTGAACTTTTGCCCTTTCCTTCCTTTTTGAGTCATTGTATCCAGTTCAAGGTTTCCTTTTAGCATGTCTTTTTCTTTGGTGAGAAATTGCTAATTTCTGTACTGATAAAATTATGAATCATAGAAGCCACGTAAAGATAAGGATACCTCATCTGGCCTTAAAACACTTAGCTCTGGGAATTGAGTCTTGCGAACATTTCTTAAGTGCCGACTGTGTGGCAGGCACCCGCAGACAGACTGACTAGTTCTGTAACCGCGTTAATGTACTAATTCAACTAATCCTCACAGCGGCCTTGTGAGGTGGGTAGTATTGTTATTTGTCTGTGTTTTAGGATGTAGACACTGAGGCATAGTGAAAACAAGTTAGTTGCCCAAGTTCACACAGTTAGCACGGGCAGGGCCTGGACTTGAACCTCGGGGGTCTGCCTCAGTGCCCACGTTCTTGACTACTGAACTAGCTGCCTAAATGCCTTGAGTGCATCATGTAACCCCTGGGAGCCCGATTCGTCCTCTCTGAGGTGGTACTAGTAACACCTACCTTACTAAATTGTGGGGAGGATCAAATGAAATGATTATTTGAAAGGGCCCAGTGTAGACTGTGAAATGCTAAAACATCAGGGTTAATTTTGGGCTAACTGTCGATAAGATATTTTCTATTAGGTGGGTCTTATTGTTGAATCTGGCCCTTGCTCCTTGGATATACTGCTGGTTCAGATGAAACACTGCGTGTTTGTCTTGAGGGTTTTTTTGAAATTTCAGAAAACCCCAGGTTTCACAATGAAAATGATCCTTTTATTCCTAAATGGTAGCATCTGGGAGTATTTAGAGCATAGGCAAAACTCAGTGTAACACTTTTAACATGCCAAGTAAGTTCAATGACATTCGTTCCCTTTAACCCCTTTAACATTAATGTAGCACTTAACACCCCTCCCTTTTTTTCTAAATCACGCAAAATTTATTTTCTTCCAAGTCTTCTGTTTACTACATACTGAGTACTTGTCATGAAGGGTCCTTCAGTGTATAACATGGGGTCTGGGACCATGCTTTTCAACACGCAGCCCTGAAATAGGAGATATCAGGCAAGATTTAGGCCAATGGAAGAGAGGTGGAAATGGAGCCTAAAGATGAGGATTTAGAAAGACCACAGGCTGGGACTTCCCTGGTGGCACAGTGGTTAAGAATCCGCCTGCCAATGCAGGGGACACGGGTTTGAGCCCTGGTCCAGGAAGATCCCACATGCAACGGAGCAACGAAGCCCGTGCGCCACCACTACTGAGCCTGCGCTCTAGAGCCTGCGAGCCACAACTACTGAGCCTGCATGCCACAACTACTGAAGCCTGCGCGCCTAGAGGCCATACTCTGCAACAAGAGAAGCCACCGCAATGAGAAGCCCGCGCACCACAACAAAGAGTAGCCCCCGCTCACCACAACTAGAGAAAGCCCACATGCAGCCATGAAGACCCAAAACAGCCAAAAACAAATAAATAAATAAATTTATTTTTAAAAAATGGATCTCCATTTCCTTATTAAAAAAAAAATAGAAAGACCATGGGCTGAAAAACCCCATGTTTCAAAATGTGGGACAGGACACCAGAGCCAGACCCCCGAGAGGTCTGATGGGTGGTGCTGGAATAGAGGGAGGACTTGGGAAGAAGCAGAAAGAGGAGACTCAGAAGGACAAGCCGAGCAGGAGATGGGTGTTTCCTGCAGCTGGTCCAGGGGAGATGGAAGCTTCCCTCTTCCCGGTGATGCCCGGCCTGGCTTTCCCTGCTCTCAGGCCCCTCTGTGTGTTTTTGGGTCTCACAATGTTCTCACAAGTCAAGATGCTGGAGCTCTGTGTATTTACAGTCCCTTGGGAGAAGTGAATCCCCAAAGGCCTGAACTTTTGTGATTTATTGGAGCTCTCATACATCCTAGAAATGGAGTTCTTCCTGGTTTCTTACGAGACTTGCATTTCATACCTAGGGCATGCTGTTTGGAGGGTCTTCCAGGCAGGAGTCATGATCATAATGAGTTATTTTTTCCTCTTTTCTGGATAAGAACAATATCCTTGCCATTCAGTTTTCAAAGATAGCAAGCAGTCACGGTAGAAGGATATCCTTATGTTAGGAAAGAAGTTGGCAGCCTCAGTGATGTGAAAATGTCCAATTTAGAAGATACTTTTAAAAAGAAAAGCTGCTTTAAGTCCTTTTTGGAACCAGGTAGAATAAAAATGAATAAATAAAAAATTTAAAGTACAATGTGCAGTCTGACAACACATTCTACTTCTTCTCTTTCGTCTTGTAGGTACTTGTCAATTTTGCCTGAACTTCAGGTGTTGTTTTTATCATTTCCTTAAAATGTCAAACTGCAAACTGGTTCTGCCATCTAATGGGGAGCATAAGCTGGATGATAGATTTTCTAGCTGATGCATGTAATCAGTGCACTACAAGAATGTTGCCAGGGACCAAACATCTAGAATCTCTTTAAGAATATTGGTAAGTGTGTAAAAAGAGTACTTACACAAGAGGGGGAAAAAGACGTCAAATTCCAAAGAAAGAGTCAAAATGGAGTGTATAAGTCAGCCGTGACTGGAAGTAGATAAAGAGAGAGCTTCTAGTAAAAACAATTATCTAATTGATTAAGGTGTTTGCAGTTAACACTCATCAGAATTATAGATAATAGCACATCTATTACACTTCACCAACCCAAGCCTATATGGTTTCTCTTCATGAAGTGCTGAACTGATCAGAGCACTTGATTTGCATGTAACTCAAGTAAATTACACTATTGACTCAATTGGTGGAGGCAATATGTATTTCTAAAAAACCTTTAAAAATGTGTTCACTGTTTTGTCACAGAAGTTTTATTTCTAGGAATTTATGCTAAGGAAATAATTAAAGATATGTGCAAAGGTTTTGGCCACAAAGGTGTCAATCACACCATTGTTCATAATAGGGTAAATAGGAAATTACTTACATGTACAACAATAACAGATTAGTTAAATATATTATGTTACAAATAGTGAAATACTGTTCAGCTACTATAGATGATATAGTTAAATATTGATAATGAAAAGATGTTCATCATATATTGTTAAGTGATAAGATCCCATTATTAAAAAAAACAAGTATGCACAGAATGATCACATTTTGGTAATATATGGATATATTCTTAGAAAATGACCTGGAAATATATTTAAGGATTTTTCTTTTTTACATCTTTATTGGAGTATAATTGCTTTACAATGGTGTGTTAGTTTCTGCTGTATAACAAAGTGAATCAGTTATACATATACATATGTCCCCATATCTCCTCCCTCTTGCATCTCCCTCCCTCCCACCCTCCCTATTCCACCCCTCCAGGCAGTCACAAATCACCGAGCTGATCTCCCTGTGCTATGCGGCTGCTTCCAACTAGCTATCTGCCTTACGTTTGGTAGTGTATATATGTCCATGCCACTCTCTCACTTTGTCACAGCTTACCCTATTTAAGTGTTTTTAAAGTGGTTCTCTGGGTAGTAAGATCCATGAGCATTTCAAATGTTCTTCATTTTTGTGTGTCTTTAATTTCCTACTCTAAACATATACTGCTTTTTCTAATAAGAAAGAACCAACAAAGTTTATTTGTAACTGAAAAGAGGAAAATATGAGTCAAACCATATGAAAATGATGGGTTCTAGACACCTCATGTGATGCTCTTCAGGAGAATATATTTGTAAACGTACTTCAGCTGAATATGCCATGATTTGAGAACAGTAACTGCTCTTTCCTGCACCTGATTTAGCAGAGATTATTAGCTTTCTTCCTAATCTCTGCAAAACGAAGGAACTCAACCTATTAGACCATCTCTGGGGTTTCTTCCTACTCCCAAATGCTAGGTCTGAGAAACTGCTGAGTGGGGGACTTACTGCATTTCTCATAATTACAAGCTGCCGTATGATGAAAGTGTATTATAAGAAGGATTCATCTTATTATTTGTAGTACATTCAAACCAACCCAGTCTGAAAGATTTTTCGTGATTCTGTCTTCTGATGCTTTGGAGAGAGACCTTCACATGATCTAGTTTTTCCATCACTTGTTGATTACCCTAGTTTTGAATGTTTGGGGAGAGCTTACGGTAAGGGTCACATTGCAGGGGAATGTGTTTCAGGGGAACTTCAGCAGTAGGTGGGAAGCAGTTGAAGGAAAGAGTGACAGAGACTTAACCTCCGCTAGAAAATAAAAGTCCCGCCAGCTGTTAACCCTTACAGCCCCTCAGCCTCTTCCTTTGGTATCAAGGAAGGCCTCTGTCTGTCCATACACCCTGGGCCAGGTTTAGCTCAGTGAGGCGAGAGGTCATATATTTTTCTCATTAAGCACTCTTGGCAGATGTCGTGGTATTACAATCAGTTCCTCCTACCTGTAAAAATACAATTTCAGAATGAGTTCACAGTCAACATAGAGGTAAATTACAGTGCACATCTGGCGGGTTGACTTCTTAATTCTGTAACTTCTGAATGGAAGTTGGTGGAAAGACTATTGTGCCACGAGTTAGGAAAGCAAACTGTATTTTGATCCTGGCTCTTCCATGAATTAGTAGAACCTTAGAGTTTTTTTAGGTCCGAGTTTTTCTCCTCTGTAGAGTGAGAGGGTTGAATTCAGTGATTTTCAAGCTTCCTTCCAGTTCTGAAATTATATGAAAATGATTTACAGAGGCCACTTATTGTTGCCTGCATGTCTCTAGACCAAAGGCAGGGTGTCTGTTAACAATCCAGCCTTGTGAGTCCTCAGTCTCTTATCTCCCTTGGTGCAATAAATGCTGTTTTCTTGTTTATCTTGCTTTTCTTGTGCCACACTAAATAATTTCAGAGAGCATCTCATTTTGGCATGCCGTATATCCTCTAATGTATGATGTGTCTTTGTGACTAGTGAAAAAAAATTCTTAATAGCAGCTGCTTCTCTAGTTTTTAAAGCTATCGCCTGAGAACTGAATGTCAATTCAAAGATTCCCATATTTGTTACCATTTCTAACCTAACCTATAGAATTCTAAGGCAAAATTTGAAACAGAAAAATTCCTCCCTTGAGACAGTGAACTCATAAATATGTAGTATGATTTATCCCTATAATTTAAGAAGAAATTAGGATATTTAACATTTTTAGCAACACTTTTTTTTCAGTAACTACACTGAATATGCAAAATTGGGCCGCTGCACATGCCTGCTGATCCTGCACTTTTAATTGTAGATACCGTATTTTAAGATTGAGTAATGATTTCAAATGAATCTACTATAAAAGGAGAATCAGGTTACCCTAATGAAAGATTTTATAAATCAAACACTTGTGTGTTTTTACTTTATCTCTAATTTGTAGACTCCTGTTTTCTATAGTGAGCACAGAAAACCCAACCGAAACAGGCCACAGAGGAGACTACCAGTTGCCCCTCCGACACCCTTTCTTTCCTTCTTCCTTAGTAGCACACCCTGGTTTTATTCAAGGGCATAGCGTGCCCAGCCAAAAGACTGCATTTCCTCGCCTCCCTTGCAGTTAGGGGTAGCCAGTGGAGAGATCGTTAGATGGGACTTTCAGGAAGCCTCTTTGGCGGGGGTTGACCGGGCTGTGATTCTTGACTCCTGCTTCCTCTGTGTTCTTTTGTGTACTCTCCTCTCTGAGCTCGTGTTCACAGGATGGCTGAGGCAGCTTTAGTTCCATCATCCTCTTCCATTCAAGCCTAGCAGAAAGAAAGTCCAATTTCCTAATAGCCTTAAGCAAAGTCCTGGATTGGCTTCTCTTTGGCCCGAGTGACCGTTTGGGGTTTTGTCGAACCCATAACTGAGACATATGGAATGATGTGCTGATGGGTTCATCCTGGGTCATATACCTCACTCCCCACCCTTTCTGGAGGTAGCAAAATGGAGCTTTCGTGGCCAGGAGAAGTGGGAGTGAGTAGATACTGGATGATGACCAAACCACAAATATCCACCCCACCAAATCTGCCAGTTTCTTCTCTGAGTTCTAGTCTCTAGTAATGAGGTAGATGATCATTTGGTTTGCAAAGTTACACTGAATAATGATTTGGTCTTTGGGTTCACTTATGGTAAGTGAAATTGAAGTCTCAAGGCCATACCATAAATCCAGATTAAATATCAAAATATATATCTTTTAGTTTTCCAGATTAATGTCTTGCAATAAGCCATATAACTTCCCTTTTTCATTACCACCCTATTTAATGGCCTTCTAAAAGGGCAGAATCAAAGTTTGCCCAAAAAATGTTTAGACCCCAAATAATTGTATTTTCCAACACAGCTTGTTGATGCAGCAGAGGACATTGTCTCTAAACATAAAGTTATATAACAAGTTAGAGCTAAATGAAATTTAAAATGACTTGTGACAAACCCTGAAAAAGTGGTACTTTAAAATAGTAAAGTCAGCAAGCTGCCTATTGTGTAAACCACAACACCAGTGCTCTGAGTTTAGGTGGAGGAGTTACTGGGCAATGACAAAAAAATATCGTGGTCTGCTGTTTTGTATGAGTGAACATGTAGATGTGATTTGGAAGTGATTTACTGCATGATGGGACACGGTATGCCACAAGACAGATGACTATGGCCACAGTTCTGAAAATGTTGAGATGGCTTTCAACTAGCTTTGGGCAAGGCTGCTTCTTGCAGGAGCCAGTATTGATTTTTCAGAATGCCTCCTAGCTTTTCAGCAGAAGGGCCAATCATGTCAATCCTTTGAAGCTACTGGAAACATCACTGGAGGCTGGATTGCAGAATGCTCTCTTGCAGTGTCCAGGGGACTGGCTACCTGGGCCGAAGATAGTAGGAACAAGAGTGTGGCCCCCATAGTTTAGAGACCTCGGTTTGACACTGGCCCCTCCACGTGTACCAGTAGATGACTTAAGCTCTTGGAGCCTCGATTTCCTCATCTGTAAAATGGGGGTATTTGAGAATCTAGTGAGAAAAGACATGTAAAGCTTCTAGCCCAGTACCTCAGACCTGTCCTAAGTGTTCAATAAATGTTAACTATTTTTCTGTTTTCAGAGTTGCCCCTTGAAAAGAGGGAGGAGTGTTGAGTTTTTCACTCTTTTCTTTTCTCCTGAGTTTCACTAAGAAAAAAAGAAAAGTGTGAGAGTAAAGCAGTTGAGTTTGGGTTAGCTGCACCTGACAATGCTTTTACTTTGTTATATGGATAAATGGAGAGTGGATACGGGCATATCGTAAGTGCCTTAGAGTCCTGTCCTGTACTTTTGATGCAAGTTTGTTGAAAACAGCCTTTTTGGAAGGATGACGTCATTGCATCACATCCAGGAATGGCAACCACCTGCTGTGGGAGCTGCAAGGACCCCGAGAAGTCAGTGAAGCCTCAGGCTGCACGGCACCATGTCAGAGACCCCTGAGACTCTGTCATTTTGCATCTGCTGGGAAGAGTGAGCATCTCAGCATAACAGGACCCTAGGACTGTTAACCCTTCATTTTACAATGAGGGAACTGCAGCCTGGAAAGGAAAAGTAACTCAAAGGCTACATGAAGAGTCAGGGACACAGGTAGGATCTTAAATCCAAGGTTCCTGATGTCCAGGTCAAGGAAATGATGACAGTAGTCCCTAGACTTTCCTGGGTATCCTCAAAACCTCTCCTTCTGGTCTTCTGCTAATTGCTAATCTCATCCAACCACTGAAGGACAGAAATTCATTTCTTTCAGCCAGTTCAGTTTGTTAGAAGCCACCTTACTCCCTCCCCAAATGATCTTCCTATTGTGGCCACTTAACCTGCCACTAATGGAACCCACAACTCCTGCCTAGGGGTCTAAGAGTAGCCCCCATCCTCAGCTTTGAATGGGAGCAGGGCTGGAGGCGTCATGGTTACTATCCAGGCTTCCTCCTCAGCCCCTTGTTTTCAGCCCGGTGCCTCACACTGTCTTCTGTAATGTCTGGTCTCCAGCCTCTTAGCCTTCCTGGGGGTTCTTTGGGGCCCAACTAGCTGGCTTCTCCTTTGTGTTCTTCTCACCTGCCTCTGCTGAGTCAGGTACCACTCCTCTGTTTGCTTTCTATCTTTCAGAATTGTGTCTCAGCTGTTTTTGTCTCCTCTCCCATTTGTTGTCCTTTGGGGCTTATACCTTGTTTATTTCTTTCTCTTTTTTTTTTATTTTGGTCAGAGGATATATTCTTTTTTTTTTTTTTACATCTTTATTGGAGTATAATTGCTTTACAATGGTGTGTTAGTTTCTGCTTCATAACAAAGTGAATCAGTGATACATATGTTCCCATATCTCTTCCCTCTTGCGTCTCCCTCCCTCCCACCCTCCTCTTTCTCTCTTAATACAAGGTTTTAATGTGGACCCAAAGCCAAGTGGATAGTGACTGACCAGGACTGAGAGCAGTTAATTTTTTTTTTTGGAGTGTTGAGGACTTTGGCCTTCAGCAATACAGAGAATGAGTTAAGGAAATCTCAGTTCTTGGGTGTAAGGAGTTATGCTCAGCAAAGAGTGTACCATATGTTCCTTCACTGCCGAGAACCTTCCGAAAAACAAGTCTTATCAGGTTTTGTGTTATCACCAAAAGTTAATCTCCCAGCATGGTTCCCAATCACGTTTATGAAAGTGTTTTGAAAATGAAATGCGCCACTATGAAGTCAATGGCTGCAAGTCAATGAGAACTGCTGAGGGAGAGGCGTGTTTGTATATTTCTTCTGTAGCTGAACACTTGCTGGGAGGAAGCGCACAACATCTCTCGGTATTTGTGTTTTTAGATGCACCAACCAGCAATGGGAAGCTTTCCTCCGGCTGTGTACATACCTGCAATGCAGAGGAAGAAGTGTTTGTTAAGTGAATAAACTTAATGTATGGTAGACGATTTTGTGACTACAGCAACGTGTTTGCAATAAAAACAGTGAAGGCAAGACGCTTTTCAAGATCCTGAGAAAATTAAATGAATGGCACGTATTTTATTTTATCAGGGACTAAAATTTTCCATTAAAAAATAAATATATTAGCCTGTCAGTAACCTTTATCCAACACCTGATGTATTTTAGTTAGTATTCCATTATTCCTGGTGTTCTGACATGCATAATTGTTACCGAAGGGATTCTCTAATATTGTATTCAGAATCCATGGTGGATTTACATAGCCTTAAACTGAAGGAGGAGGCATGAAAAGTTTTGTATTCACTCCTCCCCACACCATCCCTGTAGTGAGGGATTATAAATTGAGTTTTATTTTGATACAAGACATTTCAGCCTTGTGAAAACATAGCTAACAAGAATGTAGACCTTCAGAATGGCCGTCATCAAAAAATCTACAAACAATAAATGCTGGAGGGGGTGTGGAGAAAAGGGAACCCTCTTGCACTGTTGGTGGGAATGTGAATTGATACAGCAACTATGGAGAACAGTATGGAGGTTCCTTAAAAATCTAAAAATAGAACTACCATATGACCCAGCAATCCCACTACTGGGCATATACCCTGAGAAAACCAGAAGTCAAAAAGACACATGCACCCCAATGTTCATTGCAGCACTGTTTACAATAGCCAGGACATGGAAGCAACCTAAGTGTCCATCGACAGATGAATGGATAAAGAAGATGTGGCACATATATACAATGGAATATTACTCAGCCATAAAAGAAACGAAATTGAGTTATTTGTAGTGAGGTGGATGGACCTAGAGTCTGTCATACAGAGTGAAGTTAAGTCAGAAAGAGAAAAACAAATACCGTATGCTAGCACATATATATGGAATCTAAAATAATAAAAAAAAAAGGTTCTGAAGAACCTAGGAGCAGGACAGGGATAAAGATGCAGATGTATAGAAGGGACTTGACGCGGGGAGGGGGAAGGGTAAGCTGGGACGAAGTGAGAGAGTGGCATGGACACATATACACTACCAAATGTCAAATAGATAGCTAGTGGGAAGCAGCCGCATGGCACAGGGAGATCAGCTCGGTGCTTTGTGACCACCTAGAGGGGTGGGATAGGGAGGGTGGGAGGGAGACGCAAGAGGGAGGAGATATGGGGATATATGTATATGTATAGCTGATTCACTTTGTTATACAGCAGAAACTAACACAACACTGTAAAGCAATTATACTCCAATAAAGATGTAAAAAAAAAAAAAAAGCAATAAACGGCTGTAAGAATTCAAAAAAAAGAAAAAGAATGTAGACCTTAGTGTAAAGTGGTCCTGTGGACTTTATTCAGGGAGTACTGGATTCTAGAAGTATCTGAGGAGTTTGGTTAGAAATCCCTGCCCTTTGACAGAGTTCTTTAAGAGGGGGGATCTAGCTCAGTATTGTTCAATTAATGGTTGCTTTCTATTGCCTTTTAACGGATTAAGAATGTTCATGTCTCTTCTCCAGTCTATTTGGCCACCTTTTTGGTTTGGGTCATTGCCCGTTTCAGTGTACATCTCAGCTTCATGTTTATGCGCTTGAAGGAAGAACCAGCGACGGATGCACTCCTGTGTCTGCACCTCTTGCCTAGATGACATTACAATGCCTTATGGTCTACAACCCTAAGAGGTGCACGCTGCATCTGTATTCTCAGTTTGTTTTCTTGTGTGAGCAAAAACTCATGATTTAAAGATGATAGAGAAGGACATACATTTAAAGACGTAAAATAAGTTTTGCCAGCTCTGTATAAAGTACAGAACATTTTGGTTTTGATGCCACTGTATAACCAGTAGAAGTTTAGGAGAAATAAAGACAAACAAGCAATGTTTCCCTCTCTCTCTTAAACATCCTCCCAGATAACAGGTTTAACTAGTATTTTCCCCACTATATTGATCAGTTGCTCTGGCCTTGTGTAGATACAGCTACAGAACGCTCTTGTGAACCTGCTGCCTTTTTTTTTTAAAACCTTTAGCTTTAGAATAGCTGGATTTAATGGCAGGGGGCCTCAGCCTCTGTTCCTGAAGGCTCTTTTCCTCCCACTCCCTTGGAGAGGGAAGCATGATTAATTTCTCCCCTTCCCTTTTGATTATAGGAAAAATCGGGTGCAGGGTAACTCAGCGCCAGCACACCTGAATTCAGGGGGCAGCTCCCTAGACAATTGCTCTCTTGTTCCCAAGTCTCCTGGGCCTGGGGAGCATTGAGGGCAAAAGGGTAATGAATTCATCTAGGTGGTGATAAGAGCTACATTCCAAGAGGATTAACAGCACAAAAACCCCTATTCTAGGAGGAAAAAAAAAAAAACACGGAAAAAGCGGGGGTTGGGGGGGAACACCCACATTGACACACAAACATAGCTGCACAGGGAGCTTTTTAGTGAATGCTCAAAGCCGCATTCCACTTTTAGCTGTCAAAACCCTGAGCTACACTGACAAGAGCATCTACATGTTGTACATGACAGGGACAGTCTTTAAAAGGCCGGGAGCATTCTTGTTCAAAGGAAGGGGCCTGTTTGGTCGTAGTCTTCACTTTGCCCTAAGAATTACGTCTGGCCCCCTATCAACTACCTCCTTGATCAAATCACAGAAACATTTTCAAAATACCTTGATTTCAGACTTTTCAACCTAGAGGAGCGGGAGCGGGGGCGGGGGCGGTGTGGAGGGGAGGGGGAGGAAATGTCCATGTAATTTGCTAACCACATCTGAGAACGGTTCTGCTAATGGAAATGTGGCCACGTAAACTTTCCTAAAACAGCACCAGCACTGCATTGAAATTTAGGATCTTGAGTGTGCAACTCAAGTGGAGGCCCCTATTCATATGTGTTTGGATGGATATATTTGGTGAGACATAAAGGCAGCATCATTTCTGTCTGCTCATCAAGGGCCAGAACCAGCCCACACACATCTGCCTAGCTTTTCCTCCCTGCCTGTTAGGAAAATAAACCTCTCAGTTTTCAAAAGAAGTCACTGCCCCTAAAGAGGAAAACCAGAGCCCATGGCTGTGGTCCCTGGATCTTCTTATCCTCTTCCAAGAGGCCTTCACCATCCCCCACCCCCAATAGCTGTCAGACCCTAAATTTTCAGACTTTAAATCTCAACACACTTTGTCTTCCTGCATCCCTTCTTTCACAAAGAAATCTGACTTACTTTAGCTTATCCCTAAAAAAATAATTCCGAAGGTGTTTGCCACTCAGACACATTGTTCTTGAGAAATAAACAGGTAATCAGCTCTTATGGAAGCAGTGACTTTTACAAGTACCGTGCCAGAGTCTAAAACAGAAATGTACCACACTATTGTAGGAAACGACAGCTTTTACCTTTTCTTGGCCACGCTCTGGTTTTGTCTCCATTTGAGAACATTCCACAAATATCAAAATGGGCCTTTGGTAAAGACACCCCATCCACATTTTGCATGTCTGAATCCGTTGGAAATATACCCTCTTGATGTCATTCAGACTTAATGAAGTTAAACATTTGCCAAGTGAGTTTGTTTTTGAGAGGAGTCGCTTCAGGAAGGCATGTTGGAGCAGACCGAAGCTTAGCTGACCGTGAATAAGTGTTTGCCTACGTCTGTCATTTTATAAACACTGTGAATCATTAGCCCAGACCCCCTCTTTTATCCCAAAGAGGAAAAGATGCATTGGCCAACACCGTGCATTTTAGTGAAGGCTCTTTGTTCTCAGTAGAAACGGATATTGATGCCCCTCACCTTCGTGCAATGAGATGACTTCAGCTTTAGCTCGAGACGCTGGCAGTGGAGCTGTAGGGCTGGTGCAGTTAACCAGACCCAGTTGAGTTGCATGTGGCCATCTCTTACCTGCTTCACTGTCGTGCCTCTGAGATCCTCACCAAAGTGGGAGGCTATTTAGTGCCAAGGATTCTTTTTTTTTTTTTAACATCTTTGTTGGAGTATAATTGCTTTACATTGTTGTGTTAGTTGTTGCTGTATAACAAAGTGAATCAGCTATATATATATGTATATCCCCATATCTCCTCCCTCTTGCGTCTCCCTCCCACCCTCCCTATCCCACCCCTCTAGGTGGTCACAGAGCACCGAGCTGATCTCCCTGTGCTATGCGGCTGCTTCCCACTAGCTATCTATTTTACATTTGGTAGTGTATATATGTCCATGCCACTCTCTCACTTCGTCCCAGCTTACCCTTCCCCCTCCCCACGTCCTCAAGTCCATTCTCTATGCCTGTGTCTTTATTCCTGTCCTGCCCCTAGGTTCTTCAGAACCCTTTTATTTTATTTCTTTTTTAGATTCCATATATATGTGTTAGCATACGGTATTTGTTTTTCTCTTTTTGACTTACTTCACTCTGTATGACTGTCTCTACGTCCATCCACTTCACTACAAATGACCCAATTTCGTTCCTTTTTATGGCTGAGTAATATTCCATTGTATATATGTGCCACATCTTCTTTATCCGTTCACCTGTCAGTGGACACTTAGGTTGCTTCCACGTCCTGGCTATTGTAAATAGTGCTGCAATGAACATTGTAGTGCCAAGGATTCTTGTTAATGTCCTTTCTTCCCATCTTGGGGGGTAGTTTGTAGAAAATACAAATAGCTTTTAACTGTCTGTACATGTATTTTAATGCACTTTCTGGTATACACAAGAAGATGCTTTTGTGTTTAAGAGAAAATAGCCATAAGTTTGTTAGTTATTTACTGTGACTGAAGAAACCAGATTTCAGCAACAAAGGCAGCACCTTTGACGTCTTGCCAGGGTTGTGTTTTGTAGCTAAACATGACATTTAGGAAATGTCAGCTGTGAATGGCTTTTTAAAAAACTAGTAAAGTATGGTTGGATATACGTACAACCCCTGATTTACAAGAACTTGACAAACAAGTTTCCAGGAGACATAAAAGGCTGCCCCTCCTCCACCTCTCCCCTCTCAGGATCCCTTTCATTTCTCCTCTTTGCCTTTCCACTTCCTCCCTCCCATCCCCTCAATGCCAGAGCCATTTCAGCACTGCCATGGAAACTGCCCGTGGAAAAGCTTGGCTACTCTGGAAAAACTGTCGTTTCTAACGTGGAAGAAGCAGCTGAACACAATGGGCACAGTTGGGCTTGACCCCAGAGACAACTCCTGGGCAGACCAGGTGGACACCCCAATATTTTTTCTAATGTGGTAGGAGTCTTTTAAATACCATTTACTTTTATTCATTTGGACTTACAAGTATCCTTTTTTTAAAAAAAAAATGTCCAGATGTCTGTGAGAGAAACGAAGAAAACAACCTTTGTTCATTTGTATGTTTGTGTGAACTGGGTCAAGCTACAGTGGCCACACACACAAACACACAGCTCTCACGTATGCTTAGTGCTTTGTATCTCACTGTTTACAAAGGGTTTCCCCACACGCATCTCTTCTTCACAGCTGCTTTGCAAATGGTGAGACTGGGACTTAGAGAGCTTGAAGTATTTGAGGTGCTGCAAGCAGGACTTTAGAAACTGCAAATTTAAATTCAGAATTGAGTTCTCCTTGCCTTCCATATCCCATTGTGTGTGTATTTCTATACATGTCTGGGTTTTGTATGTACACACACATGATCACATCTCTGCCTTTTTAAATAGTGAAGCAGACACATTTGCAGGTGATCAGCAAACAATTCAGAGAAGCTCAAACCATTTCTTACCTCAATATTCTGCTATTTTATAAGATCCTTATACCTGGAGGGTGAAAATTAGATGACGGGGTTTCATTTCATAAGCGTTAGAGATTGAAAGTACTGCGTGTACCTATAAAACACACTTAAAGCTGAGTGTTAAGATTTTACAACTTGACTGAGAACTATCTATGTAATGGTTGATTAAATAATAAGACTCATGAATTATATCTCTGTTTACAGGCCTAATTCCAACCCTGATAGTATATTTACATCTGTGGTTTTGAATTACTTATAGTAAGTCAGTCCACTCTTAGTAAATGGGTATTATTTGTAGCTACAAAGTATATTTGAATTCCATACCCTAGAGCCAGGTTCATTAGATATTTTCATGTGATAACCTTTCTGATCAGGGCCTAAGTAACACAATTCTGAGATTGAAAATAATAGACATGCATAAAAGTACACTATACAGGTCAATTTATAGTAATAATAATGGTGGCTCTAAACAAATTATCTCACTAGCAGTGAACATACAATGGGAGCGTCATAAGAGATGAACTAATGTCACTTCCTGAGATAGAAAATTCTCACATTTTACATAAAGCCAGAAGTAAAAATGATTCCAAGAAAAAAGCATGTGTTAGGAATTCTAAGAGTTTAGCTTAGAAGGAGGGAAAAAAAATTGGTTTATCACAAACATTGCTATTTTTCCTCCCAAAGTATAGAAACAGTTTCCCTTCTCTGACTCCATGATGTCATGCTCTGAATAAGAAATGGTGAAGGAAATGGAATTATACAAATGAAAGATAAACTTACCAATTAGATTTAATAGGAAATGAAAATCTGAAAACAAACTCGGTAAATATCTAATAAAACCTTAAGGATCATGGAATTATTATTTGCTAGAATCTTGTTTTGATTAGAATTGTGTAAAGTTCTACCTGAATATTTCTTGAAAACTATAGTATATCATCTTCTAACATTCTTAACAGATGTTGTAAGTTTTTCCATTCACTTTTATTGTATGGCCAGGTTTTTGGGTTTTTTTGACCTATGTTGACCCTTGTAATCTGCCTCACTGGGATGGGTTACTACTATTCCTGATGGCGATCTCATTGGCAGAATCTATAGAATTATGCTTTGGGCTCTGCCGCAGTCTTTAGCGCTGCTACTTAAGTGAGACCACTGAAAAATGAAGCCAAGCCTAGAGTGTGTTGAAAAGACTCTCCCTATCTGAACAGGGCAGGAGTTTGCAGGCTGTGACTCCCTTACCCTCTCACTTTCTTTGGAGGCAGGGAGGCAGTTACAGACACCAGCAGTTTCTGCCTAAAAACCTGGCAAGGAGAAAAAGCAACTATGTAACTGATGTGAGTTATTTTATTAAATGCCTCTTTTCTTCATTTAAACAGGATTTGAAAAGCCAACCCAGACCAAATTACTTTTTCCATACTTTAATACACCCTGGATAAATTTTAAAGCACAGGTTGTATTTTATATAATAAGAAGAGGGAAACTTTATTCCTATTTCGCGTGAAATGACAAGTACGGTGACTTGGTTTAGATCCGTTTACCTTCAAGTAGACCATCGTCACGTTAACCGTGAGCTAGCACTGGGTTTTAAAGTCTTTGTAGTTAATTTGAAGGCATCAATATATGTACAGCAGCAGTACCTGTCTCAAAGTGCACTGCAGACATCATCTTTGAGAAATGACAAGGATAATCAGTTTGGCTTCATAGCTGAAGGCACCTGAGCACACAGAGCCCGGGAGAGACTTGCTTAATCACTGAGACAAGGAAACTGCCCTCGTGTCAAGCAGCTAATGTTCTGTCACTTGCCAGACATTCCTGCTAAAGATTCATGTTCTGAAATGTACATGAACCAACTAGACGCACAAACTATGTGGTCTGGATTAAATAATATCTGCCTGAAAGGAAAGAAGTGAAGTTAGCCAGAAGGCCAGATGGCAGCTGTATTTTCTGCAGAACTCTATTTGGAAAGTGAGCTTTATGTAATTTTTGGTCATTTCTTACCATCTTAGGAGACCACTTTCAGAATGAGTCATTGAGGGATAAAGCACACAGGTTTCGAAAAAATGAGCTGCACAGACATAGGCATGTCATATAACCTGTCCACAGAATTATAGCTATTTGGTGAAAATGCTTGGATTTCTTTCTCTTCCAGCATTGTTATGACCTACTCCTCTATCCTATCTTTTTTACTATTCAGCAGGCTAAATTACCCCAGAGCTAAACTCCGTAGCTTACAATACTGTGGAGTTCACATAAAGGAAAAATGGGGCTGAAAAGGTCATGGACTTATTACTAGTGTTGTCTTTGACTAGATTGTTCACCCAAGTGCAGAAAACCAGCAGTTCTCAACTGCATACACTCAAACGTGATGTTTCCTTTCTTTTTGAGGCAGAGTGCCATTTCTAAATTGCATCTTCCAGCAAACTAGGTACCTTGGACTCATGAAGATTTAGTTCATGTTCTGTGTTTAAGAATTTTACTTTGAGGTTGTAGGGTGAGCCCCAAGCTTTTAAATAGGAGCAAAAAACCATCAACTCACACTGGGATTATTTCGACCATAACAATTCAGGTTAGAGAAACATTTCAAGACATCACTTAAGGTCGTTCATTTTCCAAATGGTGGGATCATCTCTAGGCATATTTGGTTTCTTCTCTTTCTTCCTCCGTATCTCATTGGTTACCAATGCTTGATTCCTATTCCTTCTAATGGACTTTTAGTTTCATACTTTTTTTCCATTATTACCTTCATTCCTCTAGTCAGACTCTCACGGTCCCTCATTCTAGACTCTTCAGAGCTGCTCAGACCAAATCCAAATTTTGTTCCATCGAATAGCCTCCTAATTCCAGTGTAATCTTCATAAAACATTGAAACCATGATGATGCTCAAAATCATTCAATAGTATCCTATTTTGTTTTACAGCACTTAGATCCAGATTATCTCTGCCTAGATTTCATGGTTCAGGATAACCTGCTACCTTCTGTCTTCTCTCTCTCATCTAATAACTGACTTTATTTCCTGCTACTCTACAATGTACTGGTGCTCAAGCCTCTATCCCATTTTTGTGATGTCTCTTCTTGCAATAAGGTATTCCAAGGTAAGTCTCACTTGGGATACCCCTCCCTTTCTCCTTCTAGCTTGATAAACACCCACTCACTATCTCCTCCCCATTCATTTTAACACATACTGACTGAGCACCTGCCATCAAATTGAAAATCACGGGCTTCCCTGGTGGCGCAGTGGTTGAGAGTCCGCCTGCCGATGCAGGGGACACAGGTTCATGCCCCGGTCCGGGAAGATCCCACATGCCGCGGAGCGGCTGGGCCCCTGAGCCATGGCCGCTGAGCCTGCGCGTCCGGAGCCTGTGCTCCGCAACGGGAGGGGCCACAGCAGTGAGAGGCCCGCGTACCGCAAAAAAAAAAAGAAAATCACCTTACAGTGAGTACATGGTGAGGAGTACAAGTCTGTGTGAAACAGGGTCACACTGGACTGCTCCAGACGTCCAGACCTCCACATCCTTCTCTTCTGAACTTCTAAGTACTTAAAGTCTAGACCAGAAGGCAACGGAGTGCAGTGCTCAAAATAACTCCATGGTGCAGGAAGAATCTCTTGGAACTTATATTTACATTTTTTCATATCTCTAAAAATGCCTATTTTAGAGTATTTTTATAAAGTATATTTAGTACAAAGATACATGTGTAACATTTACAAATAAATAATATACATATGTCGGGGTCCATTTTACTAATAGAGTGAATGATCAAAAAATATATAAAGCCTCAAATTCAGGACAATTTCATCGGGGTTTTAGGAGGTCAGCAAACTGGCCCACCCAGGTCCATTCATTCTCTCATTCAAAAATTGTTTACTCTTCCCCTACAGCGTGCCAGGCAATTGGAGGAGAAATGAGGCAAGATCAAAATGTCAGCTTTATTTCTGAAAAAAGCTCCCTGGCAAATGTGGCTTTAGATCAGGGCCAGGATTGTTTGCTAATATTTCACCGCTGGGGTTAGCAGACAAGTCACAGGTAAAGTGGGTGGGCAATTACAGCTCCTTTTCTACCTCCCTCCTCCCCAGCCAGGGGCTGCACCTAAAGCTTCCTTCCTGACCAAGAGCAGGTGAGCAGGCCAGAGGCTCCTAACAGAGGAGAGGGGGAGGGATGGAGTGGGGCAGGCTCAGTTTATTCTTTCAAATATGCCTATGAGATAGGCCACTCCTTCTTGGGGGAAGGAAAGGAGGTAGCAGGTGAAGAGAGGTCTCTCCTCATAAATATGCCACTGTTGCTTCGGCTTTTATCATCTCCTACTAAATAAGATTTCCTGTTCTTTCAAATGTATCTGCCTAAAAAAGAGCACTCCTCTCTTTTACCAAGAGAACAAGCAAAACACATAAACCTGTTGACCAGATTTTGAATTGTGTACTTGAAGCCCTAAGATATGCCATTATGTGGCCCTGCCCCAGAGTTCATGACACAGAAAAGAGCGCTGTGTGTGTGTGTTTCTTTGAAAAGGATGGTCTGGCTGTCAATCTCATCTAGATACATCATGGAACTCCTTTCCGAGCTCCACTCGCCCATTCCCCACCATGCACAGCATGCCGCCCCGACCCAAGCTGTCCCTACTATTAAATTTACAGTCCGTGGCACATTGTGGAAGGGAAGACATAGGTCAAGGCATGTGGTCATGAGAAACAAAGCAAAGAGAAACAAAAGCTTGTTGCTTCTCATTGCTCATAAGCAGAAAACAATATTGTGTCATTCTCGAGAGAGAGAGGGATGCATTGGAAGCATATCTGGTCCCTGGCTGAGGGACTTCGTTGAGGTCCTTGAGTCCATCTGCACTCCTTCTTGCCTGCCCTCATAGGGTAGAACTCTAACATGACATTCTAGAAGATTAAAATCTGTCCAGTTTTTAAACATCTACAGAGAAAGATTTCACAACTGCCCTCAATAACTAATTGAGATGATTAACCGTAGGCTCAAAGAACACCTTCCTCAAAACTTCAAGGCTTTCTTGCTTCAATTTAAAATGGTTTCCTTTTCATAGTGGAAGGGACAGTTTATCACCATCCTCTGTCTGATTCAGTGATATTCAGCTGACCACTAGGTTTATGACTGAATAAGCCAATCATAGACCTACTTTTGTTTACCTTGATTCATCTATGTGGTACCTCTCGGTATCCTTTCCAGTTTTCTGTATTTCACTTTAGTTGTGGAAACTAAATACAAGGATGGTATGATGGTTTCTGTGTGCTTCCATGTGTTTCTCCCAAGTCTTCAGCTTTAAAAACACAATGCTAATTCAGAACCAGCTCTTTACCTGTCCATTTGGATTTCTTTGTGGTATTAGGACATTTATACCTAAGTCTTCAGGCTATGGAAACCTTTTTAATTCAAAAATATGAATGCTGGAAATTTCAGAAAGGTCAGTTCAGGAAATTTCAGGCTCCAAAAGCCATGCTGTCCTATCACCCCTCGATCCAAATCATCCTATTAGTCTAAGATAGTGCTACACTTCTCTGAAAGGAGCAGTAACATATATTTGAGCCCTGTCATGGTAAAAATAAAACTTGTTAAAATCCTAGTAAATGCAAATTTTAAGTTTAAAAAATTGTACTACTGCTACCACCCCATTGTAAGATCTGCATTATTTTAAGAATGTTCTAGGAAAATAATGGTGAAAAGACACTTTGCTGATTACAGTGCTATACATATTCCATCTGGGACTCGCATGTCATATTTGCTTACTTGATTAGCCAGGCGCTTTTTCCTGTTAGTGTCCACATTCATCTTTTTCAAATGTAACCCTGGTTTTCATCTCAACCTGACAAGACCAACCTGGATTTTGACAGTCACACGGATTTTTATCTATTTAAACTGCTAGAAGCAAAATCTGATTTTGTCCCTGGCTTTTGTTATTAAGAAAAGTAATAAAAACTGAGGCTGAATTAGATCAGGGACATCCATTATTTTAACCAGGAACAAAAAAAGAAATATATGGCTCTACCTAAGTATTGGATTAATTTAAGTATACAGGGGATGTTAAAAATTGCATTTAAAATGTGTTTCTCAGCTGATCATGTATTCGGTATACAAATCTTAACATTTTCGTCGCTTATTGTAGAAATAATAGTATAGTAATAATAAAAACTCTCATTTGTTGAGCGTTTAGTGTGTATCTTCCCTGTGCCAATTTCTGTGGTCAAAGCTTAAGCCTTGACTCGGTCCCACCCAAACTGCATGGCCGCTACACAGCAGAGGAAGGGATACTGGGGAGCTTTGGGTGGAAGATAAACAATAGGTTCTACTTCAGTATTATTATTCCTGTTTGTATAGATTGTGCATTCTCAACAGGGGCTGTGTTTCCCTCATGAGGGTGAAAATTGCTTCTTGGGGCTTAAAAAAAATCAGATATTATGGCTGAAGTCGGAGTGTGAGGGAGATGTGACTATGGGATAGTCAGAGAGATGCTACCATGCTGGCTTTGAAGATGGAGGGAGGGGACATGAACTCTGGAATGTGGAGAAACTACAGAATCTGGAAAAGGCAGGGAAACAGATCCTCCTCTGCAGCTACAGAACTGTAAGATAATAAATGTGTGTTGTTTGAAGCCACTGAGTTTGTGCTAATTTGTTCCAGCTGCAGTAGAAAACGAATACACTCAGTTTCCTCTCCTGTTCACTGAGAAGAATAGAATGATCTATGTCACAGGTTTGTTGTAAGCACTAAATAAAATAATTTGTGAGTGGTACTGAGCATAGGGAACATAGTGATATATGCCGGCTTTGACAGTACTCAGACAGGCAGGGTTTACACCCTCAGTGTACTTTCCCATGTTGAGGCTGCTGAGAGACTTCTTTCTCTGATTATTTCAGTGACAACAGTCAAGCCTCAAACGGGCCCTGTTATTTTAAGGAGGTTTTGTAGATTTCTGAGATTCATCATGTATTGATTTTATTTTATGTTTTTAACTTTTATTCAAGTATAGTTGATTTACAATGTTGTGGTGATTTCTGCTGTACAGCAAAGTAACTCAGTTATATATATATATATATATATATATATATATATATATATATTTGGTTGGCCAAAAAGTTCGTTCGGGTTTTCTGTACAACCTTACGGAAAATCCGAACAAACTTTTTGGCCAGCCCAATATATATTCTTTTTCATATTCCTTTCCATTTTGGTTTATCACAGGATATTGAATATAGTTCCCTGTGGTATACAGTAGGACCTTGTTGTTTACCATCCTATATACACTAGTTTGCATCTGCTAATCCCGAACTCCCAAACCTTCCTTCCTCCACCCCCCTTCCCCTCAGCAACTGTAATTCTGTACTCTGTGTCTGTGAGTCTGTTTCTGTTTCGTAGATAGGTTCATTTGTGTCATATTTTAGAGTCCACATATAAGTGATATCATGTGGTATTTGTCTTTCTCTTTCTGACTTACTTCACTTAGTAGGATAACCTCTAGTTCTATCCGTGTTGCTGCAAATGGCATTATTTCATTCTTTTTTATGGCTGAGTAATATTCCGTTGTATATATGTACAGCATCTTCTTTATCCATTCATCTGTCAGTGGACATTTAGGTTGTTCCCAAGTCTTTGCTCTTGAAAATAGTGCTGCTATGAACATAGGGGTGTGTTATCTTTTCAAATTATAGTTTTGTCTGGGTATATGCCCAGGAGTGGGACTGCTGGAGCATATGGCAACTCAATTTTTCGGTTTTTGAGGAATCTCCATATTGTTTTCCATAATGGCTGCACCAATTTACATTCCCACCAACAGTGTCAGAGCATTCCCTTTTCTCCACACCCTCTCCAACATTTATTATTTGTAGAGTTTTTTTTTTTTTTTTTTTTTTGCGGTACGCGGGCCTCTCACTGCTGTGGCCTCTCCCGTTGCGAAGCACAGGCTCCGGACGCGCAGGCTCAGCGGCCACGGCTCACGGGCCTAGCCGCTCCGCGGCATGTGGGATCTTCCCGGACCGGGCCACGAACCCATGTCCCCTGCATCGGCAGGCGGACTCTCAACCACTGCGCCACCAGGGAAGCCCTATTTGTAGACTTTTTAATGATGGCCATTCTGACCGGTGTGAAATGGTATCTCATTGCAGTTTTGATTTGCATTTCTCTAGTAATTAGCAGTGATGAGCCTATGTGCCTATTGGCCATCTGTATGTCTTCTTTGGAGAAATGTCTATTTAGGTCTTCTGCCCATTTTTCGATTGGGTTGTTTGCTTTTTTGTTATTGAGTTGTATGAGCTGTTTGTGTATTTTGGAAATTAAGCCCTTGTCGGTCTCATAATTTTCAAATATTTTCTCCCAGTCCACAGGTTATCTTTTTGTTTTGTTTATGACTTCCTTTGCTGTACAGAAGCTTGTAAGTTTGATTAGGTCCCATTTGTTTATTTTTGCTTTTCTTTCTATTGCCCTGGGAGACTGACCTAAGAAAACCATCATGTATTTCTTTTATATATCAACTGTGGTATGTTTCTTTCAGTGCCTTCCAGGTACCACCAACTCTTAGATCCTTCCCCTAGGCAATTCTCCCCCCATTCTCTTCCCCTCTTCTGCTCTGTCTGAAACCTTGGTGGAGTGTATGGAGAAGGAAATTTCCAGCAATAGCAGAGAGGAGAAAAGGGCCAGCTGCCAAGCACTCCAGTGAGGGAGGGGGAGCCCCAAGTGGGCTGCCATTCCCGAGAGGCAGTCCAAGTTAGACCCTGCCTGGGCTGAGAAGAATGAACTCAGATATATTGTTTTCTTTTTTTAACTTAAGGACAGTGTGTGTGTGTGTGTGTGTGTGTGTGTGTGTGTGTGTTCATTCTTGTTTTTTTTAATGACAGAAAATTCTGCTGAAAATGAGAGTCTTCACAATGTAGCATTCACTGACTTGCTTCATTAAGTCAGTCGCGTTGAGCCTGGTGTAAATGCAGTGAAGGCCACAGGTTTTTCTCTCTTGGTTGAGTCAGTTATTTTCACAGAGAACAGCTTTTGCGTTATCACAGGAAGAGAAACCAATGGAACGGTATTCCTACTACTTAAAGTGCTAAAACTATGTGTGTTTACATATGTTGTCTTTTAATCCTCATAGCATCACTGTGAAATAGATATTATTACTCTCACTTCCCGCTGAGGAAGGGCGAGTATCCTCACAATATCACTATGAAATAGATAAATAGATATCATGACCCCCAATTCCAGCTGAGGCCCCAGGGGCTCAGGGAGGGTGACAGCTGTACTGGTTTGGCTGGGACAGCGATGTGACTGCTGTGTGGGGCTGCTGCGAGTGATTGCCTAGGCAGGACCTTTCCACTGAGGCCTTGTTTCAAAGCCCAGTTTTTAGTCTTGGAGGTCCATACATTGGACTTTTTTCTGTGAGCTCAGAGATGCTCAGACTCTATAGTGATATACTCAGGCTAACACAGTTTTTCTATGGACGATGGATCAACCAGAAAGCTTATGTCTTTATTATTAGGGCATTTGTTCTTTCTAAGGACCAGGACATCCTCTTCCCAAAATCAAGAGCTCACAGACTTCTCTTGCCCTTAATGCCAATCTGATCCCCTCAGTGCCCCCAAGTTCTTTCTGAAATATGCATCCGGCCATTTCACTCCCTTGCTGTAACCCTTCAGGGACTCCTTGCTCCCCTCAGGATAAAGTTGAGGCTCCATTACTTAAGTCACAGGCCTCTCTCTCTTTGGATTCATCTTTCCTCCCTTCACTCAGTGTTAAGGATACTGAACACCCCCGTCAGCCCTGAATCTTTTATGCACCTGGACTTTGGTGTATTTTGGTCCCTCTGCTGAGATCATGTCCTTCCCCTTTTTTTCCTCTTCACTGTACCCCATTCATCTGGCTAATTCAGGGGTCAGCTTAGCTCTAACATCCAACTGGAAGCTTCCCTTGATCCTCCTAATCTTGGTAATTTGCTCCCACCCTCTACCCCCAAGTTAAAGTGATCTAATAAAACCTTGTACTTCCTCTATAATAGCTTGTGTTGACTTGTGTCCTGTTTATTTGTCTGGTAACCCTCACCAGAATCTGAGTGACCACATCTACTCAGTTCTCTGAGGCCAGGGTCCATATTTCATTCACTATTACTCTTCTGCCTACTACTTGGCACAAGCCTATGTATGCAGGAAGTGCTCAATAAAATTTTCTTGAATGGCCTATTGTTGAAGTCTTGGCCTTGCCACTTTCTAGTGTGCGTCCTTTGACAAGTTCTTTACATGCTTGGGGCCTCAGTTGCCTCATTTTTAAAAAGAGAAGTTTCATTGAGATGATATGAAGTTCTTTCCAAACATGAACATATTGGGATTCTAATGCAACTCATTAGCCATCCAGAAAACACAAATCGACAGTCAGTCATATCTTGCAAATGATAAGTTGGGAGCATTGCCATGGAATTCATTTCTTTAACATGGATTGATTATTTCACTTCATCTACTTATATACATTAATGGTCAATAGATTCATACCTGTACTTGTGTTGATATTTACGTCCTTAACTCAAGGGTTTATTTTCTGCTGGATACTCTTCATTTATGCCGATAAGCACATCCCAAAGGAGCCTTTTAAGCCTGAGAAAATGATAAATTTTGTTTCTGTCTACTTTTTTGTTCTTATGTCCATCTGTTTTTACCTAGAGAGGGACTTAATGAAATCTTCTGCTGTACTAATAATTTCAATTGAAGGTAATTAAATAAACCATTATATGGGAGCAGCGGTATCAAATAAGAAAACAACTGCAAATTTTGCTGATTATTCGTGAACGTGAGTTCGTAATGGACATAATACCATATATTAACAGTGTGGAATATTTGATATGAAAATAAAAGGAAAAAAGAGAACATGCCAGCAGTAAGAGTACGAATGTGAAATATAAATCATTATAATAGCTCACACATGAGGTCTGCTAGGTTATCCCTGAAGAGGGAATCCACACCAAACTACAAGATTGCATCTGAGATTACAGATTTTGGAGGTTGCTTCCTTCTACATTCCTAACGTTTATTATCATACGTATCAGAATCTTACCATGTCTCAAGTACTTCTTGCTACTAAATTAAACATGCTTGGATATTTTGTTAATATATGACATGTAATAATCTGAAGTAGTAATTTACTAAGAGTTTCTGTAGATGCAATTAATTTTTCCTAAAATTTGCTCTGTTTCCTGGTAATTATGACTAATTCAAGACTTAAAAATAGACTGATTTTTTTCAAAAATTACTTCTTAGCCTTACTACGAAGTCTTGCACAATTCAATATTATTGGAATGATATACCTGATGGGTTAAAACAGCAGTATCATCAGTATTCTAAGTAAACTCACTACAAATGGATTTTATTTTCTGTTTTTAACTGAAAGCTATCTTGCCCAATGCAGAATTTCTTTTATCTTTGGACAAAACTGTATTTGGCTTAGGTTATAGGCTAATTACCATTAGGGTTCTTTTCCTCTCTCTCCATTACTTTTTTTTTTTTTGCGGTACGCGGGCCTCTCACTGCTGTGGCCTCTCCCGTTGCAGAGCACAGGCTCCGGACACGCAGGCTCAGCAGCCATGGCTCACGGGCCCAGCTGCTCTGCGGCACGTGGGATCCTCCCGGACCGGGGCACGAACCCGTGTACCCTGCATCGGCAGGCAGACGCTCAACCACTATGCCACCAGGGAAGCCCTCCATTACTTTTATGTTTGTTGCTTATTTAGCAATCCATGATGATCTTTGACCTCCTGACTCAGCAAAGCCTGCTTCCAGGTCAGGTGGCCATGACCTTGTGTGGACAGAGCATGGTCTGTTAGCAGCACATCAAGAAAATACCAAAGACAAATGGATTTGTTGTTTCTCTACTGACAAGTTAACTCTGGGCTCAAATCATAACTGGTAAAAATGATTTAAAGACTCAAATATTTGGTACAGAAACCTTGATGAAAATCTATACTTTTCAAGAAAATAAGAGTATATCTTTATTTCATATGGAAGATAAATTGTGGTGGTTTATTTGGGACAACTTTTGCATTTTATTATAGACTACTTAAATTACTTTGCAAAAAGTAGGTTAAAGAAATTAAGAAAGTAATGCTCATATTTACATGTGCTATTATTGGAAGTGAATTCCAATTTTTATGCTAAACATGGGGTATATGGATAAGTAACTTAAAGTTCAAATCCTGAAAGTTACTCATTATGTTGATAATCAACTGAATATTGTAAATTTGGCCATATTCTTTTTAAATGTTCATTATTTCCATGATTAAGGTCAGTGATTCTTAATGGTGGGTGGTAAGGGTCTATTTTATAAACAATGTAGTACTTTCTCTCGTAGCTCTGATTTTTTAAATTACTATCCTTAATTTGGTATTTCCAATAGCATTATAGGAAAATAAGAAAGGTTTTCATTATCAAAAGATTGAGAAACAAAAACAAAACAAAAAAAAAAGATTGAGAAACCCATTTTAACTAATGTGCAGTTAAGAAAAGGTTGGTCCATGGCATAATTTTTGACAGGCAAGAAACAGAAGGAAAATGAGTTGTTCTCATTGAGCAGAAATCCAGACATTCTTGGGGAGGCAGAAGGGTACATATCTAAAGACCCAAGAAAGGACACACACTTGGAGAAGTTAAAAGGAAGAAAGAAGGAATACAGTGCCCAGAAGAGTCCTTTGTACATAGTAAGCACTCAATAAGTAGTTTTGAGTGAATAAATGAACTTACACCACCCAACCATATGAAGCATTGATCGAATTTACTTCTGATATAGCATACAAAAGTGACACAAAGGTAGTTAGGAGTGAGGAGAGACTTAAGCTCTTTGGGCCTCACCAGAAGTCTTGTTCATGTTTAAATGAAGACAAATCTCAGATACCAATTTACCTAACTGACATTTTCCTTTTTAGAAAGGTAAAGAAAATGAGGAAACTTCTATTTAGGGATCAAATTTTAACCAAGAAGAGATTGCTTGGTGAAATAGAAGTGGAAGGAATGTGTATCCATTTATTCAACAAATATTTACTGGACGTCTGCTATGGGCCAAGCACTTGGAAGACTGTAGCCGTGATGTCATCTTAGCTTTTGTGATAACCAAGGAGCAGGTTCTGTACATACAGCAGACTTCAGGAGGAAATTTCAAATAGTCAAAGAAGTAGATGTGATTCCATAGTCTGAGACCCTAAAAGAGGAGATGACAAAGGAGATGAGAAACCCAATCCTTAAGTTCAGATTAGGGCCCTTTCTATGTGTTCCTGAGACTCCTCAAAACTCTCTTCTCAAATCCAGTACCATGCTCGGTCATAATTCCCCTGTGCTCATCTCTATTTACTCTGAAGCTTTAAGCTTCAAGACAGCGGGGCTGCATCTATCATGTTTATCTTTGTATCCCAGCAAATAGGACAGTCCCTGACACATACCTTATATATGCCCAATAAATTATGTATACATACACACCCACAATTCATTACATATATAATGAATTAAGCAATAGTGATGAAATTCTGATAATATAATCATGAATATTTTTCCAAATTATCAAAGATAATGTATACACCCACACACACGTTCCAAGTCTAACAATTCACAATTTTTTGAACAATTCGAATTAAAGGTTTGAAAGTTCTAAATAATGAGGAAAAGAAATGGCTGTGGCTGCAAAGGGAATGCTCAAATTAACTCAAAATATAAAAGACCATTTCAAGAAGAACGCAAGGAGAGGCAAATAACTGAGAATACCAAAGAGAGAGATAATCCCATTAGAATAGTGTCAGGAAACCTAAAGTCCAGAGTGAGCTGAAGTATGTAAAAAATTCTAAAAACAACAAAAGAGACTTAAAAAGCTGGTAAGGAAAAATTCTACAGAAAATGACGGTGGCAAAATAAGCCAGACATAGAAAACTGGAATGCTTGTGATGTTCAGTATTGTGCCCATTTTTGCTAATGACATAGTTATATTTTCTGTCAAGACTAGAATACTATTTTTATTGTAGACTTTTTGTTTTACTTTTGTAGAAAAAAGAACAACAAAGGGATAGGACCTCTGATGAGAAAAACAAAGCCTATTCATCTCTTCTTATTTTTGCCTTTTAATTGAGGATCATGATTTCCCACCTGGTAGGGTAGAACAAAATGTGAACAAGAGGGAATTGAGGCCCACAGCAGCATAACACTAGATCCTTAGCTGTTTGGCATGGATTGGGGTCTCCTGGCCCAGACTGTATCCACAGGCCTGAGAACACTCATGCCTGTGACTGTTCCACTCCAGCTAGCCACATTGGAGGCATTTCAGCGAATGGAAAAGTCCCCCAAAGCCTGGAGATTGACAAAAAGAGAAAATATAAAATCCCAGCAAAATTCTAAAATTTATTCTGAAACTTTTTGAGAACACTCAAAAGAGAAAGAGGTAATCATTAGGCACCAAAAGGAAGTCAAGCAGGACTAAATGATTTTCCTCTTCAGTAGAGTAACTAGAATGCAGGATGAAGGAAATGTGGTAGATTCAGTATGTATGAATTTCATCAAGGCAGTTTTCACAATATCTTATGATCCTATTAGAATTTAATGGAGAAATATGAACTGAATGACAGAATAGTCAAGTGGATTCACAGCTAGGTTTGCATAACCAAACCCAAAGAGTGCTAAAGAATGGGTCCATGTGATCGCAGGGGTGATGTATAGACATCTACTTCTGTTTTTCTCTAGATCTCTCTGTATCAGCGATGTGAATGATGATTAATCTGATGGAGATAATACAAATAAGTGTCATCTTTTGAACTCTTAAGTGTCAAACACTCTTCTATTACTCTATGTGTATTTGTTTATTTAATCCTTACAACAAGGAAGCTGCACAGCCTCTTAGATAGCCTCATCCACCAGCAAGAAGAACGACAGGTCTGCAGCCTATGGAAGGAAAACCACAGTCACAGAAAGATGGACAAACTGAAAAGGCAGAGGACTTTGTACCAGATGAAGGAACAAGATAAAACCCCAGAAAAACAACTAAATGAAGTGGATATAGGCAACCTTCCAGAAAAAGAATCTAGAATAATGATAGTGAAGATGATCCAGGACCTCGGAAAAAGAATGGAGGCAAAGATCAAGAAGATGCAAGAAATGTTTAACAAACACCTAGAAGAATTAAAGAACAAACACCTAGAAGAATTAAAGAACAAACAAACAGAGATGAACAATAACTGAAATGAAAAATACACTAGAAGGAAACAATAGCAGAATAACTGAGGCAGAAGAATGGATAAGTGACCTGGAAGACAGAATGGTGGAATTCACTGCCGCGGAACAGAATAAAGAAAAAAGAATGAAAAGAAATGAAGATAGCCTAAGAGACCTCTGGGACAACATTAAATGCAACAACATTCGCGTTATAGGGGTCCCAGAAGGAGAAGAGAAAGAGAAAGGACCCAAGAAAATATTTGAAAAGATTATAGTTGAAAACTTCCCTAACATGGGAAAGGAAATAGCCACCCAACTCAAGGAAGCACAGAGAGTCCCAGGCAGGATAAACCCAAGGAGAAACATGCCGAGACACATAGTAATCAAATTGGCAAAAATTAAAGACAAAGAAAAATTATTGAAAGCAACAAGGGAAATATGACAAATAATATACAAGGGAACTCCCATAAGGTTAACAGCTGATTTCTCAGCAGAAACTCTACAAGCCAGAAGGGAGTGGCACGACATATTTAAAGTGATGAAAGGGAAGAACCTATGACCAAGATTACTCTACCCAGCAAGGATCTCATTCAGATTCGATGGAGAAATCAAAAGCTTTACAGACAAGCAAAAGCTAAGAGAATTCAGCACCACCAAACCAGCTCTACAACAAATGCTAAAGGAACTTCTCTAAGTGGGAAACACAAGAGAAGAAAAGGGCCTACAAAAACAAACCCAAAACAATTAAGAAAATGGTAATAGGAACATACATATGGATAATTACCTTAAACGTGAATGGATTAAATGCTCCAACCAAAAGACACAGGCTCACTGAATGGATACAAAAACAAGACCCATATATATGCTGTCTACAGGAGACCCACTTCAGACCTAGGGACACATACAGACTGAAAGTGAGGGGATGGAAAAAGATATTCCATGCAAATGGAAGTCAAAAGAAAGCCAGAGTAGCAATACTCATATCAGATAAAATGAACTTTAAAATAAAGAATATTATAAGAGACAAGGAAAGACACTACATAATGATCAAGGGATCAATCCAAGAAGAACTAATAACAATTATAAATATATATGCAACCAACATAGGAGCACCTTAATACATAAGGCAACTGCTAACAGCTATAAAAGAGGAAATTGACAGTAACACAATAATATTGGGGACTTTAACACCTCACTAACACCAATGGACAGATCATTCAGACAGAAAATTATAAGGAAACACAAGATTTAATGACACAATAGACCAGATAGATTTAATTGATATTTATGGGACATTTCCATCCAAAAACAGCAGCCTATACTTTCTTCTCAAGTGCACACGGAACATTCTCCATGATAGATCACATCTTGGGTCACAAATCAAGCCTTGGTAAATTTAAGAAAATTGAAATCATATGAAGCATCTTTGCTGACCACAACACTCTGAGATTAGAAATCAATTACAGGGAAAAAAACGTAAAAAACACAAACACATGGAGACTAAACAGTACATTAGTAAATAACCAAGAGATCACTGAAGAAATCAAAGAGGAAATCAAAAAATACCTAGAGACAAATGACAACAAAAACATGATGATCCAAAACCTATGGGATGAAGCAAAAGCAGTTCTAAGAGGAAAGTTTATAGCAATACATGCCTACCTCAAGAAACAAGAAAAATCTAAAATAAACAATCTAACCTTACACCTCAAGGAACTAGAGAAAGGAGAAAAAACAAAACCCAAAGTTACTAGAAGGAAAGAAATCATAAAGATCAGAGCAGAAATAAATGAAATAGAAACAAACAGTAGCAAAGATATATAAAACTAAAAGGTGGATCTTTGAGAAGATAAACAAAATTGATAAACCTTTAGCTAGACTCATCAAGAAAAAGAGGGGGAGGAATCAAATCAATAATATTAGAAATGAAAAAGGAGAAGTTACAACAGACACTGCAGAAATACAGAGCATCCTAAGAGACTACTACAAGCAACTCTATGCCAATAAAATGGACAACCTGGAAGAAATGGACAAATTCTTAGAAAGGTATAACCTTCCAAGACTGAACCAGGAAGAAATAGAAAATATGAACACACCAATCACAAGTAATGAAATTGAAACTGTGATTAAAAATCTTCCAACAAACAAAAGTCCAGGACCAGATGGCTTCACAGGTGAATTCTATCAAACATTTAGAGATGAGCTAACATGCATCCTTCTCAAACTCTTCCAAAAAATTTCAGAGGAAGGAACTCTCCCAAACTCATTGTATGAGGCCACCATCACCCTAATATCAAAACCAGACAAAGATATGACAAAAAAAGAAAATTACAGACCAGTATCACTGATGAATATAGATGCAAAAATCCTCAACAAAATACTAGCAAACAGAATCCAACAACACATTAAAAGGATCATACACCATGATCAAGTGGGATTGATCCCAGGGATGCAAGGATTCTTCAATATACGCAAATCAATCAATGTGATACACCATATCAACAAATTGAAGGAGAAAAATCATATGATCATCTCAATAGATGCAGAAAAAGCTTCTGACAAAATTCAACACTCATTTATGGTAAAAACTCTCCAGAAAGTGGGCATAGAGGGAACCTACCTCAACATAATAAAGGCCATATACGACAGACACACAGGGAACATCGTTCTCAATGGTGAAAAACTGAAAGCATTTCCTCTAAGATCAGGAACAGGACAAGGATGTGCACTCTCACCACTATTATTCAACATAGTTTTGGAAGTCCTAGCCATGGCAATCAGAGAAGAAAAAGAAATAAAAGGAATACAAATTGGAAAAGAAGAAGTAAAATTGTCACTGTTTGCAGATGACATGATACTCTACATAGAGAATCCTAAATATGCCACCAGAAAACTACTAGGGCTAATTAATGAATTTGGTAAAGTTGCAGGATACAAAATCAATGCACAGAAATCTCTTGCATTCTTGTACACTAACAACGAAAGATCAGAAAGAGAAATTAAGGAAACAATCCCATTCACCATTGCAACAAAAAGAATAAAATACCTAGGAATAAACCTACCTAGGGAGACAGACCTCTATACAGAAAACTATAACACACTGATAAAAGAAATCAAAGATGACACAAGCAGATGCAGAGATACACCATCCACCATTCTTGGATTGGAAGAATCAATATTGTGAAAATGACTATACTACCCAAAGTAATCTACAGATTCAGTCAATCTCTATCAAATTGCCAATGGCATTTTTTACAGAACTAGAACAAAAAAATCTTAAAATTTGTATGGCGACACAAAAGACCCCGAATAGCCAAAGCAATCTTGAGGGAAAAAAACAGAGCTCGAGGAATCAGACTTCCTGATTTCAGACTATACTATAAAGCTACAGTCATCAAGACAATATGGTACTGGCACAAAAACAGAAATATAGATCAATGGAACAGGATAGGAAGCCCAGAGATAAACCCACACACCTATGGTCAACTAATGTATGACAAGGAGGCAAGGATATACAATGGAGAAAAGACAGTGTCTTCAATAAGTGGTGCTGGGAAAACTGGACAGCTACATGTAAAAGAATGCAATTAGAACACTCCCTAACACCACACACAAAAATAAACTCAAAATGGATTAAAGACCTAAATGTAAGACCGGACACTATAAAACTCTTAAGAGGAAAACATAGGAAGAACAGTCTTTGACATAAATCACAGCAAGGTCTTTTCTGATCCACCTCCTAGAGTAATGGAAATAAAAACAAAAATAAACAAATGGGACCTAATCCTTACAACAATCCCTATGCAGTTGCTATATTTATCTCCACTTTATAAATGAGTAACACAGAGAGTTGAAGTAACTTCCTCAAGGTCACACCGTTCTAGGTGGCAGAGCTGCCATTCAAGCCCAGACTGTTTAATTAGTGGCATAAGTTACATAAATGATATCCATTAAATTGTGGATGACCAAAGTGATATGTATAGCTAAAATTGTAAAGTTATAGATTTGGTATCCAAAAAAAGAAAAAAAAACTCTAATAGACTGGAAAAATTAGCCAAATGAATAAAGATAAAATTAATTTGAGTCAAATATAAACTCATACACTTAAGTTCCAAATAACTCAACTGCAAAAGTAAAGACTGGGGAGATGGGACTTACTAATAGATCAAATGAGGAAGTCTTGGGAGTTTCATTTAATATAGGCTCATTATGACCGATGTACAGTGTGATTATCAACAAAATGCAATCTTAGAGCAAAATTTAAAAACATTGTTCTTCTTCCCATTCATAATTGTCCACCCCATTTGACTTTCTTTTTTAACCAAGTCAGCTTTACATTTTTTATTCTAATTCTAGGGAATACTAAGGTTTCTAATTTGGAATGAACCCACTAAATAATTTTCAGACGATTCCCTTTATTTTCATTGAACCAAAATAATGGCAGCAGACTAGTGGAATAAGCACAAGCTTGGGAGTCAGTCCCAGAGGTTGAGTCCCCTCCTTGCTGTTGACTGGCTCTGGGATCTTGGCCTTAACGTCTGTACGCCTAGTTCCCTCATCTAGAAAATGGTGATAATAATGCCTACCTTGCAGGAGCATCCTGAGGACTCAGGGAAATAGACATAAAGAGATAAAATCATCCAGCGTGGTGCCCGAGGGGGTTTCATTTGGTTCACCGTTGTAGCCCCATCATGTAGGCCAGTACCTGGCACAGAGGAGGTGCTCAGAGGTGTTTGCTAAGTGAATACTGAATGAATGAATGAATGGATGAGTGAATGAATGTGTTCAGTAGAGGATAGTTCTTACTAAAGTCATGGCAGTGTTTTCAGATGTGAGAAGTCTTTGTAAAGCAAGAGACTGATTATTCACAGGTTTGAAGAAGGGGAATGCTTTGCCATAGCAAAATTTACTTTTTCCCATCATGCAGCGTAGCTTCAGGATTTTTTGAAAGCTAAAGTAAAACTGTGACCATTAGGTCGTCTTTGTAGCGTTTCTTCAGTCCTTACACCATTCTTCCATGAGGTATCTAGAGAGGTCTCATTCTGCCTAGTCAGATATTGTTTGAAAGCTTGAAATGAAAAATGAAACCAAGTTAAGTCTGGCTGGTAGCCATTCAGAAATAGATTTTTTTTTTTAAAGTAGATTAATTTTCAAAGACATTTTTCCTCTTTAAGACTTCCTTGTTTTTAAAGAAGCATTTAGTAAAACAACAGGAACATCTTTTCAGTGTCTGGTTATCTCTTTTTCAAGACTGAGTTTGGTAAATTACATAGTATTAGCTGTTGGTCATCTTCCGGGTAAAAAATAAAACCAAATGAAGTCTTTAATGTAATTTATGAGTTTCTCTCCTAGAGCTAAATGAAACTCAGCTTCATAGCTTTTATTTGTTTTGGGGCCTTTAATATTAGTCAGATTAAAGCTTATGTTTTTATAAAACTATAAGGACAAAGAATTATGTTAAAATAGCTAAAAAAACAAAAAAAATATCTCCAGTGTTTGATTCTGCATGTCAAGAATAACAGAGAAAATAGGGTCTGGTTTCAGAACCTTGTAACCAAAAATGACAGTGTGGTGGGATGGGGAGTTGGTGTGGGGTTCGGCAGAAACTCTTGCATTCTCTAAAAGGAAAATGAAAGAAGGATGTTAACTCTTTGCTGTATTATGAACAGGACGTGTATAATTGAAACCAAACCATTAATACCTTTTCACATACTGCCTTCTGATGTCATCTAATTACTTACTGCCTGCTAATCTTATCTCCCTCAGGAGCCGATCTTAAAATTACACCGCGTTGCAGTTAGCTAAACACATTGCACCTAGTCAAGGCACATAGTGGACTCCCAGTAAATATTTGTTGAATGACTTCTGTGCACTTATGCAGGTGGGTTTTCTTTCTGATCTCATGCATGACTTACTTGTTTCCACCAGAGAGGTTTCAGTTTTGCTCTTTCTCTTACCTGAAATGCCATTCTCATCATTGGCAATACTGCCTCAATGGAGTGCAAAAGAACACCTCCTCCTAGAAGCCTTCTCTGATTAACCCACCTGAATTAAAGCCATCTCACCCATCGAGAAGCCCCTTTTATAAACATGGCTGTAGTCATTTCAGAATGATTTAAGATTCTTATTTCTCTTGGCTCTGACATCCCCCATGCCCCACAATATACACGCATCAAGAATAGGCATTGAGTCTTATTTCCCACAGGGACAACCCTGCACATGCAGTGTCCACCTATGGAAAGCACACTCAAAGGACGTGTTCTATAGCTAGGTAATGAAATTTTTAACATTAGTGTAAGAAACCAGACAGCTCTGATTGCTTGTCTCTATCGGTCTGCCAAGAATGGGTATAAATGGAATCAAGGCGGTGAGACATGGATCTTTTTCATCAGACAAGTGATCAAAACCTAATACATTTACACCTCAGAATTGCTTTAAAGGAGATTGGATGACTAACAGAAAGTCTTCCAAAGGGAAATAATATATGGTATTATATTTAATTGAGAGACCTGTACAATATTTGAACTACTGTACAAAAACTAGTTTCGATTCATTCAATCTTTAGAAAAATGATTTGGAAGAGATTAAACTACATATTGCTATGGCTTATAGACCATCATAAGCCTTTGGTACCTTCCAAACTTCCCCCAATGTGAGTTGAGCCGTAGGTCAGGCTGGGACTCAGAGCAAGGTGTATGCTTTAAGGCAGGCCTTTGATTGCTGTAAACTAAAGGGATAAGCAGACAGGTCGTGAGAAGGTTTACAAAGAACCCATAGAGTGCATAAGTATGTCAACAGCAATAAAAATCCCTATCTATAGGTGGAGTTACAGGGTATATATTGGTGAGGTTAGTGGTTAAATGTGTTTAGCATTGGGTTGGAAACCACTTTTTTCCCCTCATATTCCACAGAAAAGATAAATTTTCGACCTATCTCTTTTAGACAGAGCATAGGCTTTGGTGCAGGGGAACTAGAGGGCTAGCCTAGTGACCTGATTATCCTGAATACGAGGCTCTGAGTTAAGAAATAAAGTAAGTAGGAGATGTTGGGGATGTTACGTGGTTAAAGACATGGGCTACCGGGGGGTCCAATACAGGAAGATGTAGAGGGCTTCAGCACTCATGATTCGACCTTGACTCTGAGAATGACTGAAAAACTACTGGGTTGGAGATATGGGGGGAGGAGGAGAAGGAGTGGATTGGAGGGTGTGTAAAGCGATGTGGCTAGAGCAGCATTTGACAATGCTGGTTTTAATGGTGGCATTTAAAGTGATACTCCAGTACTAGATGTTGAAACCTGGGGAATAAATTATTGAAGACTCGGGCTTCCCTGGTGGCGCAGTGGTTGGGAGTCCGCCTGCCGATGCAGGGGACACGGGTTCGTGCCCTGGTCCGGGAAGATCCCACACGCCGCGGAGCGGCTGGGCCTGTGAGCCATGGCCGCTGAGCCTGCGCGTCCGGAGCCTGTGCTCCGCAACGGGAGAGGCCAGAGAGGCCACGACAGTGAGAGGCCCGCGCACTGAAAAAAGAAAAAAAAATATTGAAGACTCACTGAAACCAAGAAAGGAAAAATAAAATGAGAGGACATTCACTCCTCTTTTCCCACATGTCTTTATTGAACATTTAAAAGGTCAAAGGCACTCTCCTAGGTACTTTGGAAAAGGGAAAGGAGAAATGGAATTGATCAGAGACAGGCTTTTTAAAAGGAAGAGATTCTTTTTGTGATTCATTAAATCTATTAATATCTCATATATTTGAAGCACTTTAAAACCAGTTATTAATTTCCCCAAAACAGCATATATTTCAGGTGACACATTTCTATTTTTTTATTATAGTTAGAAGTTGAAATAAAATTCACTAAGGCAGTGAATATGACCTCTAGAATTTTGACCATATCATAAAATGGTCAAAATGAGTTTTATTATCTGTGATTGCATTAGAATAAATTCAAGGGCATTAAAATCATGTTAATTCTCTCTTTTATCCATCTTGATACAATTACCTGAGATCAGCACATATGAAAGGAGATTTTGTAATTTTTAGGCTGTTCTGTTATTAGCTCTAAGACTTTATTTGAACTTTGTTCTTTCCATGTTATAACTGCTTATTGTCTTCTAAAGACAAGTACCTTAGCTATGAACTTGGTCACTAGAGCACTGACCACATCTGGTAGCCACAAGACAGGAAACCGTGACCTGGCATGGGTTTCTGAGCCATTCTACAAGGAAGAGGTATTATAGTCTTGGATTCACTTTTGCCTGTGCTGAAACTTTAAGAACATGATAAACAAATGACCCTGTGGACACTGAGCCCTGGAAGTCTCTATCCCTCTCAGCAGTGCTGCAGTCAGGCCTCAGCCTTGGACTGCTACCCACACCTCTCTAGAATTGCCCTAGGCTTCCCTTAAGGTGGCAGTGTCCATGGTGAGGGAAAGGTGTATCCAGATGAGGGCAACTTGTGGTCAGAAGGTTGCATTTCAAGGGCCAGTTCCATCACTGGCTAGATGCATGACCATAACTTCTTCCGCCTTAGTTTCTCACCTGCAAAATGAGGATGGAGGGGAAAGCAACCACATAAGGTATGGAGGAATTGAATGAGATTATTTATTTTTATTTATTTCATAGCACACATTAATCGCTTTACAAATATGAACTCATTTCATCCAAATTACTATCCCATGAGGTAGTTACTATAATCATTCTCAGTTTACCTGTGAGGAAATGAAGATGTAGAAAGGTTGAATAACTTGCTCAAATCCCCAAACCAGTAAGAGGCAGAGTTGAGATTCAAACTTGGCAAATGGTAATTACTTATTTTCTATCATAAGGGGATAAGGAAGAATCTGAATAGCCGAAATGGGCAGTGTTTCCTGTTTGTGATCATTTGGGGGCCCAAGATCCTGTGTGGTGGTGACAGAGGCACAGTAATTAATGCAGATGTCTCTGCCACAGGGCTGGCTATAGGGGCTCCCGGGCTGACTGCCTGTGGCTGGTGAGCAAGATGGTGGGTGAGAGGCCTGACCCTAAAGAGAAATAGTGCCTTTCTAAGAACATGTTGAATTTACGAGTTAATTACGTGGGTCTCTCACTGTTGCAGCCCCTCCCGTTGCGGAGCACAGGCTCCGGACGCGCAGGCTCAGCGGCCATGGCTCACGGGCCCAGGCTACGCGGCACATGGGATCTTCCTGGACCGGGGCACGAACCCATGTCCCCTGCATCGGCAGGTGGACTCTCACCCGCTGCGCCACCAGGGAAGCCCACAAGTTAATTTTTTTAAAGTATCAAACCAGCAAACAAACATAGATAGGGCTAAGGTGCCTGTAGGTGGCGCAGGCCTGACAGGCCTTCTCCATTCTGCTGCCCAGTGGTTATCCCCACTCCCATGCTCCTCACACCAGCTTTTTCCCTGGTGAAATTCACCATGAAAACTTCATTCCTTTGGGTGAGGGCATGACCCCTAATAAACTGTATATACCCCTGGACACAGTAGTACCTTATTCATTTAGCATAAAATTGGCCAGCAGATGCCTCTGGTTAAGTCTAGAACCAGGAACAGGTTTTAGAATGGGGAGGGGAGAGAGAAAGGCTCAGGGTGCAGTGCTAGGAATGTTTGCTAATTGATTGATCTGCCTGTACTGCTGTCACTGGAAGATTAGAAGCCCTTAGCTGACGCCCATTCTCAGGAACTGACCTTTGGAACGATGATGCGGTCCCAGCCCATACTGTCTCTTAGCCTCCGGGCAGTCTGTGTAAAGTTCGCAAGTTCAGTCTTACAGCTATGCGTTCCCCAAGAGGAGAAGAATGAAGAACTGGGCATTCGCTACCAGAGGCCCGAAGGCAAAAGCACAGGACGGTTTTACAAAAAGGAAACAAGTATTTTCGAAGTAGGTGAGTCTCTCCGAGCCTCAGGTGGCCTCAGCCACCCCCAGGATCCTGCTACCTACCCCAGTCTCTGACTCCACCTGCCTCGCTGTTGAGATGACTTAAGCAAGTTGATAAAGGTGGCCAGTTCAGGGACAGGGCTTTTCTGTCTGTCGAGAAAAGGCAGTCAGGCCATGCACTGGAAGCCCTGATTTGGAACACCAGGGCCCCTTACCAAGTGAGTCGCGGTGGATTTTGTTGGAAAGGCTTAGGAGCAGTAGTACTGGGTGGGGGGAGGAGGCGTGAGAGGGGCTGGCTGCCTGTAGTTCTCTTCTGCCTCAGTTCCCTAGCCCTGCTCTCCCAGCAAACGCCAGTGCCCGTAAGTTAGAACATCACAGACCGTTTTGATTCAGCCAGTGCCGGTGACGGACGTTTCAAGGAAGTAGGAGGGACCTGACTTTCTCTGCTACTCTGAGAAAACCATTAAATGTTTACTAGGAGGGTTCTGACTTAATGAACAAGGAATATTGTGAGTTCCTTAGAACAGAGGTTTTTGAAACCAGAATATCCTCAGGAGAGACCGTGGCTTCCTTTACCAGGTGTTTATTCCATGACAGATGAGCGCGCTTGCCCAGAGTTGGCTGTGAATGTAGAGCTTTTGTTTGCCAGGTTTTGTCAGGATTTCTCTTTGCCAGGCCAGAGCTATAGTGCAGAACCACAGTGCATGTTTTCTTTGGAGATGAATATCAGTGTTTTCCTTCAAAATTTGCTGTAAAATCTTTTTAAAAAGTATACAGCCTCCACTTCCAGCCCACCCCCTCTAATGGCAAGCCCACCTCTAACCCTTTGGGGAGCCCGGTCTCTGGGGTGAGACTGGCCAGCTGGGCAGATCACAGCACCAGCATTGCTCTGCCCAGAGCCTTGAACCAGGTCAATTCCTAGTCTAATTTCCAGAGTCCACACGCTGATTTCCTTCCCCACCTCCTCTTTTCCGTGTTTTTGCTTGTATATCTGTCTTCATCAGAAGGTTTAAGCTCCTTTGGGGGCAGGAGCGCTGCAGTCAGGAGGTCCAAGTTCAGATCTCAGCTCAGGCACTTACTGGCAGTGTGACTCTATGCTGGCATTTCTTTTTCTATAAAATGAGGGCTGACATACTCCATAGGGTCTTTATGAGAATTAAATGAGTTCATACATGGAAGGTGCCGGGCATACAGCAAGAGTTGCATAAGTGGTATTTTGTAACCATTGCCAGCATTCCCCATAGAGCCCAGCACATTGTAGGTGTTTAGTAAATGTTTGTCACATACTAATAAAAAACATTGCCCTGTGTGTAGGAATTGCCATCGCTGGTTGAAGAACTGGGGGAAAGGAAAAAAAGAAAGAGAAGGCATGGTATTTCCTTTTCAACATTTGGGGAGTTGGTGTGAGGTAGTTTGGTGCTCAGGGGTGTAAAGGAGAACTGTGCTTAGTCTTTTGTCTAAACCCCTCTGGAGTTTGGGATTTGTTCTGCGGGCGGCAGTAGGGGATGGTGGGCAAGGCGGTGTGATCTGTGGGGAGAGAGCCTATTATGGCGTGCTTGGAGAGAGTGGAATTTATTCTTCTGAACCTTGTAACACTGCCCACTTCACCTTTCCCGAGGCATCTCTGAGGATAGGCCTGTTTTAAAGACTTGAGCTGACATCATCGCATCTTAAAAGAACTGAGCATAATTGAATTGCTGATACAAGTGGGTACTTGCATCGGGCCCGGGTCACCCACATCTCTATGGAAACACATGTTTGCTTGAAAGCCCAGCAATCAGAAGCAGAGCCTTTCAGGAGCCAGCATCGGGTCACTTTTAGAAAAAGGCATTTATTTATATTCTCGAGCTGTCAGAGACCTATGCAATGAAATAATTTCAAATTAAATAGAGAAATCAGGCCGCAGATGAATGCCTTAATAGAGCCTGCCGTGCGCCCTCCCCCTGTGCCCCCCCCCCCCCCCACTGTGCTCGCGGTGCCTGAGATCTGCACGTTTATTTTAGCTGTCCTTTGCTCTTTTCCGCCCGTTTGCATTCTGCTGCCTTGGGGAGGTGGTTTGGCACTTTATGCAAAAATGGTTAATCTTCATTCATACGCGTGTGCCGGTACTAAAATGGAAAATGCAAAGCCGGGCCTGCCGTAGAGTGTGCGTTGTGCTCTTCCCGGCGACTCCGTGTGTGCAGCATGTCCAAGGGCGCACAATCCCGATGACTCTGCTTCCTACGCAAGCACTCGGGGCTGTTGAGTCAAGATATTCTGTCAGAAAGGTCTGAAGCTTGCATCAGCACATCTTGCCCTAGATGTGCTCAAGTGATATCCTAAGTGATTGGAAGCTTTTATCTGCCTCTGGAAGCAGGATTTTTCGAGTCAGTATTGACTGTTAATGACCTGTTTAAAGAAAACATTCAATTTTCTTTCTTCCCCCCACAAAGAACTTAGTAGGCAGTGACATTTCTAAACCAAAGGCTAACCCTGCTTTTCAAAAGGGGCAGAGACAGGGCTTTTAAATGTGAAATTTTTTTTTCCTGACATTTGCCCTTAAAATGCTTTTCAGTGACGTTGTTCTAACAGTGGGTTTAGAACACTGAAGTGTCTTTGAATAAAAATGCAACCTTGAGATTTTTCCCCCCTTCAAATTAAACAAAAAGGTTTAGGTAAGAGTCTTTATATGAAATTCATATTTCAGTCACTATTCTCTGTTTCATTGTTTATGTGTCTTCATTCCCAATAATTAAGGCAACTTTCCTCCGAGGAGCGAGGCACTGCACAAGAACCTTTATTAAACTGTGGGGATTAAACCACAGAAAAAAGAGCTAGAGTACTTAGATTATGAGAGACCTCAGTAATTACAAGACCAGGTAAGGAACAGCTAAGGTAGGAGTGAAAGGGAAGAGGACACAAAATGGAAGAGAGAGAAGATTAGGCAATGGAAGAGTTAAGCAACAGGAAACCTATATGATGTTATTGATACATTTAGGCAAAGTCCCAGTTTTATAGAGGGAGCACTGTTTTCCTCTCCAGCTGGCATGTAAGTGCCCTTGACTGTGCTTAGGGGACTGGACAGTTAGTCCTTGACCAGTTTAAAGGTGATCTTTACAGAGAAATAGCCTAGTACATGGGAGACAGCACCCACGTCTTTTATTTTATTTTATTTTTAAGGTGAATTTTCAGCTTTCAGCTACCCTGGCTACTAAGGGCTTGCATCACCTCCAGGGCCCTTACAGACTTGAATACCTGAGAGCTGGAAAGGACCACAGAGGTCCTGTGCTCTGAAGGCTAGAGAAGATGCCACCCCAAAATACGGCAGTGGTGGTTCAGGACATGGTACCCCAAATATGCCGCTTTGGCGTATTGATTATTGTGAGGTGTGGGCACTTGAAAAACAGCAAATGCAGGAAGAGGCTTTCTCTGAACTCCTCTTTTCTGCTTAAAGACAGATCGTCCAAAAGGAGCTCAGTTGTTATAAATTCCCCCCCGGGAGTTTCACCAGCCAGGGAGGATGTTGACTTTCATCACAGGGGGGAGACTAGAGAATGGACACCACCCTCAGCAGACTTTGTCACAAGCTACCATACCTCCATCTGTTCTTCTAAGGGCTCATTCATCTTTCCTAAGAGTCATTTACCCTCCCCTCTGCTTTTCCTGTTAAGATGGTATTTAATCCTGAATTCTAGGCCACCTCGGGGGAGTTCTTCATTTTTCCCTGAGTATCTCCCATGTGTATGTGAGATATACATGTTAATAGACATTTGTTTGTTTTTCACGTATTCATCTTTTATTACAGGGGTCCCAGCTAAGAACTCAAAGGGTAGAGGGAAACTTATTTTTCTTCCCCTACAACTCCAATCTCTTTTTCTGCAACTGAATACCTGAGGCCCTCGTGCTGTACTCTGACAATCTAGAACCTTTACTCCGATGTTCCATCAGGGCAAATGGTGGCCCACATAAACAGATGTGCAGGCTTCCCCAAGCTCTCTGTCAAAATTTCCCTGTCCTGTTTCCCATTCTCTCAGAGCACCTCTCTCTGCTAAGGGCCAAATGATGGCAGTAGAGAATGAAATAAATTAATGTGTGAAATTGCACCTTCTTCCAGAGGTGATGGTAATGCATAAGCTGAGTAAAAATGTAGACCTCTCTTAAGAAGTTTCCCCAGGTTAGGAGCTGGCTCTCTGGGAGACTGTGGGACGCTCTGTTTTGACGGAGAGGCTTTTTGCTGCTTCTCCAATCACATCGCATAACTGACTTCCTCCCCACAAGATCAGCCCCGATTCTTCCTCTCTGAGGCAGCCATGAGAAAATGTCTCAGGATCTATGCGATCACAACACTGTCTAGGCTGTACCAAAATCAAATACACAGACACTTTAATTACTTTAACTTAGAAAGATGGAGTAGTTAAACATTAGACCCTGAAATGTCCTGGAGCCTCTGGGCAACGTTGTAGGACCAGGAAAGCAGCTTGTTGGTCAAGGGCCCACTAAATGAAGCTTCTAACATTCTCATCTGAGGTAGAAGCCGCAGGAAAACAGCCATCTCTTTATAACAGGTACATTCCCTCCCATTCCTGTGAGAGTTTAGTGCTTTGCTCTGCAGTCTGTGTGCCCTGCGAATGTACAGAGCATACATCACATGCCTGACCGGCTGCAGAAGGCAACACCCGGGACCGGTTTTATTCTCCTTGCAGAGTTCTTACTGCAATTCATATACAATGAGCTCCGTGACTTGTTCATGATGCTTTTGAGGTGCTATCAGCCCAATGGCTCTGGGCTCCAGAGCTTCAGACTGCCTGGGGTTGAGTCCTGGCCCTGCCACTTACCGTGGGACCCGGGTTGGTTACTGAACCTCTGTGCCTCAGCTTTCACGTGTATGAAATGAAGATAATCACAGTTCCTACTTTATGGGGGGTATGAGGGTTAAATGGATAAATATGTGTCAAGCACTTAGCAGAGTGCCTGGCACAATCTAAGTGCTCCATATTATTATTATTATTATTAATATGTTGGTGAAAAGACCATTCCCTAACGAAACTAGCTCCCCACCCATTTATCTATCTAGGCATCTGGAGAATCTGTTTGTTGTGTGTGGTGATTGGGATCAAGGAAGTGGCCCATTCTTAATATTCCCAGGCCAGAGACTATAAAGCAGTGGTTCTCACAGTTTGGTTTGCGTGTGTCTGAATGCCCTGGAGGGCGGGTTAGAGCACTGACTGCTGTGCCCCCCTCCCAGAGCTTCCTGATCCACTCCTTCTGGAGAGGGGCAGAGAATTTGCATTTCTAACAAGTTCCCAGATGCTGCTGTTGCTGCTTCTCTGGGAATCCCACTTTAAGAGCCACTGCTCTAGGACAGCAGTTTCCAGTAGGAGTACGATGTAAGCAACATAGGCCATTTAAAATTTTCTAGTAGTAACATTAAAAAAGTAAAAAGAAATGGGTGAAGTTAATTTTAATGTTATATTTTATTTAACTCAACATGTCAAATATTATCATTTCAACACACCACTGACATAAAAATCTACTGAGACAGTTTACATTCCTTTTCTGTAGCAAGCCTTTGAAATCCAGGATGTATTTTACGCTCCCAGGACATTCTGGTTCAGACCAGCCGCATTCAAATCTGACTTTGCAAGAAAATGACCCGAGGAAGTTTCTTTTTTCTGGCCTCCACCTCCCCCCCATACCAACTGGCATTCTCTATTTTTATGTTTTTTTATAAATCATGGGAAAACTTTGCATAAATGACCTTGAAAAAAATTGTGAAAATCATTATTTTAAATTTTTTCTTATGTATTTCCTCTGGCTCTCTAAATTCCATTCAAGAAAAGCGATATGACATCTGAGAACAGGAAAGTCAGTCTAAGAGCAGTAATAGGTTTCAGAGAAACAAAAGTGAAACTTTATTACTGTCTACATAGTGAAACAGGAGGGAAAACGGAGACTGGTAAGTCAGAAAGCAATTGGCATTTCAATATACTGTTTTAACTTTTTATAGTTTTTATGATTGCATGAGAAATATAAACATATACATATCTTTTTTAAACTCCTAGTTTGGTAGTTGATCAGATTGTGGTATATAGTAAACTTCTCTGAATTGTATTAATTAGAAAGACTGAAACAAATGTATGTGCTGGAATTTGCACTATTCAGGTGTATTTTTCATAAAGAATATTTCTTTTTTACAAACTAATAGATTTTCTGACTAGCATTAATACATATTAAGATCTTTGCATAAGTAAGTTCAGTTTGATGGTAACTATAGTTGTGGATTATTAATTTTACACTGGAGATGTGTATAGATGATATATTGGTGATAGATAAATGGTGAAATGCTTTTCTTTGGGATTGACATCTTTCCTAATAAGTTTCTGACTATGGAACATATATCTAAACTGAGGTGAGAGATCAATCTGAGATTTCCTAAATAAAATTTCAGTCAACAGTTTCCTTGATCTTTATTTTTCTCTAGGATATATGTAAAACTTAGATGATGTATATGTATATTTGTAATGTTATTACTGAAAGCTGAGGTGTAATTATAGGGAAAACATTTCAAACAATACCTAAGCTATTAAAATGTTGCACCAATATCAGGACTTGTATTTCTGTCTGTCTTCATTTTCTATTGATTATTTATATGCATGGGACATGTATGTGTGGATTTGAATAGTTAGGCCCCAGTAATTGGTCTGTTCTAAGAACAATTGTAGTGATAATAGGAATTAGAAACAGGTTCTCCCCCAAGAAGTCAGAGATCGTTGTACCTTTCTTATGGACTTAAAAGCTCTCGAGATCAAGCTATGTTAGAGATAGACCATCAAGCATGGTGACCAAGCGTGATGAGAAGGAAATAGGAGGTCCGTTGGCCCCAAACATGTCAACTTACTCACAGCATCAAAGGCTTCTCGGGTTAACCCAGGGGGTCTGCAGCTTTGAGGGATGGAGTTTCAAGTTGCTGAACTCTGGGCCTGTCATTTAGGAGGAGGTGACAATATATTGTTTCTTAAAGGAAAAGTTCCTTAACTATTTTTTTTTTTTTTTTAGTTCCTTAACTATTTAAGTTAAACAGTTGAGATTCAGATTAAGTGGATCTGGCTGTCCCGATATAGTTCATAGCAGAGAACAGAATCCCAGAAGAATAGGGGCACAGCACAGTTTCATTTTCCTAGGGGCGAGGGAGCCAGAGGAAAGGTAATGGGCATGTGATGCCATGCCAGGGCGAGGTGTGCTTCTGAATATTCTGGAAGGGCTAGTGCCAATCTGAGGTGTGGACACTCAGGAAGGGCCTTTGACACTGAAGGTCAACCTTGTCCCCGTTGTTTGTCCTTATCAATAGAACCCAATGTAACATCTAGCCACTTAAATTCTTAATTCTTAAGGCAAATCAGATATATTTTCTATTTATATTGAAATCTTTCATTTAGTTTCCATAACTGGAGCTGTAGCTGATTTCCCAATCTCTCTGTTATATACCAGCCAGTGGAAAGCCTTGATGTGCAAAGGCCATAGGAATCCAGCTGGAAGGAATTGCCTGTAGAGATAGCACACAGGGGGGAAAATAAAGAGTAAAATGGACAAAGAAGAGCTCCCTACAAATTATTTTTATCTTATCTTCCCATCTGAGGAACCTGTAATAGCCCCATTCTACTCTCACAGCCAGCCTTTTCCTTCCACAATAAAAATAATATTGTAATCAATCTTACTGGCATCACAACCAAAGAAGAGTCTTCCTTGACTTAGACGCCGAAGCAATGAGAAAGGGAATTGCCAAGGAAATATATATATTCCTATGAATCTAGCTCACCATTCAGTACTGCCACTTACTCAGATCTCAGAAATTTTCTGTCCTCTGTGGAATTCCTCCCTGATTTCTCTATAGATTATAACACTCCAGCTTTAGAAAATGCTGCACACCCAAATCCTAGACATCAAAGCAAAACAAAAACAAAACGCTTTTTCTGTCAGATTTCACACATGTATAATGGCAGGAGTAGATGTGTCCGGAAGATATAGCTAATCCAGTCTAATGAGAGGAATTGTGGCTCAGATCCAGCTTAACAAATTGCCCCAAGTGCTGCTGTCTCCTTTGAGCCTTCCTCACTCCATAGCTGCAGGCTGTGTCTCTTTTCTCTGTCTTCCCCATCCTCATTCTCTCACATACATACATACACTATCACATATAGAAAAATCTATGTATACGCAGTATATGTTTACATAATGCCAGAATTTCCATTTGAATAAGAAAATCAACCATTCAAATGTCTTCAGATATCATGCTTATAGACTATCTTGCAGGCATTGTGATGACTGGTCAAAGGTTTCACATCTATGGCTTGTAAACAAAAACACCTGATTATTTGTGCTTATTCTTCACATACCATCTCTATTAACTGTTATGGATAATCAGAAAATAATCCTAATGTCTTTTACTAGTAACTCTCAGGGGCAAGAATAGTGAGAATGAAATTCAGACATTATTTGCCAGCTAGCGTTATATACTTTCTCCCTTATGCCAAGGCAGAGGATATAGCATTTACCATTGGGAAGCGTTATTTAAATGGAAGGTGTATCCAGTGGGATGGGCACTCTTTGCAGAGTATATGGGAAGGAGCTGTCTTACTGGGGATTGAGTATGCAGGGTCTCCCCTGCCACCGTGCCCAAATGCATGTATCAGTGGCAATGTCATTTGGAAACTTGTAAAAATAAAATTTTACTGTTTCTAATATTTAATAATATAGTAGATAATAGTATATGGATTCCTATTTGAGTGGTAATAGAGTTAAGATTACATATTGCCAAGCTTTCATCCTAAATCAACAAAAGGTAATGGATCTGAATTTATGCTTTATTTAAGACCTAGGCTTAAAAGAAGTTTTGGTGGGGAGAAATCAGAGAATTTTTGCAAGTTATCCCTGAAATGTTATCAATTCTAGATACACTCTTTGTAGCCAAAGTCAAAAAGGATATAAGAAAGAGTTTCAGTGGTTCCTGATTGACAAAAAGCATTAAACATGCAAATAGGTAATATATTGATATCTCGGCCTGTCTAGCTGCTAACTTCTGAACCAATGTGTTTGCCCATTGTAAGTCAGTTATGCCCTATTTCAAAAAGAGATTGAAACTATTAAAGACTTAAGATGTAGCTTCTATAATAATGGTAAAAGATTTAGACCGTATGAGAAGAAGAAAAACACCACAGCTTGATATTAAGAATACAGATCTTCTCATAGTGGGCAACTTTTCAAAGAAGATTGGACACCAAAGGCCGAAAACCTAAAGAATTTAGGAAAACAGAAGGGTTATGGGCAGTTTTAAGAGTACATTTGAGACTACAGATCATGAATTTATGGTCATTAAAAACATGATACAGGGCTTCCCTGGTGGCGCAGTGGTTGGGAGTCCGCCTGCCGATGCAGGGGACGCGGGTTCGTGCCCCGGTCTGAGAAGTTCCCGCATGCCGCGGAGCGGCTGGGCCCGTGAGCCATGGCCGCTGGGCCTGCGCGTCCGGAGCCTGTGCTCCTCAACGGGAGAGGCCACAGCAGTGAGAGGCCCGCGTAATGCAAAAAAAAAAAAAAAAAAAAAAAAAAACATGATACAGGTATATATGTGTTGATCTGGAAGAATGTTCATATATTGATAAGTGAAAACGCAAGTTTAAAAACTATTATGTGTTTCTTATGTTTTAATCTGGAACCTTTCTCTTGTTTCTTCCTGGAGTGTTTTGGTATAGTTACATACGTGCAGGAAATTCTCAATCAGTGTTTGCTATATTGACTAGAGACTAAAAAAAACATTGGAACAGTAAAGATTGTGATGACAATGCTTAGTTAAAATAGGTACACTTTTCCTCCTCTCACCATTTTTGACCACCTTTCTTTTACATAATAAGAAACACAGTTTAGGTGCATACCCATCTGTGTTTGTCATTTTCCATGTTGGTACAGTATGAATAAAATATTTTACATTGTCGTCTGGAGTTATCATAACATGCTTTTAGAGCGTATCTAAGACAAGTGCTTAGCTTGAAAGTATTTTTATATTCTAAATTGGTATTTATGATTATGGCTGAATGAAATTGATTACTATATTGGAAGAGAGCATAAAAATAACACATTGAGAAATCAATTTTAAAACTTTAAAGTTAATCATTTTTTTTTCCCCTTCTTGGTAGGGCTTATTCCACTAGAAGCAAGATGGCTGAACTCAATGCTCATGTGAATGTCAAGGAAAAGGTAAGATATAGTTAAATATTGGCTTGCAGATACTCCAAACTGGATAATGTAGTCTCTAGCTAGTAAAAACTCAATTATAATGGAAGAAGGGAAAAATGGTTTGGAAGAATACATAGTAAGCTTGACACACGAGAAAACCATTCCACAGAATCATAAGTAGCATTTACTAAATGGGTGTTATGCATATTATATTCGTTTTCTCATTTAGTCTTGACTATAATGCCATGTAGTTAATTTCATTTTACAGAGGATGGAATTGAGACACAGAGAAGGTAAGTACTTTGCCTGAGGTCACATAGCTAGGAAGCAACAGAGCTGGGATCTGAACCCAGCAGTGCTATTCTACAGTTCATACTCTTAACCACCATGCTGGGTTCCATCTAAGAGCGGGGGTATTATGCTACATCTCCAGAAACAGCCTCGTAGAGATATCCGAAGCATTCCCTAGTGGTCGTGCTGGGTAGCCTTTACAGTTTCTTTCAACACTGAGGGCTCATGGCTCTGAAAATCCCCCCTCCTCGTTATTCGTTGGAGGCTGAGTGTACTTCAGAGCCGTTCCAAGTCTTGTCCTCCTCTGTGAATTTTCTCCGCTTAGGGTCACAACCCCTCCCTTGCCATATATGCTCCCTTGCACTGTTAGCTCTTAAATGATCATACGCTGTAGATCCCATGAGACCAGGGAGTTAAATTTGTCCAAGCCATTCATCTGGCACCAGGGGAGCTGAGGCCCTGGAAGGGGTTCGTCCATGGTCACACAGCAAAGTGAGAGAGCCTCACCTGGAACTCACTCCAGCCTTCCACAGGGCCACCTCCCACCTCCATTAGGCTAACTACTTGGGGGCCATAGGTTGTCTTTCATCTCTTTGTATCCCCACAGTGCCTAAAACCCTGAGTGAAGGATGAGAGAAGTAACATTACTGGAATCCTCAGTAATTTTTCTTTCCTTTAGCCAAGATGTATCAGACTCCTGTTTTGTCCCAAACACTGTCTGAATGCTGACGATGTGGCACTGAACATGTAGATGAGGTTCCTGCTCCCATGGAGCTTGTTTTCTAAGGCAGGGAAACAGAAAGTAAACACAAGAACATATAAATGAACACGATCATTTCATATAGTGACGTCTACGATGAGGAAAATACAGCAGGGCGGCACGGGCAGGTGGCTACTTTAGATGGGGTTGATTGGGGCAGCCCTCTCAGAGGAGGTGATATTTGAGCTGAGATAGAGAAAACAGGAAAGAAACACCATGCAGTGATCCAAGGACAGAGCATTCCAGGTAGATAAGCAAAAGCAGGTGCCTGAGGAAGACTGAAGTTCATCGTGTTTGAAGAGCTAGTGGTTGAGTGGCCGGTGTGGCCAGAGTGTGGTAGGAAGAGGGATGGTGATGGGAGATGAGGGCAGAGAGTACGCCGGGAACCAGAATTGGTAGAATACTGACTCTTCACCTGTCTCCTCAACCTCCACAGCAACCAGGGGTGGAAGCCAGGGTTTCACAAAGTTGGATGAAAACAAAAATGAATTTTCATCTTTACGCGTATCTAAATGAAATTTAGCATTTCCTTCAATCATGAATCTAGGCAAGGGAGAAAAACAACCCACAGGAGTAGCAGGAGTACCTGTGACTTTCACAACTAGAAATCACAGGTGTCTTCATATCAAATTACATTTGTTGCAGATATCCTGAAAAGCTGTTTGTTCATCACTACTTCAAAATTACTGTAATTACAGAACCTGCCACTATGTTGTGTTATTTGATGTTGACAGAGAAGCATGTACATTACTGTAGCATAAAATTTTTATTAATATTTTAATGTTATTTCAATATGAGTGGTTTCCTCTGTAATCGTGTATGTTTTATTTAAACATTATTCTGAGAGGGACCCCCGAGGCTTCACCAGACTGCCAAAGGGGGTCTGTGCCCCAAAAGGTTTAGAAGCTGAGACAGAAACATGTAGGGTTTTATTCAAAGGGCAAAAGTAGCCGTTGAAAGGAATTAAGCAGGAACATGACTTATGGTATATTTTTAAAACCTCCCCCAGCTTTGCCAGCTGCTGTACTACTTATTTTATAGATCTTCATATTAAATAACTTTCCTGTTTGATGAGGACACAGAGGCTTGAGAGAAAGCGATTTGGTCAAAGTCAGAGTCTCAGGGAATATGAAAGAGCAAGGATTCAAACTCAGCTCTGTCTGGTTCTAAAGCTCATGCTCTTTCCACTGTATTACTGCTTCCCAGAGTTTTCCACTAAAATAACCCCAGGGCACAGAAGAACAAACTTGCTACTTTGGGACATGGTCAAAACCAACTTCCACATATAATTCCTTTGGAGTCTTCTGTGTGATCTTAAAAATGGATGCAATTTTTTTATCCATTGTATTCCATAATATATTCCATATATTATGTTAATACAGAACTGTTTTCACTTATCGACCATTGAGCAAACAGTGGCAGAAGTCTGGACCCTTTTACATTGTGGCTTCATGTTCTCTGTGACTCACAGTCATGCACTCGGGTGAGACTGTGTGTTCCCAGTTTGAGAAGCTGGGTCCGGCACCACAGTGCTGACCAAATATTGGCCCCTTTCCAAATATCTGTTGATGGATGGGTTGAACAGCTCCTGAAGTTGGGTTATGGGAAGGAAAAGCACTTTAAAGAATCAGTCATAGTAATTGATTCCCTGCAAAACATGGCCAGTGGACAGACCAATATGGTAGGCTCAGCAGATAGAGTGTCTTATTCAAAACAGAGGTGGCCTCGAGCCAAAATGGGGAAGGAGGCTGATCCGTGATCTCACAGACCACAGAGGTTCAGTGTGAATGCTCCGTGCATGGGCTCAGGCGCCACATTCATCCACTTGTCATGACCAGTGTCACGTACACGTACGAAGAGTAACAGGAGATGGTGTTTTTGCCATTGCACTTCAGTAACTTATCAAAATGTTGGCATCGTTTTGAAAGAGGGTGATGTTTAAGTTGTAAATATTATCCATCTGCATGACAATGGAAGTAAAGCTCCTCTAACTCAGTTAGTAAATTCCATCTTCCCGTATCAAAAGGTTAATAGATTTCTCAGCTCAATAAAATAAACCATAATAAACAACGGAAAATTCTGATCATTTGTAATTTTACATTGATTTATTTTCGTACTTTTATTTCCTTTAGTGATTAGCTTTTATGGCCTTTTTATGATTAGTTTGTTTCCCAATCTGTCACACAGCAATGACATTTTAGTTCTGAAAATTAAGAATAATAACTGTTATGTCTTAAGTTATAAATTATAAGCTTTTAAAGATGTGAGAACAGATCCGTATGGTGTTTTTATACACTAGCTAGTCAAGCACTGTGGGAAATTAAATACTCAGTAAAAGTTTTGCAGTGAAAAGAGTTCATCAGTTATCTCTAGTGGGTCCACTGTTGGATGAATTGGAAAGGAAGAGGTGCTTGGGTGAGAGAATCATTTCTGTCCTCATGCAGCTTAACTTAAGGTCTCTCATATCCAAGACAACTGAAATTTACAGTTGACACTCTTTGTGACTCTTTTAAAGTATCTCTATATTATTGGACTATAACTGAAAGGATTTAAATTGGAAATATCCTTGAAGTCAAAGTTTGATCTCCTTAGGAGTGTGACATCCATCCTCTGTGTGAGCTGACCCTGTTTACATTTCCACCTTTATCAGTAGCCACTTCTCTACTCTCCCTTCAACACAGCCATCCTGACCATGAATGTTGCTGCCTCCAGGCCTTTGCAAAGGTAGTTTCCTCTCTCTGGGACATCCTCCATGGGGACCCGACCCTCACTCACCTCCCTTTGAGGAAGCCTTTCAGATGGCTCCTTTCTCTGCCCTCCTGCCCCTCCTGAATTATTGGCCCTTCCTCTGTTCTCCTTTGTGCTTCAGTGAGGCTCTCTGCCTTCTGCCTCCATACCATGATGGTTAGTGGTCTGTCTCCCCAAGGGAGATTGTGTGCTCCTTGGGGGCAGGCACTGGGCCTTTCTCATCTTCATACTCTTGGGTTTGACACATAGTTGACCCCAGGTCGAGTTAGATAAATGAATGGATAACGAATGAATGAACACGCCTGCTTGAATCATTACATTCTTTAGGGACAGATTTCCCATTCACGATATTTTGCAAAACCTCAAGCCTTCTTGAAAACTGAAATGTAGGTTAATGGAAGTGTCATCTCATTTTAGTACTCTCTTTGCTATTAAATAAAGCAAGTTTTAAATTGCTTCTAAAAACAAGCTTAGGTTACTTAGGTTGACTACCTGTGGTTCTGCAGAAAAGCAGCGTCTTTATGAGATGGTTATCAAATACTGGTGGTCTCAGGTAGGTTTTGCCAATAACAGATGAGGTCCTTTGGTGGGTAACCAGTCATATCCCACTGTACCCCCTCCAAAAAAAAAAAAGAAAAAAATCTCCATATCTCATTTTATTAAGGAAAGATACCAGAACAAAATCTTCAGGCTAATCAGGGATCCTATATTTAGGGCCAATTCAATTTCTACAGCTCTTTTCTAAGTAACTTATTTTTTTTAAAGAGATTTAACACTAGAACCTCGTAGATGACTTGAGGATAGGGCTTAGTAGTGACTATTACATTCTTCTCATGTGAAGCACTAGGGTACCAACCTAAATTGATTTATAAAGTTTTAGATGTAATTCTCAACTGAGTAAGAAAGGATTATTGGAACTGTCATGCACGAAATAACATTTTCAGTCAGATATTTTCATGCATTATTATAAATCAGTTTAAATAGAATACAATTCAGCAGTACAATTTGGTGACGGAAAGCCAAGGGGATCCTTGTTTGTAAAACGGGATTACAAATGGAGTTACAAAATAATATTTGCTGAATGTCTAGTTATGGTCTGATAATTAATTCCAACAAAAAGTGATCCTTAAGCCACTGTAGGACACCAAGTATGCTTGGGAAGTGATCTCCAGCAAGGTAAAGTCATGGAAGGAGATTGGAGTTTGGAGACAGCAGCAGAGATAAGTAGCTCCCTGATTACTAGTTGAGCAGCCTAGAGCAAGTCACTTAACTTACCTGGGCCTCAGTTTTCTAATCTGTAGATTGGACATGAAAACAAAACCTACCTGACAAAATCATCAAATACAGTAATAAAAGTAGAGCTGCTTTATGAGCTCTTAATCCTATAAACTATAAAGGATCTGGGGGAGCTCATCTGTGTATTTTACAATTGAAAAATGGAAAAGGAGCCTTAGTTAATTTTTTTTAGTAACTAAAAATATAAATTCACATAGAACTGAGATTAGAAAGAAAACACAATTAAAAACCCGCAAGAGAAAGAGAACATAAAACTGGACTTGACTTTTTAAAACTTTTATAGCTATTGCTGAGCCTCACATAAATAAGTGAGATTAGAAAATATGATGATATGGAAATGGGGAATCACTTAGTCTATAATATCCTCCCTGCAATGTGCCACTTATTATGAATAGCTTTTTTTTTTTTTTTTGCGGTACGCGGGCCTCTCACTGTTGTGGCCTCTCCCGTTGCGGAGCACAGGCTCTGGACGCGCAGGCTCAGCGACCATGGCTCACGGGCCCAGCCGCTCCACGGCATGTGGGATCTTCCCGGACCGGGGCACGAACCCGCGTCCCCTGCATCGGCAGGCGGACTCTCAACCACTGCGCCACCAGGGAAGCCCTATGAATAGCTTTTTGAGCTGTTAAAGTTATGGAGGTAACTTGGGTTGTAAACAATATTCATATAGACTCATTAAAATGGAGGAGGAAGACTAGACAAGGGGAGAGGAACCTTTCGTCCACCGTGGGAACAGGGAGGGGCCATCTCAACATTTGTGCAGGTGACTGACATAGACTCTGTGTCCTGGAGTCTGTCCTCAACAGGTGGACAGATGTCCCATTTTATTTTATTTTTTCCTGTAACTGTCTTGATTTATGTTTTATAAAGTACTGAAATATGGTTCAAGTCTTTATGTGGGGGAGTATTGTCAGAAAAACCCAAGAGTTTGATTAAAGAGATTTTTACCAGGATCAGAGAAAGTACAAAAGAAACCCATCATCAAGCATCTTTAAAATATTAACTCCATTTAATAGTGAACTCATTTTATGGGCTGTGGGACAAGTTTTAATGATACGCAGTTGTTTTTAAAGATCAAACCATGCAAGCTTTGGAGCGAATCTTAATTTCATGATTTTGTACGAGTGTTTAGGTCAGTTTAGCCCAGTCCTTGGATTCCAACAGCAAAAACACAAACCACACACACAGCTTTTAGGTTTCACCATGAATAGGTTCTTGTCATCATTTTCTCATAGGAAAGGGTCATTAAATTTCCCTTTCAAAGAACGGAGAAACATTGACAATAGTTATTGCCTAACGCTTATGTACAGAACTGCTGTTATTGTTGCTTGGCAACTAGAAGAGATCTGACAAGGAGTCTAAAGGAACTGAATGAATAAATGGAAATGTCAGCATCAGTTTCTGCAGATAAGAAGAAATTTACTATTGTAGGATTAGCATCACATTGTTTTTTTTCCCCAAGCTACACAATTGGAATTCACAGTGTTTCTGTTCTGCTTCTCCTGCCCTCCCGCCCCCGCTGCTTCCAGCCTTTCATCATAGACCCTTTTGCACTCTGGCTGAGAGTTACATACGAGGTAGAGGGTTAATGCTAAACAATACAAGAGCATGTCAAAATTAAAACCTCTGGTGACAGGAAAAAAGTTACCTCTGTTGGCAATCCCTTGGAATTTATGTGTACTTTACCAATATTCTAGTTATTTTTCACAATGATCCTTCATATTAAATTATCCAATTTTTGCAATTTTTTTAAAAAAATGATAAAGCTGCAATGGTTTCTTCTCTTCTGACCTTGAGCATTAAAAATCTATCCAGATGGGGCTTCCCTGGTGGCACAGTGGTTGAGAGTCTGCCTGCCGATGCAGGGGATACGGGTTCGTGCCCCGGTCCGGGAAGATCCCACATGCCGCAAAGCTGGCTGGGCCTGCGTGTCTGGAGCCTGTGCTCCGCAACGGGAGAGGCCACAACAGTGAGAGGCCCACGTACAGCAAAAAAAAAAAAAAAAAAAAACTATCCAGATGGATTAGATAGGTAGTTAGGTAGATTGATTGAGTCACCACTTAACAGTATACTGCTTGTATTATTATTATTATGTTAAAACAACTTTTTCTCTGTGATTTATCCACAACTTGATTACAAGCTCCTTATAAGCACAAATGGGTTTTCAATTTATTTGTGTACTCAATAGCTCCTATAATAGTAATATCATAGAATTTATGCCCCCAAAATACTTGTTAATCAATATTTAGTCAAATAACTGAGCCAAGATTCTATAATGGTGATTCTCAGCCAGGAGGAAGAAAGGAGAAGAAAGTGGAGCATGCCTCCCTGTGTTGGGACGAGCATTAGAATGTCAGTAGGGAAAAGATGGGAGTAATTAGAAAAAGCATATTTGTGTTCTTTTGAGTCTCCAAGAGCAGAGGCCAAGGTGGGATTAGATGATTAAGAGGTGCCTTGGAAAAAAAAAAAAAAAAGAGGTGCCTTGGGGGTGGAGGCAGGTGCTTGTAAAAGAGAAAGGGGAGGAAGGATGTGCGGGCAGGGAGAGTCTGCAGACTGCCAAGCATGCAGACCTGCCGTAGCTGAAAGAAGGAGAAGGGAAAAAAAATTGGGTGAGAAGAGTCTCCCTGGGCAGTGCAGTTCTAAGAAGGTTTGTGCAGGTCGATGGGGAGCCTTCATTCCCCGGCTGGGGAGCTCCCATATCCCTCAGAAATGAGCTTTCACTAGCACCCCCTACCTGAACCATTGACTGGGTGCATCCTCGGTGGAGTGAGGCTTGGGTGGACCCAGAGGGACGGTAGCTAGGCTGTCCAGTCAACGCTGTTTCCCACAGAGGGAGATTTCTGTGCCACCACAATATTTGAGAGTATAACAAAATTTTATGTTTAAAAAGGAAATTGAAATATCTATTTTGGAATTCAATCATATAAGAGAAAGCATGAGATTTTAAAATTTTTTAATAAAAATTTCAAGAACCTCTGTTAATTAGTAAATTAAAATACAAACTCTAGAATTTCCCTTCCCTTAGCAAGGTGAGCCATACTGCCACTAGTATAGGGAGTCGTCTTAACTTCTAGGGCAAAGGATAATTTAGGAGTCTTATTTTCTATCAGAAGTATACTCTCTAACCACATTTAACAAAGGGAAACAAAGGGACATTAATTTTACTGAAAAACTGTGTGTCCTTTGGTACATTGTGGAACCTCACGGGGCTTCAGTTTCCTTATCCGCCAAATGCGGGGTCTCCTTTATGTAGAGGATCTCCAGAATCCTTTCCAACTGTAATATTGGATGAATCCATGGTCTTTTCCACCTCACAGGCCCCATAAAAGACTGAAAACGGGAACTGTATCATGGATCAGAGAACCTGGGGGCAGCCTTAGTCCTGATACAAATCGCTGCCTCAATTTGAATGTGGTACACAACCTGTCCAGGAACTGAGGTTCCTCGTTTAAAAAAAAAAAAAAAGCGTCTTCCCTGGTGGCGCAGTGGTTGAGAGTCCACCTGTCAATGCAGGGGACACGGGTTCGTGCCCTGGTCCGGGAAGATCCCACATGCCGCGGAGCGGCTGGGCCCATGAGCCATGGCCACTGAGCCTGGGCGTCCGGAGCCTGTGCTCCGCAACGGGAGAGGCCACAACAGTGAGAGGCCCGCGTACCGCAAAAAAAAAAAAAAAAAAAAATTTGATTAAACTATTTATAAGGTACATTTATGGCTCACTGGTATGTCATTTCTGATGCCTCCCTGTCTACAGACCCTTCAGAACTCTGCTGCTCAGTTCTTGAAGATAACTATCAACAAAACTGTACTGAAATGATGATTGAGGAGCAATGATATACTTTAAAGTTAACCTTTTTCTTTTTTAAATTGTGGTAAGAGTGTTTAACAGGAGATTATTCTCTTTAAGTGTTCACTGTGGTGTTGTTAACTCTAGCACAGTATTGCCCAGCAGATGTCTAGAACTTAATTAAACTGCATAACTGAAACTTTATACCATTGAACAACAACTCCCCATTTCCTTTTCCCCCAGCCCCTGACAATCACTGTTCTTACTCTCTGCTTCTGTGAGTTTGACTATGTTAGATACCTCATATAAGTGGAATCATGCAGTATTTGTCCTGTGTCTGGCTTATCTCACTTAGCATAATGTCCTCAAGGTTTATCTGTGTTGTTGCATGTGAGAGGATTTCCTTCTTTTTAAGGCTGAATAGTATTCCATTGTGTATATACCACATTTTCTTTACCTACTCATCCATGGACATTTGTTCATGCTTGGTTGATGTTTTTATTGGGTCAAATTGTAATTGTAGCTATTCAACTAAGGCTGAATCCACAAACTAGTTTTAACCCTTTTTACTGCCTTTAGAGAAAAAGCAAACAAGCTCATAAAATCATTGGGAAAACAAGATCTGGTCAAACAGATCATAATGTTTACTGATGTAAAGTCACCATGCTTTTTTAAATTGGTCAGACCTGTTAAAATAAAAAAATGGTATGTGGGTGAACAACAACACTTGCCCTAAGGAGAGAGCATGTTCCTGGTTTCCATGGTGGTGAGATGGCCTCCTTCCTTCATGCCACAGTGAAGAAATACCCAAGATTGGTATAATTTAGAGATTAACCAAACTCCTTTGTTCAGGTATTGACTAAGAGGTAACTAACTCCCTTATTTGGTATTGATTAAAGGGTAATAGTGACTTGTACTTTCATGGTACTCTTTATCTGAAGAGTTCTGTGACTGAGCAGGGGGAAAAAACCCACAGGGAGAGTAGATGTCAATAATTAGCTTCCCCCCTCAAGTTCCAAAGTAAGTGAGGAAATATTTTTACTGAATATTCTAAGTTAGAAGCAGAAGATAAACTAAAAATATCTTACTATTCTGATTAAAATACCAAAACCAAAATGCCTTGTAAAAATAAAATTCCCTTTTTCTTTTTGTCTTCACTAATAAATCCAAATATGGATTTCATCAGAGAAAATAGCTCAACAGAACATTTACCTAAGTCCTAATACTGTGTGGGTATAAAAGGCTGGCTGAAAATAGACTTCCAATGGACTCAGAGGCTCACCCTACCTAAATTATGTGCAGGTCTAACTGGTAGTTCTGGGAAAATATGAAGAAGAATAAAGCACAGTTATGGAGAACGTGCAGGTATACACTGAATACATGCTAGTAGCTAAGTGACTGAAATGTGTATCAAGTCCATTGCTTGTCTTAATATAGATTAGAAGGGCAGCTGCTACTAATAGCAACCATTTGAGATAAACATTAAACCTACATGTGCCAGATTAAAGATGAGAATTCTGATATGAAAAATGTGTCATGGACTAAATTAAAACATTTAAGACACTTTATCTGATTTTAATTTTACTATTTCTTGACATAGGAGAAGCATTCATTTAAGTATCAGATACTCAACAAGTCAATTTATCAGGCTTATTTCTAGGAATTAGAGAAGTTATATAACTTCTTTAAGCTATCAGTTTTCATTTAGTATTGTAACTGTTACCTTAATTTGCTTTTTTTTCTGCCCTCAAATGCTCAGTGACTTGAGAAAGTATGGACTGTGAATTGAGGGAAAGAAGTCTGGGTTGTTGTTGCTTTAACCCTTTGAGCCAGATTGTATTCTTCAATGGCTATAAAATATCTCCTCCATTAAGAGGTGGGGTCTGAGCCCCTCCCCTTAACATTGGGTAGGCTTTTGGAACTGGTTGACCAGGATAGTGGAAGGAAGTGACTCTCTGTGGCTTTCACAGTGGGTGATTGAGCTTCTTCCTCACTAGTTGGGACACTTGTGTTGGAACTCTGGGCAGCCATGTAAACAATCTGACTGTTCTCAGGCCACCATGCTTTGAGGAAGCCCAGACTTAGCCCATAAGGACCACGTGGAGAAGACCTGAGAATAGTACATGAAGAGAGAGATGGCCAGCCGGACCTCAGCTGCACCTCCCCCACTATACCAGCTGCTCTCTCTGCCTGCATGAAAGACCCCAAGGTAGACCCACTCAGCCGAACTCCTCTTGAACTTCTGACCCACGGAAACATTGAAAAATTACAATTGATTGTTGTTTTAAGCCACAGAGTTTTGGGGTGACTTGTTATGCAGCACTAAATAACTGGAATACCCTCTCAAAAATTAAAACTGTTCAAACTAGAACTGATATTTTTAAAATGACGATGTTGCCTAAATAGTACAGAGGCGTGGATGTTTGCATGCCGGTAAATTAGTAAATAGGTGAGCAGTTATACCTGAAAAGAGGTCTGTCCTAGTAGCCACCTTCTTTTCTCTTCTTTCCACACTATCCCTTAGCTTCCAAGCCTCCCCTTATATCTCTCACTCGCGGTTTTCAATTCAGAGTGGACATAAGAACCACTAGGAAAACTTTAAAAAATAGTGAATGTCCAGGCCCATATTTAATTGTTTGAGGTGGGACCCGGATGTAGGTACATTTTAAAACTCACCAGGTGATTTCCAGTTTGCAGCCAGGGCTGAGAACCACTGTTAGATGCTGACAGTGCCCAAATCTGTATCCCTGGCTCAGTTCTTCCTTGGAGCTGCAGATTCATAGATTCGACTGTTCTCTAGATGTCTGGACGTGGATGCCTCCCAGCCCCCTCAAGCAGAAGGTTCCATTTTCACCACTACTTCTTTTCTCAGGAAATGACAGCACTATCGACAAAAGTGCTCAAGCCAGACACCCAGGAGTCATCCAGATTCCTTCACCTTCCGTCTTCCTCATTCCTCGCGACACAAATCAGTCACTTGCCCCCAAGTAATTTGTGAGTCATTCTCTCCACTGCTCCATCTTGGTCTACTTTCTCTCCCCTCGATACTGTATTAGAATCCTAACTGGCATCCATTTGCTCTCCTCCAACTCATCCACATAGAAACCACAGTGACCTTCTTAAATACGCAAATATCACACTCCTCCTCTGAGTAGGTCCCTCCAGTGGCTGCCTTTAGGATAAGGCACAGAATCATAAGATGGCTCGCAGAGCCTTGCACACTTTGCCTCATGCCTCTTTGATCGAGCTTCATCTGAAATCCCTTCCTTCTAACATTTAATGCTCCAGCAATCCTGGGTCTTCATTCCTTTGAACGTGCTTCCAGTCACTCGGTCCTGTCCTTGAGCAGATGCTGTAACTCTTCCTGGAATAATTCATCTCCTCTCCCCTTTCCCTCTCCTGGCTTGGTCTTATTACCCTTCATTCTCAGTGTAAACAAACTTCAGATGGAGCTTCCCTGATTCTCTGGGTTAGGATAGGTCCCCCTGTTACAGGTGCCCAACTCACCTTTACCTCCCCTTCTGTAACACTTATCAAACATCTGCCTTCTTAGACTATAAGCTCCAAAGCAGGTCAGGGAATGTATCTGTCACTGCTACACTCCAGCGTCTAGCATAGTCTGGTCATTGTGACTGACTGAATGAATGAATAAACAAGTGAATGTGGATTAAGAGCAGTATCAACTCTGAGGGAAGTTCTTGTGGTGATACTGTGGCCTCTGTACTTGGCTCTGGCCCATCTAAATTCAGATCAACAATTCAGATAAGATACAGATGATGGCAACTAATGTTTTAAATGGTATAAAATTGGAAGGAATGGCTAATGCATTGCCTGTTTTTGATGGCAGAAAGCAAGGTTCTAAAAGCTAACAGCTGACTGGAGTGATGGGTCAGAACTTACAGACTGAAATTTAATAAAGGTGAATGCAATATCCTACCCGTTGCGTTCTAGTCACTATACAAGTATAGGATGGGGGATGCTTGTCACAGAAACAATCCAGGGTGTGTTACTAACATAGTAAGCTCTGTTTGAACCCGTAATTGATGAGGGCCCCGAAAGTGCTAATGCCACCTTAGATTCCTTTAATGGGTAAGTAGGGCCCCACCAAGACAGGTGCTGGTCCCACAATCCTCTGCTCTGATCCAGCCACCTCTGGAACAAGGTCCTTCATTTATAGGACCACATGTCACCAGGATGCACTCAGAGGAGCTCAACCAGGGTGGTGAAAGGTTGGGAAGCACAGCTTACGAAAAACAGAAGAGCATAACCGCTCCGTAGGAGATGGAATTCTGAGGAACACATTCATTCCTTGAAAAAAGAAAAATGAAGGGCTGGTCTTTAGGAAAAAGATTACACCAGAAGGCAGAACCAGGACCAAGGACTGGCAACATCTAACATCCCCTCTCTGGCCACATTCTTATCATTGACCCCTCTTATCCTCTCGTTCTGTTGAGCATCTGCTCTGTGTTCTCAACAGGATCTCTCGTCCCTTGGTCTCTCCCTAGTCTCCCAATTCGTCATCCCCCTTCATTGCCCGCAGATGCCTTGATCATCTACCTTATGATTCTCAGCCGCCGTATCCCCGAGTCCTAGGATCTACCACTAGGTTTCTTAGAGTTCATAACCTTGGGTCCTTCCTTTTGTCTGCTTCTACCTCTGGCCTGTTGAGGAAAGCCACACCAGTTGGCTCCATGACAAATCCGTGCGATCATCCGGCATTAGTGGCCCTTCAGTCCAGCTCCGCCCTCTTTCATTCATCCAGGCCGTTTCCTATCACATTCCCATAAGGCAGCTCTAAACCTTTCTCCACATTTTAGCCCTAAGGCAAACTCTAAAACTCTTACTCAGAGGAAATACCTTCCTTCAGTTGTCCTCCTAAGGATCTCAAATTTCTTCTCTATCTTCACTCTTCCTTTCTCTCCTTTCTTCCTTCCTCAGAATTCTGAGGAAGAGAAAGAATCCGCCTTCCCTTCCAAAGCTTGCTTTTCCACATGGATTTTGATACCGTTTTCTTTCATTTCCTCTGGGACTTTGTTTCATAATTTATCTCCCGTCTTTCCTCTCTTCAAATTCTGTCTCACTGCCGGCTCCATTCTCCCGTCACTCAACACACTCAGGCACTCTGTGGAGATGAATTGTGTGGTGATTGTTTTAAGATGGATTGGAGAGAGCAGAAACCAAGCCAGAGAGTCCAATTAGAAGGCTTTTTCCAGAGTCCAGGCGAAAGGCAAAGGAAACCTGTCCAGGGTAGTGAAAGAAAAAATAGAGAACAGGTGAGACTCAGAGAGGATTTTTGTTGTCAGAATGACCTTGAGTTAGTTGTTATTTATGACGTTGCCTTATTTTCCTATGGTTTTGTCAGCTCCTTGGGGGCAAATACTGTGTCAGATTCATCTCACAGATTCATCTCACTTTCTCTCATGAAATCTGGCTTGGAATGAATGGTTAGAATTCCCTCAAAATGTGTGTGTCAGGGGGAGTGCGGGAGAGGGAGAGCCGCACTCTGGAAGGTATATTTTTTTAAAAAGAGGTTAGTTGTTGAGACAGGGAAAGATGGCTCCATATTAGGAGGAAGAAAAAAGTAGACTTTGTTCCTCAATGTGTGGTCTGTTGTAGTATTTTCCCATTGCTGTAACAAATGGGGTTTGCTATTACAAATTGCCACAAACCTAGTGGCTTAAAATACCACAAATTTACTATCTTACAGCTATGGAGATCAGAAGTCTGAATGGGTCTCATTGGGCTAAAACCAAGGTGTCAGCAGGGCTGCATTCCTTTCTGGAGGCTCTAGGGGAGAATTTTCTTGTCTTTTCCAGCTTCTAGAAGCTGCCTGCATTTCTTGGCTCGTGGCCCCCTTTCATCTTCAAACCCAGCAATGGCTGGTCAGGTCTTTCTCACAGTGAGTCAGTCGGACATTCTCTTCTTCCTCCTTCTACTTATAAGGACCCTCATGATTATATTGGGTCCATTGAGATAATCCAGATAATCTCCCCTTCTCAAGGTGATTTGATTAACAACCTTAATTCTATCTGCAGCCTTAATTTGCCAGTAGCCTAACATATTCACAGGTTCCTGGGGATTAGGGGGTGGTTGCCTTTGGGGGCTATTATTCTGTCACCACATCCTTGGACAGTCAGCATCTCCAACACCTGGTAACTTATTAGAAATGCACTCTCGGGCTCCACCCCAAGCCTCTGAATCAGAATCTGCATTCTAATCAGATCCCCAGGTGAATATACTTTAAAGTTTGTGGAGCCACCACTTGACTATCTGTAAGATTCTCTCAACTTTAAACTTCCCACAATTCTGTGAAAACTGCACTTTTTTCCACCTTCAAATCTTCATTATTCCTTCTAATCCTGGTTTCCTGCCAAAAAAAAAAGTTAATTTTGATTTATATGCCTGGTGTTAATTCCCCAGAAGCCAGCCAAGTAGAACATGACAACACTTCTTGCATATTTCTTACTGGTAGAAAGTAGATGTTAGAAAAGGCAATTAAATTATAGAATTATCCATGATGCAAAGGTACTGGTCTGCAAAGAATATTTTCTTCCCCAAGAAGATTCATAGGCAAACTGCCTTCATTAGAGTGTAGATAATATTAGTGGCCCAGCAAGTGAAGCGAAACGTACACAGATGAGCTGTTTTTAAGGCATCTCTGAACTGCTCAGCATTTGAGAAATGTGACCAAAGCTGATTATAAAATTCCTTTCAGAGCTGCAGGAACGGCAACCCATAAATAACTCTGGTTCTCACTGGTGCAAAAAGGAGGTTGCAGGCTGTTTGACTGCTGTCCTTCTTGTAGGGGATAAGATTAAGCTCACCTCCAAGATTACAAGGTCCTCAAGGCTGGGACCAGCAGTGCCTGGGACCTAGGAGGCGCTTCATACATTTTTGGACTTGAATACTTTTTACTACCAAATAATATATTAAGCTGAATTACAGAGATGCACTGGGAAAAAAAACTGGATAAATAAAAGTAATATTTCAATGATCATCTTACTAGACTCCCTACTTCCTTTTGTTCATTCATCTATCTGAACATTTATGAATCATCTACTCAATGCCACCCATTGTTCTAGGCCCTCTGGATATACAGCTATGATCCCTGCCGTTTACAAGCTCACGTTCCAGTGGAGCAAATAGTCATATAAGTAAATAATTAGGGCAACATGAGTGCTAGATGAGGTCTGTGAACAAGGCTCATGGGCCTCTCTTCTCTGAAATGTCATTCCCATTCTATCCAGATTTATCTTTAAAATCGCCCATTTCTCCCCTTTGCCAGTTGGATTAGTAATCTGGCTTTATTACTTTTATTTTCAGCCCTAGTTACTAATGTTGCCTCTAGGCACTCGCTACTTGTTCTAGAAAATGAAACCTCTCCGACTAGCGCAAGTGAAAAAGAGGTTACTCTAAAGATCTGGTAGGGACTCATGGGACTGCAGGACAAGCTAAAGAAGCAGGAAAGCAGGAAGTAAGGCAGCTCCAAATGGCCCCTCCATTCTGGCTTCTCTCCCTTTGTGTGGAATAGTCCAGATGCCAAGGCAGAGAATCTGATTGGCCCACTTTGTCTTTTCAGACCTGACTGCTGCGATCATTGTCACTATACTCTGCTTCCTTCATATCGCTCACTTAGCACGAGTTGCAGTTGTATATTTTTTTAATTTGTGTATTTCACATCTGTTTTCCTCTCTAGGTTTGGTAGTGACTGTGTCTGTTTTATTACTGCTGTCTCCGGCCACTAGTGCAGTGCCTGACCATAGTAGGCATTTAGTAAATAAATAAATGAAAGAATGAGACTTGGGCAGGAGGTAGGGGTGGGGTGGGGGGAGTCTGGAAGTACGTGCTGTTAACCACCCTAGTGACGGGCTTCCTTGTGGTGCCACTCAACTTGCAGGAGAGAAAGAGATTGAGAAGAGCCTTGGGTCCACTGACTGCTCAGCAAGGCTGAAGGGGAAGTTTCTAAAGAAGGGAAGTATATGGGGGAATCTCCCCCAAATAAGTCTTGGCCAACACTCTAGACACACATTCTTTCCATTTCAAAGACACACCAACCTTTATACCTAGAGAGATCCTTCTCCTTCATGGCCCAATGTAAATGCTCCCACCCTTTCCTTTTAAAAATTTATTGAGCAGCTAATATATGCCAAATTCTATATCAGACACTTTACATGCATCATCTCTTTTCAGTTTTACTGAGACTCTAGCAGGTCATATCCTCATTTTACAGCTACAGAACCAAGTTTCAGCAATTTAAGCAGCTCATCCAAGGTCATAGAACTAGCATATAGCAGAGCCAAGATTAGAAAATAGGTCTGTTTAATTCCAAAGCTGCTTCTGCGACGTTTGGCTGTTTCCTCTATATTTTCCCCTCCTTGGGCAAACTTAACTGCTCCCTTCTCTGTGATACTACAGCCTTTTCCATAGAGGCAGCACAGCGTTTTACGTGCTTTCAGGTACGGACAGTTCTGGAACCACTGCTACACTGTCCGTCTTAGGGCAGGGACTGTAGCTGGCTCCCTTTTGTGTCCTCAGTGCCTGTTACCTTGCGGAGGCTCAACCAATACCTGTCTGCTGGGCTGAGCTTTGGAAGGATAGGCAGTTACTATGCTATTTTGTATTTTTAAAACTCCACAGATACCATGAGTATCTTATTATACAAATACCATGAGTATCTTATTATACAAATACCATGAGTATCTTATTATACAGAAGTCTCATAAATATTCTTCCCATCTCTGTTATTGAAAGTTAAAGAACATATGTCTATTCTCCATAACCATATAATGTTTAGGTCATATCACAGTCTACAGAGACTCACCTGCCTGTTATTGTGGATGGTAAATACAGAGTGATGGGATGGTCCAAACACTGGCAGAATATTCCTTTGACTCAAAAGAGCAGCCTGAATAAGGACCTACTGTATAGCACAGGGAACTCTACTCAATACTCTGTAATGGCATATATGGGGAAAGAATCTAAAAAAGAGTGGATATATGTATAACTGATTCACTTTGCTGTACACCTGAAACTAACACAACGTTATCAACTCAACTATACTCCAGTGGAAAAAAAAATGGTTTTAGAGGGTAGAGAATGAAGGAGAGCTTTATAGCATATTTATGTACAATTAGCAAAACCCCACTGTAGCACAATTTCACATATGAATTAATGGAAAAGTAATAAAAATATTAGCATGACATGTCAAAAAAAACAGAGCAGCCTGGTATAGGTGCAAATTGGCATTCCCTCATTCAACAGATAGTTATTAAATACCTACTATGTGCACATTGTTAGTCACTCGGGGTGCGCTTGGTGACAATGCAAAGATGACTGAGAGGAAGGTTTTGCCCACATGTTGCTTACCGTTTAGAAGACACACCTTACCCAGACACGTAGGCTGTGACGTAGAAGATGCTAAGGTTAGGAGGCACCCACTGATAAGGTCTGTGAGAACCGAAAAGAGACAGAGATGACTTACAGCAGGGATGGTTGAGATGGACTTCACGGAACACATGGCATCTCAGCTGGAGTGTAAGATTTGGGCAAGGGCACACATCTCAGGTCAAAGGCAAAGTTCACACAGAGGTAGGGGGCCAACACTGGGCTTGTGCTTATCTATAAAGGGCAGAGCAAGAGGGGCACTTGGAAAAGCAAGTGGGTGCCCAGTTGTTGATGGCCTTGAATCCAGATTGTAGACATTTAACTTTACTCTTAAGGAAGGTGGGGAAATAGTCATGATTATACTCGAAGAAGAGTAGTCTGGCAACAGCCTTGGGGTGAATTTGCCGGGGAGAGACCAGAAGCAGAGGGAGCTGTTATTTTCTGTTTATTTGATAATACTGGGTCTTTACTGATCACACAGCTGTGTAGGTGGATTGAAAACTTCTGTCAGAACCATTTTTTTGAAACTCACACATAGTCTAAGTGACTCATCAGTAAGCCAAGAAGAATTTCTAAGGAGTCATCGTAGACAGGCTCAAGAAATGTGCAGTGTGAATGAGGAAATCTAACAGTTCTTAAACCAGACAAGTCAGGTCCAGGGGAGGTAGGTTAATGTGGGAAGCTGAAATCAAACGGTGAAAGCCACACTGCCTTGCTGCTTACTGCAGTCAAAATGACAGCAGGGCGGGCCTGAGGCAGAATGGGGCAAAACCTGCCAAGCCAGATAGAAAGCCCCAGAGAGAGGAGAGAAAGGGAGATTAGAATGCTGACGTTAAATCAAAACAATTTTTTAAATGTTTATTTTTTATTGACATGTAGTTGATGTACAGTATAAGTTACAGGTATAAAATACAGTGAGTCACAGTTTTTAAAGGTTATACTGCATTTCGAATTACTGAAAAATATTGGCTGTATTCCCCACGTTGTACAGTATATCCTTGTAGCTTACTTTATACGTAATGGCTTGTACCTCTTAATCCCCTACTCTTATCTTGCCCTTCCCCTCTTGCCTCTTCCCACTGGTAACCACTAGTTTGTTCTCTATATCTGTGTCCACTTCTTTTTTGTTATATTCACTAATTTGTTGTATTTTTTAGATTCCACATATAAGTGACATCATATAGTATTTGTCTTTCTCTGTCTGACGTATTTCACTTGGCATTGTACCCTCCAAGTCCATGGATGTTGCTACAAATGGCAAAATCACATTCTTTTTTATGACTCAGTAGTATCCCATTATATATATGTGTATGTGTATATATATATATATATATATATATATATATATATATATATATCACATCTTCTTTATCCATTCATCTGCTGATGGACACTTAGGTTATATCCATATCTTGGCAATTGTAAATGCTGCTATGAACATTGGGGCACATGTTATCTTTTCGAATTAGTGTTTTTGTTTTTTTTGGATATATACCCATGAGTGGAATTACTGGGTCATATTATAGTTCTGTTTTTAGTTTTTTGAGAAACCTCCATACTGTTTTCCATAGTGGCTGCACTAATATACATTCTCATCAACAGTGTACAAGTGTTCCCCTTTCTCCACATCCTTGCCAACATTTGTTATTTGTGTTCTTTTTGATGATAGCCATTCTGACAGGTGTGAGGTGATAGCTCATTGTGGTTTTGACTTGCATTTCCCTGATGATTAGGGTTGTTAAGCATCTCTTCATGTGCCTGTTGGCCATCTGCATTTCCTCTTTGGAAAAATGTCTATTCAGTTCTTCTGACCATTTTTTAATCAGGTTGTTTGTTTTTCTCTGGGGTTGTGTAAGCTGTTTATATATGTTGAATATTAACCCTTATTGGTCATATCATTTGCAAATATTTTCTCCCATTCAGTAGGTTGTCTTCATTTTATCAATGGTTTCCTTTGCTGTGCAAAAGCTTTTAAAATCAAAACAACTTTTGATGTGCAAAAGGAAGATTTCTCAATAGCAAATTGAATTTGCCAAACTAGATTTAAATTAGTAAAAGCAAAACAGAGGAATGTGATTTGGGAAAGGTAAAGCAGTTGCTAAATGAACCACTAACTAGTGGGCCATACTGTCACCTGACATCCTGCGCCGCTGCCTGGTTGACCCCCCTGGAACGCACTATTTATGGCATGAGAACCCTTGAGGGATGCACTCATGTGCAGCTGCAAACGGTGACCTTCGGGGTGAAGCTGCAGCAACAGACTCACCAGCTTGGGCTGTGGCAGTGAAGTAAAGGCCATGTGTCTGAAGCATCGCCGCCAAAGACAGCCTCTGCAAAACAGCCACTGCAGGCGTGAATTTTATGAGTTCTCCACATGCAAACTACCATTAGTCACGCATTGATTGATCCATTGCTCCAGGAGCTTCATTTCCAAATGCAAAGGCAGCTTTTCAGCACAACCTCACTATAACACTGCCTTTGTCATCCACTCCTTATATTTTAAACCTCCTTCATAAGGAGGTTTTTTTTAGATTTAAATGCTTAGACCCCTTATGACTGCTGCATCTTGGATAGTGACACTGTGAGGTTCATGTATTTTTTTTTTTTTTTTTGCGGTACATGGACCTCTCACTGTTGTGGCCTCTCCCGTTGCGGAGCACAGGCTCCGGACGCACAGGCTCATGGCTCACGGGCCCAGCCGCTCCGCGGCATGTGGGATCTTCCCGGACCGGGGCACGAACCTGTGTCCCCTGCATCGGCAGGCAGCCTCTCAACCACTGCGCCACCAGGGAAGCCCAGGTTCCTGTATTTTTATGCGTGCATATGAGTGCCTGGATTTCTCCATCTTTCTCAAACACATTTTCATAGAAAAATAAATGTAGTGAATTTATAAATAAGAAGGTGGAGAAACAATACTACTCTCTTCACATTAGGCAAGTACTGTGATTAAAGCAGAAACTTGGCCCAGAAATCCACTAGAATTCAACATTACTATGGAATATCTAAGAATAGGCAGAAATTATTTTTTTCCTTTTTTTTCTCTTTTCTTTAAAACTCGACATTCCTGTTTTAATTGTGTCTTCCTCCAGGAGTTGTATGCAATATTCATAGTTATATTTGATATCAGAACTCAGTTACTGACAATATTCTAAGGATATGTTCAGTGCTAGGATATATAAAGTGACAAGGATAGATGTTTTCTATATCCTACCGTGGTTGATTTTTTTTTTTTTCTTTTAAAGAGGGACACGCAAAAGTAGTATAAACATCTAAAGAAGAAGTATCTCTATAAGCTCAGGTTTATATTATATTTTGCCTTAACATAATAAAATAAATTATGTTTTGCAGAGGAGAGACTGGAAACAGGGCAAACAACTATTTTATGTTTATTCCATACTTCTAGGTCTTTACTGATCACACAACTATGTAGGTGGATCGAAAACTTTGTGTTTTTTTTTATTGACATATAGTTGATTTACAACATTATATTAGTTTCAGGTGTACAGCATAGTGTTCAGTATTTTTACGTATTATACTCCATTCAATGTTATTACAAGATAATGGCTATAATTCCCTGTGCTGTTCAATATGTCCTTGTTGCTTATCTATTTTTTTCGTAGTAGTTTGTATGTCTTAATTCCATGCCCCAGTCTTGCCCCTCCCTGCTTCCCTCTCTCCACCAGTAACCACTCGTTTGTTCTCTATATCTGTGAGTCCATTTCTGTTTTGCTATATACATTCATCTGTGTTCTTCTTTTAGATTTCACATATAAGTGATATCATATGTGTTCTCTGTCTGACTTGTTTCACTAAGCATAATATGCTCTAGGTTCATCCATGTTGCTACAAATTATCATTTAGAAGGGCATGACTGATGTGGTAATAATGATGGTAATGATTATCAAGAAATTTTATATAATACGAACCAATTATAGTGGCTTGAAATGCTAGAATTTTATTTAAAAGAACTACATTAGAAGGACAACACGTAATGTTTATACATAACTCCAGTGCACTGGTGCCTGCTAGGCCAATTGTATTTAGTTTTGGACGTGCACTGTTAATGATTCTCCCGGGTCAATGCAGGTGTTTTTGTTCTTGTTTTTCTCCCCATCTTGGCTTCTCTTTAAAAAAAGAGATAAATGGGGAGATTTGGGTCAAAGGGTATAAACTTTCAGTTACAAGATTAATAAGTTCTGGGGATCTAATTCACAGTATGGTGATTGTATACTGAATCATATACTTGAGAGTAGATCTTAAATGTTCTCACCACAAAAAAGAAGTGGTAATTATCTAATGGGATGGAGGTATTAGCTAATGCTATGGTGGTAATCATTTTGCAGTACATAACTGTATCAAATCAACATACTGTACACCTTAACTTACACATAACTTAAATATAATGATATATAAATATACATTTATCTACATATAAAATGTGTATATGACAAGGATAAATTAGAGAGAGAAAAGAGAGAGAGCTATCTTTCTAACATGATGAATGAATAAGAAAGGACAACACAAAAGGATGGTTATGGGATGCTCACAAGACCTAAGTCTTTTGCAGAGCCTTGTAGGCTGCATGATCTGGTCCCTGCCCGCCTCTGGCCTCATCTTTGTATTTTGGAAGCCTCAGCCTCTGCCTCCCTCTATACTCCCTCACCTGTGCCTTCCTCCTCATTCATGCTGTTCCCTCTGCCTAAGATGCCTTTCCTCTTAACCTCCCACCCATCTCTTCTCCCCTGTCCTTCAGATTTCAGCATACCTATATAAAGTCGTCTCCCTGCCCTATGATTTATAGCCTTTATCACAATGTATAAGTATGTATTTGTGTGATCATTTGAACAATATGTGCATCCCCCTCTAGTCTATAAATTACAGGAAGTTTGGTGCCTTGTCACACAATAGACATTCAAAAATTATTCACTGAAAGGATTTTTAAAGAGAGCAAGCGAAAAAGTGAGAAAGAACTTAGGTTTGAAGAAGTTAATAGTATTTTTTAAAATAGAAGCTAGAAAAACTAAGAACCGTAAAGTAGAGAAAAAAATCAAAGGACTCTTGTCACATATATACAACTCTGTGTGTGTGTGTGTGTGTGTGTGTGTGTGTAATTAGAGTCCTTGAAAATCCCTACATATGTAGCATTTCTGAATGTCAAGATTCAAAGCCAGCTTTCTATAATGTCAGAACCTCTCCAAGTTATAAACCCATATCTTGTGCTGTTTTCTCATTATAATCTAAATACTCTTACATGTACATCGAGATGGAGTAGGCTGTCTATTTTCTAACATAATTAGGAAATAGGCTATGCTGCTTAATTGAGTGTTCTGGGCAACAGAATCACATTGCACGTTATCATACACATATAATCCACAGTCCATGAATCTGATTACAGTAAACTGCATGTAACTCTAAAACTCAATCTAACCAGGTAAGGATTGTGCAGTGCTTTTGTGGCCATCATTGTGGATGCTACGCACCTTGGCACCAGGTAGTACTCTCATACTTGTCAGTAGTGGCTGCAGTAATCCCCTTGATAGAAAGCTGGGGGAGCCAGGGTTTGCTGAAGTGGATAGAGCGTCCTGTAGTAATTGCAAGTTCTGTGAGATAAAGGTCCATTAATTCTATTAGGCAAAAAGAAAGAACATGTGCAAAATGTGATTAAGAAATACCTATAGGTCATTAAAAATTGAATATCAGCTTAACCTGTTGAAGTCCTTAGCTCTCATACATGTATTTACTTTTACTGTTTTAAATGTTTGATTTTCAGAAGTGTGTTGGGGAACGTTTTCCGTATTATGGCTAAGATTGCTATTTCAAAAATACAATGCCCCACATTCTATATCTCTATAAAAATTAATGGAGTTTCACACCACGCTTCTGTGAACCTCACTATGACTGTCTCCACTGTGCAGATCAGAGAAGCTGAGGCATGAGGCTATTTCTGTAAATTTTCCAAAGAGCTGCCCTGAGCCCATGGAGAAGAGAGCCTGAGACAGAAAACTATCTGTGTACTCACTGAAAAGTACTCACTGAAAGTACACCTTGGAGTCTTGGGGCTGGGTTGGTGGGGGGAGTAGGTTGCAAAACCAGAGTTGGCTTTTCCCACGTGCTACTCCAGTCCTAACAAGGACGTCTCTGTAGAAATGTGTATTCAGGTAAAGAGGCTATCAAGGTGGTCACCAGGATTAATTTTTAGTGGTCTGAAGTGCCTTGAGTATGCTTGATGGCAAGAAGGTAGATTAGTTGGCTTTTCAAGGCCTTTCTAACAGATATCATTCTATCCAGTGAGAGACTAATATGGTTGAAAAATATTCAAAACGTTTACCTTTCTTTTTCTTTTCCTCTCCTTTGCAGATCTATGCGGTTCGATCAGTTGTTCCCAACAAAAGCAATAATGAAATAGTTCTGGTGCTACAGCAGTTTGATTTTAATGTAGATAAAGCAGTGCAGGCCTTCGTGGATGGTGAGTATACACGTCCCCTGAACCCGAAGACGTTAGAACTAGATATTCCATATATTCTGTATTTTTTTCCTTGAATGCATTGAATACCAATTATTCACTAATACTTTAATTTTCATTAAAATATGCTAGGTTTTAAAGACACATCTACGTATTAAGAGCAGAATTTGGAAGTTCTTTTTTCCTCATTGGGGAAAAAAAAAGACAGACTGTAGATAGTTTGCAAAGGATACATATTGTAATGCTACTAATTCCGTTGTCAACCAGTCTGTCCAATTTGTTACTAAACACGTCCTTTATCTGATGGCGCCCTTGTTAATAGAGGATAATGTACTTTACTCCTGATCTGGGAAGCCTTCTCAACTCTTCAGCCAGCATAGTTCTACTTGGCCTTACGACTGGAATCCTTGAACTTGATGCTTATGTAGCCTGAGAGGACTGGTTTAGTCTTTAATATCCTTAGTTTATGATTTTGAGATTACCTACTTAGTCAGAATATCAGTTCATCTTATCTACCTCTAGAACTTTTTGCTGTCTAAAAAAAAATTGTTTTTTTTGGACAGCCCATTGCCAGTGACGGTATAGAATCTAAAGTCTCAGGAATGTATTTATTCTAGAAATGGATAACCTACTGCTTTAGATTTCCTATAAATTATGGGAAAGTCTTCTCTCCTACTCAAATTAAAGTTCCATTTATAAACAGAGATCTCATACCTGTCCTTAGTTATCATATGTCTTCTGTCCCAGCATTAGTTTCTGTTTTGTCAGTATGGACTAACTAAACATAATCTGACCGAAAGGTCAGGGAAGACCTATCAGCACATTCCTCGGGTTTATCCTAGTTACACTTTATTTGTTAAGGACGGTTTGATTTACTTACTTTCCTAGGAGTAGAATAATCTTCCTAAGTTTCTACATATAGTACAATTGCATTTCAGGCAACGTCTTGGAACCAGGCAACACACTCACATTCTGATATCTGCAGTCAGGGTTTAGGGTCCTAATTGAATTAAAAATGATTATCATTCAAAATAGACCTGCAAGCAGACCCACGGTGCATAACTTTTCTGACTGTTTTTCCTGCTTCGTGTACAAGAATCTTTACTCACCAGATACAAATACAGAGAATGTAATTTTACTCCACCTTTGCAGCATTTAGTGCAATTCATCTCAAGAAAAAATTGGGGGAAACATGTGTATCCTGGCTCAGATAAACTCTTTTCAGGTTTCACTTGCCAACATCACTCACATGGAAAAAAGCTTTAGGAAAGGAAAAAGGTTATTATCCCCATGCCTCCCCAGCCTCAGTTGGATTGAGGCCCCGACGTTCTCCATCATGAAAGTTTTTATTACAGAATGACCCCTGATGAGATGCGCAGATACTCAGTAACTGATGGACTGTCATCAAATCCGATCATATTTAAATAGAGCACCATGCTTGTCCTTCTTGACATTTTCACCTTGTCGGTATTGAGGTCTCATTTTTAAAGACTCATCGATTGCTGAGAAACCTCATATCATTTTGGATGGGGAGCAGTCAGAAAACTTGTTTAAAAATCACTGAAAATCAGAAATAATTGTTAAGAATCATTTACGAGGCACACTAAAAGCGGCTTAAAGAACTCCAAGCAGTTTCAGTATAATTAAAGTTTAATGACAACAATTTCAAAATTGTCTGTAAACATAGTTATTTCTTCTTCAGAATTACCCTCTAAAAGCTTGTTGTCCAAATTGCAAATAGAATTTATGTCAAAATATGCAAATTAGATGTATAATTGAATATTGCAGTTGAAAGCAGTAAGCAACTCACCTCCTCCCTCTGATTAAAAAGAACAGTATTTAACATTTTTTAAAATTTAATTTTATCTGGAAAACTGAAGTTGAGCTATAAGTAAGAACTACCCTAATGATTATTAGCCACTGGTGTGACTTACGAAGTAACCTAGTGAAAGTGACTTCCTAAAGTTCTTCAAAAGGAAAATACTGTGAAACATTAATTCTCTGGGCAAATTAGAAAAAGACCAGCCCAGTTAATAAAAAGACTGAATTATAGCTTACTTTTAAGTGCAGTCTTATTATTTCAAGTACATGTAACGCAAAAGGCCTAAGAGGGGCATTGAATTGGAAACTGTGAATGGATAGGAATAATTAGGCTTTCTGAACATTAGTCCAAACACTATGGCCTTCTGGTTATCAAACAGTAACAGTAGACTCAATAATTGGGACCGTACTAATTTGAAATTTGTTATAACGACCCGCCTGAAGTTTATCTTTGTTTAGCCAACACACTCATTGTAGAGAACTATTAGTATAATGAGACTGTATGAGAATGCTTAAAATTGTTAAAAGGATACATGTAAGAGCTACTCTTTTAGAAGCACCTATTTAAATGAGAACAACTGGTCTACTCATTACCAATAACTGATTGTTGAAATTACCCCCAGCACAGTTGGAATGAGTGAAGAACTTACTAAGACTACATGAAGATAGTGTAGCTGACCAGTGGTTAAGCATTTCTTTTAAAATGTTTTCTAATTTAATCAAGTTAGGCTTTTCCTCTGCATCTGAGCAATGCCACGTATGCATGTGAATGGCATTGACAGAACCTAGGACTCAACTTATTTGATGAGCTTCTTTTGTTTCAAAGCGGAACCTTGCAAAGACTGCATCCCATCCCTATTCACAGTGATGAGAGCAAAGCTAACATCAGATCGTCTGTCCTTATCACCCTGCAGGTTGTGAACATAATGAGTAGAGGCAGAAAATGAGCAGGAATAGCCAAACAAAAAGTTAGGATTCACATGGTTAATAATATTCAAAATCTCATGTTTAGCCTGGAAGATTAGAGGTATTTTTATTCATATATCAAACAGAACAATTTTAATTCTACCTATGGCAATGAAGCTATCAGAAAATTCTCGATCTATTTCATTTTCTCTAAGACAACATAATGATAAAACAAAGTAAGCTTCATGTAGTAGGGCTTAATACTTTGATAAAACCAAGATCATGCAGTGAATTTAATGAAAATCTGGAAATAAAAAATGAAACTGGCATTTTTATTAAGGTAGGATGTATCAAAACAAATGAAAAAGCCGGAAAAAAAATCACTACCAAGATGGAAAGACAGAGATGAATTTTGTGTGGTGCTTTATTATGTGAATGCATGTTGAAGATCCTTTGTCTTTGTCTAGGCAGTGCAATTCAAGTTCTAAAAGAATGGAATATGACAGGAAAAAAGAAGGTAAGATTGATATTGATTGTAAATTAGCAGCTTCCATCAGAATCTTCATGGTTGTTATCATTTTAACAAGGCTGCCAATTTTGTGCTTCTTTCATATATGTTAATATGTACACCCAGGAAGCTTCCAGATTCACGACTCTCTTAAATTACCGGCCACCCTCCCTACTAATGCCCTTGTTTTCTGTTCAAGTGTTTTTAACCACCAGGTGTGCTTTTGAAATCCCAGAGTTTTCTTTTTAAGTATTAAGGCGAGCCCAACCGGAGAATTCAAAGGATTCTAGACGTTAACTTGCCTGAACGTATCCTGTAGCACAAAGGAAAAAATTAAGGAGTGTTTTAAAGATACTTGAAAAGCCCTAAATATATTTTCACAGAACAGAGGGGAGATTTTACTCTGCCCCTCTCACGTTATTTTGCTTTCTTGTCTAGTCACACAGTCTCGACTTACGGGCACACGTGCGGTGTGCAGCGCACACACTGGCCTCTGTCTCCAGAACGTGCCTTTCTGGTCTTGTGAGTGACCATGGAGCACTGGAGCCCTCACTAGCTCCAGTGAGGTGCAGCTTCCTTCTTTATTTTTTTATTTTCTTTTTGCAGTATGCGGGCCTCTCACTGCTGTGGCCTCTCCCGCCGCGGAGCACAGGCTCCAGACGCACAGGCTCAGCGGCCATGGCTCACGGGCCCAGCCACTCCGCGGCATGTGGGATCTTCCCGGACCGGGGCACAAACCCGTGTCCCCTGCATTGGCAGGCGGACTCTCAACCACTGCGCCACCAGGGAAGCCCGCAGCTTCCTTCTTGTTCTTGGCCTGTAACCTGTTTCATGACTTTCACAAAAAGTCTGCTTCTCTTTTCAAAGTAACTTCCCCACCCATTCCCACTATTCCCAGAGAAGCCTTGTGTTTTGGGAATCCCAGGATATACCCTTCCCACTGAGGGAAGATCGCAGGCCTGTGGCACAGGTTTTAAACAAACACAAGAAAGCAGTATTGCTTTCATAAAATCCCGAGATTACTGAAATTACTAGAATGATCCGTTCCTCCTTTTTCTCCTCCTAGCTTCATGGAGAATAGGAAGAATTATGAAAAAATTTTTAAATCTTTGTATGCCACCGTCTTTGACAATCTCTGCTTATCTTTAATCATAGCTTCCCAGGCTTCTATGTGAGATGAAGACAATTTGCAGGTGATTGAAAGGCAGTATTTATACTTACCTGGAGGAATTTCAGATGTGTGGTTTGGGTATGAAATTTCTCTGATGTGAAAAACAGAGCAGACGGCAGCTGCAGACCCAACTCATTACTAAGCCTCCCTCTTAGAGGTTCAGTGGGAAAACTGTCTCCCCAGCCCAGGAGACGCAGGGCTTGTGTGGGAATAAGTGCCCCTGGGCCTTCCTTCACCCAGTCAGTGCATTTCTCTCCCCTGGAGGAGCCCTTACTCAGGGGCATGATTGTGGTTTCAAAGGAAACGAAGGAGAGTGGGGTGGAGAATCAAGAGAAAACTGTTTCTTTTTATTTAATTAATTTATTTATTTATTATTTTTTTTGCGGTACACGGGCCTCTCACTGTTGTGGCCTCTCCCATTGCGGAGCACAGACTCCGGACATGCAGATTCAGTGGCCATGGCTCTCGGGCCCAGCCGCTCCGTGGCACGTGGGATCTTCCTGGACCGGGGCATGAACCCATGTCCCCTGCATCGCAGGCGGACTCTCAACCGCTGTGCCACCAGGGAAGCCCTTCTTTTTATTTTTTTTTCCAAATGTGTTGAAGAACAAAGCCGGGCTGATGTTCAGCTGGTGGGACACTGATGCAACAGGCGGGACAGGGTCTGCCCTGATGGGCCCCATGTCTGTTCTCATTGGCTGAGGCTTGCACCAAGGTCTAAAAGTTTTCAATTATCTAGAATGCAGGGTTGCGTTATTTTGAACTAAATGTAACTGAAGTCTCGTAATGCCGTTCAGGTAGCAGCCGAGAGATCCAGATACAGGTGCACAGTGCGAATCCAGGTGGACCCACGTGGGTTCGGCGTTCCTTTGTAGCCGTTGTCCACTCCAGCTTAAGTATTCATGGGGATGATTCCCGGACAGTGACAGCAATCCAGGGATCTCCTGGTTGGTTGGTGCCTTTTCCTAGATCCAACCTGGACTTTGGGGATCTGACTCTACTTCCTCCTTTCAGAGGGACTTCCCTGCCTCTTTTGTACCAGGCCTCCCCCTGCCTCTCCTCCCCTCAAGAGGATCAGAACCTTAGTGTCCTCCCTGATCCCCCCCGCCCACCCCCCCACCCCCGTCCATCATCTCTTTAAGAAATGAGACCTCTTCTCCAATACCACAATAGCTGAATTCAGGTTCTTCCAGGGCAGTTATCACAAGACTCTACTGTATGGCCATTCAGATATGTAGCAACTCAATGTGCTCAAGTAATGTGTCAGCTATTGAAGCCATTTCCTGCTGCTTTTTTCCTTTTAAAGAAAACTTTTTGTTTACTATGCTTACGAGGTACAAGTTTATACAGCTCATTGTAGGAAAGAAGATATTTACATTAACTTGGGTGGTTAATAAAGGCATAGGCGTTTTCACCCATTCTATTAGAAGAGCCAGAAAACAAAAAAAGGGTAACATATCTTATTTTGGTCTCTGGGGTTCACCTTCCATTTCAAGGATGTGAGCTTCTCATTTGTTTCTCATTCTAGAACAATAAGAGAAAAAGAAGCAAGTCCAAGCAGCATCAAGGCAACAAAGATGCTAAAGACAAGGCAGAGAGGCCCGAAGCAGGGCCTGTGCAGCCACCGCCGCCAGAGATACAGAATGGCCACGTCAACGGCTGTGAGAAGGACAGCTCATCCACTGATTCTGCCAGTGAAAAACCAGCCCTTGCCCCCCGTGAGAAAAAGATCTCAATACTCGAGGAACCTTCAAAGGCACTCCGTGGGGTCACAGGTCAGTTATCCTTAAGTAAAGTTGCTTAGGCAGACATAGAAGAAAAGGATGCCAAGGGACCCACTGGGACAGTCATTGCTACTGTTGATGTTGGTGGAAGGGAAAGATTGTTCTTTTATGGTGTCCACAGATTCAAGCGGTCTTCTCGCAGGATGGTGGAGGCGGGGAGGAAGGTGACAAGGCTAGAGAAGAAGTGTGCAATCTAGCCCTGCACTAAGTCAGAGGGTTTTTTTAACTAAAAAATATAGTTCTAGTCTGTATTGGGATCATCAGGAAAAAGGAAATTCCAGTTTAAAGAAATTTTTCACTTTTGCTGGGATAAGGGAGGGATAATTGGTGACCAAAGGAAATGTTATTAAAGGGTAGGCCAAGTTATTTTAACTCCTGGTATTTTGTATTATGTGATAGAATATATATCCCAGGGTGTTAGAATCTGGAATGTTAATTACTTGTGCTATAGCTATACATTCATTACTCGACAAAAGGCTACTTAATCAACTGTACGACCTTGGGGGCATCATTTCATCTCTAGTGTCCCATTTCTTTTCTGCAACATAAGGCAGCTGTACAGGAATCTACTGGATCAGTGGTCTTCAATACCGTCTGACCCGATGCTCCATTTTTATATCAAATACTAAAATAAAATTCATAGATAATATACTCTACCTAGAAACAAAATGTCAATAATATAAAAACATAAGAAGTTCAAGAACAACTACAATAGAAGGCCTAAAAAAAGGCCAGATGTTCACACCCAATTATAATGAACCACTTTGCACTTAAAAGAAGGGAGACAGCACTCAACTGGGTAACGTGAACACTGTTTATTTATATGTGATATGTGAAGTAAGAACTGAATAAGTATATTTTTATGTAGACATGGGATCACTGTGAATGCAGCTGCTACAAATACAGACTGACAAGTGCTGATTGTCAACTCAAATAATGTGACTGCCCATGTGATTGGCCACGGGATTTTCCAAATGGTGAAAAGCTCTTGGTAAAGTTCTGAACACCAAAGAGTACAATTTTCTCTTAATTTCCACAGTAGTTGAACCCTAGAAATCCAAGTAAACCTTGGAAGTCCATAGGAAAACTGTACAAAAAATACTTGGGTTTACATGTCATGTGTCTAGGAGGATGTGAGAAAGTTCAGGTTACAGGGCAGTTCTTCGTTGTGTGGGATTCCTGTGATTGTGAGTCATTTAGCATCCTGCCCCCAACACCCACCCATACGCAATCATTTAGATAAATTTTAAAAGTGCCCTGTTTTTCAAAATGCCTCCTAAGATAAACCAAGGATGAATAAGACAGGGGCCCTACCTGAGAAGAGTTTAGTCTAGCAGAAAAGACAAGTACAAACAGAAAATCACATAGTAACCAGTATTGAATCAGGGATACCATGAGGAAGCATTAAATAACACACTAGGAAGTTTTTTAATTGTTCACAAAGCTCTAATTTTCTTCCATAAACACATTACCTAACAACACTATTAATAGTGCTATAATTCAGATAATCCTTACTACACAAGGATTTCTTAAAAACAAACAACGAAAATCACCTACTTCTATTTAGAATCTGGATTTTCCAGTAATCTTTTCATTCAGCTTTTCCTCTGCCTACAATTTTGAGAATGTTTTGATTTATAGTCAGGGCAGGAGAAAGACATTAAATAATCGAGTGGCACATTCCCAACTTTGCTTGTGATTTGCCTTCACACCAATTATTTCAAAAGCTAATTACTCAAGTTGCTGTTGTGATATCAATCATACACTAAAAGCGCAGCACATATAGTTGTTCATTTACTTATAATTTATACCTTCTTCCTAAAGCAATTTCAGTAACTCTATCAAGTATATGACATTAGAGCAAATGCAGTAGTGAATCGCTTCACTTCACGGTGGATAGCTACCTTGAAAGTTAAGTACCCATCCGACGAGTTCTCTGTACCAGGGGGCTTTTGTGAACCCTATCATGAAACTTTTGGCAAAGAATACTTTATTGCACAAAGAGCCATCCCAATATCCCTTTGGTTTTATAAGCTTAGCATGAAGGCATTGAGGTATGTCAGTATTATTTGTTAGTAATTAATAATACAAATCTATCACTCATGTAAATTTTTCTGTTAAAGAATAAAATGATGATAATAGAAGGTTATTAGATGTTTTTGCAAAAGGAAGGGAATCCTCCTGGTTGACCATTCATCAGCAGCTCACTTATTGTGATCATAAATTTTAAAATGAGTTTATAACTAGTTCAGTTTTCCTTCCCAAAGATAATGAAGGTTCATCGGGAAGTTGATGCCAAAACTGTCAAATGACTCTGAAATGCTTATTCAGTCTATCAGAAATCCTGAGACCTCTGCTAGATAGTTCACAGATGAGTGTTGGGTCTTGGGCATTCCACACCCCATTTTGAGTAGACCTTTGGAACTGAAAAGGATGGAACAATTCCTTACTCCCCTCACTTTATAGCTGAGGAAACCAAGGCCCTTGGGTCGAGAAACTGAGAAGACCCACACCCGGGGGTAACTCTCTTTGGTTAGCAAAAGCCTGACTCAAATGGATGCAATTTTATGCACATGTTAGAGAGTTATTGCTAAAACCACAGGCTCCCTTACTCCCAAAAGATGCATAATTGAAAAATTAGGAAAAAGTAATCATAACAAAGCTAGATAATGGTATTCTGTACTTGAGTGAGTTCGAAGTATGAGCATAAAAGAAATCTCCAGTCTGCTAGTGGTGGAGCATTTATCAAGCTTTCCAATAATGAAACTGCCTCAGGAAAGCCTGTTCTGAATGCCCAGCTGGGCAGCAGGCTGTGAACATGTGGAATGCATGTTTTATCTTTTTATAACACCTTGACATTCAAGATCTCTCTTTTTAAAAGTTTTAAAAGGATCATTTTCTGGTAGGAGAAAAGTTAACTTTAAGATATATGCAGGTGGTTCCAGGGTGTTAGTGTGACTTCCCACATGAAACATAACCACCCAAAGCATCATCATTTCAGGCTGTAAATATAGTACTGTCGAGTGGGACAACACTGCATGTCAGCATATAGCTTTGAAGTTGGGGAGTTTGATTTAAACTTAGTACAAAATTACTTTTTTAAGCCTTGGAGTAGTTTTTTCTGTATTTCAGAATTTTTAATAACAGCTCAAATTAGATCTTTTACATAATCCGATCAAGATCATCTGCGTCCAAGTACAAACTCAGACAAGGAGTAGATCAAGATTTAGTTTTACCAAATGTAATGCCAAGGATTACTTTTATTTCTAAGGCTCCATCTAAATGACTAAAGCACATTATACCCTTAGGGTTCAGTTATCTTAAATGTTGCTCCTGCACTACTTTTCTTAGGGCTCAGATTGCTGAAATGTACAGGCGCTTATCGCCGTAGGGGCCAGAACAGGAATTCAGATTCCTGTGTTGTCTTTCTCCCTCTGGACACAATTCCCATCCAATAGGAAAGGAGCAGGATTATGGGCCACCAACTGGCTCCATTGAGATAAACTTGGGGGCGGGGCTTTCCTTGTCTTCAGCTTCTCTTCCCAGCAGGCTTCCTTTATATCCTCTCATCTTGTCAAGCATCCTGGGAAGCCAGCTCTTCTGTTACCTGTTACTTGTCTCGAACAGAAGGCCCCATGCAGTGTTCACTGACCTCCACAAACCAGACTTCGCAGTCTGCCCTGTATTGGAGGACAGGAGCAGCTCCATCGTTTTACCTTTGCAGTGCAGATTCTGTGTTTGGCATGCCTCTGGCACAGAACTGCTTTCTCATTCTCTAGGTGAACTGAACCAAATGTGAGAGAAAGGGTCCTGTTGTTCTAGAATGTTGGCTGCTTGTCCTTCATTTGTGCTTCTTATTAAAAAGCAACAACAACAACAGACTGTTTTACAATATTTTTATGGTGTGAGGTTCCCTATAGGATTTCCAGGCAGATTTTTTAATGCTGTTGTTGGCCCTAGCTACAAGATTATTTCCCCTGCTTTTCTAAACCCTATATTGGACCAGAGGATTAGAAAAGATCAACAAGAAGAAAGCAGCTTGCCGAGAACTTTAATAGAAAAGCCAAACGTGTATATTCCAGGATTTCAGCCGTGCCAGCTCTCAGATGGAAGCAACATAATATCATAGCTAAGAACCAGGGCTTTAGCATTAAACATGTTTGGATTCAAATATTGGCCTTGTCACTTACTAGGTGTGTGACCCTGGACAAGCTAACCGCTCTGTGTTTTTATCTTCACTTGCAAAATATTCTACTTTACAAGATTGTGGTGAGTGGTAAATGAGATACATGAAGTGATCAGCACAGCATCTGGCACAAAGTAAACCCTCAAATCATTTCTTTATCTATCCAGGAAATGTTTTAAGCATCTAACATGCGCCAGGAATTCTTCTAGAAGAAGTAAGCAAAATTAAAAAGGTTTTGCCCTCTTGGAGAGATGCCTAGTAAAGCAGAATACAGCTGAATGATTATAGATTATAGTAAATGTTGTGAAGCCAGCAAGTAGGAGAGAGACTGGGGCAGGAAGGGAAGTGTGGGTAGCAACCTCAGATAAGGCCATACGTGACATGAGTGAATGAAGAGGAGATGTGGATGCTGAGACATTGAGGCTGAGGATGCCCCTGTTCACATTCTGTCACATCAAGCTATCTTGGTCTGAACAGCCAATGTTTTATTTAAACTTTAATTAAGGATTATTTTAGGTGAAGCCCTTGTAGAGTTATAACCATCGGTTTTTAATTAAAGATATAGTACTTTATTCGTATATATAGCTGACATTAAGTACTGTCATGTGAACAGGCGTTTTAAAGCTTATATCTTAGAGCACATTTATCATTATTCTCACTCTATTATTTTGGCATCAGATCCTTGGTGTTAACTCTTGTTTGTAGTTGTGTGTTGTTCAGTCTCAACATCTGCTTCCAGCAGCACTGTGTCTGAACTGTTCAGGTAGTATTAGGGGTGGCCTTACATTGTGTTTTCAGTGGCTTAGGCCTCTGCTTCCTTTCTGTGTGTGTGATAAAGCAGAAAGAGATGGAGACAGACATAGGATGTATCGACGTGAGGACACAGGATATGAAAACCCCTCGGGTGTTTTTCTGTTACCTGGGTACAGCGAAATCCAGAGCCCTCTCCCTTCTCTTTCTCATTTGAAAACTACTTTTGCTACATCCTTACAGCAAAACCACAAACCTACTCATCTCTGAATAGCTGATACCTTTGTAACTTCCCACTCAGACCTTGTTACGGCAGTTTTCAGTTAAAAATAGACTTAATTAAATGGAATGCACTCCTTGCGAAGAATAAAAGGCCTTCCCTTTTTTTTCTTAATTTTGAACAAAGATCTAAATGGTTCTATCAAAATGCTATGAGAATTAAGCCTGTTTTTCAGAGAAATAAGTCTGCAAAACAAATCAAGTTAACATGCCTACCTTGTGTCATTGACAGCTTATTAATCCAGCGACTTTGTTATCTATTATCTTTTAATGTAAATAAACCTGTAAAAGTATTAATGACGTATGAGACCTTGTAAAGACAATGTAAATTAAACTAAAAGATTGGCTTCCACTTAGAAAGTTTCCAGCTTTTATGCCCTCTGAGCTGATCAAGTCTTATAGAACGTGAATGAAATAATAAAGTCTATCTGTATTCGATAAAGAAGTTACGAAAAGGCAGAACTGACTGACATTATGTCTTCTGAATAAACCTGTTTTGGTCTCTGTTCCAAAGTTATTGGTTCCTCTGAATTTCTGTTAATTAGCCTGTCATGTAGAGATAGAAGAATGATGAAAAATGCAAATTAAGGTGCACAATAATTGTAATGTGAAGAGTTTTCTTGGGGCTTCATCACTGGACCGTTATTCTGTAACATCTTAAGAGTTGTCTTTACTCACGGTCTCCATTCCTTTACCTCTCTCTCACTTATCAACCTATTCCTATGGCTTACAGCCCCATTAGTCCAAGGAAATGGCTCCCACCAAGTTTACCTCTAAGTCTTCTCTTACTGGCTGTTAATTGTTGAGTTTCATCAAGGCTGGGTTAGTTCCAAATCCTTTCTCATATAGAGCTATACTCTTTTTGTAGATCATTTCAGCCATACCCTAGCCTTAATTATGTACACTGGCTCACAAACTCATCATCCCAGTCGAGGCTACTCTCTGAACTCAGACTCTTACTTGACATTTTCACTTTGAGATTTCAAAGCACTTTAACAACATGCTCATAACAAACTCCTGATCTCCCTTCCCAGCCTTAGCTTTCTTTTATTGTTCCTGATCTTAGTGTACTGTCCATCCATTCTGCAAGCCAGAAATCCAGGCATCAGTCATGACATCTTCCTCATCACCAAGTTCTGTTGATTCTCCTTTTCAAATATTCCTGGAATCCATCCATTTCTCACTGTCTCTACCTCTACCTTCCCATCAAAACCTCTGCTGCTCTAAATGTCCACTCATTCATCTCCTGACATTCACTCTGTTCCCCTCTAAATCATTCTCTATCCTGTAATCTTTTCAGATGACACACATTTGAACTCTTAAGATAAAGGCCAAAAGTCTTACCCTCGCCTGCAAGCCCAGCATATTCTGGCCCCTGTGTCCCGTTCCTGCCTCAATGCACAGCATGTCCATTCTTGTTCTCTGCTTTAGCCGTACTGGTGTCCTCTTAGTCCCACGTACTGGCCGTGTATAACAGTCAGGTTCAAGTCAGGAGACAGAAGCCACACCAGTTATTTGGATGGGAGGAATGTAATAGGAAGAACTGCTAACTAAAACTGTAGGAGGTGGCTAACTACTAAAAGGGGTAAGTAAGAGTCTCAGGGGTCTAGACGTGTCAAGAGAGCAGTTACTATCTCCAGGAAGACTGGACAATAAAGGAACTAGGACTGGGAGAGTCCCCCAGTCTAAAACTGAGACTGACCTCATCAAACAAGGTGTGTGGCTACCCAGAGGAACATGCATGCCGCCTCGTGGTGGCAAGAAATCTTGGCATAGGGCCTGGCCCAAGCTGTTCTGTAGAAGAAGCCCACCATTGCCATAGGGTGTAGATAGACTGGAACTGCTCAAAGCCGCTATCAGGGCTGGGGAGCCAGAGAACATGGCATGAGAGTGCAGCTGGAGCTCCTCTGCATGGCTGCTGGCTCCTGTGGTGAATAATAATAATAATGAAGGACCAGAACCTAGACGGGAAGTGTATTTCTGTCTTCATCGCCTTGTGCGACCCCTTTGTTGCCCTCTACCGACAAAGCTAACGTTCTGCCAGTTGGCAAAACAGAATTGTTTACAGCGTCCAGCTCCAGTATCACAAAGTAGGGCAAAGAAGAGTGGATTTGGAGTTGAGAGACAATAACTTGATAACTGCCTCAAATACTGTCTTTGCCTGGAATGCCCTCTTCATCTGATTAGTTTTTCATGTAATTTCAGGTGAGCTTAGTTGTTACTTCCATGGAGAATTCATTCTTGATATCCCTAAGTCAAATACTCCAATTGAGGATTTCATATACTGTGTACTTTTCTTTCATAACACTTAACACAGCTGTAATTCTACATTTGTTTGTGTGGTGGTTTGATTTATGTCTTCCTATGAGACTGCAAGTTCTATAAAGATGGGAACCACAAATGTCTTTTACCACTGTTGTGTTTTTGGCGTCTAGAACAATAACTGCACATGATAGAAACTCAAACAAGCCTTTTTCCTGGTTGTTTTGAATTATTAATGATAAAATATGTGGATAAGTGTAGGTTAATTAAAAAGTTTAAGTTGCTGTGCTGCTTTTTAAAGATAATTATGGATTTTGTATTTCTGGTTTTAAAAGGCATTTATATTAATTGGAGAGATATGAGAAATGCAGTAAGGTTTAAGGGGAAAAATATTCTACCTCTCAGAAAAAAACACTGTAAAATTTTATTTCAGAATGTTTTAAATGCACAGATATATAGGGGTTGTTTTTACAAATATTACATAGCGGGTGAACTTTTGTATTCTGCTTTTTACTTAACATGACATTATAAACATTACCTCATCATTGTATGTTCTTTAAAAACATGACCTTAATGGCTGCAATTTGCCATGTTTATTTTAATTATTCCCAAACTGTTGTCCATGTGCATTGTTTCCATTTGTTTGCTATTATAAGCAATGCTGTAGCAAACATTTCTTGTATATAAATCTTTATGAACAATCATGATTATTTCCTTGGCATATTTTCTTAGAAGTGGAATTATTGGGCTCAAAGGGTATGGATATTTTTTAAGTGCTTAATATATTGCTGTCCAGAAAGATTGCACTAATCTCGTTGTTTTTATTTGTAAAACTGATTAGTAGAAAGATGGAACATTTTTAAGACGTTTAATTTCCATTTACATTTTTTCTTTTGTGAGTACTTAAGAACACTAAGATCAATGATTAAAGAACTACCAATTACTTTATTATTGGTTATTATAAAACACTATTGAATTCACTTAAGTATTGATACTTTTAAGAGAATGGTAATGCTTTAAGTAACACAGATATTAGCAATTTTAGGCATTATTTTATAACAACAAAATTATTTTTTGTTTATCGTTTTTTTCTAGATAGAACTACTTTACAATACTAAGTTAATTGTCATCAAATGATGTGATTTACTGAAATTACATTTGTATAGGAGACTATGAAATCATCTAAACTCAATGGGTTAAAATAATTGTTTTAGAACTACTCTGTATTTAAGACATCCTTTAAATTTAGATTTGAATTCTGCGTGTACTTCCTTCAGTCTACTTTTAAGTACATGAGGCTTTCACTAAAAAGTAAAAGCTAAAGAGAAAAAGGAGTTTTCAGAAACTTTCAAATCTGAACACATACATGGCTGTACATATATTATGAAAATCTTTGAATCTAAGTTCACGTATTTCTCCCAAAAGGAAGATTTGTTTTCTCTGGTGCTGTTAACAAAAAACAACCACCACAGTTCATGTTTTGCTCTGTAAAATAAATCAAGTCAAGGACAAGTCCAATATGTAAGTTGATACTGAGATTTAGTAACTGGAAAATTGATAGTTCTCAGTATTGGCAAGAGTTAAGTGTGAGAACAATTGCATGCATTACAGCTGAATGTCAGTGGGTCCAAGTGACTGGAAAATAATTTGGCAAAGCATATCAAGAATTTTTTAAGAAAAAGAAAGGCATAAATGTATATCTTCTTCATCATAAACCCCACTGAATTATAGTAAAGGATTTTTAAATATAGAAATCCACAATAATGAAGAAAAGGGAAAAGAGGGCCTCAATTTCTAGAGGAAGGAAAGTAGGTGGAAGAGGATTGACTGATGAAGCAGAGTATAGGAAACTGCAGCATAGAATTCAGAGGGAGAGAGCTTTGGGAGGGAGGAGGCTGACTGCCTGTCAGAAAATGGGGAAACTCTGCATTTGGAGTCAGCAGATAGGATGGGGGGCAAACTTAAGAAAAGAAATATAAAACAGGGTAATTAAATAAAGGTATTTTAAAGAACAGTCTACTATCCCCTTACCTACTTCCATTCCAGCTTGTTTTATAAGATGCCTAACATTTGCCTTCAAGGCAAAAGGCAGGGTGGGGGGAGCAGAGAGTGATATGCTGGTATTTTAATGACTTATTAGAACAAAATACAAAACTCTTTAGAGGAAAATAACAAAATCCAATGTTTCTCAATGTGTCATTCACAGTATTCAGTATCCAGTTTAAAAAATTACTAGACATTGGAAGAAGAAAATGTGACCTATAGTAAAGGAAAAGATTAGTCATTAGAAGCAGACCCATAGACAACCCAGATGTTGGAAGCTGCAGATAAGGATTATAAATAAGGATTTTAAAATTTTACCAAAAAAAGGTGAAGAGAGGAGAATTTTAGGAGAGATAAAAAGAATAAAATGGAAATCCTAGAACTAAAAAGTACAATAACTGAATTTTTTTGAAAGTCATCAGATGCCTTTGGCAGCAGTTTTGACAATAAAGACTAAAGGATCAGTGAACTTGAAGACAGGTCAGAAGAAATCATCCAAACTGAAGAACAGGGACCAGTGGTTAAGACTCCACGCTTCCACTGCATGGGGCATGGGTTCGATCCCTGGTCGGGGAACTAAGATTAATTAATTAATTAATTAATTAAAAAATAAACAAACTGAAGAACAGAGAAAAATATTAAAAGAAAAAACAAAACAGCAACAAAAAGCAGAGCCTTGGTGACTTAAGGGGCAGTATCAAGCAGTCTCACAGATATGCAATAGGAATCTCAGAAGAGAAAAAGAAGAGAATGGAGGGAGGGCGCTTATGAAGAAACAATGGCCACAGTTTTTACAAACTCAGCATAAAACAACCACCCACATATCCAAAAAGCTCAGCAAAATCCAAGCAGAGTAAATGATAGAAAATCACACCAAAGCATATCATAGTCAAACTGCTGAAAGTCAAAAGTGAAGACAAAAATCTTAAAAGCAGCCAGGGGAAAAAAACACACATTGCAAATAGGAAACAACAAAAAGAATAAAGGTTGACTTCTCATCAGAAACAATATGGGCCAGAAAGCTCTAGAATGAAATCTGTAATGTAATGGGAATAACTGCCAATACGGAATTTTATATCTAGTGAAAATATCCTTCAAAAAGGACGGTAAAGCTAAGATAATTTCAGATAAACAAAAGCTGAAAGAATTCATCACCAGCAGACTTGCACTACAAAACAAGCTGAAAGATATTCTTTAGGCTGAAAGTAAATGATACCAGATTGAAATTTGAATCTGCTGGAAGAAATGAAAAATACTGAAAATGGTAAATATATGGATAAAAAGAAAAGGTTTTTTTTCTCTTATTTTTTTAAAAAAAACAATTGACTGTGTAAAGCAAAAACAATAACAATGTATTGTGAGGTTTACAACAAATTTAGAGGTAAAATATATGACTATAAATATACAATTGACAGGAGTGGGTAAGTGGAATTATACTATTGTATGGTTGTTACCTTATACATGAGGCAGTATAATATTGATTCAAAGGACACTGTAATAAATTAATGATATATACTGTAATCCTTGGAACAGTCTCTAAAGACAAAGAATGAAGAAGTATCACAAAAAAAGATAAAACTATTACTTGAAAACAAATTCACCTAAAAGAAGTAAGGAAAAAGATCAAAGAGATAAAGAGTAGACACAACTCAAAATGGTAAACATAACCCAATAATATCAAAAATTACATTAAATGGAGATGGACTAAAAATTCGAATTAAAAAGCAGAGATTGACAGCCTGGATAAAATAGCAAGACCCAACTATATGCTGATTACAAGAGATGCACTTTACATAGAAAGAGAGACAGGCCTAAAGTTAAAGGAGAAAGGAAAAGATATACTATCCAAAAGGTAAGCATAATAAACTTGGTGAGGCTATATTAACACCAAAGAAGATTCCAATACAAGGAATATTACCAGAGATAATTAGGATCTTTTCATAATAATAAATTGATCAATTCCTTAAGAAGACATAACAACCCTAACTTTACATGCACCTAACAACAAAGCTTCCAGACCCATGAAGCAGCAATTGATAGAACTAAAGAAAGAGACAAATCCACAATAGTTATGGGTTTTATCACCATTTTCTTAGCAACTGATAGAGCAAGTATATTAAAAATCAGTAACAGTGTAAAAGATTTGAACAATATTATCAACCAACTTGACCTAATTGACATTTGTAGTACACTACACCCAACAACTTCAAGAGCACATGGCATTTTCACCAAAATAGACCAATCACTGGACCATAAAATAAGTTTCAAAACAAAAGTTAAGTTTTGAAATCTTTAGAGTATGCTCTTTGACCAAAAATAGAAGTAAATTAACAATTAATAGCAATAAGATATCTAGAAAATTTCCAAAAATTCAGAAGTTAATCAGCCTTCTAAATAATTCATTGGTCAGGAATTCCCTGGCAGTCCATTGCTTAGGACTCCCGCTTTCATTGCTGAGGGCCCAGGTTCAATCCCTGGTCAGGGAACTAAGATCCTGCAAGCTACATGGTGTGGCCAAAATAAATAAATAAAAATAAATAAATAATCCATTGGTCAAAGAAAAAATTCACAAGAGATACTAGAAAATATTTTGAACTACATCATAATGAAAATACAATAACCCAATTACCAATATCGGTAATGAAATTGACCCTGACCCCTCGTTCATTTAAAGACTAACAACAAACAGGTTATTATAAGCAACTTTATGCCAAAAGGTGAAATGGACAAATTTCTTAAAAAATACGAATTACTAAAATATACGTAAGAAATAGAACATTTGAATAGCCCGAAACCTGTCAAAGCAATTGGTAATTAAAATTCCAGGCCCAGATTGCTTCACCAGTGAACTCTTAAAAACATTTTAGAAAGAAATAATAGCAATCTTAAACATATTTTTATTTTCTGAAATAGTTTAGAAATAGAAGGAAGGGAGCACTTTTCAACTCTTTTAATGAGACCAGCATAACCTTATCAAAACCTGACAAAAATCATTACAAGAAAAATGTAGGAACCATATTGCTCATGAGTAAAAGAGCAAAATCCTCAACAAAATATTAGCAAACTGAAGTAAGCAATATTTAAACCCAAGATAATACACCATGACCAGGGTACTTTTTTCCAGGAATGCAACATTAATTTAGCATTTAAAAACCAATCAGTGTAATTTACTGCATTAACAAAATCAAAGAAAACAACAGCATGATCATCTCAAATCACTTGACAAAATAAAAACTCCCAGAATATAAGAGAATTTACCGATAAACATATGAAAAATATACTATACAGCTAATATAATACTTGATAATAAAATATTGAATGTAGTTTTCCTAAGATCAAGAACAATGCAAGGATGATTATTCTACATTGTACTAGGATTCCTAACCAGTCCAATAAGACAAGGAAACATTGGAAAGGAAGAAATTAAACTTCATTTACAGATGTCATTATTGCCCATGTAGAAAATTTTAAGAAAGCTACAAAACAAAACAAAACAAAAAACTAATAAGGAAAGTAGCAAGGTGTTTTAGGTACAAGCTTAAATATATAAAAAGTTAATTTGTGTTTTTGTATTCTAGCAACCAGCAGTTGGGAAATGAAATTTAAAAAAAATTATATACAGTGACATTTTGCATGTCATCTAAAATACCTAGGAATAAATTTAACTAAAGATGCACAAGACACTAAAAACTATAAAACAATGCTGAGACAAATTAAAGAAAACCTAAAAAAAAGGGAAGATATATCATGTTCAGTGATCAAAAGATGCAAGATTGTTAAGAAACCAGTTATCTCTAAATTGATTTATAGATTCAATGCAAACCAGTCAAAATCTCATCAGACTTTTTTTGTAGAAATACACATATTGAAATGCAAAGGGCCTAAGATCTTGAAACAGTCTTGAAAAAGAAGAGCAAAGTTGGAGGACATGCATTACCTGATATTAAGACTCATTATATAGTAATTAGTAAATAAGGTAGTGTGGTATCGGGGTGAGGAGAAACAGTTAGATCAGTGGAATAGAATAGAGTTCAGAAATAGAATACCATGTATACAGTCAATTGATCTTCAACAAAGGTGCCAGGACAGTACAGTGGGGAAAGGTCAACTCAGATTTATCATGCTGGAGTCTTATATTACTTTTTCAATTTTATATACTAGTCGTTAAGGGCAGAGAGACTATGTCCCATTTAACTCCTGTGAATTAGCCAAGGCAAGCACATAGTGAGTGGGCACAGGTCTGTGGAGTTAAATTGAATCAGAAACCAGAACCATACTCAAGAAGTTATGTAAATATTGGGATCTGATAAGTATTTTTAATAAAAGGAAGGCTTAGGTAATAGATTCAGAAACACATAAGCTTCTAGGAGCAATTTTTTAAATACATGGACAAGGATTAAATTAAAATGTATATAATTTTTATTGAAATCTGGGCAGATTGGGTGTTTCCAGAGAGAACTTTTCTTTCCAAGATGTAGCTACTTTGGTTCAAGTATTTGATGACTGTAGGATAAAGACACAACCAGAGACTCACATCAAACTAGGCTCCCTGTAATTGGAAAGGCCCCAGGCATGCACAGTACCAAAGTAATGCTGATTCAATCATTCATGCATCCATTCAGTATTCATAATGTACTCACAAGGCACCAAGCATGTAATGATGAACAAGATAATACATCACTGTCTCTACTTTTCTCATGTAGAAATTGCAGAGGATATTTTAAGGTTGCACTAAAATCAATACCCTCTTAGTCTAGAGAGACCAACAATCTTGTGCTTCTTTTGGTGTATATTAGTGCTTTTCAATAGAAATGTAATGTGAGCTATATATGTAATTTAAAATTTTCTAGTAGACACATTAAAAAAGTAAAAAGAAGCTGGTGAATCAAATTGAGTAATATATCTTATCTAACAACATACCCAAAATCATTTTGACATGTGATCAATATTTTTTTAATTATCAAAGGAATATATATATATATATATACATATATATATATATTTTTTAAAGAAGATGTTGGGGGTAGGAGTTTATTAATTAATTAATTTATTTTTGCTGTGTTGGGTTTTCGTTTCTGTGTGAGGGCTTTCTCTAGTTGTGGCAAGCGGGGGCCACTCTTCATCGCGGTGCGCGGGCCTCTCACTATCGCGGCCTCTCTTGTTGCAGAGCACAGGCTCCAGATGCGCAGGCTCAGTAATTGCGGCTCACGGGCCTAGTTGCTCCGTGGCATGTGGGATCCTCCCAGACCAGGGCTCGAACCCGTGTCCGCTGCATTAGCAGGCAGATTCTCAACCACTGCGCCAGCAGGGAAGCCCCAAAGGAATATTTTTAACTTTTCTTTTCTTGTATTGAGTCTTCAAATTTCAGTGGGTAATTTACACTTACAGCCAACTTGATTCAGACGAGCCATATTTCAAGTGTTCAATAGCCACATGTGGCTAATGGCTACCTTAATGGACAGTGATATGAAACAACTCCAAGTCAACTATAGTCTATTGGAGTTTACAAGTGGATTCCAGAAAGGTAGAAAACTGATGGTACTTCTAGCCCATAATGTTAGAGGAAAATCACTGTATCCAGGAAAGAACTCTTGTTATTCTGTTGCTAGAAATATCTGGATTTGTGGTCAAGATGAACCTACTTCTATTATGGTTCTATAACTCTCCACCAGTTTTCATCTGAAAGAGTCCTAGAGTTTTACTTATTTGGAGACAGATCTGTACAGCCAGTGTGCAAATATATCCAAGTAGTCTTTGAGAATTCAGATCTTTCCAGCATTCAATGACCTCACTAATGAGACAGCTTTTCAGGACCTAAAAAGATACTACTACTCAAATTTCCCAATAAATAGTTTTTGGTTGGATGATGAGCCAATAGCCCACATATCAGTTCTGTGATACACAAACAAAAATTTTCAGCTCTAGGTTAATGAGCCCAAGCTCATTTGCATGCTTGTCCTCCTTTAAAATGCTTTTGCATTCAACAGAATAATATTTTCCTCTGTTCTAAGGTCTTTATTTCCACTAGGCTATAATAGAAATCCCCTTATTTTCAAGAATAACAGTAATTTACTATACTATGTACAATGAGCTGTATTTTAGATTCTCAATTTATAAAATTTCATCAGGCCTGAATCTCAGCTATGATTTAGAGAGGGAGTGAGGTGGAACCAGCCTATACTTAATTACTTTTAACAAAACATTTATAGATTCATCAAAAAATTAGTTTTTCGAGACTTCCCTGATGGTCCAGTGGTTAAGACTGCACACTTCCACTGCAGGGGGGCACGGCTTCAACCCCTGCTCAGGGAACTAAGATCCCACATGCCATGGGGCACAGCCCCTCCCCCCCCAAAAAAATTAGGTTTTCATCTTTCACAGTAGAGTTTCTTCTGGTGGGTGGTACTACCTAGGTACCACCCATCTCCACCCCAACAGAAATACCTAGGAAGTTGAATCCTGGATCTACTTCTGAATCGAAATCTCTGGAGGTGGTGCTGGGGAATTTGCATTTGCAGTAAGTACTAGGGGAAAAACTCATGCACACTAAAGTTTGACAACTACTGCTCTACAGGGAAGTTCCAAACTTTATTATAACTAAAGATAAAATTGTATACTACCATTTAAATCTGTTTTATTACTGGAGGAAATGATGTTTTCAGTACTTATTTACTTTGTTCACCACCTGGGCTGAACATTTCATTGGATGCTGTAATTTCCCTTTAAGTAACTTTTAAAGGGCACTCAGTATTCAGCCCATAAAAACGTATCCTGTGCCTTTTTAATATATAGGTAGTAAATGATGGATTCAACTAAAGTCAAATTTACCCATCAAAAATGGGCAAATGTCTAAAATCAAATCAGATCGTATTCTTTTGTACTTTCCAAGTGTAGTCTCTGTAATGTTTGTGACAGTGTCAGGAAAGGTATTTTTTGTTTCTTGTTTTTTTCCTATGAAATCATTTTAAGAGTACTTTAATTCAGTCACAATTCTACAGATAGCCATTGACCTAGACACAAGTACTGGAGCTTCAAAAAGGAATATGATTTTAGCACGGGCCTTCAAGTGCATCATAGCCTCTGCAAGGAAGGGACAGACATGGAAACCTTGTGTTAGAGTATAATGCACTAAGTTTTTACAAGGCACCACGGAGTAGAGAGAAGTGAGGCAGGGTGACTATTTGAAAGGGGGCTGGGTGTCACAGAGATGATGTTGTGCTCTGTTTGGGTATAAGCTGCAGTTGGCCAGAGAAGTGCAGTCATTCCTACAGGGTCATCCAGACATCGGGAAGATCAGAATGTGCCAAACCTGCTCTCTTTCCACTACACCCAGCTTTCTCTAAGAACCTGACCTGCAAAAGCATGCCGGCTTCCCCTTTTCTCACACCCAAAGCACTCTCTGGTTGTGAGTAAGATGTTAATGGTGATACATTTCCTTTTCAGGCCACTAAGGTGCCATTTAATTCACTCCAGCAATAACTAAATAGGGACCTACCTTTAAAAGACGCTGAAAGCAATGCACTGCTTAATTTACTGCCACATCTGTTAAAGCTCCAGAGAGAATCTGACTCCCTAGATTTTAAATATAGTTGAGTTACTGTGATGATGTTTCCTGATTTAATCCTTCTATAAATTAGATGAAATGATCATAGAACCTGTTGTCACTACATTCTTGCCCTATCTCCAGTCACTCTTCTGCCTTCATTAATTCTGAATAAAATACCACAAGACATTGATGGAGCACTTGGAGGTGGGAGGGCTATGTCTTTATAGCCTCAATACGAAATCATACTTAAAGACGCCTAAGCCTTTACTGAATGGGGGAAAACAAACTGTTCACCTCATGTAAGGCTCCTAATGGCCTTCCTGGGTGGTTATGGGTGAGGAAACTAAGGCTCAGAGATAAGTGGCTCGCCTGGGGTCACTCTGCAAGTAATTACTGGAGCCAAAACACCCACCCAGGTCTTGTAACTCCAAGTACAAGGTTCTTTCCAGTATACCCTTTCATCTCCCGGGGCATCTATTAAAACAGTTTCTTGACTGTTTGCAGTGAAAGGCACTATTGCCAACATGTAAACAAAAACAAAAATCGCGGCATCCCCCGTCACTTTATCATCAGTGTTTTTAGTTTATCACTTCACAGTCATTATTTGGTGTTTTCTTACAGAAGGCAACAGACCACTGCAACAGAAACTATCCTTAGATGGGAACCCCAAACCTATACATGGAACACCAGAGGGGTCAGATGGCCTACACTGGTCAGCTGAGCAGCCTTGTAACCCAAGCAAGCCTAAGGCAAAAACTTCTCCTGTTAAGTCCAATGCCCCTGCAGCTCATCTTGAAATAAAGCCAGATGAGTTGGCAAAGAAAAGAGGTAAAGTGATTTCTTTTGCACAAATGATTCAACATATTTTGTACACACAGAGGAGTACCCGAATGACAGAACTTTCCAAAAGATGCTGCTTAGTGAAGAGAGATACACATGAAATTGCATTTCTTTCTGTGAGCCACATAGGTTGAAAGCCAGATGTGATTCCTTCATTGTTAATTAAAGGTCTGGAATGTTTAAGTGGAATTATATCGCCTTTTTCTGCCCCTCTGTGGCCGTTCTTCTCTTTGTAGGCATGGATAAATTTGCACCACAAACACTTTCTCCCCTTACATCCTATAAAGCAAATGTTGATGCAGGAGCTCTTTTAGCGATGTGAAGGCTGAATGTTTCCCCAATATGTGAGCTTGTAAGTGCTGAACTTGCACTGAATGAAGATGAGTTTAGAGGCTGCTGTGTCTTCTTCTGATATGACCTTCCTCACGTAAATTCAGTTCTGTGTTAGGACTTGCAGACGATATACACTGAAAGAGAGTTTTATATTTGACACATTATATTTTTATCACTTTTTGAGCTTTGATATACTTTACACATAACTGGTATTAAAAATGAAAGGGGCTAAATCACTTCCTTTCTGATTGCCAGAAGATTAAATAATACTCTTCTCATTCAGCCTCAGTTGCATCTGATTTCCTTGGCTTGGGTTTGATTATACCTTCTCACTTTTCTTGAGAGAGATTTCTTTCTTCTAAGAAACATGCCCTTGTTGGGATAAGTACAATTTGCCTGTTTGCTCTGCACTGTCTGTAAACCCTAGTGACAGTTTCAGGAAATCAGGCAAGATTGGCACCCACAGAGCTGCTTTAAGTGCTGCTGCTATAATTACAGGCCTGGCTCAGGACTGATGGGGCCAGAGCCAGCGTACCTGGCAGCGATGCTCTGTCCTCTCTCTAGCCCATTTGTACCTCTCCCAACCTCTCTGTCATTTTCCTCTTCCAAAAGCCCTGCTGGCTTTAAACTATGCAGAGTGGTGTCTATCGAGAGAGCCAGCAGCACAAATGGTCTTTAGATGTATCAGATTCTAAGAAACTACAGTTTGCAATAGAACATAATGATCAGAGCCTCTTTCCAAAGGGCAGAGGAGACACACGTGCCCCAAATGGCCCATCCAGAGAGCCCACTGGTGAGATCCCAGCTGTCCCAGGGGCCACACAACCACCCAGTCTGGGTTGTAAACATCCTCTTAAAGGAACTTTTTTTTTCCATTGAAAAACAAAAGACAAATCTCTCTCTTTTTATTGGAAGGGGGTGAGTTAGTTGCTTTTGTTGTTGTTGTTTAGCTCCAAAATAAAAAAAGAAAGTGCTCACTTTAACATGCTTTCTCTCGACATTAATTTTAGGCCCAAATATTGAGAAATCGGTGAAGGATTTGCAACGCTGCACCGTGTCTCTAACTAGATATCGCGTCATGATCAAGGAGGAAGTGGATAGTTCAGTGAAGAAGATCAAAGCTGCCTTTGCTGAGTTACACAACTGGTGAGTAATTTGACTTAGAAACTATAAATGTATGGCACTTCAGCTATTCCTACAGGTAAAGACATCAGATGGAAAATGTTTATTTAATCCATAAACATCACAGAACAACACTTCAGCAGATTTTCTTAAGCCCTGCAGACAGATGCCTATATCTTGGGAATAAAAAAGAAGAGAAAATGTTGGAATAAAGAGAAACCTGATAGACATAATTCATTGGAGTTTGAAGCTGGCCCAAAAGTATGTGAATGATGTAGAACACAACCTCAACAAAGAACAAAACATCAAAAATGATATTTTTGACAAATCTTTGGAAGGTTAACATCATGAATGCTACTCACAAGAAAATACTTTCCAGCCTGATATCATCATAAAATAAGAAAAACTCCTTTAACAAAACTGAGAAACGTCTTACGTAAGCTTAGTGATAGAACCCCATTCTTGGGTATCTTTAAGACTGGAATTAAGAAACGGTACACCAGTGTGGTTTGGGTCCTGCCCTGTCCTGCTCTGCAACAGATTTTGATGGAAGACATTTCTTTCAGCCCTGTGCTTTTGCTCATGTCCACAACTAGAATGAAATACCTCTTAGTAAAAAGGTTAAGTTATTATCAGCAGAAAAATGTTACCAGTGTATCCATCAGGACGCTTTCACTTTCAAGTGACAGAAACTGAAATCACACTAGTTAATGAGAAAAGAGGACTTATTGACTGATGTACATGAAAATTCCAGGAGATTCCTTTAGGCAAATTTGGTTCTAAGCCCAATATGTTATCAGGATTCAATTTTTCTGTCTCTGCCTCCTTTCCTCTTTCAGTGTCTCCCACAATCTCCTGGTTCTGCTTATTCTTGGCTTCATTCTTAGGTACTGTCTCCATGTAGCAGCCAAGATGACACGCTGGCAGCTCCAAGCTTACATAATCTTTAGCCCCTGTGATCTGAGAGAGGCCTTCGTTTCCAGTAGTTCCAACAAAAAGTCCAAAAGGCCTAATTCCCATTGGCTGGGTTGGGTCATGTATCTGTCAATAAACCGGTCCCTGTGGCTAGAGGGACAGAGTTTTCCCACTAGCCAGGCCGGAGTCATGTGCCTACCACAGAGTTAGTGGTGGGGGGAGCCCCACCTGAACTCCATGAACTGAGACTTGAAGAGCCATGGTTCCCGGGAGGAAACATGGTGTTAAAGAAGAAAATACAGAACAAAGAAAACACATGTGTCCACAATGCCCAGGCTCACATAACATGTTCCACAATGCCCAGGCTCACATAACATGTTCCACAATGCCCAGGCTCACATAACATGTTCCACAATGCCCAGGCTCACATAACATGTTCCACAATGCCCAGGCTCACATAACATGTGTCCACAATGCCCAGGCTCACATAACATGTTCCACAATGCCCAGGCTCACATAACATGTGTCCACAATGCCCAGGCTCACATAACATGTTCCACAATGCCCAGGCTCACATAACATGTTCCACAATGCCCAGGCTCACATAACATGTTCCACAATGCCCAGGCTCACATAACATGTGTCCACAATGCCCAGGCTCACATAACATGTGTCCACAATGCCCAGGCTCACATAACATGTTCCACAATGCCCAGGCTCACATAACATGTTCCACAATGCCCAGGCTCACATAACATGTGTCCACAATGCCCAGGCTCACATAACATGTTCCACAATGCCCAGGCTCACATAACATGTTCCACAATGCCCAGGCTCACATAACATGTTCCACAATGCCCAGGCTCACATAACATGTTCCACAATGCCCAGGCTCACATAACATGTTCCACAATGCCCAGGCTCACATAACATGTTCCCTATATTGGCGTCCTGTGATTCTAGAATTTGATCACATCTTCCACATATTCTTCCCATTCTAAGTCCTTTCCTTGACACTGATGTGCTTTTTTGCTAATTGTAGAGTTGCATAAAACTAAGGATTACGCCGAGCGCTAACCTAATCTAAAATTCTTGAACTTTAAACCATCTGCTACATATAATGTGAGATTCCAAGAGTGCATAGACACCAGGGACTTGAAAGAAAGCCTGTCCTTCAGTTATTCAGTGAGGAATCATTTACCCTCCACCCCGTCACACCATCTCAACCTTCGTGGAACACTTCTCTGTTTGATCAGATTATAACCTCACTAATTGTTCAAAGCAAACTCCGAGAATACGTTTGAAAGTACTCGGAGAAGGTAAAGATGCTATACAGATAAAAGGTTTTATTATCATCATCATCATCATCGGTTTTCAAATTTTACAGTTATATGACTTTTACAATTTATCCTTAAGCTACCCTAATCTATAAAAGCACACTCGACGTCCAGGCCTGTTCTCGAGAGCCAGAGTCAGCCCACTTCACCTTAAAGGGCCAGCTAGTGAAAATCTTGAGCTTTACGGGTGGTGAGGGCTGAGTGCACCTACTCAGGCCTGCTGTGGTGGCGTGGAAGCAGCCAGAGGCCACGCGGAGAGGCCGTGGGCCGTCTCTGGCTCGTGGGGGTCGTAGTTTGCCAGCCTCTGTCTGGAGGCATTAGTGAGCTGCTCGCAGAAGACCACTCTGTCTTGTCCTTTTGTGTGGCGTTTTAGAATAAACTCTTCCTCTGAGGCCTCTGTATGATACCTTCCAACTGAGTGACTCACGCACTAATTGACAAAGTGTAGCAATGACCTCAAATTACCTCTCTCCTCCAGCTGCTCTGAAGACTTTTATTTTTTATTGTATTTTATTTCCTTAGTAAAATGAACATCACATGGCTCACGAGACATCTTGACATTTAGAACAGATTCTTTGAGTGCTTTACTCCTCAAGAGCTGGAAGTGTGAGGCCAGGAAGGTCAGCACCCAGGGACGTTGTGTATCTTGTCTCTGCTTGTAATTCGTTTTGTGTTTTAAACTGATGGGAAGGATCACTTCTGACTGAGCCCTGCCAAGCAATACGGCTGTTTAAAAGTCACCTACCTGACAGAATGGAACTTTTCCTCCAAACTGAAGAAGAAAAAATTTAGATCAACTATTTTCTATTGCTGCAAAATGAGAAAACACCACCACTTGTTTTCTGACCTAACCCTTCATTAAAATGATCCCAAAATAATTACATAAATGCTAACTTAAAAATAAAACTATTTTTTATCAACCATTTACATGCATTTATGCCAGAGGGAAAAACTTTGCCTCTGTTCCAATTAAGCCTGCAGTCCAGGCAACAGTGTGATGTGCTTGAATTAAGCCCCTCTCTGATTTTCTGAGGAGCAAAGGATGGATTTTAGGGATTGTGCTGCTCTTGAGAAATAGGGGTCACGGAATCGAAGGAGGCAGCTTAAATGCTTAAAAAATGAAGCTTTCCTAGTGGTGGTGAAATCACAAACTCTAGGCACTAGAGAGAATTTTGAATACAGCCCTATTCATTTAATAGAATGGAAACCTCGGGGTAACATCGTAAAGTATATCCAGATTTGGAGGATGTGGAGTCCTCTGGAGATTTCCAGAAAGAGTGCTGGTTCTGAGGCAGATGTTGACTCATCTGGTGCACAGGCGACAGGGAGGTGGCATACATCCCCCTGCAGGTTCTGCCCCCTTTCCTCGGGGCCACCCCATTCTCTCACCTAAGCACTCAATAGGCGGTGCGTGTAGTTTAGAAATATAGACACCCTTGGTAAAAAAATTCTCCACATTCACTTTGCTACCAAAGCACCAACTTCAGGAGGTGAATCCTGCGTGACTAAATTCCCCCCAGATCCCACTGGAATTCACGGGAATGATGATTGTGTGAGGTTGGGAGAAAGCCCTTGTTTGCATATGCTCAGTACTGAGTGAGCGGATATGAGTGAAATGAAGGAAATTCTTGTCCTTCCCAATCTGGCTGTGAAGAATATTTTGCTCAATATGTTACTGAAGAAAACCATTAAGTAGCTAAATTATAATATCAGAGTTGGCACTTAACCAAGACACAGTTACACAGGGCCAAATGACCATTACATGACTCCTTCTCATTTTTCCAGAAAGAACTGGGGATTTAAGAGGGGAACAAAGATGACACAATGCCCTCACAGTATGTCTTCACAGAAAATAAATTTTGCAACATGAGCGTCTATGTGAAAAGTCAACATCAGGAACTAACATGAAACAGCTGGTTTCTTTCCTATATGATTGGCCCCTACCACAACTGGAAAATATTCATCCTTTCGAATCATAGCTGCCAGGTTTAATTGCTTTGTGTGCAAACTAGTCTAGCTTCTCACCACAAATCTGTGTGTGTGCATGGCCAAGTTGATGTTGACGGCTTTAAATGAGCAATAAAACATTAAATTCAAAAAACATTGAGGAAGGAGAGTAATACTTGATAGTTTTTCCATATGCTGGCGGAGAAAGGATTCCAGAATAGAGCTGTAAAAATTGTTAGGTGCTATTGTCAATTTAACATCTAATTAAAAGCACTCCTAAAGAAAACAGAAGATGGTAACAAGCCAGAGGGTTACGGTGTGTGCTGGGGTAATGGGGGCTGGAGGGGATAATATTTTTAGGCTGCTTTGCTTTCAAAAAGGAAAGGGACATCGGTCAAAGCATGCCTTCTGTAAAAAAGGGGCCAGAAGTCTTCCCGGACCCGGTCGGTGTTTATTTTCTCTTGAAGCAGTGCCAGGAAATTGGAAGTGGGTCAGGAGTCTCCCAGCTCCCCGACCCGAAGCCCTCCCCCACCTCCCCTTTCTCTGCCGACTCACCCTCCATCTTGGAGTTTCCTCCCTTCCAGCAAAGGCAGGTGAGCCTCCTACTGCCCCCTACAACTAGGGGCTCCTCACCATGACCCCACTCACTACTCCATAGGACCTTGTAGCGGACTCCCTGTATCCTTTTCCTTTCCTTTCTTTTAACGACTGAAACTCATTTTCGTGTAACTGGTAACCTCATCCTTTTGATGACCATGTGTCATCCGTCCCAAAGTGACAGATTTGCATGTTAACCAAAGTTGACAGTCTGTTGAGACTCTCCACCAGCCAAAAGAATTACTCTAAAAGTGAGAAATGCAGGCTGAAGAAATAGCAATTTTGAGATAAGTATATCTTCTTCTGCATCCCTCAAATCCCACTCCAGAGGAGGGCTCTTTATCTGCTACTAAAGCCCTGTTGTTATCCAAGCAGAATCACACACAGACCACCAGATATCATTGCTGTGACATTTTAAATATTGTGTCTTTTTCTGGAATATCAACTCGAGAAGGCCTCCCAGAGAAGAAATTGCCAGTGGGGTTCTTGCATTTCAGAGCAAGGCAAGCAACAGTCTGTCCCATATTCCCACTTTACTGCTCCTCGGGTACCCAAATAATATCAAATTCTAGGAGCATGCAGCCTTCGAACTACTTCAGTTTGAGTCCAAATAAGAGCATTTTTCTTCACTTTTGCAGATTTATCACATAGCAGGATTCTTTCTTTGTTGGTTGTTTCCTCCCTCCCCCCAAAATTCCCTAAACTTTCAGCTGCTTTTTTTTTTAAATACCTGGCTTTCCATACAATGCTAAAAGACTGGTTTTTCTGTGCTCTTTGGGTTTTTTGTTTGTTCTCTTTATGAGTAACTGAACATTGACTGAAAGATGATGTCTGTAAATTAATATGTACTTCTCTCCATACCAAAGTGTATGTGTCTGCACTGTAATTACACACTCTCAGAGCTCTGTGGTCATCCTTTGCCTCGGTACCACCCGGAGAGATGCTGATTTCACTGGGCATAAGTGAACCCAGAAAGAGGGTTTTTTTTTTTTTTTTTTTTTAAAGAACCCCAGGTGATTCTCTTGTGCATCTGCGGTTGAAAACCATGGACTGAGAATCCTGCAGAGGAGGTGATATGTCTGGGTCTAGAGCAGTGTTTGCAACCAGATGAATTTGCCCCCCAGGAGACAGTTGGCACGTCTGGACATATTTTGGGCTATCACAGCTGTGGAGAGGTAGTACTACTGGCATATAGTAGGCAGAGGCCAGGATGGCGCTCCTTACCCTTGTGTGCATGGGGCAGCATCCCCCGCTCCACCACCCACCCCAACAAAGAATGATCTGGTCCAAGGTATCGGTAAGGCTGAGAAAGCCTGGGTGAGAGGAAAGGGAGAGGAAGACTGCACAGCCCTTCTGCATGGTCTGCTGTAGCTCGTGAGCGAAGGATGGAGAGTCCTCCCTTTGCAACACACCTGAGTGCCTCTCTGCCCCTCCCCCAGCCGCCCTCCTACCCACCGCTGCAGACCCGAGGGGGGAGATTTCCTTTACCTGCCCAGATCAGGTACGTACCCCAGAACACAGCCATAGTGTCTTCTCTTTTCACATCAGTGCAGTCGCGAGATATTTTTCCCATACTTCCTGAACCATAAACCTTCTAGCTACACATTTTAAAGGTCAAATTACATTTTTGTTTCCTTAAGACAAGCAAAAACAATTACACTGGAGTGTAGAAAATTGAGGTCTTTGCTTCTTTGTCTATTTTTCATTATGGAATTCAAGTCAGTCCTTAGGAGAAAATGGAAAAATTAAGAACTGAAGGCTCTGGCTGGTGATAGGCCATCACTTCCATTCACCATTCTGTCTCTGCCTGAGTCTTTTTTCTCGCTTTGCAAAAAAACCAAATATCACAGTGGAGACTGGGATTAGGATGAAGATCTGAGGCATGTGAAGATAAATACAGTAGGGAATTGTTCCATTAAGTGTCTCTTTGGGGGGTTATTATTTTCCTCGGGCTTTAGTCAAGCAGCAATATTACTTGGTGTTCCTGGCTATACATGGTATATATCCACCTACTCTGATACCAGTGACATCTTCAGGTGCACCTGCCCTTGTGCTATTTAAATTGAATGACAACAGAAGGTTTTTGTTTGTTTTTGTTTCGGCTGTACTGTGCCACTTGCAGGATCTTAGTTCCCCGACCAGAGATAGAACCCGGCCCCCTGCAGTGGAAGTGTGGAGTCCTAACCACTGGACCGCCAGGGAATTCCCAACAGAAAGTCTTTTTGCAATCTTATGGTGCAGTAGTGGTTGGGCAAATACTTGTTGACCATTGAATTACCCTCTCATAATTAGGAGAATATTGAAATTATGACAGTCTGTCTACTCTGATAGGTAAGTACCGGGAAAATACGCATTAGGTGAAACAGGTCCTAGAATCAGATCTGTGTCACAGAATAGATGCTGTGAAAACAAGCAAACGGGGTTTTTGAGCTCAGTCACGTGTAGGGTGTGGGTGTAAGCATGAGTGATGAGTTGAGCCTCCTTTGTAAAACAACATGGCTGAAACAGTAAGCATTCTGAGCATGCCCACGAGCATCGAGTGTCTGGAGCAGTGTGTTGGCCGGTAATAAAGTGATGCTTTTCTCTGTGCCATTCAGCAAGGGATGTTACCACCAGTAGGAGAGCTGACGTTAGGAACCTTTGCAGCCACTTAGTATTGTCATGTGATAACTTCACCAGAACGTCGGTTCCCTATTACAGTAACAACAACGTGTTAAAGGATTGCGAGATTCTGCCAGCGCCTTAGCCTATACACGAGACACAAGCAGAATCAAGAGTTTAACATTACACTTTTTTATGGTTTTTAAAAGAAATTTAATACAAGGTCTCTACGTCCTTCTGCTCTGGAAAGGAATACATACTTCCCATTGATCAAAACCTATTGCAAACAAAACTTTCTGACTAATCTCTTTTCTTCTCAACAGATGGTTTTTCTAAGTGCCCACCTGCTAGTGACTTGTACTGTATAGTAGAAATTAAACAAACCCATTCCTTCTCCCAACACCCAATATTGGAGATTATGCCAGCATATTAAAAAACACACATTACTGAGATGAACATACACCTGCAAAGGATATCAAGAGACAATAATAGAAGAGGCCAGTAAATATATTTATGCCTCAAGAGAGCCATATGTATGGATTTTTGTCCCTGTCCTAGCCGACAAACTGCCCCAAATGGCTCTTTTTCCTTACTCTGCACCAGTCCAATGAACAGAAATCAGCTCCAGGAGCCATTCTGAAATCATGAAAAGGGTAAATACCTTATGCCAGGGAGGAACTCAAGGTCCCTGTGACTTTGGGTCTATGGCAAGTCCCCATGGTACAGGGCCTTTCAAATCTTGCCTTGTTTGTGACTGTGTGTCATTCTAAATAGGGGTAGCTCGCTCTTTGGAGGTGAAAGCTTCTCTTTTCCTATTCTCTTTCCTCCCCGAAGTTTTTCTCTGTATTAGATGTTTCCCCAGGGCCACTGCAAGGACCTAGTGAATCAGTCAACATGAAGGAAGAGCAGGCTGATAAATACAGAAAGTACAGAACTGGCCTTTTCAGTTTGGTGTAGTCCCCAGGAAACTAGCATAAATAGTGCCTTGTATTAATAGCTTTTCTGAGCTCCATGTGTGATTACCTCTATACGTCATGTCAGTGGTACACTTAGCGTTGGGAGACAGCTTTCCTTCACTGTAGCCTTCTTGCAGAGTAATAAACCCACAAGAAGAGCTGGAGGATAAGAAGTTGATTCTGATTTCAGCTTGAAATCGGAAAAGATTTCTGAATCTTTTCAGCAAATGAAGGCGACCCGTCAAACCAGCTTTGTGACATGCTCCTGAATAGGAATTGTTAGTTTTCATCATAGAACAGAAATATAAAAAGAATTAACCAAATTGTTCTAGCTACACAATCCCAGAAGGAAAGTATGTATCATTTGTGTGTGTGTTTTGAATTTACAGTATAATCCATTTTCACTGAGAAAATAAGACAAATTTGTTCCTATATATTAGTAGAAATATAAACACATTATAATTTGAAAAGTGGAATATCCTAGATCACAGTTTCAGAATGGATCTTGGAGCTTATCTCTATCTATTAGACTAGGACAGAGTGAGATTCGGTAGTCTCTTAGAGTGAGACCAAGAAGAAATTTTGGACAATTTGTCAGCTAGGACAGCAACAAATCATACAAAAAACTGCACCCGAAGCCAATATAATAGAATAGCCAATTCCATATATGTATGTTACATAATCCTTCCAGTGACTATGACCTTTGATTCTTAGTAGGCCATATTTGAACAAAAGTGACATTTTCCAAGGTTTATTAACAACATAATTAGGAGGTGTGGGGTGTAGATTTAGACAGAATAGGGTTTAAATCTCATCTCCACATATTCCAGCTCTGAATATGGTTGAGCTTCTTAACTTCTACTCAGCTACAAAACAGGTGTACTGCTGTCACTTTCTAGGGCTTTTGTGAAGATTCATGGACAAGACATGCACTTCTCAGATTATTCTAGAAAATCTCTTGCCTGGCCCATGATAGAAGTTCAGTCTAGGCTGGTTCTCTTCTCTTCCAGATAAGCATTTAGTAAATGTCTTTCCCTCTCTACCAAGACACTGGAGGAAGTTAATCTGTTCCACCTTTCTGTTTATTTAGTTATGCAGTAGATGCCAGCTGTAAGATATGGATATTTCTTCACAGCTTTTTACTGTTTACTGCCTGGTGAAGAGAGAAGTAAGGCAAAGGGACCTCTGATTCTGAATGGCCACAGTTGTCACCACATCAGCCCTCTTTCCCCTTTCCCGTCTTGCCACGCCTTCTCTCTACCTTCCTTTCCCCTCTCTCCACTCATCCACCCAATAGAGCCCAGGGGCTAGTAGGTGAAGACAGAAACAAGTGTGTAATGCACGATGGCAAATACTGCAATGGAGCTGGGAGTGGAGGAGGGAAAATCAACACTGGCTGGCTGGTTAGGGAAGGGTCCACCGCAGAGGTGACATTTGAGCTGGTCTTTGAAGGGAGACTAGGAATTTGTCAGCCTGAGACAGGAGAAAGGATTCCATGCAGAAGAAACAACACAAGGAACCAGAAATAAGAGAGACCACAGCGTGCTCTAGGAGGAGTGCGTTCCCTGGGTCTCACTCCATCAATCAATAAATTTTGAGCACATCCCTCTCAAACCAGAAAATTTATTTATAAATCATATATGTGTGCTGTGGTTAATCTGTATACTAAAGATTAGGAAAGTCTACTTTTTAGAATAAAAAGTAAGTACATGGGACTTCCCTGGTGGTCCAGTGATTAAGACTCCGCACTCCCAATGCAGGGGGCACAGGTTCGATCCCTGGTCAGGGAACTAAGATCCCCCATGCCACATGGCACAGCCAAAAGAAAAACAAAGTAAGTACATACAGTTTACTATTTTCTTTGTTGCCTCCATTTGGGAAGTCACTGGCTGGGTCAGGTCCTAAAGAGGAGGGGTAGCAAGTGAGCCTGGCGATGCTGGCTGACGAGAGCCTTTCGGCCCAAACCAGGAAGTCCACTTTCTCTCCCCTCCCCTCTTCACGGGAGAGCTAAGGAATTCAGGAGACCCCAGGAGGCCAGAGCAGTGGAGGCTAAGCCTGGCTGCCTTGGGTTGGAAGTGGGCCGGCATTTCTATGACTTTTTGTGCCACATCAGTCTCCTCCAGTTTCTGTTCCTGAGTTCTTCAGGTTCAGTCACCATGTTGGCTTCTGCATAGATGCCCCACGTCACCCAGAATTGGAGGGAAAGGCGACAGTGTTCAGAGTGGTTGGCTCTATGTTGGGTGTGAAACAAAGAGAGATTTTGCCTTGTTTTATTTTGAAATTTGTTTTATTTTATCCTGCTTTCTACATTTCCCAGTTTTTTTTTAATGAGCATGTAAAATGAAGTAAATGGAGAAGAATGTTACTTCCTTCTTTGGGACCCTTGTGCTATAGGACAGTCAACACCCACAGATGGAAGTTTGCTTTCTTTTCCGTATATGTAGTTTGGTTGTTTTTTATTTTTTTAAAAAGGAGATGGTGGTAAGTCATATCACTTTTATAGCTATAGAAACTGAAATACAGGTAAGTTACTTTCCCTGAAGAGTGATCTCCATGGAGAGAAACAAAACTGAAAAGTAATCAGCAAAGATAAGAAATTAGAGGTATACAAGGAATACAGATTTTTCAGGTGAACATGTGATGTTGTGGGATTTGTAGAATTTGCAGGATTTTGTAACTCTGATGTCATTTTTTAAATTCCAAGAAGAAAAAGGAATCCCTGTCTGTGTTTGTTTGTTTTTTCAATTAACTGTGTCATCTGTGAGGAACTCCAGGATTTTACAAGTGTTGGGAGTTAGTCCTTATGCTACATTTGTTCGTGTCTCATTCCAGAAACACACCTCGGACAGTGTGATGACATATTCATTAACTGTAATTTAAATCATTGTTGAATTCCAATATAAAATATGCAGACTAAGAGATATTAACATTAACAAGTTATATTACCTCTGATTAAAGAAATAGAAAGAAAATGGGCTCAACCTGATTGGCCAATTGAGTGCACTTGCCACATTCACTGGCAGAGGGGTGTAGCTCTGCTGTATATGTTAACAGTGATTCATGCTTAGAGACACTCTTTGACCCTGAGAGTCATGATTACTAGGCAGCTTCAAAAAGTTGTGTCCCAACCCCAGCTGACAGGCTGTAGTAGACATGTATATTGGGTTTTATATGTTTATCACATAATGCTATGGAATTCAAGAAATCTTTAGATCAATTTGTCAATCACTGCTGCATTCAGAAAAAGAATTCCAATTATAAGAAGAATGCAGGTTGTTGTGAAACCGAAATGCAAAAGTGTACAGAGTAGAAGGTAACGGACCCAGGAATCCCAATAAAAAACATAAATAAATGAGCATAGCCAGCTACTTGATAATGAGCCTGAGGTAAATTGGCAAGTGGAGTTGGGTAGGAGAGATATTTCTGGGGTAGACTTGGGAGGACTTGATCACGTGGGAAGTGAAGGAAGGGGAGTCGTGAAAACTGGTGAGTGGTAAGAGCAGCAACCAGCAGACAGGTGTAGGAGTGGGGACGTGCAGGGGAGGAAGAATATTTTCCCTCTGCCCTTCCGGGTTCTTGGCTGAGACCCTGTAATAAAAGACAGGTTAACCAGAGAGAAGCAAACAGAAGTTTATTAACATGTACGCCTCATGTACACATGGGAGAGACCCAGGGAAATATGAAGAACTCCCCAAGGTGGCCTGGAATTCAGCATTAAATACCATCTTCATAGGGAAAAGGGGAGAGGGGTGTAGGCCTCAGAGGGGAGAGTGAATGACTTTTAGGAAAGATGAATGGGTCCTTAGAAGAACAGGTGGAGGTATGGTAGCTTGTGACAAAGTCTGCTGAGTGTGGTGTCCATTCTCTAGTCTCCCCTTCTGTGATGAAAGTCAACATCCTCCCTGGCTGGTGAAACTCCCGGGGAGGGAATTTATGACAACTGAGTTCCTTTTGGACGATCTGTCTTTAAGCAGAAAAGGGGAGTTTGGAGAAAGCCTGTCCCTGCAGTTGCTGTTTTTCACATGCCCACAGCTCACAATGAGCCATATTTGGGGTGGCATATTCTGCTAGTCCTCAGGGAGCAGAACAGAGAAAGGAGGAACGGGGAATTGACAGCCATGCAAGAGCAGGGGCACCATTTGTAGGCACCTGTCGTGTTAGGGCTGCCTGTCCTTCTGACCCTAAGAATAGAGAACCATACACAGTCTTGATGTCTTTGTGCCTGTCATGCCAGGGACACCTTTGTTGACAGCAACAATAGTTGAGAAATGGGTGGGCCGAAACCCCATTGGACTAGAAATGGTACCCATGGTAACAGCAGAGTACACCCCAAGTATATAAAGGGAGTTTTTCTGCCCTCCGCCTGGTGGGCACAGTCCTCTCAGCCAGGGCAAGGGACGTAGAGGCCTAAACTCCTGGGCAGTATGGGTGGCCTCTTCCATCAGTGCCAGCTCCCAGCTCAGGATCCACAGAGCGGCCCCTGGGTGCTACTAGGCTGCCAGGTGCTCAGTTGGCATTCCTCCCATGGGCACAGTTCTTACTCCTGGTGCAGCAGGTAAGGAGCAGAGCCCGCAGTGGGGGGAAATGTTTGTACATTACCCTCTCTCTTTAGTGAAAGAAACAGAAATTCTTGAAACAGGAAGTCTGGCTTTACGGCTTATCACTCAGTCGCATGCTTTATAAACTGTTTGTTACGGGCCAGGAGGGCTGAAACATCCCCTTAGCGTTCGGTAGGATCCTTCCTCCCCGGCAACCTCCACATTGTCTTCCTCTCTAACGGGCCGGCGGTCTGGAGGCTCTGCGCCACGATCACCCTGCCGGCCAGCGCGGGGCTCTGTCTGCTTCCTGAGGCTCTCCATCTGCTTTGTTCTGCTTGTCAAGCGAGGAGTTAAGGGAGCTCCGCACCGAAGCCCTTCGTCCACCAGAAGGTCCTGAAGCAAAATTGTCTGGGATCAGATAGTCGCAGGCCGTTTCTCTCACGATGGCCTCCCTGAGGCCAGCCCAGGAAGATGAAATGCAGCCCAGTTTTAACTCTCTAACGTCTGACTCTGGCTGCCGTGGCAGGTTGATCTCGTTCAACTCCTACTGAAATCCTACTTTCATTCCTCAGTATCCGCCAGAAGCGTCAGCTCTCCAGCTTCTCACCCACTGACAGTCCTGTGGCCGCTGCCCATCACGGCATCTTTATTTATGAAGCGCACCAGACTTGACGTGGCTCCTTCGAGCTGCCACATGAAGCCGTTTTGTCTCTCAGTGTCTTGTCTCCACATTTAAAGGAGAGTCTTTCACAGAGCAGAAAATGATCAATCTATTCCTGCTCAAGTGCCTTTCTGGTTCTTTTTACTATTGTTATGATTAGGCCTCTGTAGAAAGGCATCAAGACAGTGGAAACATTTTTATAAAATGACACTTTATCTCTGTGATTAACAATATCATAAACCATAAAGGCTCTGCCATGGTCATCTGCCTCTCCTGACACCTTATTGCTTTAATAATAAAAGCTTTTTTATGGCAAGAGAATAAAATTTTACTATGCAGGCAGTTTAGATAAAATGAGAAGATGTGTTTTTGGAAGGATAAAGGGCACATCTGAAACATGTGAGGTCAGCCTGGGTTTTATGTGAGCTCAGTTTATGTAGAACACGTCTGATGTGTCTTCAGTCTGGTGCCCTCCTGAGGACTTTATCCAGCCATTTGGAGAACTTTTCAGTGGTCAGCAAAAAGCCGATTAAAGAGTTCTGTGTTTCTATCAAGTACGGAGGATCACCGTTGAAAAGCAAAAATGCCCCAAACCTGAATTGCAGATGATTCGTGGGGGAAAGTACAAACTTCAGTAATTTATTACCATCCCAATTTACAAACAGAATCATTAACTACGTGTCTTGATTCTGAGCCAAACCCTGTGTGGTTTAGTGAATATCGTTGTACTTTTATTCATAAGCTTATGTCTCAAATGATTAGATTCTGTCAGTGACAAAAGTTATATAAATTTTTGCATAAAGATGATTTATATGCAAGCACTACAGTTTACCAATTAAGGGGTTTCATTATTGTTATGCCATAGAAAAATAAATATGCTATCTTCCCTTCCGTTCATCACTGTCAAGCCGTTTTTGCCGAGCAGCCCACCGTAGTCGAAGAGCATAACGTTGAACAGAAGTTTTCTAAAACTCCGTCTGAGCTTCTCTGAAGAAGGGATGATTAAGCAGAGACCTGAAGGAAGCCTCAAAGTGAAGGAGATGAAGAAAGGCAGGGCTGGGGAGGAGAGCTGTCCTCTAGCAGTGGGAAGAGCACGTGCCAAGGCCCTGTGGTGAGGGAGAATTAGAGCTCATACCTCCTGGGGTGTTGGGAAACTTCAGTGAGATCATTCCAGTGAGGTACCGGTGCTCTCCCTGATGGCCTCGCACAGTAAGCACTCAGGTGTTCGTTACGAGCAGCTCTCATTTTGAGGCTGTCTACACAGTGGTATCTCGAAAGCCTGCATGTGACCTTTCTGCTTCTCCAGTAGGAATGGGGACAGTGACACTGCCGGTGATTTTTCTGTGAGTCGTCTCCTCCCTCTGTGCCATTCCTCCCTCCTGCCCTCCATATCTGCTAACTCCCTACTGGGTTCTGCCCAGCACCCTCCTCTTTTATCCAGCCTGCAGAGTTGTTCTGTATCAGGCAGCACTTCAGTGCGTATCTCTGTCCTGGGGTCTCTAAGAAGATTCAGTGGGACTTGTAAATGGCACTGATGAAGTTACTCAGGAAGCTGGGTGTGGCCCCAGCACTGCGGGCATTTAGAAGGTGTGAGACACAGGGAATTCCCTGGCGGTCCAGTAGTTAGGACTCTGCGCTCTCGCTGCTGAGGACACAGGTTCGATCCTTGGTCAGGGAACTAAGATCTCGCAAGCCCCGCGGTGTGGCCCAAAAAGGTGTTAGGCGCGGCCTTTCCTCTTGGACCTTCCTTTGGTCTGGCTCTCGGCTTGCTGTGATGCTGGGTCCTCACTGTCTGACAGCCTGCCAGAGGACCGGCTGGCCTCCGCTACTTCATCCTCTTCATCTTCCACATCCTCTTCCCTTAGTATTCCCTCCCACAAGCCTGCTGCCTTGAAAGGAAAAAAAAAAATCCAGTGAAACTCTGAGGTGCACCTTATTGAGACTCTCATGGGAGGTCCTGGGGCACTGCCTCGAGCTAGCACCTTGATGCTGGTTTGCATCCAGTTCATGGGTCCTGAGCAGGGTCCTGACTCAGCAGAGATCCCTTGGATTGCTTTTATACGTGAGTTTTGAAAGCAGTCATACATAGCAGTGCTTGAATTACTAAGATGCTTGAGGACAGTCTTTTGCCGAAATACCCAGAGGAATGGAAGCATGGTTTGATGCCAACTCCAGAGGCTTTTCACATCCTCCAGTGGGCATTAAGCAGATTAACAGTTGATTGTGTAGAGCCTTCATCCCTCCTGTTGCTAGCCCAGGAGGCCTAAACTAACCATTGTGTGAACATCCACAATGTTGAATGTGTTAGACCTGGGGGTACGGATTGCACCCCAAATGTCCATCTTGTAAACTCTCTGGGCACATAATTATATCGAAAAGTTTAATCAACAAAAATGCACTATAATCTTATAGCTGGTAAAGAAATGAGCAAAGGCCCCTTCCTACACCATCCTTCTCATCCAACACACACAGAGGCTGCAGGGTCCGTGGCCCTGTTTGGGGACGGAGGGCATGGGGACTACATGAGGCTGTCTTGGCACTCTCACTGTGGTCTACCCCCTTCTGCCCCCTGAAGTCTAAAGTACCCCATCTTGTATCACGTGCATGTATTTGCTTTGGTTGTGCACCTTGCATGCTCTCAAATCCTGGAGACTAATTACAGCCTTCTGGTTGATGGAGGGTGGGGAAATCCTAACTTCTTCATCCTACCATCATCATTTTCTTCCCTCTCCACCTGTTTTGCGCCATTTCCCCAGCAAGTTCGGCAGGTCCTTTCACCCTCTTCCTCTCAGCTCACCCAAAAGAATGGAGGCTCCACAAGGATGGCAGGAATCTTTTTTTTTTTTTTTTTTTTAATCCACAGCTGTATTCCCAGCTCCACCCTCGCCTGGCACGTGGCAGGCACTCAACCAATATTTGTCCAGTGGATGAATGTTTTGTCAGTCTCTCCAGAGACTGGAGTCTTCTAGTGCTCTTTGTGACATATTCTGTACCGTCACCCCACACGTGTGCAAGCCGGCTTCACTCCATTGATTAAGAGAATGGAGCAAGTCTCACCTTACCCGTAGCCCATAAGTCAGTGGAGTCCCAGCCCCTTGGACTCCCGTTTCATGTCCGCCAGAAGTCAAAAGACCTCGCTAAGATTTGTGCTGGTTCAGGGATGCGGGTGAGGCCCAACATTCTTAATGCTCACATTCTTAATGCTCACTTAATGCCCAACATTCTTAATGCTCACTCTACCTTCAGGCTGTTGCTCTTCCCATTTCTCAGCCCTGCACTGACCCAGACGTGAAACCCAGCCACTTCCTGTGTGTGTGTGTGTGTGTGTGTGTGTGTGCGCGCGCGCGCGCGTGTGTGTGCACACCCACACATATTCAGACCATTCACACCAAGCGTGGTGAAGGTCTGGACATCCCAAGCAACGCTCACATCACACGCCTTACAGTGGAGATCGCACAGTAGCGTATGTGGTCCTCCCGCTTCTGCAAGCTCCTTTGCTTACCCCACTACTGGTGATTTCTCCCAGCCTCTTCACCCTACACAGCTCCCAGCGTTCTCGCTGACTCTCTCTCTTTTCACCTCCTTTTCTATAGGGAATAAACATTCAAAACATTTTCTCAGGTAGAATAGCTTAGCCGTGTTGTTATAATTTGGGTTCCTGACTCCAAATCTCTAGGTTCTCACCTTATCTCCCTACCAGCTTATCCATTAGCCTTGTTTTTCTAAACTAACATAGAACTGCCCTCTCCAATCGCTTGTGGCTACATTTGTGAACTTGACAGGAAAGCTAAGTATACCTCATAATCACAGGAGCACAAGCCTATTGACTTAACTCAGCATTTCGTACAATTAACGAATATATGCTGGTTTATGAATAGATGATCTCTGGAAAGAAACACAAGAAGCTGGTGACAGTGGAGACCTCCAGGGAGGGGGACTGAGTAAACTGGGACAGAGTTTGGATAAAGACTTCCTTCTCGCTGTACACCTTTCTGTATCGTGCATTTCCTGTGTTTAAAACACACTGACATCGTATGTGTTTAATGTCAATAAATAAGGTACAATTCTCTTGATACGCTAGTTACACCAAAGTGGTTATAGCCAGTGACCTAAACCCACATGCGTCATGGGGAGAGCTGACGTCAATGCCTGATGGATTAGGCTTCGAGCCCAGTTCTGGAGAGTTTGCCGTTCCTTGTTCACGTCAGCTCTTTCCATTAGGATTTCCTGGTTGGAAAGAGCCAAGCTCTTCAACACACAGTCCTTACTGTCCACGTGTTTAGGTTACATCATTTGGATGAGGAGACCCAAACTCCTAGGAGATACATCCCAGGAGCCGCTTCGTACCTTGACAAATACTACAAAATATTTCCTCTTAAGGGGAAATAGATTTTCAACACACTTTAAATTTTAAGAATACATCTGATGGAGAAAAAAATGTACATCTGTTGGAACAATCTGAGTAGTAATAAATAAGGATGTTTTAAGGATAATAATTGCAGTGTATTGAAGCACATTAAATATGAGTTCACAATTAAACTATACAAACAAGCAAAAAAAAATCTCATTGGTTACTTTTGGAGGAACCAACTGTCGTTTTGAAAACTGATAAATAAAAAGAGAGAACCAAGCATTTACCCTGCCTATGCAAACTGTACTTCATGATAACCAAATAGTTGATCAAGGAAAATTTCTCTTTATGGAAGTTTTCAGTAAATAAACCAAGGAGTGAGAGAATTTGAATATCCTCATTTCTCAAATCCTCTTGATCTAGGCAGTGATCACCAATAGCTGCTAATATCATAAAAAATAGAGATGTTCTTTGTATTTCCTGTACATTTATTTTGAGATGTATAAAGTTGAGTACCTTCAGGTTTAATTTTTTTTCAGGAGCAGTATTTATAAGTGTGTCCTGTCAAGTGTCTGCTGATGGAAGTACATAACATAATTTCTCCTGAAATAAAAAACAAATCTGAATTTAATCAAATTTCTGTATCTCATAACGAATTTATAGAAAATATAAAGGAATGGGTTACATAATACCATGGCCGTGGAGTCAGCAAAATTCAGACCTTGGACAACTCTACAGGACCTGGTTTCTTTAACAAAGGGAGGAAAAAGAAGAAAGAGAGATGGGAGGGAATGTATAGATTCAAACAGATTTAAGAGACAGTCAACAAATTGTCACGAACAGACCTTATTTAGATCCTGGTTCAAACAAACTGTTTAAAAAAAATGTATGGGGCAATTAGGAAATTTTGAATATTGAGTAGATATCTGATAACATTAAATTATTGTTCATGTTTTTAGGTATTATAGTAATACTATGGTTATATTCCCCAAAAGTCCTTATCTTTGAGATACCTATATTGAAATATTAGGGTTGAAGTGAAAATTTTTAAAATCTGGCATCTGTGCTTATTTACACACAAAAATCTATGAAAGGATACATAAGGGATTTGTGATGATGTGTTGATACTGCAAGGGGAGCGAAGAGTCAGGATGGGAGAGAAATGAACTTTTGGACAGAAAATTATTACTTTTGCAGGTAATACCTTTTCAAAGGACTAACCAAAAATATATTAAATATAATGGAAAAAAGTTAATTTAACCTTGAAAGGCTTATCTGGGGGAATGAAAAGGCATAGACTCATTATAGAGCATGTGGATGGATTGACCCAGAACCATATTTCTCAAAGTGGGTCCTAGGACCCTCTGCATCAGCATTGGGCCCACCTCTCTCCCTCCCAGCCCAAATCTGGGAGAGTGAAGCAGAGACGTTTGAGAATTACAGGCCTTGATAACCTGAGTGCCACCTTTTAAATACTTATTATATTGTTTTGGAACTTCAGAAATTCATAGGGCAAAAATACTCCCAAATTGAAATTCAAAGCAGTGCAATTCTGAAAGTCTGAAAAGCTTTTTTTTTTAGATTTGCTGACAATGATTTAATCAGCAGATGTCACTATGTAACACTGGGAGCATCCCTTCCATGTTGCCTCATTTTTGGAAAGGCAGAGTCTGCTGCTGGCAATGTAACATAGAAATATTTATGGTAATCTTGTATTTTGTTTAATGAAAATAATTTTCCTTTTACTTCCAGTGCTTATTAAAAGTTTATCTTTGATTAAGCATTCTTTGCTTTTGTTTTTGTTTTTTTCCCCCAGCATCATTGACAAAGAAGTTTCATTAATGGCAGAAATGGATAAAGTTAAAGAAGAAGCCAGTAAGTAGACACATGGTTGTTTGATTAGGAGCCTCCCAATCAGAAGTAGTCCATAGGTCAGATTGCCAATGATACAGATTCTGAGTGGGGTCCAAAAGGATGGAGTAGTAGCACCCACTGAGCGGAGGGCAGAATAGGCATGCAGCAAAGAATAGGTGCCAGTTGAGTTTATTTAAAGTCCAGGGAGACTTTTGTGCCTACAGAGGACTACTTATAGTTAATTGGGTTTAAAATGACACTGAATGTAGTATTAAATCTTAAAACATAATTTTTTATGCCTTCGCACCCTACAAATCTTGCTATACTACTTATACAATCCTTTTCACTTGTTCTTTCAACTAACTCAAGTTTACCAAATTAAGTTCCCCTAAAAAATGTGTTCTATTTGAAAGTTACTTCAATTCCCCTTAAGATTTTGAATTACATTTGTAAATTTAATATATCTTATTTTTTTCAAACACTTCGGATACCTGACAAGGCGAACTCACAAACCTAACCAGCAAAGTATTCCAAGCTCTTAAGCAACTCTTATAAGATTAATAATTCAAACTTAGAGATGTACTAAATGAAGTTCTCTTAAAACACTCCAATTCTGTTTACAAACTCAGCCAAATTCGCTAACACCTGCCAACTTAACACCTCAGAAGAAAATCAGTTACGTGTTTGAAATCACAAGCGAGATTGTGTAATATACAGAATACTCTATATTTAAATAATGAACACACGCAGACAATCTTGATCATTGCAAAACTTTTTCTGAATTTAACACAAAATATTAGTACTCTGGGTTTGATTTATCTTACTATTTTTATACCTATTTCTAAACCTTTCCACTGCTGTAAAGTCAACCCAACAGCCATTAGGGTGGATTTGCCATCTCAAATAGGCTGAGGTTCATGGGTTGGAAATTTCAACTGAGACAAGATTGCTCAGTCAGATTCAACGCAAGTGTACATGCTGACCCCTCTTTTATTTTTAAATTCATCTGCTATGTTAATGGGAGCCCTGAGACCTTTTTTTTTTCTTTTTTTTCCCCTAAGACCATATTTTTCGGCTGGGATTTAGTTTTACAATCCGTATCTCCTAGGCATTTTAAATTCTTCATCCTTACCCAAATATTATCTCATAAATTGGATAAATGGCAGTCTGCACCCCCAGCCAGGTTTCAGCTAAATTCCTTTACTTTTGACTTCAGTGCTTTCCTTTTAACAGTGAAGGATCAGACCAGATCCTTCATTCTTTTAATATTTTTCTTGCCTGGCCCTTGGCCATAAATTCAGTAGTTATTTTATGGAAAATAGCTATCATTATTTTTGTTAGACAATTTTTCCAAATAATTTTAAACATTTTAGAATCTAAAATACAGCAGGTTTTATTAAATAAAACTAAATGTGATCCAGGGTTAAGCTGTGGAATATATAGATAGTTACACAATTCCTTTGACTGTGAAATTATTTTATTTTATTGACATTTGTTGATTTCTTCAGTAGCAGTAGATTACCCCATGACTTGGGATCTTCCCTGTTTCTCAGGTACAGCTTATTTTCCCTTTTCAGTTTCATATCCTAATGATAAAAATGTAACAGCCAACACAAACACAAATGTTTCTCTAGCACCAAATAGAAAGTTACCAGCACATCACTTTCTCAGAGTTTAACAGAGGGCCTCAGATTCCAAGTGCTCATTCTTCCTTCTTGGGACAGTAGTATTCAGTCCCAAGACCTGTGGAATTTGGGCATCTCTGGAGAGCATCCCCATTTTTAAAACTCATTCAATCAGTAAACATTGACTGTATGCTTCCTTGTGTGCTAAGCACTGGCAGAGAGAGGGACAAACGAGCAAACAGATGAATCTGGGACCTGCACTCATGGAGTTTTCAGGCTAGCTGAAACGGCTAGCTTGATGGACAGGGTTCCCCTAACTTCAGGAATCGGTCCTGGTTTAGAACTGCCCAGCGCCCTGGGGAAACCAATTTGCTTACCTTGGAGGTGAACAGAAATGAAATCAAATCCAGGTTCCACCTATTTACTGGCTGTGTGACATTGAACTATTTTGTGAATTTCTAAAGTCAGGCTCCTAATCAGAAAATAGGGCATAAGAAGAGTGTCTGTATCAAATAGTTATTAGCACAGTGCCTGACACGGTGTGTATAAAAAGAGAAAAGCTCATCTTAGTAGAGAGGTTAGTCCAACCCCTCAGAAAACAGAGGTCAGGGGGGTTATGCAGCCTCTCTCAGGTGACACACCTATGTCAACCATAAGTCTTGATAGAACCATTGAATCGATAGAACCATTGAATTTCTCCCCACAAAGTGCTGAACTGTCTTTGCAGCCACCATTTTGAGCATCCTTATCTATGGTCTCAAGAGTATTTTCCACGTTTTCCATTTCCTGCACATGATATAAACCATATTTCCCCAATTATAACATAAGCTCCTATATCCCTCATGGCACCTAACACAAAGCTGAGAAGACTGTGGGTACTTCATTGTATTTCTTAAAAGAATTATTGTAATTAATTCAGTATCTACAGGCTGTGGGATCCAATATTAGTGAACGTAATTGCAACAAGAGGGAGGTATATTCTAGATAAATATATCTCACTTTAATAATAGTATTTGTGGGCTGCCCTGGTGGTGCAGTGGTTAAGAATCCACCTGCCAATGCAGGGGGACATGGGTTTGAGCCCTGGTCTGGGAAGATCCCACATGCCACGGAGCAACTAAGTCTGTGTGCCATAACTACTGAGCCTGCGCTCTAGAGCCTGGGAGCCACAACTACTGAGCCTGTGTGCCACAACTACTGAGCCGGCGCTCTATAGCCCATGCACCACAACTACTGAGCCCATGTGCCACAACTACTGAGCCCATGTGCCACAACTACTGAAGCCCACGCACCTAGAGCCCGTGCTCCTCAACGAGAGAAGCCACCACGATGAGAAGCCTGCGCACTGCAAGGAAGAGTAGCTCCCGCTCGTCGCAACTAGAGAAGGCCCGCGTGCAGCAACGAAGACCCAGTTCAGCCAAAAATAAAATAAATAAAATATATAAATTTATTTTTTTTAATTAAAAAGAATAATAGTATTTGTAGTTAGGGTTTTTTAGGGTATTATTCTAAACAATTCACATAGGTTATTTCATTCAGTTCCACAATAACCCTGTGAGGGGTATATGATTATTACGTTTTACAGATGAAGAAAGTAAGGGTGCTGTCGTGCTATGATCTCAAACTTTGCCTGCCCAGGGAATTGGAGGCCTAGACAGGTGTGTTCTCAGAGTGTCAAATTTACTAGAGATGGGAAGAAAACATTACTTTATATTAACAGGAACATAGATCTATTATGAAGTAAAATGCAAAATTCACAAGAATTTTTAAGGAATTAAAAGGATTTCAAAGAACCTTTGTGCTTGAAGAGCTACTTGGGCCCCAGATTCTGGCCCCCCATCCCCCAGGATTTCAAGTATACCCTCTGCTAAGACATATTATTCGAGAAGCCGTAAAATTTTCCATGGTTCAAGTAATAAGAGCAAGCTTCTAATGTGTTCCAGAAACTTGAAGGAAATTATAAATCCTACTGAGCGAATGGATTTCAGCATACCAGATACTACATAAATAATACTAATCGAGTGTTGAATGCAGCGAAAATCTAAAGCCATATGGGACTGTCTCCCTCTACAAATTTCCAAAAGGATGGTGCTTTCAAAACATACTTACTATTCTATTTGAAATTATAGGATCAATGAATTTTAGGAACTGATCTGTTTCGGTTTTGCTTTCTGTTTCTGTGATTGATGTTTTTGAGGTGAAAATGTTGGCTTCCCCCCAGAGAATATTGGCTTTTGATCTCAAGTTTTAGGACTTTTTCATAATGAAAGTCTTTGAAATGTTAATGAGACTATATGTAAAACTCATCCCAACACTTGCTGATGCAAAGTGTTCATTCCCATGCACATTTGCATGAGTGTAAACTCAGAATTTATTGGTGATCTTGCACCTGCATTTCTATTTTAGGGCCCATTTATATCTATTTCTACAAAATCTTTTGTTTGGTATGAATGCTCAAATTCTACTTAATCAAAAAGAACAATTACCCCTAATTGTCACCAGTCCCGCAAATGATCTGTTAAGAAAAGTCAGATCTGTTTATCCATGTAGTCACTCAGGGTCTGTTGACCCCTTTACTAGCTGCTCATCAAAGCTGAGCCCTCAGCATTCTTATTTATCTTACTTTGCAAGAGGAAAGTACCTCATTTCATCTTCCTACTCAAGAATCATTTTCTCATTCTCCAGGCTTTAGTCCCATCCATATGTTGAATTATAATGGGAAATAAATAATCAGTCAAAGGTATGAGTCCTAGATATTCTCAAGTGGCCCCTGTAGAAAAGGAACTTCTGCCTTTCTTTGCATATTCCTTTTAAGTAATGCATTGATTCATTCTTTGCATATTCCTTTTAAGTAATGCATTGATCCATTCGTTGGAATCGTTCATTCAGCAAACATATTGGGCACTCACTGTGTACCAGACACAAAGAACTAAATGTGCAGTTTTTGCCGGGACTAGAGATGCCTGCTGTAGCCAGAAGTAACAATATTTTAAGAGCAACCAGAAATCCATCTTTTGAATGGACTCAATTAACTTTCAAGTGTGGGTGATTTATTTCTAAAAGTAATGTGTGGACCAAACAAAATATATGTACCCTGTCACTGAAAGTGATAGCTGGCTACCTTTTTGTGACCTCTGGTCTGACTGGGTGACCTGGGACATCACTCAGTAATACGTTTTCTACGTTCAGATGAAAATTCCTTTCGCTCCCATCATCAGGACAAGTTTTTCACTAGCTTCTCTGTACTCTGAAATGCTACCAGGCACAATTCAGTCTGCCTAGCTACCTGGAATTGTACATGGGAGGCAGGGGGCGTCCCGGTAAATAATTAAAGCGTGATTAGAGTAGTTTGGCAGATGGTTAGGCTTTATGAGTTATAGATTAGTTATTTTCTTGACATCTCAACGTTGGTATCAGCATAAAAAGATATTTCTCATCCTGTCTGAGGAATGGCTTCTGGTTTGCAGGAAATCTTAACTCTTGATTGACTCTGAACTTCTTTTGGGGCTTCTGAAGCAACTATTTTTGACATTTATAAATTAAGAACTCTTAAAGTCAGAAGGCACCTTGTTTGGGCATTGGGCTGTGAATCTGGTCTAACAAAGCAGTTGACCCTTGTCCAGCCAAGAATGGAATGTGAATTCCACGTGCACATCGTATTAGTTAGGTGGACTTTTCTTTTGTTATAACTCAAAATCTTTGTCCAAAAGAAATGAAGGCGATTCATATGTGACTGGAATGAGAGAACTACAAATCTTATCTATTATAAAATCAAACTTCTTGTTTAAGTCTCACCCAATGTATTTGTATTCATTGCCTTTGAGCTCCATGGTCTTTTGGGAAACACACACACACAGACAATTAACCTGTGGGCTCCTACATCTACCTGAACCTTGAGTAGTTCATCTTGACAGGTGTGTGAAATGTGATGCCGAGAATTCTCTTGCGACTTCGCTGCATGTGCAGATGCTAGAGTGCACATGAATTCAGCTTAAGCAAGCTTTGACTCACCCTTGAAATTTTTCCATTGTGGACACTTATAACAAAAACTCTGGTCTGCAACTTCTCTCTGGTTGCAAAATGGAAACATATCTGCAGAGTAGCAAAAGCAGAGGCATTTTTTAGCTCACAAAAAGCTAATAAAGGAAAACTTTTATGTCATCTTTCAATAACACAGCTAGTTGCCCTAAATGAATATGTGTTAAAGTTCAGAGGGTCTGATGTTGTTAGAATTTGATAGTACAGCACATACAGAATAATGGTTTTTGCTTAGTGGACTCACTGTCTTTGCATTAGCATTCAGATAGGATTTTAATGGTTTTTTTTTTTCTTCTTGGAGATAGTTGTTCTGAGTAATGCACAAATCTAAAAGTCCAAACTAAGTAAGTGAGATCAGGTGCCAGTGGGGAAAATGAAGAAGACTGTGGGTGTACAGTGAATCAGAAAGGACCGTGTTTGGTTTGGGGCTTGGTGGATAAAGACATAAGGAAATGAGTGGTTGGTGATGAGCATCAAGGGCCAGCCCAGCTTAGTGACCAACTCAGAAAACAGCCATGGCCCAACAAAGCCATCCGTCTGTGGAGAGAGAACTAATCCAAGAAATTAGGTCGTTTAATATGTTTACATCTTTGGCCTTAATGTATTATTCCTTCTTATCTGGCAGTGGAAATCCTGACTGCTCGTCAAAAGAAAGCAGAAGAACTAAAGAGACTTACTGATCTAGCCAGTCAGATGGCAGAGATGCAGCTGGCCGAACTCAGGGCAGAAATTAAGGTCAGTTCTAAAATATCACAGCCTGAACCCTGAGCCAGAGTTCTGATCCCCATTACGTCTGTTCTGCATCCATAGAGTGCTGTTCTCTGAGGATCTAACATCAGACACCCAGCTGTCTTTCACAGGGTTGAAATCAAGAATACAGAAGGGTTAAAGAAACACCTAGTCACTATATTTAAGTAGACTATGTGTTGAAGGGCTATATCATTACAGAGGAGAGGTACAAGCTATTCTTTTAGCCAGTGGAACTGACCCAAATAAAATGTATTCAACCATAAATTATAGCCGGGAAGGGGAACATTATTTTCACCATATGTAATTTATGCATATGTATATAAACACACACACATGTGAACACACACTAAGTGTGAACTTAGTATAACAGTAAGGATTCTAAAGAATGAACAATATGTGGAGACTTCTTTCCTATATCCTTTTCTAGCTTACTTGCCCTTTTATTAAGAATACCACCCACAAATATGTATTTAGTGGATTTCTTTAGTTGCACGCAACAGAAGCTGACCCTGGCTAACCTCAAGAACAAGTAGAATTGGAAAGGACATGAGGGTAGCTCACCAAAGCAGAGTGTGCTCTGAAGACTCCAGGTTATAACTGGGCAGAAATGTTGGCAGCAGTAATTACCGGACACTCTTCAGGGCACCATCAGAGTGAGTGACCTCCAGATGTCATCACCCCTTGGGCCACCCCACTGGATTCAAATCCCAAACAGAGAGATTCTGATTGGCCTCCACTTGGGTCACATCCACCATTTGGCCAAGAGAGGTCTTGATTGAAAGACCCACCAACGCTGTGAATCTTGGAAACCGCATTGGGGTACAGTTACCAGAAGGAGAAATTGTTAGCAGAAAGGCAAAAACAAGTATCTACAACAAAATAGGAAGTTACAGTTTATACATTTTCCCTTATCCTCATTTTCCCCAATACAGTAAACATACACACATGCACACACACTCCAGCTTCTGACCGACTTCTAGGGAACTAGCCCAGTTTGAAGTCATATTTGTTGCTAGCTTTATAAGTAGGATTGTCTGCTCATCCCAGCATAACCACTGGTTGGGTATGGTAGAAAGTGGCAAGTGAGTTTGGTCCCCTCCATCCTGGTTAGGCATAAAAGAGAGCCCCATGGGGATGAGGATTTCCCCTGAAGGTTCTGAGAAGTTCTGTAGGTCTTTCCCTTCTCACCTGCTCTCCTGGTCTTTGTTTCCTCCAAACCAGTCAATTGCAGTGGCCTCCTGACTAGTCTTTCTGCATCCACTGTCTCCCTCCAGCCTGGTCATTCACCCTGAGACCAGAGTTATTAGAGCAGGTCTGGTCTCCCCCACTATGGTCTCCTCTTCCCTTCAAAATAAAATCCACCACTGGACTCCAGTATATATTTATTATGACCACTGCTAATTAGTTTCAGTAGAACAAAACCCTTCGTCTTGTGGACACAGATGCACTTCTAATGTCACAGATGTTCCCTGGTCCCAAAGGAGATTAGAATGGGGAATGGGGCTGGTTGGCAGAACCCATCTTGATACCCAGAAAAACATCCTGGAAAGCCAAACAAACAAACACACACTTGTTTTGATAAATATGAAGTTGCCAGCTTCCTGGTCAACTGAAATCCACTCATCTTCCAAGTTTCACTTCTACCCATCAAAATCCCACTCATCGTAAAATGGTTGATAGCACAGGCTTTGGAGTGCAACAGTCCTGCTCTTGCAAGCTTGGATAAATTACATATTCTCTTAGATTCTTAGAACCTCGATTCCCCCTTTGTAAATTACAGTTAGTTAGTACTGACTTCATAATAATGTGATCAGCTGAAAATGAGATTATCTGTTAAGAATTTGGCCCATGTCTGGTAAGTGTTCAATATTTTTTTTAATGTTCCAGCTCAAATGCTTCCTCTTACATAACTCTTTACCCATTCCCCTCAGTAGGAAATAATTTCTTCCTCTTTCATATTCCTAAAGCACCTACTACATTCTACGTTATATTGTATCTTGTGGTATCTGTCTCTCTTGCCATGTGGGAAACTCCCTGGTAGATCACAGAGGGACTGACTTATAGTTATTTCTGTATTGCTCACTCTGTCATCTACACATAGATCTTAATTTTAAATGAACTGAAAAGTGATCTCTTTCCCACTTCCTTTAACAGCACTTGAAATTCTACCATTCAAGATAATGGTTTCTAGTTATGATACTGAAGGCTTTTTGGACTTCCTGGTACCCTATTAAAATGGAGACGGACGTCTAGGAAGGATGACATGCTTTCTCATAAGGAGTGATACCTTAGGAGGCCATTGGCCAGATTAGGAAGACTGCCAGAAGGCAATCCCGTAACTTACAATAGGACAGGAAGTGCTAGAAGGAGGGCGTGGGGTGCTAAAAGGTTTAAGTAGATGAGTCCAGACACACATTTTGCCTGTACAGACAGGACCCACACGTGTTTCCCAGAAGAAGAAGGTGACCGTGCTCCAGGCAGGCCAAAACCAAGCCTGCTTTAACAGAGCCTCCCAGTGACAGAGCTGGCATGCTTCCCCACCTGGGGATGCTTTCACATCATCAATGGTGGCGCGAGAGCCGAGAATGGACCAGCAGCATGCCTCAGTCATTTCTGCAATCATGGGTCTCCTGTCTCTTCCCTACAGCACTTTGTCAGCGAGCGTAAATATGATGAAGAGCTTGGGAAAGCTGCCCGGTTCTCCTGTGACATTGAACAGCTAAAGGCCCAAATCATGCTCTGTGGAGAAAGTGAGTTTTGCATACTTGCTAAATAATTCTGTGTGCATAAGCCTGGTGCTATTTGGAGTTGATATCAGAAATGTCAGGTGTGCGGTCCCCCAGGGGCCTAAAGTGAGGTCTAAAGAGATTTAATGATCTAAGGTCATGACACAAGTCGCTAAAAATGTCAAGATCCGAACTTCGAGTCTTCAAATGCCACTGCCCCATCAGTAAATCCCCAGGATTTATTAAGCGGAACAGAACAGGTCAACTAGTTTATATCTTTCGCAAACTTTCCTTAAACACGGCCAGATCAACTGCCTCTCTGATTTCAAACTGCCTGGTTCTATAGAGACCTGTTACAGGGAGAGGGAGTCTCCCTAACGAGTCTGAGAACAATGGGCTACTGTCGTGAAGGGCCGTGTGTGTGTGTGTGTGTGTGTGTGTGTGTGTGTGTGTGTGTCACACACGCTGCTCAGCAGTGCCTGACTGAGCCTCTCCCTTAATTAGAGCAGTTAACATGCAACAAAATTGCCTGATCCTTTTTCCCCTGCTCCAGCCCACCCAGGGGAGGTGGGAATGAGCACCAAAGTGGCTTCAAGGACGCCACAAGGAGGAAGGAACAACTGGTGAAGGACATGGAATATCTACAGCCTCGTAGTGAGCTGAAAAATTGAGATTTGGCTTCACTTTTTTTTTTCAAAGTGGAAATTGCATTTTTTTCTGAGTATAAAAAAGATAAGCTTGATCTAAAAATTACAAACTATATAAAATAGAACATGACATTACTTTTGTAGCCCCATCACACTTTTTATGCACATATATCTACTGTGTAAATTATACAGTATACTTAATTATACTACATCATTTACTATACTATACAATATACATATATAGTAAGAGAATTTGCTTTTATCATTTCACAATATATGGCTGACATTTTTCCATGTCAATGTATTTAACCCGTAATTTATTTAAATATAATTGGCATAATCAGTCCCTCGATTGTGGACATTTAGGTTGCTTCCAGTTTTTCACCATTAAAATAACACTGCTGTGAGCATCCTTGCTCACATATCTTTGGCAATTATCTGAATTCTTGACTGCATTTCTTTTAAATTATTTTTTTTCTATACACTCCCTCCCTTATGAATCTACCCCACTTGCCATTCTCCATCCCCAGATTTTGCCTCACCTCTAAAAAGCCAGACTCTCTGATTCACAGTTGGAAATTTAACTGCCTATCCTAGTTGCCACTCCAGGCTGATAATGGGCGAGACCCTGATGCCAAGTGACTCTGCCACCATCTGAGGAGGGAAGGGCGGTGTAGCGTCACCTGCTCTCCTCCAGGCACTCCAGTGCCATCTAGTGGGAGGAAACATCCCTTACCGAATCTCAGGTGTCCACCTTGGAAGCCAGCCTCCCTTGTTGGAGACAGGAGTCCTTGAAAGGCCCTTTTCTTCTCAGCTTTGTCGAGAGCACATGGAAAGCCCACAGCTACTGAACCGGAAACAGTAATGACCCCTGTGAAAGTGAATCTAGTTAGCAAAGAGCTGCTAAAATCCCCTCGTCATGATTGGACAGTACCCGACGTGCCATCACACCTTACCTGTAAAATGAAGGGACTAGAGATTCATCCCTGTCCTTTCCATTTCTAATGTCCTGTGATCCCTATTCACACTCCAAATCCTCAGGAAGAATGCTAGGATTAAGTCTGATCCAACACAGGTAGCAGAGAAAATTGCTTTTAAAAACTGGTGACAATTTTTTAAGATTCAGAGGTCTTGCTGTCCAGACGGGCAGTCAAATTCTGGTGAACTACGAGAGGAAAGTCATGATTATGTCCTTAAGTTGATTCCCTCCGGCCCTGATTCAGCATAATCACACAGAAACATCCCATCAAAAACCACCCCTTTCAAAACCAGTGGGAAGACCTGTCTGAGCCCTGCCGGGGATCTGTCTGATTAGCCTGAGTGGACTTTAGCATTGGAATTGTTGCAGATTTGCAGTGGGGCTGTAGAAAATGGAGCTGATAAAAGGCCAGATAATGTAACTCTAATGGAATATAGAAGATGCTTTGGGGCATCTTTTGGGCCGGCAGGCATGGCCGTAAGGTCAGGGGATATATACCACCCCAGGGTGACAAAATTCCTGACACCTGGCATCACCCCGTTCTGAAGCTCTCAAAATATTGTGGCTCTGACCAGCCAAGTGTCCGTGTACCTCTAGGCTTTTCTGCATCTCTGCAACACCAACGGGTCTAGGGATATGACAAGAACGGCAAGAACAGGTTTGGTAATGGGGAACCCAAGAGGCAGAGTACCTTTGTGGACAGGGCTGAGAGGGCACTTCGGGGTTTCATTATCCCTCTTCCGTTGGTGGTTCTTGACCTAAGGCATAATATTAAAGGTGCTCAGATCTGTCTCATTTCCTACAAATGTCTCCCAACCTGAATGATTATGCTATTCAGTGATTCTCACAGAAGACATTTGGTGGTCTCCAAGCACCTAGGTGCTTTTTCAAACGATATCTTTCCAAAAGAAAAACAAAAACAAAAACTTAATGTTTTTGTGAAGCTCCTGCCAATTTCTCCATCTCCTAATGGGTTACTGAGGCACAGCCCCTAACACCAAGTGCTTTCTTGTTGCAGTTACACATCCAAAGAACAACTATTCCTCAAGAACTCCCTGCAGCTCCCTGCTGCCACTGCTCAACGCTCACGCGACCACCTCTGGGAAACAGAGTAACTTCACCAGAAAATCATCCAATCACAACAAGCCCTCCGAGGGTAAAGCAGCAAACCCCAAACTGGCGAGCAACCTTCCCAGCACCGCTGACAGCTCTCACCAGGCTGTGCCGGCTAATAAGCAGGTAAACTGCTCCAGGGAGGCCACCTTGCCCTGCTTCCAGGAGTCCCGCAGACCCTAGTGCATTGCCTGGGCAAGAAACCACTCGTTTGCAAAGAAAACAGCCACCACTGGTCACACCCAGGCTCCGCCCACCCCCAGCAGCAGCCCAACCTCCAGAGCCTCCTTCTGCCAGTCCGGCCTCCCAGAGCTCCCCCGGTCCCATCCGGTCCCCATTTCATAGGCGCTGTCCCCTGTGGAGGAAGTGGTCTTCACACACTTGACAGCATCAGCAAAGAGTCCACCTAAATGAGACGGTGCTTCTCATGCCTTGAGTGCCACCCAGGTCCTCGTAACTGGCCCACATGTGGAAGGGACTCACACAGACATGGGAACAAGATTCAGAACCTGGCCACTGACACCATTAGTGAGAAGAAATCTGACATGTTTTTTATGATCCTTTAACTCCCATTTATGTCTAGTTTTTCTGTAAGAGGCCAAAGTTAGTTCAAACTGCACTTTCTTCTCTTGGGCTTTCAGTAAAGAGAATACATTTCAAAATGACATTATTAATTCTTATCTACTATGACCCTTAAAAATAGAAGTATCCGGGCTTCCCTGGTGGCGCAGTGGTTGAGAGTCCGCCTGCCGATGCAGGGGACACGGGTTCGTGCCCCGGTCCGGGAGGATCCCACATGCCGCGGAGCGGCTGGGCCCGTGAGCCATGGCCGCTGAGCCTGCGCGTCCGGAGCCCGTGCTCCGCAAAGGGAGAGGCCACAGCGGTGAGAGGCCCGCGTACCACAAAAAAAAAAAAAAAAAAAAATAGAAGTATCCAAAAGGACAGTCTTCTCTCCTTCCTTCTCCACTATATCCTTGAGAAGTGATTTCCTCCTTATCATTAGAGAATGACCAAGAAATGGGTTTTGATGATTCAGAAGCTGGGAATGCTATAAAGACATTTTTCCTGAGCTCTCAGAAAGAGAGCTTGAATAAAGAGACTTTTTTTTTACGCATTCCAAAATGCTGGTTTTCTAACAAGTGCCCTGTTGGATTTTGTGGTCTTGGTCTTTTAGAATTCTCATTAGTGACTGTGACAGGCATTTCTCTGGCCCCAGATGTCTTCATGAACTTTAAAATAGCACTTGGACAAGGAGTATTTCATACAGTCATAGATTCAAGATCATAACCAGATCTGTTTCACTTGTCTAAATACAGCTTCATAGCTTTTTTTCTTTGCTTATTATTGTTTTTTTTTTTTTGCGGTATGCGGGCCTCTCACTGCCGTGGCCTCTCCCGTTATGGAGCACAGGCTCCAGACGCGCACGCCCAGCAGCCATGGCTCACAGGCCCAGCCACTCCGCGGCATGTGGGATCCTCCCAGACCAGGGTACAAACCCGCGTCCCCTGCACCGGCAGGAGGACTCCCAACCACTGCGCCACCAGGGAAGCCCTCTTTGCTTATTATTAAACCCCCTGCTAAAATTAAGTCCAAAATTTAGTCTGAATTTCTCTGTCACAATTTTCTTAAAAGCAAAGGGGGCCAGATTAAATGCTGTCCACATAGATACTTTTTCAGTTCACTGTTTCATCATTTTCAGCAAAGCATTTCAGGTGATGGCCTGTTTAACCTTAAACATATATCTGAGCCTCAGAAGGGCCCTTGTGCTGGGTCCTGTGCTTTAGCGTAAACCCTCGTGGCCCATGGCCCTCCCTACGGAGCGAGACCAAGATGTGACTACCCAGAATCTACACTCTCCCTCCTGGAAAGTGATCCAAATACTCGAGATCCTGGAATTCTATTCCCAGATAGCCCCAAGCCTGCTCTCGGGGTCTGTTTGGACTACTTCCCTGGATGCCTCACCTTGAGGGCCGAGCTGACCACACTACCAGTTTGCACACCCCTAGATCCAAAGGGCGATTATTTGTGGAGGTGGGGATGACGCTTAGGTGAGCAGGCTGGAGTGTCCACATTCCTGTAGGCACGGCCCCTCACAATGTGGGATGGAGCCAGAGGTAGGAAGAGAAAATATTCAGACACATGGTACGTGGGCCTCTGCCTTTGTACTCTTGCCCTGGGCCCTGAGTTACTAGGGGCGCGTCTGCCCTAAACCAATACCATCCAGTCACAATGCACAAATTAAGAACTTGATATATTTGTAACTCAAAAAATTACACATTTTAGTAATAGAGGTTTGATTTTCAAAAAAGGGTCTGTGTTCATGTAACAACCTGCTTATGAATCTTGTCTGGAGGGAATATGTGAAGTGAGAATGGCTCCACCGCTTTCTAACTGTGGACCTTGGGCAAGTCCCTTAAAACTCCTTATCTTCATCGATAAAATGAAGTGCATCATAGAATCTCTCTTAAAAGGTGATGGCAATGACAAATGAGGTGGCACAAGGTCAAGTGCCTCACTTGGTGCCTGGCACACTTAAGCACTACATACCTGTTGGCTGGTATTGACCTCAAGGAGTTCAGAAATCTTTCCCTTGTATGAAGACACACAGGCTAACCCCCTGCTTCCTTTTTACTTGTCCATTTATGTTCTTGGTTGCTGATTTGTTGAGCGTTGCCAGTTTTTCAGTCGGATGCTTCAAAATTCATTAGCTGAGAACTGCAAAAAGTTTAGAAAAAGAACAAATTATCTCTTTGAAAATACACATCACCTCTACATCTCACCAAGATCTACCAGAGACACCTCATCCCTGTATTTACCCAAGATAAGATTTCTGAACTATGGTATTTGTTTTGAAATAAAATAGAAAAGCTGCTTCAGAGACGAAAAATGACAAACAGAATTTTACGTTTTTCTTCATATATGTCATGAGAATTCATATACATAGTCTAGAGAATGTCCTAGAAATGTTTATGGTAGAGAATCATCGTTTCCCTGCCTTTGTGTTACATTTCATTCTGTTTTATTTCAGGCATTCTTTATGGGGTTTATTTGGCCTGGTTCTGGAATTGTCTCTCTTACACTTCTGTAACCTCTCTTTCAACATCAGTGATTTTATACTCGTGGAGTTCCATTTACAAGACAGTCCGCTGTTTTTTGGGGTTTTTTTTGCGGTACGCGGGCCTCTCACTGTTGTGGCCTCTCCCGTTGCAGAGCCTGATGCGCAGGCTCAGCGGCCCATGGCGCACGGGCCCAGCCGCTCCGCGGCATGTGGGATCTTCCTGGACTGGGGCATGAACCCGTGTCCCCTGCATCGGCAGGCGGACTCTCAACCACTGCGCCACCAGGGAAGCCCCGCTGCTCTTTTAAGCTCGAGGATTCTATCAGCTTGACCTCATTTGCATGTTGTCACATTCTTCTGGGGTGTAAAAAAGCTTACCTGTGACTTAGAGATTTGGTTTCCCTGATGTCTACTGATGTCATCTGAGGTTTGTTGGCATCTAATACCTCTTTTTTTTTTTTTTTTTTTTTTTTTTTGGTAGAATGGGTCTTCTAGCCAAAGACGAAGATTTAATCCACAGTATCACAACAACAGGCTAAATGGGTCTGCGAAGCCCCAGGGCAGTGGTAACGAAGCTGATCCGATGGGGAAGGGCAACAACCGCCATGAACACAGAAGACAACCACACAACGGCTTCCGTCCCAAAAACAAAGGCAGCACCAAAAACCAAGAGGCCTCTTTGGGAACCAAGACCCCCGAGGCCGCAGCCCATCCGGAAAAGCCCCGACGAAGGCAGCACGCTGCAGACAACTCAGAGGCCAGGCCTTTCCGGGGAAACGTCTCCAGGGTTTCACAGTGCAATCTCTGCCCCACGAGAATAGAAGTTTCCACAGATGCCGCGGTTCTCTCCGTCCCAGCTGTGACGTTGGTGGCCTGAGCTAGGAGAGAAAAAAAAAAAAAAAGCCGTTTTCATTCAGTTTCTGTTCCCTGCCCGAGGTGCTGACCCAATTCGCTGCCAAAAGAGAGTCAATCCGAATATACAAACCCTGTACGGCTGTGTCATCCTCTCTTAATCATTTTTTCTAATTCTAATAATCAGCTCTAGCTTGCTTCATAACTTTCATGGCTTTGCTTGATATGTTGGCGCTTTTTCTCATCAAGACTTTGCAGCATTTTAGCCAGGCAGTATTTACTCATTTGTTAGGAAAATCAAGTTGTGGCTAAAGATCAGAGGCTCAGTAGCAACCTATGTTGTAGCAGTGATGTCAGTCCATTGATCGTCTTTAGAGAGTTAATGTTGAAAACAAAATTCTTATTGATCAGACAAACTTGATCTGCTGAAGACACGTGCGCTTTTCTAGAGTTTAACATCTGGTGTTTTTCTGAAAAATATATATATACATATATTGCTTTATTTGAAACAAATTAAAATATGCTGCATTTGACACCTGGCTTGTTTTTTTTCTTTTTAATTTACGCCCACTTTATCATCCAGTGTACTAGGTAGTACTTTCAAGAAAACTTTAGAGACTAGAAGTTTTGTGGCACAGCGCTCTGAACAATACTGTTTCTCTCGGGACAGGTAACCTTTTGGAAAAAACAATGCCTGACAATGGCCCTGCCAGTACGTTACACGTATATAGATGGATGTGCACCCCGATCATCTTAGACACAACACGGTAGTTTGGAAACCTTGGTTGCAAGTAATATAAACCTTAGCCTCGTTGAAACAATAAAGAAAAGGTATTGGTTTAGTGGCTGCAAAGCCCAGTATCAAAGTATGCCTTGGGTCCAAATGGATCAGGACTCTAGCCCCTTTCTCCTGGTTATCTCAGCTCTCCCTTCCTCCTTGGGCTGACATTGTATTCAGAATGGTGGCAAATAGCTGCCTCACTCCTAAGAGTCATGTCCACCCCTACACTTTCCAGAAGAAAAGAGAAGCTCTCCAGGTAGCGTCCACATGGAGCAAGTGTCTTTCTCAAAAGTCCCAGTGAGGGTTTTGCATATCATTGGCCCAGACTACTAGTAGGCTTGTCCCTCAACCAATCAGCAAATGACATGCTAATTAGCATAGACTAATCAGAGCCCACCCCCAAGCTGGGTTGTGGCCGGCTGCCCAGAAGCACAGGGGCTGTGTGCAGCAGGGCTCCTGTTACCTGAGGAAGGGAGAGGGGATACCGGGGGCCCACATCCCAAGAAGCCCCAAGTCCCCTGTCTTGGAGGGCAAGGCAGCTCAGTTTGGCCACTGCTTCCATCGAAATTCCATGTGTCCTACAGATGTGTTGGCCTCTTTCAAGTTCAAATGCTTATTTTCAACTCAAAGTTAACATTTCTTCTGGCAGCCCAGGTTCAGTGGCTCTCTTCCACAGAGCAGCCCCGAGCACCTGAGCCTGCACACCACGCAAGCATCCGTTTCTTCTTTTGCCAAGTGCAGGGAGGATGTTTGCTCTCTCTGGAGAGAACCTTCTGAGGTCTCTGGGTGTACCCAGAGATTTAATAGGAATTTTATTTTTGAATTTATTTTATTTTTTTTATACAGCAGGTTCTTATTAGTTATCTATTTTATACACATCAGTGTATATCTGTCAATCCCAATCTCCCAATTCATCACACCACCACCACCCCCGCCGCTTTCCCCCCTTGGTGTCCATACATTTGTTCTCTACTTCTGTGTCTCTGTTTCTGCCCTGCAAACCAGCTCATCTGTACCATTTTTCTAGGTTTAATAGGAATTTTAAATGTTAAGTCACATTCCAGGAAGGAAGGAAGGTTTGTTCGTTCAAATAAGAAAGATAAATGTTCAGGACTGCAATCTCCATTTATTCCATCTGAGGCCCTGGATTTATATTTTATAAGACAGGAGGACTTTGCACAAATTTTGTGTGCCAAGATTTGGCTCACCACAGAAAAATGTCAGTTCAAATATAACAGCTTTAAAGATGAGTCAAATGATTATTGCAACAGGAAAATGACGGGTTTGCCAGGTCAGGAGCACACCTGCCTTTGTCAGGGTGGACCCTCCACCCTCAACCTTGACGCACCCATCATGCTGTTCTTAGGGTTAAGAAAGCCCAGCCACATTCCTAAGCACGTAGCAAACGCTCCAGGTCACTGAAAAGAAACAAAAAAGAACGCTAAGAAATATTCAGACCTGTTTATGTTTTTTTCCTAGATTTTTGCCTTTCATGTAGACCCTGGGCATGTAAGCAGTCACCAGTGTGCATCTTTGAAATGGTAATTTTATATTTTAGTCCCAGTGTCAGTCCACTGAAATACTATATTACATATCTTCATCTGTTCCGGTGGAATCATTGGTGTGATCCTAGAAATCTGGGTTGAATTCTGCCATTCTTTTAAGATATTTTAAACTTCTTCAAAAAAAAAAATCCACGGGCTATGGGCACTCTAATCTCTCTACTTAATGCACAGTAGCCAGAAGAATAGATTCTTTTCTCTTAAACACTTCTCTAGTAGAGATTAAACCATTTTGATACCTGTGAAGATTGAATAACTTCAAAACTCACCTACATTGTACCACCAAGACTCCATCCGTTAAAGGCAAAACCTCCCTGTTGGGTTCCCAATTACATTCCAAATTTACATTTCGTTTGAGAATCTCTACATACGCCAGCTCTGTGCCGTTGACCCTATTCTAGGGGTGCTGAGTACAGCAAGGCTCAGAAGGTTAAACACAAGTTGGTGCAAAATTCACCCTCAATAAAGGCTATACAAGAGTTTGTGGGGAAGAAATTAGCCCATACTATATCCAATTTAGAGCTCAGTTCAATTCTGCTGGCATCAGAAAACGAGATTTTAATTTAACATTCTTAGGGAAGCAACATCAAATGAGGTTAATGATGTAAGTTAGCAGAGGAAAGCGACATGCAGATTTTTACTGAAGTAAGAGATTTGGGAATTCTGACTCTGAAAGCCTCAATCTCGATTTAACCATGAGAAGAGGGAATCCGGCCTGGACAGTTCTTTTCCTAGGGCAAGGTGGGGCTGGGGTGAGGTGAGGGGCGGGGAGAAGGGGGAACAACGGAGACAGCTAGGGAGATGCCTGAATTCAATAGTACCTTTGACTAAGCTTCCTCCTTCCCTCCATCCCTCCCTTTTGATGCTGTATCCTACGCTGTCCGTTTAGAGTGCCCTCTTGTGTCTGGAGACGGGAACATTTTCATTTCTCAGCAGACATTCTGGTGGCAGCATCCATAAAATATGTAATGGCACCTTTCTTTTAACCACACTTGCTTCAGAGCCTATACCTGGAATTCAGGCACAGGTGGGCTAGGGTTCCAGATTGCCCCCAGGTGCCAAAAAAATGAAGCAAAGGAGAAAGAAACAGTCACTCCCAAATTTCCTAAACAAACCATAAAATAGCAAAAGATAATAAATAATAATTATTCAACTGATTAATACATTGCTCTCGAATTTTCCTGAAAGTACTGAGCCATCTTAACTGATCTAATTTTGTAAGAAAAAATATGAAGAGTTGCTAGGTCCCAGGATTTCCCTTGTTAGCTCAAGGATTTGAGGCACAATTTTAATACTATTCATTGTAAACTGTTAAAAGGATTTTTTTTTCATCCTTTTCCCAACAAACCTTTATAACGCCTAAAGAAGTTTTCTGTCTGTTCTTTGTTTCCAAGAACCAAGTCCCCAAGCCTTGGAGGCAGATCAGCCCAAACCAGAGTTTAATCTCATTACAGCAGCCCCTCAGGCAAAGGAACTCCCATCTGTACCCGGTCATGCTATCTGAGAAACACACAAGTTTCTCACAAATTGTTTTTGGTGATTGATTTTCAGAAGTCCCCTTGTTTGTGAACTCTACAGCTCAGAAGAGTTTTCAGTGCTACCACTAAGTTCAAGTTTCACAGGAGAAATTACTGCACACAGTTTTTAGAGAATATATAAATTCAATGGCAAATTTATTTGCTTGAGAGAGTATGTAGATTCTGGCAAAAAAAAAAAAAAAAGTATTTCAGAACCATGACTACAACCAGGACCAAAGACTCTCTACAGAAAATAAGTGTAAAAAAGCACTTCCTGGAGCGGTCCCACCCCCTGCGCCCAGAACGGAGCCCGCATTTCCTCAGAGCTGGAATTTCTGGCTTGGGGACTCTTCCCTCTGCCGTCACTGAACTGCCCCGGAGCTCTGGAGGGGCCTCAGCAGCCGAAGCCACGACAGCCCTGGGGACCGTGGGCCAGGAAAACAGCAGAAGCAAGAACTACAATCCTGCAGCCTGTGGAACAAAAACCACATTCACAGAAAGATAGACAAGATGAAAAGGCAGAGGGCTAGGTACCAGATGAAGGAACAGGATAAAATCCCAGAAAAACAACTAAATGAAGTGGAGATAGGCAACCTTCCAGAAAAAGAATTCAGAATAATGATAGTGAAGATGATCCAGGACCTCGGAAAAAGGATGGAGGCAAAGATCGAGAAGATGTAAGAAATGTTTAACAAAGACCCAGAAGAATTAAAGAACAAACAAACAGAGATGAAAAATACAATAACTGAAATGAAAACTACACTAGAAGGAATCAGTAGCAGAATAACTGAGGCAGAAGAACGGATAAGTGACCTGGAAGACAGAATGGTGGAATTCACTGCCACGGAACAGAATAAAGAAAAAAGAATGAAAAGAAAGGAAGACAGCCTAAGAGACCTCTGGGACAACATTAAACACAACAACATTCGCATTATAGGGGTCCCAGAAGGAGAAGAGAGAGAGAAAGGACCCGAGAAAATATTTGAAGAGACTATAGTCGAAAACTTCCCTAACATGGGAAAGGAAGTAGCCACCCAAGTCTAGGAAGTGCAGAGAGTCCCATACAGGATAAACTCAAGGAGAAACACGCCGAGACACATAGTAATCAAATTGGCAAAAATTAAAGACAAAGGAAAATTATTGAAAGCAGCCAGGGAAAAGGACAAATAACATACAAGGGAACTCCCATAAGGTTAACAGCTGATTTCTCAGCAGAAACTCTACAAGCCAGAAGGGAGTGGAATGATATAATTAAAGTGATGAAAGGGAAGAACCTACGACCAAGATTACTCTACCCAGCAAGGATCTCATTCAGATTCTATGGAGATATCAAAAGCTTTACAGACAAGCAAAAGCTAAGAGAATTCAGCACCACCAAACCAGCTCTACAACAAATGCTAAAGGACCTTCTCTAAGTGGGAAACACAAGAGAAGAAAAGGGCCTACAAAAACAAACCCAAAACAATTAAGAAAATGGTAATAGGAACATATATATGGATAATTACCTTAAACGTGAATGGATTAAATGCTCCAACCAAAAGACACAGGCTCACTGAATGGATACAAAACCAAGACCCATATATATGCTGTCTACAAGAGACCCACTTCATACCTAGGGACAAATACAGACTGAAAGTGAGGGGATGGAGAAAGATATTCGATGCAAATGGAAATCAAAAGAAAGCTGGAGTAGCAATACTCATATCAGATAAAATAGACTTTAAAATAAAGAATGTTACAAGAGACAAGGAAGGACACTACATAATGATCAAGAGATCAATCCAAGAAGAAGATATAACAATTATAAATATATATGCACCCAACATAAGAGCACCTCAATACATAAGGAAACTGCTAACAGCTATAAAAGAGGAAATTGACAGTAACACAATAATAGTGGGGGACTTTAACACCTCACTTACACCAATGGACAGATCGTCCAGACAGAAAATTAATAAGGAAACACAAGCTTTAAATGACAGATAGATTTAATTGATATTTATAGGACATTCCATCCAAAAAGAGCAGGTTACACTTTCTTCTCAAGTGCTCACGGGACATTCTCCAGGATAGATAAAATCTTGGGTCACAAATCAAGCCTCAGTAAATTTAAGAAAATTGAAATCATATCAAGCATCTTTTCTGACCACAACTCTATGGGAATAGAAATCAATTACAGGGAAAAAAATGTAAAAAACACAAACAGATGGAGGCTAAACAATACGTTACTAAATAACCAAGAGATCACTGAAAAAATCAAAGAGGAAATCAAAAACTACCTAGAGAAAAATGACAATGAAAACACGATGATCTAAAACCTATGGGACGCAGCAAAAGCAGTTCTAAGAGGGAAGTTTACAGCAATACAAGCCTACCTCAAGAAACAACAAAAATCTCAAATAAACAATCTAACCTTATACCTAAAGGAACTAGAGAAAGAAGAACAAACAAAACCCAAAGTTAGTAGAAGGAAAGAAATCATAAAGATCAGAGCAGAAATAAATGAAATAGAAACAAAGAAAACAATAGCAAAGATCAATAAAACTAAAAGATTGTTCTTTGAGAAGATAAACAAAATTGATAAACCTTTAGCCAGACTCATCAAGAAAAAGAGGGAGAGGACTCAAATCAATAAAATTAGAAATGAAAAAGGAGAAGTTACAACAGACACTGCAGAAATACAGAGCATCCTAAGAGACTACTACAAGCAACTCTATGCCAATAAAATGGACAACCTGGAAGAAATGGACAAATTCTTAGAAAGGTATAACCTTCCAAGACTGAACCAGGAAGAAATAGAAAATACGAACACACCAATCACAAGTAATGAAATTGAAACTGTGATTAAAAATCTTCCAACAAACAAAAGTCCAGAAACAGATGGCTTCACAGGTGAATTCTATCAAACATTTAGAGAAGAGCTAACACCCATCCTTCTCAAACTCTTCCAAAAAATTGCAGAGGAAGGAACACTCCCAAACTCATTCTATGAGGCCACCATCACCCTGATACCAAAACCAGACAAAGATACGACAAAAAAAGAAAATTAAAGACCAATAACACTGATGAATATAGATGCAAAAATCCTCAACAAAATACTAGCAAACAGAATCCAACAACACATTAAAAGGACCATACACCATGATCAAGTGGGATTGATCCCAGGGATGCAAGGATTCTTCAATATATGCAAATCAATCAATGTGATAAACCATATTAACAAACTGAAGAATAAAAACCATATGATCATCTCAATAGATGCAGAAAAAGCTTTTGACAAAATCCAACACCCATTTATGATAAAAACTCTCCAGAAAGTGGGCATAGAGGGAACCTACCTCAACATAATAAAGGCCATATATGACAGACCCACAACAAACATCATTCTCAATGGTGAAAAACTGAAAGCATCTCCTCTAAGATCGGGAACAAGACAAGGATGTCCACTCTCACCACTATTATTAAACATAGTTTTGGAAGTCCTAGCCATGGCAATCAGAGAAGAAAAAGAAATAAAAGGAATACAAATTGGAAAAGAAGAAGTAAAATTGTCACTGTTTGCAGAAGACATGATACTATACATAGAGAATCCTAAAGATGTCACCAGAAAACTACTAGAGCTAATCAATGAATTTGGTAAAGTTGCAGGATATGAAATTAATGCACAGAAATCTCTTGCATTCCTATACACTAATGACGAAAAATCTGAAAGAGAAATTAAGGAAACACTCCCATTTACCACTAAAACAATAAGAATAAAATACCTAGGAATAAACCTACCTAGGGAGACAAAAGACCTGTATGCAGAAAACTATAAGACACTGATGAAAGAAATTAATGATGATACCAACAGTTGGAGACATATACCATGTTCTTGGATTGGAAGAATAAATATTGTAAAAATGACTATACTACCCAAAGCAATCTACAGATTCAGGGCAATCCCTATCAAATTACCAATGGCATTTTTTACAGAACTAGAACAAAAAATCTTAAAATTTGTATGGAGACACAAAAGACCCCAAATAGCCAAAGCAGTCTTGAGGGAAAAAAACGGAGGTGGAGGAATCAGACTCCCTGACTTCAGACTATACTACAAAGCTACAGTCATCAAGACAATATGGTACTGGCACAAAACCAGAAATATAGATCAATGGAACAGGATAGAAAGCCCATAGATAAACCCACACTCCTATGGTCAACTCATCTATGACAAAGGAGGCAAGGACATACAATGGAGAAAAGACAGTGTCTTCAATAAGTGGTGCTGGGAAAACTGGACAGCTACATGTAAAAGAATGAAATTAGAACACTCCCTAACACCATACACAAAAATAAGCTCAAAATGGATGAGAGACCTAAATGTAAGACCAGACACTATAAAACTCTTAGAGGAAAACATAGGAAGAACACTCTTTGACATAAATCACAGCAAGATCTTTTTTGATTCACCTCCTAGAGTAATGGAAATAAAAACAAAAATAAACAAATGGGACCTAATGAAACTTAAAAGCTTTTGCACAGCAAAGGAAACTACAAACAAGATGAAAAGACAACCGTCAGAATGGGAGAAAGTATTTGCAAACGAATCAACGGACAAAGGATTGTCCGTTGTCTCCAAAATATATAAACAGCTCATGCAACTCAATATTAAAAAAGCAAACAACCCAATCCAAAAATGGCAGAAGACCTAAATAGACATTTCTCCAGAGAAGACACACAGATAGCCAAGAAGCACATGAAAAGCTGCTCAACATCACTAATTATTAGAGAAATGCAAATCAAAACTACAATGAGGTATCACCTCACACCAGTTAGAATGGGCATCAACAGAAAATCTACAGACAACAAATGCTGAAGAGTGTGTGAAGAAAAGGGAACCCTCTTGCACTGTTGGTGGGAATGTAAATTGATACAGGCACTATGGAGAACAGTATGGAGGTTCCTTAAAAAACTAAAAATAGAATTACCATATGATCCAGCAGTCCCACTACTGAGTATATACCCAGGGAAAACCATAATTCAAAAAGACACATGCACCCCAATGTTCATTGCAGCACTATTTACAATAGCCAGGTCATGGAAGCAACCTAAGTGTCCACTGACAGATGAATGGATAAAGAAGATGTGGTACATACATACAATGCAATATTACTCAGCTATAAAAAGGAATGAAATTGGGTCATTTGTTGAGACGTGGATGGATCTAGAGACTGTCATACAGAGTGAAGTAAGTCAGAAAGAGAAAAACAAATATCATATACTAACGCATATATGGGGAACCTAGAAAAATGGTACAGATGAACCGGTTTGCAGGGCAGAAATTGAGACACAGATGTAGAGAAGAAACATATGGACACCAAGGGGGGAAAGTGGTGGAGGAGGGTGGTGGTGGTGTGATGAATTGGGAGATTGGGATTGACATATATACACTAATATGTATAAAATAGGTAACTAATAAGAAACTGCTGTATAAAAAAAAAGAATTTGTTTTGCCAATAAAAAAATATAAATAAAAATAATAAATTCTTTTTCAGCTTCAAAAAACAAAAAAGCACTTCCTGTCAAAAACAGAAAACTATTCTATTTTTTTAACTTAAGTTTGAGTTAGATTTACTTATTCCCAGCCTTTTGAGAGAACACACACTTTTTGTAAATTATTGTCATCAAGCTGTCCAATAATGTCATTACCCCTCTGCTAATGCCTGAGACACAGTAGGTACTCAGTAAATACAAGGAAGAGAGAGCAGCTATGAAAGAATGACCCCTAGTATTTCTCTCATACTCCTAGAAAATTCTGGACTCTAAGTGGCTCGTGCAAAATAATCCAGTACATCAATTCTAGAGAAGGTGGGAAGAGAGCAGCAGCTAAAGTTCTGACCCTGGTGCAGACTGCCTGGATTCACATTGGGCCTCACCACCTGCTGGCTGTGTAAACACGTTTCTAAACATCTCAATACCTCCATTTCTCCATGGGTAATTGAGACAAATAACCATACCTACCTGGAAGGATTGTTACAAGGATTGAATAAATTAATCTTTGCAAAGCACTTGGAGTAATGCCTGGTACTTTGTAGGGAGACAGCAACCACCGAGTAATGTGACTGGAGACACTTTATAAATTTATATGGGGAAGCTTTATATAGAGAGAAATGCATGTATATACGAAGTAATTATTAGTAAGGGGATTAGCTACTAAAGAAAACAGGAATAGCAGGTACTGGGATGGCTATTACTAGAGCTTGAGGCAGAGGAAAGAACAAGTTTGGGAGAACTCCCTGCCCCACCCACCCCTGCCCCCAAGGCTGAGACTCTGACCTTGTGAGGGAGGGTGACCCTGTGGCCCCAGTAGAGGCCAAGAAGCCCCCTGAAGTACTGGCAAGGGAGAAGCCCCGACCCCCAGGGCACTGGAGAACCGAGGAGCTTTCCCTGGAGGAGCTGGCCGACTCACCAGGGGGCCACCTGCAGGGGTGCCACGGAACCCACTGGGAATCCTGCTGGGGCGCCAGCAAAACTTGCCAGGAAGCTTCCTGCAGGAGTGTTGTTGAATTATCTGGGGAGCCAGCCAGGAGACCCACGGGACAGGAAGCTGCTGCTGCTGAAACTTGGACCCGTTGGGGTTCCCATATCCCAGCCAAGCACCCGTTGCAGGAGCAAGAACACAGGGACACTCATGGAACCAGGAAAAAGCCCCCTCCTGCTGCAGTGTCCCTCCAGTGACAAAGCCAGCTGGCTAAAGGGAAGTGCTTAGGGGGTCCAGCTCCAGGATCACAGCAGGGCAGTGAAGAGTAGATTTGGAACCAAGAGGCAAAGAGTTGATACCTGGCATACCCTTAGAAAGCACTAGAACAGTATTTGATAACTAAATCTAAAACAAATAAACAGTATTTGATAAATAGCTATGAGGCACACAAATTTTCTAAGTCCTGGCTAGCTCATCTCTGGGAGGAATGTCAAGCTCCTATAAGAAGGGGCCTAAAATAGTGCTTAAAGGCCTGGACTCGAGTAAGATGACATACACGTGAATCCTGCCCTTGCTTCATACTAGATGCAGGGCGGCTTACCAAACCCCTCTGTGCTTCAGTTTCTCCATCTGAAAAATGGGGATAATAATAATATACCTACATTATTGGGTTGCTGTATTAAATAAGTTAACAAATAAAGGGCTTAGAAGGGTACATCTTAGTTTTTATTAGATAGTTGCTTGGTTAGAACAGCAAACAAAAATGTTTCTAATATTATACCAAAACCAGAAATGTAAGTGAGAGCTAACAGGATCGAATTCTTAAATTGGCAGGCTTGAGACATCCTTCAGTATCATTCTCCCCCTCAATTCCCAGGGTTCCACTCTTTCCTGTGATTGACAGCTCTAATATTCTCTTACTCATCCACACCCTGCAATTAGGAGAAATAGTTACCAGTATTTTGCACAGGTTAAGTCACCCAGCTAATGCAATCGTTCTCAACTGGGGGTAATCGATTTTGTGTCAACCCCCCAACCCCAGGAGACATTTGGAAAAGTCTGCAGACATTTTGATTGTCACAACTGGGGCAGGGATGCTGCTCAATAACCTACAGTGCACAGTACAGTCGTCCTCAATAAAGAATTATCCAGTCCAAAATGCCAATAGTGTCACAGTTGAAAAGCCCTGATCTGGAGGGTCCAGGGGCTTTGGAGAAAGAAAACTGAAACGGTGGATGAGCAGAGACACTGTGCCTTGTTCCTCCAGCTACTCTGGGTTCCTGGTTGGTTCAGCCTATGTCATCAAATCCAGACTGTCTGGCCCACAGCAGAAGTCTAAATGTACAATTTCTGATGTCCTTGGGCTATTCATGTCATCTACATAGAAGCTGGGTTTCCACATCTTCCAAACCAAGAAATTAGGGCATAAGTTCTTGAAAGAGCTGCTATTGAAGCAGAATGTCCAAATTTTTAAGAAATCTTGGCAGAAGGAAGCAATATTTGTCTTTTTCCAACTTTAGCAAACCTTTCCAACTTTTTCCAATCTCTTTCTTTCCATAAAGTGCTGTTTAAAACAAGTTTCTCTTCTAAGCTTCAGGCCCTCAGATTCATTCCTGTAGCTGAGCACAATTTTACTAAGGTAATGAAGGTTTTAGGGTCAAAGAAAGGAAAGTATGAGAAGCAACATTATAAAATGAAAAGTTGTTAAATAAACAAGTAGGACAGAATATTGATTGACAGTTACTGTGAAAGTATGTTTGTCTTAGCCACAGCTTACATCAGGAAGTGTCTAGCCAGCAAATATGAAATGTGTATGGGCTGTCTGAGGCAACACATGTGAACAAAGAAAAATTAGCTTTTCTGTAACAATATAAACCATGTGTAGCTCATGAGGCTGACAGGACTATAAGTGAAAACGGTTCTTTGGCTGCTCTACCAACCAAATTCCGTGGATATGAAATTCTGAAAACAGCTGGAAACCAATCTTTTTTTTCTGTTAGTTATTCATGATGTTTCCTTTTCTGGCTGTACTACATGCTTGAAATCCTGCATTTGATTTCATCTGAGTGAAAACTGCAGCCCTCAACAAAGAATCACTCATCCACTCCTCACTGGCTGAGGAATTCAGCAACTTGTTGACAGTTTCCAAGGGAGAGTTTCAGCATATGGGAAAATGACCGTATTTCCCATAATTAAAAAGTTCCTGGTTAACTTAGGAATACACATATGTAAATCATTTAAAAATATTTTTCATTTGCTATAGTAAAAGCTCTTTCCCTTCATTTTATTAAGTTCGTATTTTCTACTTAGTTTCTAACCAACATCCTACCAAACGTAGATTAAAGCTGTTCAAAGGGATTGCAGGTATAAATAAGGCAATCCTTTATAAGGTACCTCATATTCATATAACTGTTAGCATTTTTCCCTTTACTGAACAATTTACTACCTCAAGTTTTTGTGCACATTCAAAATGCTATTTAAATAAAAATTCTTCGATGAACAATTTCTCAGGAAAAGCCAAATATGCTTGTACATTAATTCCTTCTTTAGAAATCAAAGTATAGTTGATAATAATTACACTGTATTTAACCATAGATTGGGAAGTGAATCAACAACTTTTTCAATGTTAGCACTCGCTAAGGAAGCAATAGGATTCAGTCTGTGAATGAAAAAGAAATTGCATCAGCAAGTCTAGCAGGGGCAGTAAAGCAGGAGGAGAGGGGCCAGACTGCTTTTTTCCTTTCTCAGAAGTCAGGCAGTATCTGTCTGACCTCTCTGGGGTCTCACGAGCCATGTCTCTGAATTACTTTAAACAACTTGACAAGTTATATAACTGTTACCATCATTACTAACAGTAATTGTGGTCATTAGCAACAATCACCAAATTAAGGGATTTCCGCCAGCATCTCCTTTGTTCTGACAGGATAAATTTTGCAAGGTCGGAAATCAGTTTCTGCGCCCCCAAAGACCGCTACCAGGTACAGTTTATAAAATAATTGCGGGAGGGGGCGTTGCCCTGTCAGCAATTTACCCGAGGCCTACGGTGTACCAGGCATTGCAAGTACAGAGGTGGCAGTCACTCTCTAGTAGAAGTCAGACATGTGATCCTAACACCATAATACCTTCCTGTTCAAAAGCTTTAAATATTAAACAAATCCACAATTTGACATCTACTTCCTCCCTCTGGCTTTTCCTTTGATCAGTGCTGCTGTGGCATTCTGTGAAATTAGATTACGTGGCTAAAATGTGTGTGTGAAGGGGCGGTCATTACTGTACAGCCTTTATGTTACTGAACCTCATTTTCTCGATCTCTAAAGGACTGGAAAAGACTACCTTCATTATGTTGTTCTGAAACTAAAAAGCAAACTGAACACAGTGAAATAAAATATATGAAAATACTTCATAAACTAACATAAAGCAATATTGAAACAAAAACTTATTATTTAAAAATACAAATGAAACAAATCCTTCAGTAGATTCCTACTGCCAGCCTTAGCCTCTCCACCTTATAATTAACCAGTTTTAATCAGGGCAAACCAGATTTCAACACAGATTGCCTGGAAGGACATAGTCAATTATCTTTTTTAATATGAGCGGTACCTAAATACTCTACTTACCATTCAGAATTTCTGTTGCGTCCTCTGATCCAACAACTGCACAAACCTACTTTTCCAAAGTAATGACACTGAATCACTGTTTATAAAACATGCTTTCCTTTAAAAAAATTTTTATTTTCCAGGAAGACCAATGGGTTATGATGAGTTACCAACTCTTATGCTTACAGAGTCTGGTATTAGGAAAAACGTGTCTTCATGCAAAATGAACCTAATCCCCAGGGAACCACACCCAAATAAAGTAATGTTCAAGTTACTGGAGCATTCTGAAGTTGATTTTGACTCCTGATACCCATAAGGGATGGTTTGTCCCTATCCACCTCAGCTGAACCATGGCCCAATAGTTATTCCAAAAACTCTCCTCTTATAAAAGCCAAATGTGCTCAATAGACGTCCCTTAAACTACTTGATGTAAAGAAATGCAGGCTGTTGACTGAATCAACCATGATTAACCTTCAACATGTTTCCTTTCCAGACAAATGTTTATTATGTGTAAAATACACGTCTATTAGTATAAAATTTTCTTACATGAATCAGCAATTCAAAATGTTGTAGATCAAACAATACCAATAATATCCTAAACGGAAGTTCTCAAAACTCACTATGGTCTTTAATTTTCAGAAGACCTGGATTCTATGTAATAGTATTTTGCAAGGTGACTGAATATTTTATATATTCCCCAGGGGAATATCATTCATGAATCTTTAGTTTTAAATATTCACTTTTTCTAGCCAAATAAACCACTTACTTTAAAAAGGCTGCTGGTATTTGGATAGCTATCCAAAATCGGTTGAACGATTTCATACATTAACTAGATAAGAAAGCAATTTTGTGAGCAGAAATAGATAACCTATATAAACGAACAAGCTTTCAAACTACCAAAGGGCTCCAAGGCTTAAAAATAAGTACAGTCACAGAAAAATGTCACTTTTTACGGAAAGGGTTTTTTTATTTTGTAAAAAGTAATGTTTTGAGTATATTTACTTTACTCTTTTAAACCAGTAAAAGTACAATGATAAGCACTGAGTAAAAAGTACCTTGCTTTATGAACTTATTTTTAACACACTGACGGCATACTGCTCACTGAAGATAGAAATATGTGATCCAATTATAAAACATAACATGTACGTGTAAACACATACAACTAAATAGTTGTGAAAAAATAGAAGATTAATCAAAATACTCTGTTTTAAAATATTAAATTCAAGTTATGTGGAAACTGTATGATAAAAAATCATATTGTATCATCAGAATAACTCTTTAATGGTCATTTCTGAAAAAAAATATTAACTTTAGTTAAAAAGTTAAACTTTCTCTTCAAAGTACTTTCAAAACTTCACTACTCAAATGAAAAAATATTTTAACAGTTCATTCCATGACATGTTATATAGTTCTTATTCCAAGAAATCTTCTTGCGAGGTATAACTAAATCTGCTAGGAAAAGAGTAAGAAAAGCCAATCTAGGAAAGAAAATTGTTCCATTAAGTGGAAGTCAAAGTGTGATCTCAAATTATTGTCTTTTTTTCCCCCTCCCCCTCATTTCTTTTCATGCTACCTTTTGAGACTGAGAGTGCCCTGCAGGGAGTTCACCTTGATCTACATTTTCTCTCAAATCTCCCCCCATCTGGGACATAGCACTGGGAAGCACTAATATCACCCTCTCTATTTCACCAGACTGAAAGCTAAGCCCAAATCTCACTCCTATCCCTGGGCTGCAATGAGTAACATTAAATAAGTGCCTAAAATCTATAATTATTTCAGCAACAAAGTGGACTTGCTAGGGATGATTTTGCTCTACTGTTTTGTTGCCTTAATACCAATTAAACATTAAAAAAAAAAAGCCCACACACATTAAAAAACCTGAAATTAAAACCATCCCTAGACAAATAATTTAAACGTTGGGAAAATGAGAAGTAAAAATAGGCCCAACCACTTACAGTCTCCCTCCTCCATTCCTACTTCACACAATTCACCCTAAATAGAAAGAAACAAGTTTTCATCCTGACTGCATCGGGAAAGAGTGCCGCTTATTTGTATTAAACAGGTTGTAAGCTCGGAGAGGCAAACGGGACACCCTGAGTCCCCGTTTCCATCAATCGGTCTGGCCCTGCCCGTTCTCAGTCCGCGTGCCCAGGGCGCTGGCGGCGTCGGGGTTCGGCTCTGGGGGCCCTGCCGGCCTGGCCACGGTGCAGGCGGGCGTTGAAGGCCCCGTAGCGCACAAGGGAGTCCGCTTCAGTTTTATCACTCGGTGCGGGGTGGCCTTTTTGTCGCAGAGCAGAACCTTAGCTGGAGGTGGGTGCATGGCCCCGTTCTCAGCACCCCCGGTCTCGTGGGCAGCCTGGGGATGCCCGGGCAGGCCTGTGCCCACCGGGGACGGGGCTTTCAACGGTGCAGAGCGCTGAGCTGCCCTTCCTCCTGCAGCCGGGTTCACGGATGCCCGGGACCAGGGCTGCGGTACACTGGCCGGAGGCACCCTGACGGAAGCCGAGTTCTTGACTTTAATTTGGGTGCTGGTGGAAGGCCCCAAAAATCGTACTGGCTTAGGACCAGTCTTACAGTTCACACCTCCTTCTTCCTCTTCATTGGGCGCTATCAGTCGCCTGTAAATAGAGAAGCAGGTTCTTGTCAAACAGCTGGTCCTGTAAACCAGCAGTTACAGGTTATGTAACTAATGAAAACGTCTCCAAAGTCTACCTTCAGGGTGAATAAAAAGGTTTTCGTCAAGAATTTGAGCCAAGAGGTATCAACCTACCTCATCTCTCATCTCCCACCAAGGTCAATAAGTAAATTAGCAAGTTTACAAAAGATTGTTTCAACTGGAATACACTCTTTCAAACTCACACATAATGTTAATACCAGCAAGTTAAAATTTGGAGCGTGACACTGGAATTACACAGCACATTACTCAGTTCTCACAAATTCTGATGTGATCCAGAGGATAACCAGGAGTATCTCAAGTTGTTTTTCCCAGAATAGCAGTTTCAAGAGATTTACTGAGGAAAAAAGGGTTTCACAAATAAACTTGAGAAATGCTACTGCATATGTTATTCTCCTCCTAAAGCTTTAAACTCTATATTAACAAATTAAAGATTCTATACTAAAGACACCTGTTTAGCTTTGTTGAATCCATATTTCCCAATCATTCTGTAATGCACCCTTTGGCACCCAGTAAAATTATCATGCTATGGAACACATTTTGGGAACTGCTAGAATAGTCGAACTCATGGTATAGTTAGACGGTTTTTGAATTCGAGAAGTATTGGACAAACCTTCAAAGATTCCTCAGCTGAGCTGCCATTCACTATAAAAAGCCTGAAGTGGAAACACTGTTTTACCTTATTTAATTTATTTTTTATTCATTTTGTTTAAACTAAAACAAACAAAAAACAGTTCACCCATTTCTCCCACTGCCCCCCCCCCACCTCTGGCAACTACCAATCATTTCCCTGTTTTTTTGCTTTGGATTTTGTTTGTTTGTTTGTTGTTTGTTTGTTTTTAAGATTCCACATAAAAGACAGCTCATATGGTATTTGTCTTTCTCTGTCTGACTTATTTCACTTAGCATAATATCCTCAAGGTCCATTTGTTGCAAATATATATATATATATACACACATACCACAATTTCTTTATATCATCATCCATCAATGGACACTTAGGTTGTTTTTATATCTTGGCTATTGTAAATAATGCTTTAATGAACATGGGGGTACATATATCTTTATGAGTTAGTGTTTTTGCTTTCTTTGGATAGACACCCAGAAGTAGAATTGCTGGATCATATGTTAGTCCTACTTAGAATTTTTTGAAGAACTTTCACATTATTTTCCATAGTGGCTGCACCAATTTACATTCCCACTAACAGTGCACAATGGTTCCTTTTTTTCCACATCCTTGCCAACATTTATTTCCTGTCTTTTTGATGACAGCCATTCTAACTAGCATGAGGTGATATCTCATTGTGGTTTTGATTTGCATTTCCCTGATGATTAATGATGTTGAGCATCTTTTCATTACCCATTGGTCATCTATATGTCTTCTTTGGAAAAATGTTTATTCAGATCTTCTGTCTATTTTTGAATCAGATTGTTTGTTTTTCTGCTATTGAGCTGTATGAGTTCTTTATATATTTTGGATATTAGCCCCTTATCAGATATATGATTTGCAAATATTTTCTACCATCCAGTAGTTTGCCTTTTCATTTTGTTGATGGTTTCCTTTGCTGTGCAGAAGCTTTTTTAGTTTGATGTAGTCCCACTTGTTTATTTTTGCTTCTGTTGCTTTTCATGTCTGATTAAAAGATCATCACTAAGACCTATGTCAAGGAGCTTACCACCTATTTTTTTTTCTAGGAGTTTTATGGTTTACATTCAAGTCTTTAATCCATTTTGAGTTAATTTTTGTGTAGTATGGTGTAAGATAGTGGTCCAGTTTCATTCTTTTGCATGTGGATATCCAATTTTCCCAACACCGTTTATTGAAGATACCTTTCCGCATTGTATATTTTTGGCTCCTTTGTTGTAAATCAGTTGGCCTATATATATGGGTTTATTTCTGGTCTCTCTCTTCTGTTCCACTGATCTGTGTGTCTGTTTTTATGCCAATACCATACCATTTAAATTACTATAGATTGGAATATAGTTTGAAATCAGGGAGCATGGTGCCTTCAGCTTTGTTCTTCTTTCTCAAGATTGCTTTGGCTATTTAGGGTCTTTTGTGGTTCCATACATATTTTAGGATTGTTCGTCCTACTTCTGTGAACGTCATTGGAATTTTGATAGGGATTGCACTGAATCTGTATATTGCTTTGGGGAATACAGGCATTTTAATAATATTAATTCTTCCAATTCATGAATAGGGACTATCTTTCCATTTATTTGTGTCTTCTTCAATTGCTTTCATTAACGTCTTACAGTTTTCAACATACAGGTTTTTTATTATCTCCTTGGTTAAATTTATTCCTAGGCATTTTATTCTTCTTGATGCAACCATAAACTGGATTTTCTTAATTTCTCTTTCTGATAGTTCATTATTAGCATATAGAAATGCAACAGATTTTTGTGTATTGATTTTGTTTATTAGTTCTAACAGTTTTTTGGTGGAGTATTTAGGGTTTTCTATATATAATATCATGTCATCTGCAAACAGTGACAGTTTTACTTCTTCCTTTCCAATATGGATATTTTTAATTTACTTTTCTTGCCTAATTGCTCTGGCTGGGACTTCCAATACTATGTTTAGTAAAAACAGTGAGAGTGGGGGTCCTTATCTTATTCCTGATCTTAGAGGAAATGCTTTGAGCTTCTCACCACTGAGTATGTTTGCTGTAGGCTTGTCATATAAGGCTTTATTATGTTGAGGTACATCCTCACTATACCTGCTGTGCTGAGAATTTTTATCATAAATGGATGCTGAATTTTGTCAAATATCTTTTCTGCATCTATTGAGATGATCATATGATTTTTGATATGATATAAAAACCATTTGATAGATTGTTTCCAGTTCAAGATGACAACATAGGAAGATACTGAACTCACCTCCAATGGACACCCTGAGTTTACAGTTATATATGGAACAATTTCCTCTTAAATAAAACCTAAAGGCCGGCTGAGTGACAACTACATATTGGGCAACTGAGAAGAAAACAACATTGAAGCAGGTAGGAGAAGCTGGAACACAATCTTGCCATAAACCCGTCCCCCAATGCAGTAATCCGCAACCAGGAAGAAAGTCAAAACCTGCATCTTCTCCCTAAGGAGGGAAAGATTCAAACCCCATATCGGGCTCCCCAGTTTTTAAGACATGCACTTGAGAGATGAGCCCCCAAAACATTTAACTTTGAAAATCAACAGGGTTCAAGTCCCGAGGCCCACAAGACTATAGCAATCTGATAAACAGCTCTTCAAGGGTCCACATGCTCAGATTCACCCACCCCAGGGCCCAGTTCAAAAGCGGCCAATTGCACTCAGACTTAAACAGTAAAGTAGCTCACCTGCTGATAGAAAAGTGCTGGCCTGAGGGGCAGGCGTCTAATTTAACACACACATCTAGAAGCCTGCTGGAACACTCTCTGGGAATGAAGACTAGCAGGTACCATCTTCATGCTCTCCCTTTGCTGTGCTCCAGAGCACCAGTATTTCCCGGAAGAGAGCTTTTACACGCATCTGGAACCCTCACTTTTTATGGCTCTTAGCCAGGGGACAACTCCTGATTGCCTGGCTCTGGAGGCCAGTGGAGCTTGCATTCCTGGTCCCATGGGACTGTAACAATTGGTGTTAACCCAGAAAGGAGCTCATAGCCTTGTCTGGTACCCCAATTTTTGCAAATGCTGCCAAGAGACACCTCTACGTTGCATGGCTCTGGTGGCCAGTAGGGCTTATGCTTGTGGGTCCCACAGGACTGTAACCAATGGAGAAAGAGTTCTTAAACAGCTACCACCCCAGCACACAACAAGAGGCAACAGATCCAGAAGCTCAGTCTTTCCGTGAAGGAGGTCTGTTAGCTGATCATCATGACTGCAGCCTGAGGGGCAGACTTCTAATTAAACACGCATCTAGGGGCTGACTATAATCTTTCCCAGAGACCTCATAGGGTGGGTGCTATCTTCGCACTCACCTTCTGCCACACTCCAAAGTGCCAGTGTCTCCTGAAGGGGAAATTTACATGCAGCTGTAGAATACAATAACTGAATTGATAAACACACTAGAGGGGTTCAACAGCAGACCAGATGAAGCAGAAGAAAGGATCAGTCAACTCAGTCAGGGCAGTGGAATTCACCCAATAAAAGCAGGAATAAAGAAAAAGAATGGAAAAAAAGTGAAGATAATTTAAGGGACTTACGGGACAACATCAAATGGACTAACATTCACATTATAGGGCTCCCAGAAGAAGACAGAGAGAAAGGAGAAGAAATTTTATTTGAAAAAATAATAGCTGAAAACTATATAGCTGAGAAAGGAAAGAGACATCCAGATCCAGGAAGTCCAGAGAATTCCAAACAAGATGAACTCAAAGAGACCCACACTAAGACACATTATAATTAAAATGTCAAAAGTGAAAGACAAGGAGAAAATCTTAAAAACAGCAAGAGAAAAATAACTTGTTATATAAAAAGGAACCCCCATAAGACCATCAGGAGATTTTCAGCAGAAATTTTGCAAGCCAGAAAGGAGTGGCATGATATATTCAAAGTAGTAAAAGAAAAAAATCCAACCAAGAATACTCTACCCAGCAAAATTACCATTCAGAATTGAAGGAATAATAAAGAGTTTTCCAGACAAACAAAAGCTAAAGGAGTTCATCACCATTAAACTGGCCTTACAAGAAGTGTTAAAGGGACTTCTTTAAGCTGAAAAGAAAGGGCACTAATTAGTAACAACACATATGAAAGAATAAATCTCACTGGAAAGGTAAATATATAGTAAAGGTAGTATATTAATCACTATAAAGTTAGTATAAAGGTTAAAAGAAAAAAGTAATAAAAATAACTATGATTACAATAATTAGTTATGGAATACACAATATAAAAAGATGTAAAATATGACACCAAAAACCTAAAACGTGGCAGGGGATAGTATAATGTTGAGCTTTACAATGGAATCAAACTTAAGTTGTTATCAACTTAAAACAGACTGTTATAGATACAAGTTGTTATATGTAAGCCTCATGGTAACCACAAAGCAAAAACTTATAGTAAATACACAAAAGATAAACAGAAAGGAATATAATCATACCACTAAAGAAAGTCATCAAACCATAAAGGAAGAGAGCATGAGAAGAAAGGAACAGAGACGAACTATAAAAACAATCAGAAAACAATCAACAAAATGGAAATAAGTACATATCTATCAATAATTACTTTAAATGCAAATGGATTAAATTCACAGAGTGGCTGAATAGATCAAAAAACAAGACCCATCTATATGCTGCCCACAAAAGACTCACTTAAGTGTAAGGACACACACACACTGAAAGTGAAGGGATGGGAAAAGATATTCCATGCAAACCAAAAGAAATCAAAAGAAAGCTGGAGTAGCTATACTTATATAAGATAAAATAGACTTTAAAACAAAGACTGTAATAAGAGACAAAAAAGGGCATTACATAATCTTAAAAAGGTCAATCCAACAAGAGGATATAACATTTGTAAATATTAATGCACCCAAAATAGGAGCACCTAAAAAATAAGGCAAATATTAACAGAACTAAAGGAAGAAACAGAGAGCAATACAATAATAGTGGGAAACTTCAATACCCCACTTACATCAATGGATAGATCCTACAGATAGAAAATCAATAAGGAAACATTGGCCTTAAATGACATGTTAGGCCAGATGGACTTAACAGATATTTACAGAACATTCCATCCAAAAATAACATAGTACACAATCTTCTCAGGTGCACATGGAACACTTTCCATGATAGATCATGTGTTAGCCCACGATATGAGTCTCAGTAAGTTTAAGACAACTGAAATCATATCAAGCTCCTTTTCTGACCACAATGGTATGAAACTAGAAATTAATTACACAAAGAAAACTGGAAAATTCACAAATACATAGAGATTAAACAAGTTACTGAACAACCAATGGGTCAAAGAAGAAATCAAGAGAGAAATCAAAAAATACCTTGAGACAAATAAAAATGGAAATGTAACATACCAAAATTTGTGGGATGCAGTGAAAGCAGTCCTAAGAGAGTTCATAGCAATGTTTACCTCAAGAAATAGGATAAATCTCAAATAAACAACTTAACTTTACACCTCAAGGAACTAGAAAAAGATCAAACAAAAGTTAGCAGAAGGAAGGAAATAACAAAGATTAGAATAGAAATGAATGAAATAGAGACTAAAAAGACAATAGGAAAGATCAATAAAACTAACAACTGATTTTCTGAAAAGATAAACAAAATTGACAAACCTTTAGCTAGATTCACCAAGAAAAAAGAGAGAACTCAAAATCAGAAATGAAAGAGGAGATGTTGAAACTGATACCATAGACAGACAAAGGATAATAAGAGGCTACTATGAACAATTATATGCCAACAAATTGGACAACCTAGAAGAAATGAATTAATTCCTAAAAACATACAACCTACCAAGACTAAATCATGATGAAATAGAAAATCTGAACAGACCAATGACTACTAAGGAGATTGAAATCTCCTAACAAACAAAAGTTCAGGACCAGACAGCTTCACTGGTGAATTCTACCAAACCAATTCTTCAAAGAATTAATACCAGTCCCTCTCAAACACTTCCAAAAAACAAAAGAGGAGGGAACTCTCAAATTCATTAAGACCAGTAGTACCCTGATACCAAAACCAGACAAGGATGCCATAAGAAAGTTACACACCAATATCCCTGATGAACATAAATGCAAAAAATCCTCAAAAAAAAATACTAGCAAACTGAATTCAACAATACATTAAAAGGAACACACATGATGATTTACTCCAGGGATGCAAGGATGGTTCAACATCCACAAATCAGTCAATATGATACACTATACCAACAAAATGAAGGAAAAAAGTCACATGGAACATTATTTTAAATGACCTTAAAACTGTCAAACTGTCAAGCAACCACTGTCAAAAGCCTGCCTGCTCCTTCCACTGCTTCCATCAGTTTCACTTCATGAAGATCACCTTCTGAACATGTGTAATGGCAATCCTCCAAGTCTTCTTCCTCTGACTCAGCACTGTTGTGTTTTCAGAGGCAAATGTAAGATACTGAACTCTGATTTTTGGAAATGGGATCATAATAGCATAGTGATTTGAAATATAATATATTCAACCTCAAAACTCTACTGAACATAACTAAAATTTTGTAGGTGAGAAATGGTTCTTTGGGACCTCACAAGTGCTTCCAAGTCATCGTTACCTGGTCCATGAATCAAAAATGATACTTAATAAAATCCCAGAGGAAAAAGACAACTAACACAGAGGAGAGTTTCCATAAAACCATTTCTGCTTGCTTTATATTTTGTACACATATTCCACTGGACTCTAGTCCAAGGTTGCTCCACCTGAGCACCATTGCCATTTGGGATTCAACAATTCTTTGTCATGGGGGGCTGCCCCCTGCATTCTAGGACGTTTAGAAGCAACCCTGGCCTCTACCCTCTGGATGCCAGCAACATCCCCCACCTGACAGTGTCTCCAAACGTTACCAAATATATCCCCTGGGGAACAAAACTGTCCCCAATGGAGAACTACTGCTCTAGACCCAAATAATATTTGCTAACTATAAGTTCGAACACCAAAATAAATGATAATAAAATGAGAGCCTTTAAGCAAAAAGATCTGTTTTAACGTATGATTTACTACTAAAAACTGAATAAAATTCTCTGCACCTCTGTGAAAGATCCAGAGGGCAAAAGTAAGAAAGCAGTCTGAAATTTCATATGGGCCCTGAATCAAATTCTAGAATAGATGATCAAGAAATCAGAATGTCTGAAAGTCATGAATACTACCCAGACAATGAAAATGAAATATAATTTTAAATGTACTTAAACCACAGTGAAAGACACAGATGTGGAGTGAATTCAGTGCTAATGATTTCATAGAACACAAGATAATACTACTAAATAAAAATGTTATTTGTGGTAACAGGAAGGAGAAAGGGATTCAGAATAAATCACAGGAAATTTCAAATATTAAGTCTAATAAATTTCTTGACTATTGCCAGTAAAATCTGGGATTTCACTTTAGTGGGGAAAAATACTTACCACAGCATTCTCACTGTGTCCAGTAGTATTTTTAAAATCATAGTCTCCCAAAAAGAACATACCATATAACTCAGTTTTAAAGAATTACTTCCACTTTTTACATAGTTCTGGTAACTTTGCATTTGATTTTTTTATTTTGGCCACGCCACACAGCTTGTGGGATTTTATTTCCCTGACCAGGGATTGAACCCGGGCCCTCGGCAGTGAGAGCACAGAGTCCTAACCACTGACTGCCAGGGTATTCCCTCAAGATTTACATTTTGGGGCTTCCCTGGTGATGCAGTGGTTGAGAATCCACCTGCCAATGCAGGGGACACAGGTTCGAGCCCTGGTCTGGGAAGATCCCACATGCCGTGGAGCAACTAGGCCCGTCCACCAAAACTACTGAGCCTGCGCTCTAGAGGCCGCGAGCCACAACTACCGACCCTGTGTGCCACAACTACTGAAGCCCGCACGCCTAGAGCCCGTGCTCCGCAACAAGAGAAGCCACCGCAGAGAAGCCTGTGAACCACAACGAAGAGTAGCCCCCGCTCACTGCAACTAGAGAAAGCCCACACTCAGCAACGAAGACCCAATGCAGCCAAAAATAAATAAATAAAGATTTATACTTTGATGGTAAGGCAGAATATTCACCTAGGTGATTAATAAGCTCAATGAGGTCAAGAACCATTATTCACTCTCCCAGTAGAGGCAGTAAAAATATAGGTCATAGATTAATTTTTTAAAAATCAACAAAGAACAGATAACCTCTTTCGAATTGGGGCCATGTGACGTAGGCTTCCATGTAAAGGCCGCTCTTCCAGAGTCCAACATTCTATCAGTTCATGAGGCACCCGCCAGTAGCTAACACCTGGAAGATAAAAAGACAATTTAGAGAACCACTGTCCACTGCCAAAGGCTCAGCAACACTTTTGTATAAGACCGGCCAGAAAAAGTTTAAGGTTCATGCCTCCCATTTGAAGAAGAGAAGTATAAGCAGGAAGTGCTCCCAAGAAGAGCCAGGGCAATAGTGGCATAGCTCATGACCCGGGTCCAGAAAGAGCTGGCTACCAGCTGCCCCAGCTCTGCCACTGATAACCAGAGGTCGTTATACAGACCTTGGGCAACTGAGTGTATGCTGGTTAAGGGCACAGGCACTGGAGCCAAAACTGCCTGGGTCTGGATCCCATTTCTGTTATTCACTAATCATATCACCTTGGGAAAATTTTCTCATCTGTGAAATGATGACAATAATAGTACATACCTTGCTGCGATAATTAAATGAGAAAATAAAAACAAAATGCCTAGAACAGGGCCTGGCACAGACTTAGCACTCAAGAGATGTTAGGTGCCTTTATTATAAGTCACAGTGTTGGTAGTAATGTGAAAGGATTGGACAGTAGGGGTTCTAACACTTGCCCTGTCTACCTCACTAGGTTGCTGCAATCATCAAATCAGATAAATTTTGTGAACCACTCTGTAAGAGGCAACCACTATATGAATATGAGGTATCAATACCTTATAGGCATCTTTTCAAACAAGAATAATCTGTGTTAATGTGGCAGGCCAAGATTCCAGTCAAATTCACTTAATTTTTAAATCTGATACGTTTCTTTGTTTAAATTTATTCTATTGAAGTATAGTTGATTTACAATGTTGTGTTAATTTCTGCTGTACAGCAAAGTGATTCAGTTATACATACATACATATGTGTATGTGTATATATATATATATTTTTTTTTCATATTCTTTTCCATTATGGTTTATCACAGGATATTGAATACAGTTCCCTGTGCTATACAATAGGACCTTGTTGTTTATCCATTCTATATATAATAGTTTGATATGTTTCTGATTGAAAGCTGAAAATGTATTCCTTTTTTTTTAAAATTTATTTTTGGCTGTGTTGGGTCTTTGTTGCTGCGCGCGGGCTTTCTGTGGTTGCAGCGAGCGGGGGCTGCTCTTCGTTGTGCTGCGCGGGCTTCTCAGTGCGGTGGAGCATGGGCTCTAGGCGCGCGGGCTGCAGTAGCTGTGGCACGCGGGCTCAGTAGTTGTGGCTTGTGGGCTCAGTAGTTGTGGCACGTGGGCTCAGTAGTTGTGGCTCGTGGGCTCTAGAGCACAGGCTCAGTAGTTGTGGTGCACAGGCTTAGCTGCTCCGCGGCATGTGGGATCTTCCCGGACAAGGGAACGAACCTGTGTCCCCTGAATTGGCAGGCGGATGCTTAACCACTGCGCCACCAGGGAAGTCCCTGAAAATGTATTCTTATGAAGCTTAAAAACCTTATGCTAAGTGAAAGAAGCCAGACACAAAAGGTTATATATTGTATGATTCCATTTATATAAATATCCAGAATACACAAATCCACTGAGACAGAGAGCTGACTGGTAGTTGCCAGGGGCTGAGGGGAGAGGGGAATGCAGAGTAACTGCTTAATGGATACTGGGTTTCCTTTTGTGGTGACAGAAGTGTTTTGGAACTAAATAGAGGTGCTGGTTACACACACTGTTAATGTAGCAAATGTCACTGAAATGTATACTGTAATTAATTCTATGCTGTGTGAATTTCACCTCATTTTTAAAAAAAAGAACCATAAAAATTATACATAGACACATTAAAAAAGGCTTAAAGAATGATGCTGAATAAAAACTGCTTGGTATTAAAAACAACAGTAACCTTTAAGTCCCAAGAAGGAATCTGGTGTCTTCTTTTTTAATCATTAAAGGGCTAGTAATAACAAACAACTTAGCAAGCTGGGCACATAAGTTATTATATATAATAGACATGTCCAAATACTCGAAGTCTATGGACCTCATTTTAAGACAACAACTTTCTAGAACTGCTTGATCATACTCCCAAACCTACTTATGCTACAAAGCCATCACCAAATCTCATCCATTAAGTTTTTATTTTTAAGTCAGGTTTATTGAGATATAATTTACATAAAATAAAATTCACTCTTTTTAAGTACACTGAGTTTTGACAGATGTATACAGTCATGTAACTATGGCCACAATCAAGATACAGAACATTTCTATCATCCCCAAAAAGTTCCCTCCTACCCTTCCACAGTTGATGCCCTGTCCTCCATTCCTTAGTTTTGCCTTTTCCAAAGTATCATATAAATGGAATCATACACCACATAGCCTTTTGTGTCTGGCTTCTTTACCATGATGCTTTGAAGATTCATCCATGTTGATATATGTATCAATAATCATCTCTTTTTATTTCTGAGTATTCCTTTAAATGGATATACTGCAGGCTTCCCTGGTGGCGCAGTGGTTGGGAGTCCACCTGACAATGCAGGGGACACGGGTTTGTGCCCCGGTCCGGGAAGATCCCACATGCCACAGAGCGGCTGGGCCTGTGAGCCATGGCCGCTGAGCCTGAGTGTCCGGAGCCTGTGCTCTGCAACGGGAGAGGCCACAACAGTGAGAGGCCCGCATACCGCAAAAAAAAAAAAAAAAGGATATACTGCAATTTGTTTTTAAGACTTTCATTTTTTTCCTGCCTATAATTCACATTCATTGTACAAAACTTGGAAAATATAGAAAAGTATATATAAAAAAAAATAAAAATCACTTCTAATCCTAAAACTAGGAATCGTGGCTCATGACATTTTGATGTATCTCATTCCAGTCTTTTTTCTATTCGTATGATATGCACATAATTGAAAACACATTATATTTAATTTTGTTTTCTGCTTTTGACCATTTCTTACTTTATCATGCGCACTCATCAACATAAAAAGTTATTCAAAATAATTTTATTTTATCATTATTATTTTTTCAGCCACGCAGCATGTGGGATCTTAGTTCCCCAACCAGGGATCGAACCCATATTCCCTGCAGTGGATGTGTGGAGTCCTAACCAAAAGACCACCCAGGAATTCCCTCAAAATAATTTTAATAGCTATATCCATCTATAACCTGTGGATGTGCCAATGTGTATTTAACCCTGTATTATAGACATTTAGATTGCTTTTATTTTTTCCCTATTATGAATAATGTTTAGTTGAACATCTCTGTTCATAAGCCTTTGCATTTGATTTTGTCTTTAAGGTAGATTTCTAGAAGTAGAATTATTGGCTCAAAGAATATGAACAATTTTGATGCTGTTGATACATACTGATAAATTATTTCCAAAAAAAGTAATATGAACTTTATTCCTGCCAAGAATTCATGAGATCTTTACTAATCTGGTATATAAAAAAATAGTTCTCATTTAATGTATAGTTCATTGATAATGAGTTTGAACCTCTGCCACATTTATTTCCTTTTCTGGGAATTTTATGGCCATGAACCTTATACATTTATTTGTAGTAGGGTTGAGCTGGTTTTCTAATGAATTTAAATAAACCCTCTTTATTATAAGGGTAATCTTTGTCCAGTTAATGCAACACTTTTATCCAAGTTTTTTATTAGTTTCTAAATTTTATTTATAATGTTTTATGTTTTAAAGTTAATACATTAAATATTATGTAATCAAACTTCTTTGTCTTTATGTTTTATTTTAAGTTTATAATTTCTTTCCCTATTAAGAAATCAGTTATTTGCTTACATTTCATTATAGTCTACAATAGTTTCATTTTTCATTCATAAATCTACCTGGGATTATTTTCATAAATGATGTGAGGTTAAAGTTCTGTTTTTCTCCCAAATAATCTATCCTTTTTTATTGGTATTTAATGCTTTCTTATCACATAGTGATTTTATTCTTATAAATTTAATGGATTTTACTCCTGATCTCTGCATCTATTCTTGTACCAGAAAGACATGGTTTTATTAGTATAGAGCTACATATAGTATTTTGGCCATCAAACAGAGTTAAACTCATCCCTCTAATGACTTCTACTTCCCAAAATGTTTTGGGGTATTTCACCTGTTTATTCTTTCAAAGGAATTTTAGGATCATTTCCTCAAGATTCCCAAAGAGGTCCATTGATATTTTGGTAGGAATTGTGTTAAACCTATAATTTAATCTGAGAAACACTGACATCTTTATAATATTCAGATTTCTCATTCAGGATCATGGTATGTCTCACAGTAATCTTCATCTCTTCTTTTTTATAGATGGATAGATGGATGGATGGACAGATAAATACATTTTAGCAGTTTTCTTCGTAAAGGACCCAAGCATTTCTTGGTGGCGCAGCCTAGTTATTTTTGTTTATTGCTATTGTGAATGGGATTTTCTCCTATAATTTCTAATTAATTTACCATAAGTAAGCTGCTAATCTTTATTTATATTGTATCTAGCTAGTTTAGTCTACTAAACTCATCATTTGAAATACCTTTAGTCGATTATTTTCGGGTTTTCTACAAAGACATACTGTCCACAAATAACAATAACTGTCTTCTTCCTTTCAATAGTTCTTTCTCTTACTTCTGTTTCCTGTATTATGGCTTTCCACAGGCCTTCCAGAACTTTGTTAGATAACAATGTTACTCTATTGCATGCTTTCTAAAAAGTTAAAATCAGTCACATGCTTTGTTAAAGTCAGTGATCCCAGCTCTCTGCTCCAGCTTCCTGAGTCAGTGTAGAAAGAAACCCAGCCAGGCCCTCCCAAAGCTTCCCAGGCAGCCTGCTAGTCCAGCGGCACAAAAGGAGACAAGAACACCAGGGGGGTAGTTCTTCAACTTAAGCCCAAGTGTCTCAAAGTCAATTCAATCTCAAGTAATAAGCTTAAAGAGAATAGCATTTTGTTCAACACACTTCATCCTATCTGTTTGAAGGGCGTGATATGAAAAGAAAAAGGAGGAAAACTGAGTGGGGCAAAGTTGAGGAAAAAAAGGATTGGTACTAGCATCCTGCCTGAAAGAGGAACAGCTGATAGTTTTAAAAAGCCTCTTCCTTTCCTTATTCAATCTTACATGACTTGCAATGTCTGTCTCTACCAGCTTTTAAGATCATTTGAGGACTGAGATGTGTCTTATTTATCTTTGGACAATTTTAGGACTTAATTATAGTGCTTGCACCTAATTGACACTCAATACATGTTAATTAAGAAAAAAAACTTTGGCATAGAACAGTTAACCCTCTGTGATCTTTAAGCAAGTGGCATGTCTCTCTGAGACTTCTTCTCCTCTTCAATAAAATCGTAAACCAGCATACAGGCTTGTTTTAGGACTAAGAGATACTGAATGTAAACTACATATCACACTGAATATCAAGCAGCATTACTATTATCAATTCACATAAGCAGCTTGGTAAAGACAGTCAAATTTCAAAGTGTGCATTTAAAGAATATTTGTTTTCTAAGGGCTCTTTAGATATCTTCCCAACATGATTTTCATTTTCTCTCTCTCCCTTTATTTTTTTTTGATTACACATTTTATGCTTAATTTAGAGGTATACTTCCTAGGACAATGCTAGGTACACAGTAGGTGCTACAGAAACTCTTTTTATTATTTTTTTTGTAATAAATTTATTTATTTATTTTTGGCTGTGTTGGGTCTTCGTTGCTGTGCGCGGGCAGTCTCTAGTTGCAGCAAGCGGCGGCTATTCTTCGTTGTGGTGCGCGGGCTTCTCATTGTAGTGGCTTCTCTTGTTGTGGAGCATGGGCTCTAGGCGCGTGGGCGTCAGTAGTTGTGGCTCGTGGGCTCTAGAGCGCAGGCTCAGTAGTTGTGGCACACGGGCTTAGTTGCTCTGTGGCATGTGGGATCTTTCTGGACCAGGGCTCGAACCCGTGTCCCCTGCATTGGCAGGCGGATTCTTAACCACTGCACCACCAGGGAAGCCCCAGAAACTCTTTTTAAATTGAACTAAATAAGCATAACTAACAAAAGTGTATTTTAGGTTACTGTATTGTAGATTATTAATAATACCTAGCAATTCATGGGGTTTAAAAATTTGTAAGTAAACTGCCTCAGTGTTACTATAAGGTGACAACTACCTGGACCCACACCAAAAACATTTTCTCAAAAAAAGAAATGCTGTATTTGAACTTGCTTTGTCTTATTAAGGAAAAGTCTACTTTCTGCCATGAAATGAAAGAATTGTACTGTACCTTTTCCTTCCCAGGCATCAAAGGCATCCATCATTTCCTTCAATTCTGCTACTGAATAATAGCTCCAAATATACTGAACATTATTTCCTGCCTCCCTAGAAATATTACAAAAGGTAATGAAAATATACTACCTAGGTATATATACAGCTAATAGACACTCAATAAGTACTTGTTAACTAAGGGAAAAAAATATGTAGGTAATGAGTAGTTGTTCTTCTGTGATCCTTAAGCATATATATATATATGTATATATATATATATTCTATATACGACATACTAGATGAGTATAATATACTATACTTACGTACTAACCTACATTTAGTCTCTTTTTACTGCGGTAAAGTATTTGTTAATTCCACAATATAAACTGTGCAGACAAATCAACAAATCCTTAAAATAAGTTTTCTTAAAAAAATCACCTAACTCCAGTAAAGTTAGAAAAGGTTCAACTTTGACTAAAACTTTCCTAGCACTATGTCAGGCACTTATATATCATATACAAACATCCCTGCCTGTAAAGAATTCAGAAAATGATAACATATTAATTATCTAAACAGCAAGCTCATGTGGTCGTGCATTAGTCACTGGCATGTGACCCAATCCAATCTCTCAGAGAATTAAAAAAAAAAATTTTGCTAAGTGAATTGACTAGTATAAATGAGATTACAGGGAAAATATTAACAGAATAACCCTTAAGAATTTAACATGTTCAAGGCATAGAATTTTAAAGTTGGGAGGGACCAGATGAAAAGTCTTTCAGCATTTCTCAAACCAGGACACCAAGACACAGGCCAGTGCTGGGTCCCTCAGTGGGCCTGCTGACTTCTAGGCCAGGCTTCTGTCCCTGGACTATAGTGGAGGGGAGATACCCAGGCATGTGGCTTTTCTTTTCTTTCTTTCTTTTCTCTTTTTATAATGCCTCTCAGGGCATTCTGATGACCACTCCCAGTTGAGAACCACTGTACTAGACCACGTAGATGGCCTATTGCTTATACAGATGTGAAATGGTCTGAATTACAACCTCCTCATGAAACAGGCCTATCTCGACAGCTATGAGATTCACTCTGTCTGTTGAGAGGTGCTGGCTTCTTTCCTAGTCAACCACATATTCCATTCAATAATACCTCTTAGAAGAGACCAAGACTTTATTTTGTTCCTTTTCATATTTAAACGCAGACATACCTTTTAAAAACGCATTTACTGTGAATTCTTCCTCCCAGCTGCTTATCAATTGCATCTGTTCCATCAGTTTTTGTGGAATATACACCAATAATTCTACTCTCACAGCTTGCACCAGATGTGTTAAGATAGTGGAGAACCCAAACTGTTGGTTTATTGCAAACTAAACCATACGAATCACAGAAGTCTGTTAAAGCCTGGGGCAAAAAAATATATAAAATTTGAATTTAATTCTGGAGTAAAGTCAAAATGAATTTGCTCTATTACTTTCATGTAAAGCTGTAATTTCAGCTGGTCATAACGGAAATAAAAAGATTATATATCTCAGCCTACTGTTTATGCCTTTAAAAACCAAACCATTTGTTGAATTTGGGGTATTGGGGGAGGTGAGGCAAATTACCACCCAAAAACCCAAAACCTTCTCAGCTAGAGAATCTTTTTCCACATGGAAATTATGTTTTACTTCCTCTTCCTTTAGACTCACTACCAACATCATTTTAAAATCTTCATATAATAAGCAAAAGTTAAAATTCTTTCTTTTCCCTTTCTTTTCCCCCCGATTTTCCATTTGACTCAATCTTCCTTTTACCTCCTACTGACTTGCCCCATAGTTGATACTTATTCTTAACTCCAAATCCAATCATGGATTTACCAGATTAACTTGTTCTTTTACACTGAAAGATATGAATATATGAACTCGATATATACTGTCTGAACTCATTTGGCATTTATCCACCTATTTACTCAATCACTTGAATACTAAGTACCTATGTGTGAATAATAAGCACTGTCTAAGGCCTTGGAGACATAATGGTGAGCAGGAGACAGGGTCCCTCCTTGAGTTTACAGCTGATGCAGAAGACAGACATTAAATAAGCCATCAGCACACAGTGTAAGAAGTGCTACTAGGTAAGCCTACGAGGTGCTAAGGGGCACAGAGGAAGAGGGCTTCACCCAGTGGAGTGGTACAGGCCTTCCCTGGGAGAAACAGCATTATTGCTGTGAGCTCTCTGAGGACAGGCACTCTTTTCTGTTTTGTTTTGTATCCCAAGTCCCTAGAAAAGTACCTGATACAAAGGAGATGCTTAATATTTACTGACTCAGTGAAGGAAAAGAGGACCCTGACATATGTTGCATTTTCATTTAATATTGCCATCTAACTCCTGTATTGGCTTTTATCTTCACTTGCACATCTATGAAAATCACCAACAACATTATAAACCATTCAAGGGCAAAAACTGCATGTCATATTTCTTTGTGTCCCACACAGTCCCTAGAACAGGGTCCTATATGTCAAAAACATTTGAAATAAATAGGAGTTGGCTGGCAGAATGAATGTTTGCATGCTGTGTCTGTTGTGCATACAAACCAAGAATGAAAGACTATAAAGGTGAATGTTAATCTGTCCCAACTTTCCAGTTAGGCTTTTTCAGCCCCACTCTGCAGATATGGCAAACAGCATCAAAAGACTGTTCGACAACTCAGTTTATAAATAATTCCAATAGCAGAACCCATACAACCATGCAAATTCCCAAAGGGGATCTGGAACCAAATCAACTTTCTCTTCATGCTGCACTCCTAATAACCATACTGTCAGCTTGCTCTCCTAAACACTGACATCCAACTCAAAGAATTCAAACCAATTCAAACCACTTTTCACTATGAACAATTATCTAGGAAAAATATTTTTCTTAGATGTTCAAGGTGCTAATTAATAGTAAATATAATACTTATCAATAAGACAAAACAGATGAAGCTGTTCAAGTCATGTAAAGACATTTCAAATGTGATTTAAAACAGAAGCATCTTAAAAAAAGATTTACTGATCTCAAGGTGAAGTAATCAAACTAATGTTTTAGCTTAGTAACAAACTGCTACACTCACTAAATCAGGTAAGGGATTTTATACAATCTTTTATTTATCATGACCATCCTTTTAAAATATCATTTCAGTAAATGAATTAATCCCACTATACCCTCACATACTACAGTACTGCTCTTAATTTAAGAAGAACTTCAAGAGCAGAAGAGTTCTATTTAAAAAAGCCATCAGAAAGTGTTAAACATTCAATGAGGAATAAAAACTCCATAAACTTTGGGGTGGCGTGGTAATACACTTTCCTAGAATACAATTTTGGCCTTAAAAAATGAGTAGTGGTAATTAAGAAACATGTCTTCAAAAACTGTAGAGAAGTAACAATATGTTACTAAATAACCAAGAGATCACTGAAGAAATCAAAGAGGAAATCAGAAAATACCTAGAGAAAAATGACAATGAAAACACGATGATCCAAAACCTATGGGATGCAGCAAAAGCAGTTCTAAGAGGGAAGTTTACAGCAATACAAGCCTACCTCAAGAAACAACAAACATCTCAAATAAACAATCTAACCTTGCACCTAAAGGAATGAGAGAAAGAAGAACAAACAAAACCCAAAGGTAGTAGAAGGAAAGAAATCATAAAGATCAGAGCAGAAATAAATGAAATAGAAACAAAGAAAACGATAGCAAAGATCAATAAAACTAAAAGCTGGTTCCTTGAGAAGATAAACAAAATTGATAAACCTTTAGCCAGACTCATCAAGAAAAAGAGGGAGAGGACTCAAATCAATAAAATTAGAAATGAAAAAGGAGAAGTTACAACAGATACTGCAGGAATACAAAGCATCCTAAGAGACTACTACAAGCAACTTTATACCAGTAAAATGGATAACCTGGAAGAAATGGACAAATTCTTAGAAAGGTATAACCTTCCAAGACTGAACCCAGAAGAAATAGAAAATATGAACAGACCAATCACAAGTAATAAAATTGAAACTGTGATTAAAAATCTTCCAACAGGACTCCCCTGGTGGCACAGTGGTTAAGAATCCACCTGCCAGTGCAGGGGACACGGGTTCGAGCGCTGGTCTAGGAAGATCCCACATGCCGCAGAGCAACTAAGCCCGTGCGCCACAACTACTGAGCCTGCGCTCTACAGCCCGTGTGCCACATCTACTGAGCTCACATGCTGCAACTACTGAAGCCTGCGCACCTACAGCCCGTGCTCCGCCACAAGAGAAGCCACCGCAATGAGAAGCCCGTGCACTGCAATGAAGAGTAGCCTCCGCTCACCACAACTAGAGAAAGCCCACACGCAGCAACAAAGACCCAATGCAGCCAAAAATAAAGTAAATAAATTTATAAAAAAGAAAACTAAAATTTAAAAAAAATAAATTAAATAAATAAAAAATCTTCCAACAAACAAAAGTCCAGGACCAGATGGCTTCACAGGTGAATTCAAACAAACATTTAGAGAAGAGCTATCATCCATCCTTCTCAAACTCTTCCAAAAAATTGCAGAGGAAGGAACACTCCCAAACTCTTTCTATGAGGCCACCATCACCCTGATATCAAAACCAGACAAAGATATGACAAAAAAAGAAAACTACAAAGCAATATCACTGACGAATATAGATGCAAAAATCCTCAACAAAATACTAGCAAACAGAATCCAACAACACATTAAAAGGACCATACACCATGATCAAGTGGGATTGATCCCAGGGATGCAAGGATTCTTCAATATACGTAAATCAATCAATGTGATACACCATATTAACAAACTGAAGAATAAAAACCATATGATCATCTCAATAGATACAGAAAAAGCTTCTGACAAAATTCAACACCCATTTATGATAAAAACTCTCCAGAAAGTGGGCATAGAGGGAACCTACCTCAACATAATAAAGGCCATATACCAAAAACCCACAGCAAACATCATTCTCAATGGTGAAAAACTGAAAGCATCTCCTCTAAGATCAGGAACAAGACAAGGATGTCCACGCTCCCCACTATCATTCAACATAATTTTGGAAGTCCTAGCCACGGCAATCAGAGAAGAAAAAGAAATAAAAGGAATACAAATTGGAAAAGAAGAAGTAAAACTGTCACTGTTTGCAGATGACATGATACTATACATAGAGAATCCTAAAGATGCCACCAGAAAACTACTAGAGCTAATCAATGAATTTGGTAAAGTGGCAGGACACGAAATTAATGCACAGAAATCTCTTGCATTCCTATACACTAATGATGAAAAATCTGAATGAGAAATTAAGGAAACACTCCCATTTACCACTGAAACAAAAAGAATAAAATACCTAGGAATAAACCTACCTAGGGAGACAAAAGACCTGTATGCAGAAAACTATGGGACACTGATAAAAGAAATTAATGATGATATAAACAGATGGAGAGATATACCATGTTCTTGGATTGGAAGAATCAATATTGTGGAAATGACTATACTACCCAAAGCAATCTACAGATTCAAGGCAATCCCTATCATATTACCAATGGCATTTTTTACAGAACTAGAACAAAAAATCTTATAATTTGTATGGAGACACAAAAGACCCTGAATAGCCAAAGCAGTCTTGAGGGAAAAAAACGGAAGTGGAGGAATCAGACTCCCTGACTTTAGACTATACTACAAAGCTACAGTCATCAAGACAATATGGTACTGGCACAAAACCAGAAATATAGATCAATGGAACAGGATAGAAAGCCCATAGATAATCCCACGCATCTATGGTCAACTCATCTATGACAAAGGAGGCAAGGACATACAATGGAGAAAAGACAGTGTCTTTAATAAGTGGTGCTGGGGAAACTGGACAGCTACATGTAAAAGAATGAAATTAGAACACTCCCTAACACCATACACAAAAATAAACTGAAAATGGATTAGAGACCTAAATGTAAGACCAGACACTATAAAACTCTTAGAGGAAAACATAGGAAGAACACTCTTTGACATAAATCACAGCAAGATCTTTTTTGATCCACCTCCTAGAGTAATGGAAATAAAAACAAAAATAAACAAATGGGACCTAGTGAAACTTAAAAGCTTTTGCACAGCAAAGGAAACTACAAATAAGACGAAAAGACAACCCTCAGAATAGGAGAGAGTAATTGCAAACAAAGCAATGGACAAAGGATTAATCTCCAAAATATATAAACAGCTCATGCAGCTCAATATTAAAAAAACAAACAACCCAATCCAAAAATGGCAGAAGACCTAAATAGACATTTCTCCAGAGAAGACATACAGATGGCCAAGAAGCACATGAAAAGCTGCTCAACATCACTAATTATTAGAGAAATGCAAATCAAAAATACAATGAGGTATCACCTCATTGTCAGAATGGGCATCATCAGAAAATCTACAGACAACAAATGCTGGAGAGGGTGTGGAGAAAAGGGAACCCTCTTGCACTGTTGGTGGGAATGTAAATTGATACAGGCACAATACAGAACAGTATACAGGTTCCTTAAAGAACTAAAAATAGAATTACCATATGACCTAGCAATCCCACTACTGGGCATATACCCAGAGAGAATCATAATTCAAAAAGACACATGCACCCCAATGTTCATTGCAGCACTATTTACAATAGCCAGGACATGGAAGCAACCTAAATGCCCATCAACAGACGAATGGATAAAGAAGAAGTGGTACATATATACAATGGAATACTACTCAGCCATAAAAAGGAACGAAATTGAGTCATCTGTAGAGACGTGGATGGATCTAGATACTGTCATACAGAGTGAAGTAAGTCAGAAAGAGAAAAATAAATATCATATATTAACGCATATATGTGGAACCTAGAAAAATGGTACAGATGAACCGGTCTGCAGGGCAGAAATAGAGACACAGATGTAGAAAACAAATGTATGGACACCAAGGGGGGAAAGTGGCGGGTGGTGGTGGTGGTGGTGGGATGAATTGGGAGATTGGGATTGACATATATACACTAATATGTATAAAATGAAAAATAAGAACATGCTGTATAAAAAAATAAAATAAAATAAAATTCAAAACAAAAGAAATAAAGGTATATAATACAGTTAAAAAATATTGTAAGAAGTATAACGGTCTCATTTTGGTTTATGTTACAACATGGGCTATACAAAATAACATACACTGCTTTGTGCATAATAAATGTATAATAAATGAATATTAGATAAACATTCATACATATATTGTAAAATTAAGAAAATGCCAAGACCTTTTTAAGTTCTATATTTGACCTTAAAGAATATGTCTCCATTTCATTGGCCAAGTGGTCAGACAGGCTGTACGGATAAGGGATGCCAAAGTAATCAGCCTCTTCCTGCAGAGCAATGCGGGTTTGCTCCTCTGTGGGAATGTGAACTTCTCCGTGAAGATAATCCAAAAGGTATTTAAATAGATGTCCATCACGGTCAATAACACAAGCCCCTAGAAAATATTCAGTTCAAAAATGATTGAATAGATACAAATGACCACGGTAAAATTTCAACATGTCAAACTAGAATTAGACTGAAGACCTCTACAATTAGAAATGTTTCTTTCTCAAAAGAAAGTTAATATCTAGTGTTCAAATAGGTTTAGTCAAATTTGGGGAGCCTCTGTATTCTCACCTACAAGGAAAACGTATTCTGAGTTCCATTAGAAATCAAGGACTATATTCCCACTATGGCCTCTGCAAAAGCCATGGAGACCTTAGACTGCTGGTAGAAACAGAAGCTTACCACTAATCTCAACCCAGCTGGGCCAGGAAAGGTGTATGGAGTTCCTCCCTAATGAGGGTATAATGAGGTCCAGCATTTGTATGTCAGTGACCCTACAAGTCGACCTGCAGTGTTGCCAACAAATAAACCCTGGGTTCCTAGCTATGGGCATGCCATTTGTTCAGACTTATTAGGTTAGTTCCTTTGTATGAAACTGTAGAAAAGAAATGCTATACTGGTACTACTTTATGATAAAAGACTTTTTGTAGACAATTCAGCAGAATTAAGAAAACAAAAAAACACTTCTGTGTGAGGTTACTCAATGATTTCCTTCCTCCCTTGATTAGTTTAAGACGGGATTAAGAAGGTAAAAACTTAGGGGCAGAGGAAACAACTCAGTCCCTGCTTACCACCTTTATACCAACAAACTTTCTGTCCAGATGGACATCCAGTCCTGGGCACCAGACATCAGTGAGTTTTCCATTCTTCCAACTGCCATTCATCTGGCAAAGCAATCTCTCCAGACCCAGGGTTACTGACAGCCCCTCATGCTCTGAGCTCCTCAATCCCTTTTTTCTAACACAGACCAAGAGTGGGTTCTACGAGCCCCAGAATGCCTAAGATGTACAAAAAGCCTTACTTGCTCTGCTGAAGTTTCTTTACCACCAGTAGTAGGTTCAGTGAACCCCAGAGCACTCAAAGCAGAGAGTGGCCCCAGGACCCTAACCCTTGTATTTTACGGTTTCTTCTGAAACACCAATTTTCAGTCCTGGGTGACTGACGGTATCACTGAACTGATGTTTTCTTAGGCATACACATCTGCCCACACAAGGCTCTGCAGCTGGACTAGGTGTGAGTTTAACACTAATTCTACACTGACAGTACCTGCCCTGTCAGCTATGAGGGCAGCTCCTTTCTTCAGAGAAATACATTTTTTAACTTGAAGAACACAGAGAGAAGCTAATATATTTAATCAGGCTCAATATCTTTACCCATTGAGTTGTATGAATGGAACAACTTTCAAAATATGATTAATCCCCATAATTAGGTGATGGTTGGCCTTTACACACATTCACTTTTTTGTCAACTTTTAGCGACAGCATCACAGATTCTAGAAACTGGTATTTAATTTCTCCATGTACTTAATGAATCTCCATACAGTCCCAATGATCTCAGTAATTAACAGAGTAAGCTAATACATTCTGTTGTAATTAGAAAAATTAAAGGGAATTTAAACTAGACTCCTATTTTAATGAACATTCATGATAATGCTTACAGACTTTAGATATTTACCTGATTCATCTGTTTTTAGAGGAAAACGACCACTGAACATGGATGCCAGCATTGAGTCCTTAAAGCGGCACAAGGACTGCCGCCTGGCTGTGTAAATACAGCCACCCACGTTCAGTCGAAGAATATCCAACACCTCTTCTTCTGCCTTGTGACCTTCCATTGGTCTCTCCGACACCTGAAGTTTTGCCTCGAAACACTTTCAGAAACTGCAAAACAATGGTGGTCACAGTACCCCTCTGTAAAAACAAAGGACAATCACCATTGACATTTCCAACAATACATGAAATAGGTAATAAAAATAAATACATTCTAAAGTGGTTTAAGACAAATTCCTCAGCACCGGCAATACTGAATCGAAGGACTTAATGTAATACAAAAGAAGTTTGAGATATGCTGAGAAGCTGGAAAACTCTGGCTCAGAGGATTTGTAAATGATAATAAAGTATTACCAACCAAATCAGAGCTGTTGAAATGACTGTTTAAAGAATTAAATGAGATAATGCATTGTCTGTTACATATAAAGCAAAGGTGAGGCATGCTTATGATCTTCAGTATTCACATATCTTTTTAAACTACAGTAAGTCTGAGGGAGCTGTGTAGACTTGCAGAGGGGAACAGCATGTAGCATGGAATCAGGCTATTAGGCTCTACCACTTACTAGCCTGGGACCTTGGGCAAATGCTTATCCTCCTCTGCCTGTTTCCCCATCTCTAAATTGGAGGGAAGGATGATGCCTACCTCAAAGGACTATCAGAGGAATAACTGACAGAAAATATAAAAAGCATATAGAACAGTCTCTGGCTCAGAGTAAGTACTCAATAAATGATAAATATTATCTATAATAATATAAAAATTTACAAGAGGGTATATACTGAAGGACTTTATATTGGCTCTGGAGATTTAAGGAAACATAAGAGCAGAAATTATTAACAACAGTAGTTGTAATTCTTAAGTTAGGTAACTAAGGAATATATAATTTATCAACTGAGATCAGAATTCCATGTATACCAAAAGCCAAACTGGTCCAGAAGAACAACAGATGACATCTCTCAATCATGTGGCTTCTTCCCTCTGAAATAGCTGAACCTTTAGAGACATTTTAAGGATTTTATTTCTTAATCCATTCTGGAGATAGATGAACCACAGCTGACTGTGGCATTCCTACAGAACCTAAAACAATACCCTGAGGAAAAGTGTCCTCCCAATGTATCTTCACATTTCATAGCAAGTGTAAAATGGCTACCAATAGGCTCAACTACATGCATGGCCATTCACTTTGCCATCAACTTTGAGCATCTTTTCATAGATGCTCCAGTTTAGCCAATTTCCAATAAGAGAAGGAGACCATTAGAGTCTGAGGAACACCATGTGTGTGAAACACAGTAGACAGAAACTATTATGGGCCAACAGTCCAGCCTTCAGAACCCACTTATGAATGTGACTTTCTACACTGCCTAAAAGTCCAAGGAGCAGCCCAACAATGAACCATGTGAAAGAACCACTTCTGAGGCCTGGAATGGAACTGGTTCACGCTGTCCCTGTTACCAGCTCCCTGGAATCCTATCTATTCTTCAAAGCTGCAGGCAAACCTCACTGCTTACATGACCTTCCCAAGCACCCCCAGTTAGAATCCTTGCACAGTTGTCCCAGATATACTTTGTACCCCTGTCCACATATTATTCCACTTGACTAATCCCTAATTTGGGGGACTAAATTAGTCCCCTAAATTAGCATCACCCTTAACAATTCCCATTTACTGAACGCTATGTGCCAGCCACTGTAGGAGACACTTGACAGACATTACCTCATTCACACAAAAGCCCTACTGGGTAGGAGTTACTGTCCCTACTGACAGGTGAGGACACTGGAGAAAGAAACAGTAATGTGTGCAGGGCTAGGGCTGCCCTGCCATAAGTGGTGGAGTCAGCCCCAATCCAGGTCAGCAGGACCAACTCCAAGTTCTTCCAGCTGCACCCCACACCGACTCCTTCAGCACCGTTTCACTCCTAAGGCTCCTGACCTGGGCACTTCACTCACTAAGCGTCTGTCCGTCTGAAGACTCCGGTGGATGGCAATAGGAACATAGCAGCACCCTAGGCGCAAGGATTCAAGAGATACCCCTAAGGCAGAGGACCATCACCATTTCAAGGCCAGTCACAGGGCCCCACCTTCAAACGCACCCACTTGCACTCCCTGCTGGGTCGACAGTGCCCAGCCCGCGGTTCCGTGACCACCTGCACCAAAACCATCAGGGACACTTTGCTGAAAATGCAGATTCCCGGACCACGACATAGACTCTGGTTCAGAAAGTCTTAGGTGGGGTCGGGAGTCCCCCCCGCGGACACTACTTTGAGAAACGCTCAAGGGACTCCCACGACGCGGGACGAGAGGTGAGGGGCTGGGACACCACAAAGCCCCGCGGGGGTCTCCCCGCGGTCCTGGGATCCCGAATCGGCCCGAAGCCCGAGCCTGCAGCCCCGGGCGCCCGTGTTAACAGCGCGGCCCGGGCCCTTCCTCAGGGCGCCCTGCCGCCTCCCGGGTCCGCGGCCCACCCGGCGCTCCGCTCCTCCGCAGGGGATGGGCGGGGTAGGCGGCCTCCCCGACTGACCTGCGGCCCGCCCGGCCCTTGGCAAGGGCGCCGGACGCCACGGGGCCCGACACGGAAGTGAGCGCCTCCCCGCCTGCTCGGCAACTCGTGTAGCAGCGAGGCTCCAGTGCCGCCTCAGCGCGTCTCAGCCTGGCGGCGACGGCCGGGAGACGAAGGCCCCACCCCGGACACGCCCAGGACACGCCCCTCCAGGGCCCCGCCCCCGGGCTGGTTCCCCCACCTCCGGCCGCCGCCGCCTACTTTGGGGAGGGCGCGAGGTCTGGCAGTCTCGGTACAATGCCGGGAAAGGAAAGGACACGCAGAGAGACGCAGGCTGGATCCCCGAGGGACGGTCTTGTCCGTTCAGAGGCGGCTCTTACACATGAAGAAAACAGCACCGAAGTTGCGATCGTCTAGGGTCAGTTAATAAGCGGTAAGAGTTAGGATGAGTTAGGTCTTTTCACTTCTAGGTGAGGGAGGGCCCTTCCCTCCAAACTGGGTTGCTCAATGCCAAGAGTCATTCATATATTGCACTTGAATGTTTGTGCATTTGGATAGTGTTTGTGGCTTACAAAGCTGTTTCACACAGAGCATTCTTGTTTTATTTAGTCTGTGTGACAGCCCTATATTTTTATTCCTGTTACAGTAAGGAAAATTGAGGCAGGAGCAAACCTTTATTGAATACTTCTGTACCCCTGAGATTCTGCTAAATGCTTTGCGTGCACTAATTTCCTCTTAACAGTAACCCCAAGAGTTCTTTTGGTTTCCAGCTGCAGCCTACCTTGTGCAAGAGACTTTGCTAGGTATTTCAAAATGAATAAAACACAGTCCTATTCTCAAGGTACTCTCCCAGACTCAATAATAATTGGTTCCTAATTTTTCTCACCGTGTCTTAGAAGGGAATAAGCCAGTGAGAGGTAAACCCCTCAGATATTGATAGTACCCAGGAGAGGAGGAAGGTTTGTTCAACCTACAATTACTGAGCACTAGCTATGGACCAGACACTGGGAGTGGAGGACTGAACAAGACAATCAATGTCCCTGACCTAATGTCCCATGGCATTTCCATTCTAGTGCAGCAGTCAGAAGACTTTATCTGTAAATATTTTAGGCTTTTATATATCTATATATAAAATATTTTTAAATATTATGGGTCATACATAACTACTCAGCTTTGCTGTTGTAGTGTTAAAGCAGCCATAGATAATACATAAACGAATGAGAGTGACTACGTTCTAACTTTATTTATGGATACTGAAATTTGAATTGCATATAATTTTCATGTGTCATGAAATATTCTTAAATATTTCAAACACTTAAATATGTAAAAACCATTCTTAGAGCGTGGGCCACCCGTGGATCATAATTTGCCTACTCCTGTTCAAGTGGCAGAAACAGACACTAAGCAAAATAGTTACAGACAGTGATAACCACTTGGGAGGAAATAGGATAATGTTGGATGGAGATGATGGCTTGGGAGAAGTTCTCACTGATGAGGGGACATTTAAGTTGAGCACTAAGGATGAGAATGAGCCTATCCTCCGAAGAGATGGAGGAAGCATATTTTAGGAAAAAGGGAGACCAAGTGGAAAGGCCCTGAGGCAGGAAAGGACTTGACAGTTTGTAGGAAGGGAAAGGACACTAGTTTGTCTGGAGATTGGTGAGCTTGGGGACCAGGGGGAAGGTGATAAGAGATGAAGCTGAGAAGAGAGGCAGGAACCAGCTTTTAAAGCATCTTGTGGCAGAAGTAGTTTAAATTTTACTCTAAGCATATGGGAAACCATTAAAAGGTTTTAAGCAGTGAAATGGCATGATCAATTTAATATTTTTTAAAACTCACTCTGGCTACTGTGATGAGAATGGATTGAAAAGGCATAAAATGAATGTAGGCAGCTGTTGCAGGAATCCAGGGGACAAATGGCATAGCTTCTACTCAAGTGGTGATGGTGATAGAAGTGGATGAGTGCAAGAAATGTATTTAGGAAATAGAAATGACATTAAATTTGCTGATGATCAGCTATGATGTGTTAGTTCAGGTTCTTTGTGAAGTGGACAGCAAGATCAGATTAAACCTGCAAAAAGTTTAATGGGGAGACACCTGTGAGGAAAAAATTAGGGAGGGGTCTGAAGGGGACTGAGAGAGCCTTTAGACTAGATGCAAATTAGGAAAAGTGGATATGAGGTAGTTCAAGAAAGTTTCAGGAAAGCCAATGAGGAGTTTTCAAGCCAATGTCCCTCATCAAAGGAGCCTTATGTCTCCTAGGAATAGGCCTGCCTTAGTATCCCTGCCATACTCAGTCACTGGCTGGGAGCAGTCAGTGGGAAGTGCAGCCTAGAACACGGTGATAGATTTCAGAGCACAGTATGTGGAGTACATCAGTCAGTAATGCTCCCTGTAATCAGACATCTGAGAGGTACGTTTTCGTGGCTGCCACATATGAGGGAAAGGGGAAATGCAGGATTATGTGTAAATTGTTGGCTGAACAGCTGAATGATGGTGCCATTTACTGAAATGGTGAATTATGGGAGAGATCAGAAGCTGTATTTTAGACTATTAAGACTGAGATGTTAAACAGGCATACAAGTAAAGAGATCAAATAGCCATTGAATGAATCTGGAGCACAGGAGTGAAGTACGGTGGTGCTGAAGGTGTGAATTTGGAAGGCATCAGCATTTAAAGCCATGGAACTGGATGAAATCACCCACGTAAAGGGCAGGTAATTAAGAAGAAATAGGATGGAACACTGACTCCAATACTTAGATTTCAGGCTTAGAAGAAAGAGCCAGAGAGCCGGAGAGTATGAAGCTACAGGAACCAAGAAAGTAAAGTGTCATTTATGTGAAATGCTGCTAGGAGATCAAGAGTCCACCAGATTTGATAATATAGGAGTTCTTGGTGACCTTGACAAGAGCAGTTGCAGTGCGCTGATAAGGATGCAAGCCCAGAGGAAAGTGGGTTGAAGCGTGAATGTGAGATGGCAGACTGGATATAACTGTAGATAAGAAAGAGAAGGAGAGAAATAGGGCTGTGGTTGAGGTGGGAGACAAAGTCAAGGGATGGAGTTTTAGGATGAGAGTCACTAGAGCAGGCTATGCTGATGGAAATGATCCAATAGGTAGGTAGAGATTGGTGACGCAGGGGAGAAGGAGGGACAACTGAGGGAATGAAATGCTTGAGAAGGCAAAAGGGTCCTGGAGCCAGAGCAGGAGGAATTTCTGTTTGACAAGAGCAGGGATAGGAGGTAAAACAGACAAGATAGATTTCAGTTCAGGTAAAGTGGTAGATTTCACAGTGGTAAAATGAGGAAATTCTGATTGAATGGCTTCTACTTCCTCAATTAAGTCTAAAGCAAGGTCAGAGGCTAAGAGTAAAGCTGATGAGGGGTGGAAGAGGTTTGAGGAAGGAGGATAATGTATGAATTAGTTTTCTTGAGAAATTGAAAGGGCAGACTTTCTATAGAAACATGACAGGATTGCTCGGAGAGAACTAGAGCCTGTTTGAAGATTATAATCATTACATATGGATGGCAAACTAGTCATCCCAGTGATGTGACTTTTACCCAGCAACACTCAACAGCTTCAGTGTAGGTGCTGCTGAGGAAGTAGATCATTGGACTCAGTTAATGTTGAGATTTAATCAAGTGATGCAATACAAGGAGAGAGGGGTGAGAGTTGAGGATGTTTGTAAGTGATTGAGTCCCATGGAGGACCATGGACTCTATGCTGGATAAGGAGGGAAATAACTATATAACGGTGGTGATGGATAGTGAAAAAGTAGTGAAGTTAATGGATTGGAGATCTCAGAGAAATTGAGGAATTATTTAAATAAGAGTACAAGAGTAAGTGAGCTGGAAGAATTGGAGGGAGTAGTCAAAGAATATCACACTTGAATTCAAGATTCTGGAGGTCATTCAATGACCATAATGCCAAGGTTCCATGCAGAGATGGGGTGGAAGAAAAGTTAATGGAGGTGAGAATTTTAATGAATGATTATTATTAGATGAGTTTCCCCATAAATAGCAATGTCCACAAGAGTGGAGCAGGTGTAGAGAGAAAGATGATGAAACAGAAGCTAATGTCATCAATAATGGATGATTAGAAGAACCTTAGCAGACTACATTGCAGAGACAAAGAGAGATACTGTGTCCAGATGGCTACAGTTCAGATCAGCTAGGGCTTAGAAAAAGGAAGGAGGAAAAATTGTTTGTTAGCAGTGATGGGAGAAGAGAGGACACCAAACCTGGCCCTGAAGTATGTGGGGAGTGGAAGGAAAAGCAGTCACTTCTTGAGAGGGCTACAGGCTACAGAGGAAGTAAGTAGGTCCTCTAGGAGCAGAGAACATGCATTAAAAGAAAGATGGGACATTTAAAAAAGGGAATTTTAAAGGGCTCAGAGGAAGTGTTCAAGAGGAATAGGAAGAATGGGGGATTGGCTCAGAGGGGCAGACATACTGGCAATATAGGACTAGGACCCCAGATAACAGTGGACAACTTGAGGATTTGGAACTATTGGGGTGATTAAGGTAAACAGGGATCCAAGCCATGATGAGAACAGTCCTAATGTTCTATTAGTGCAAAGTTGAAGCCAAAACCCAGGTATTTAGCTCAGTAGTATTGGGTCACCTCACTCTCTGGCTGCTCCCAATTCTATGGTAAACTGAGTGAATGTACAGGTCTTATAAGGAACCCAAGCATTAAGAAAGCCTTTGGGTGACTATTCCCTCCACCAGCTCTCACAGAAGTAAAAGGTAATCCTAACTCTGATGCATAGGAGCTTGAGGGGAAGGGAGATAGGAAGCACCAGATAAATCAGAGCCTGAGTCATAGACCTGATCAGACTCAAGACTACCCTCCTCTTCTGGTTCTTCCTGGAATGGGAAAGATAAGGACTTGTCATGATTGAGGAGGAGTAAACAACTTTATGTTCATCCTTTAGGAAAAGATTCCCAAACCATAAGCAGCCCCCTCCTTCCAACCCAGGACAAGGTATTGGAAAGAGAATGAGGTGTCTGGTTGCCCCTTTACTCTCAAAACCTGGATAAGCTGCATTGTTTTTCTTTTAAAAATTCCTTGTGCAGAGTGTTATTTTTCATCAAAATAACACTAGGGGTGGAATTCCTGGGTAGCCAACATAATAGCAGACATCACAGCGTAAATCTGAATCTCCCAAATCATTCTCCAAAACGCTGAATACAGAATAGATAACAAATAAAACTGCACAAAACCCATGCCATCTGCATAACTAAGAATGCCCAAACTTCAAATTATCTGGAAGTAGAAAAATAAAAACCAAATCTTGGCAAGCTGTGTCCCATTCTCCTGCCACAAAAAAAGAAGGCGGCTCTTGGTGGACCTATGATTGATCTAAGATAACCACAAAAAAGAGAAAGTCTGCTTTTGTGCTAACATACTGGTAAAGAACCGTCGTAGATCAAAGCACTTACTATGTATTTTTAAAAATTAAAGCTGCACATAATTCAAGGTGACAGTGTGTGAAAACCATTGCTTCTGGTATCGAAGGGAAAAAAAGGAATGGAGAGGCACATTTTGGAACCTGGTGAAGAGGAAAAGAAGTAAAAGGAAATTTAGGGTCAAGTAAGAAAAACGAGATCCAAAGCTGTGAAAATATGCAATCTTTAGCCCATATCACTCACACACACACACACACACATACATACATACATACACGTAAACACACAAGAATCATCCATTAAGAAAGTATTTCACTGCAGAAGAGGACACCCTTGAACCTGAAATCTTATAAACCATTCAAAAATCTTTGGAATGAATAGATGAAAACAGAGTAAATATACACAAAGCTATTATAAGAAGAAAACAGAAAACAAGACAACTTCTGCTGATAAAAAGTGCTTCCCCCCAAAAAAACTAACCCAAAGCAGAAAAAAAAGACAAAAAACAAACTACAACACAAACTCCAAAGTGAATTAAATATCCACTTTGGGAATATGAAAAACCACCTTGAACCAGAAATCAAAAATTCAAAAATAGAAACAAACAAAGAAACAGGAAGAAATGAGAAGGGAATAGGTTGAATCCAGGAAAGAAAATAGGAGTAAAAGACAAAAATTATCACAGAAGTGAAGAATAAATTGCAAAGATTCTGGGGAAAATAAGATCAAGTGAAAATTTAATAAGGGAAATTGAAAAAGGCAGAAAAATAACCAAGATAATGAAAATGAATTAAAAGTAATTAGGATCAGAGAGAAGTGGTTGAAATGAAAGAGAAAGAAGAAAAAACATACAAATAATGGCAGTCCCTAAACTGCCTAAACAAAATGATGAAACAGAACTATATTTAAAATCCAAAAAATGTTCAGAATGTGAAAGAAGATATATTGATAATTCTATATACCCATAAATTACATGGGGAAATTAAACCAGAATTGTCAGCTCGCAAACATATGCAAGTAAAGCTATTGGACTTCAAAGATAAAGAAAAAATACCTAAGCCTTGAAACAAAAAAGATAAGAAATGACAAGGACAAGAGAATTAAACTGGGACCAGCCTGCTCAAAAATAACATACAAGAAAGGCAGCAGTGGAATAGCATTTTTATAAAAACACAAAGAAAAAAAGTGTAAATCAAGGATATTCAGTCAACCTGTCCTTCAAGTATCAAGGCAATAGAAAATGAGTTTTTTGTTTTTTGTTTTTTGTTTTTTTTGCGGTACGCGGGCCTCTCACTGTTGTGGCCTTTCCTGTTGCGGAGCACAGGCTCCGGACGCGCAGGCTCCGCAACCATGGCTCACGGGCCCAGCCGCTCCGCGGCATGTGGGATCTTCACAGACGGGGGCACGAACCCGTGTCTCCTGCATCGGCAGGTGGACTCTCAACCACTGTGCCCCCAGGGGAGCCCCAAAATGAGTTTTTCACATGAAAAATTCAGGGAATTTTGTATACATGAGCCTTTCTTGAAGAATCTTTGAAAAAGTGATTTCCATTCAACCAAGTAGCAAAACTTCATCAAAAGACGTGATGGCAATCATTCACTATATTTAATGTAGACCTAAAACTAAAACCAGGTGAGAACAAAGCTCAAAGAATATGTTATATGTGATGTGTAACCGGTTCTAACATAGCAGAAATAATGCAAGTAAAAATGGGAGGAGGGAGAGAGAAAGAGGAAAGTAGAATAAGTTCATTGATTGTGATATAGCAGTAGGTGGGGGTTAAAGGATAATATTAAAATTGACCAATCAGATAATAAAAGGTTAAGTCAGAAAGACAACTAAGGGCTTTATAAAAGGTATGAGGACAAAGATAACCACTAGAATAACACTACAAACTTTCCTAAATACAAAAAGAAACTTTAAAAATCAAAAGAACAAGGAAAAAGCATTATGTACAGAAAGAAATATAACAACTATAACAATATTAATGTCATTAATATTAGATAAAATAATTTAAACATAAAATAATATGACAGTGGGACTAAATATATGCCATATTAATAAATATGGATAGGTTTAACTTATTAAAAGAAAAAAGATTTTCAATTTGATTCACAAAGAAAGCTGCTGAAAATGAGACATGCCTAAGTCAGAATGTCAGAAAGTCTAAAACTAAAAGAATGGGCAAAGGTTTACTAGGCAACTGGAAATGATAAGTAAGTGGAGGTTATGATCCTGATATCAAAGTAGAATTTAGGGCTTCCCTGGTGGCGCAGTGGTTGAGAGTCCGCCTGCCGATGCAGGGGACACGGGTTCGTGCCCTGGTCCGGGAGGATCCCATGTGCCGCAGAGCGGCTGGGCCTGTGAGCCGTGGCCACTGAGCCTGCGTGTCCGGGGCCTGTGCTCCGCAACAGGAGAGGCCACAGCAGTGAGAGGCCCGCGTACCGCAAAAAAAAAAAAAAGTAGAATTTAAACCAAAATGCATTAAATTAGACAATGAAGGACATGTTTTAATGTCCCAATTCACAATGAATATATAACAGTTATAAATTCTATTCACCAAATGACTCAGCAACACATTTACAAAGCAAAAATCTTAGGACATGCAAAGAAACATGGAGAGAAATACGTTAGTAGCAGGAAACTTTTAATATGCCACTTTCAGTACATGCAGACCAAGTAAACAAAAAATAAGTGAGGGAAAGAAATATAGATGTAAATAGCATAATTAATAAGGTAGATCTTATGGGTATTTTTACTTTGGACCCAGAAAGTAGAGAATACAGTAGTAACAGAAGATAAAATGTTTTAGAATTAAGTTATCAAGAAATGTGCAAATCTTATATGAGAAAAATTTTAAAGCACTCCTGAAAGATACAAAAACAGACTTGAAACAAATGAAAGACATTCCTTAATGTCATAAAGATACCAGTTTTATCTAAGTTATTTTATAAATTTAACAAGTACCAATAAGATTTTTATGGAGTTAGACAAGTTATTAAAGTTTATGTGGAAAAATAAGAATGAAAAAATAGCCAGGAAAACACTGAAAAAGAAAAGTTTATGAGGGATACTAGCCCTACCAGTTGTTAAAATACACTATAAATCTGGTTTGTCTATCTACTCATGGTACTGGTGCATAAATTGACAAATAGACCAGTGTAATAAAATAGGAAGTCCCAGAAATAGATTCAAATACATATGGAAATTTAGTATGTGACAAACATGGTATCTCAAATCACTTGGGAAAAGATGGACATTTTAATAAATACTGGTGGGACAACTGGTTTGCTATTTGGAGAAAGATAAAATTAGAACCAAGTCTCACATTATAATCAAAAATAAACTCCAAATGGACCAGGGATATAAATGTCCAAGATGAAACCTTGTAAGTACTAGAAGAAGCCATGTATGATTTTCTCTATAGCCTGGATGTAGGAAAAGACTTTCTAACTATGACTTGAAATTCAGATGCAATAAAAAATAAAATTGATACATTTGACTATGTTAAAAAAAAAAACTTTTGAACAACAAAAATAATATTAAGAGACATTACTAACAGGGAGACAAGACAATTTGCACATACACATTTCTCAAAAATATGAAAATATCTTCAAAAATCACTCATTATGGGCTTCCCTGGTGGCACAGTGGTTGGGAGTCTGCCTGCCGATGCAGGGGACGCGGGTTCGTGCCCTGGTCTGGGAGGATCCCACGTGCCGCAGAGCGGCTGGGCCCGTGGGCCGTGGCCGCTGAGCCTGCGCGTCCGGAGCCTGTGCCCCGCGACGGGAGGGGCCGCAGCAGCGAGAAGCCCGCGTAACGCAAAAAAAAAAAAAAAAAAAAAAATCACTCATTATAAGTGAAATGCAAATTAGATCTACCCCGATGCTACAACTCCAACAGTATGAAAATTCTGTACACAAAGTTAGTCACTGTAGTATTATTTGTAATTGCAAAATATCAGAAAAAACCTAAATCCCTATACATAGGAGAGTGTGTGAATAAACTGTGGTACATCCATACAACAGAGTACTCTGAAGGTGTAAAAAGAATGAGGTCATTTTCTGTGAACTAATGTGGAGTGATTTCCAGGATATTTTGTTAAGTGAAAAAGACAAAATGCAAGCGTTTTTATACTATGTCACCTTTTGTGTAAGAAAGAATGGGAAATGAGAAAACACACATGTATCTAATCATTTGTACAAATAGAAACACAGGAAGCATAAACAAGATACTATTAAGATTAGATACCTATAGTTGGCTAAGTAGTGGCCACCAAAAATGGCCACCCTGGAACCTGTGAATGTTACCTTATATGGAAAAAGGGTCTTTGTAGATATCATTAAATTAGGTATCTTGAGGGAATTCCCTGGCAGTGCAGTGGTTAGGGCTCCGCACTTCCACTGCAGGGTGCAAGGGTTCATTCCCTGGTAGGGGAACTAAGGTCCCGCATGCCCTGTGGCACGGCCAAAAAATAAATAAATAAACAAATAAATAAGGTATCTTGAGATGGGATTATCGAGTTAGGTCCTAAATGTAATCACAAGTATCCTTATAAGAGGCAGGCAGAGGGAGATTTGACTACAGGCAGATGAGAAAGTCTTATGATGGAAACAGAGGGAAGCAGAGTCAGAAGCTGTTATGCTGTTGGTTCTGAAAATGGAGTTGAGGAATGTAAGGAATGCAGCTCTAGACACCGGAAAAGGGAAGGAAACAGATTCTCCCCTAGAGCTTCCATGGGAGCTTGCTCCTGCTGTCAGCTTGATTTTAGCCCCATAAGACTCCTTTCAAACTTCTGGCCTCCAGAACTATCAAAGAATAAATTTCTGTTGTTTTAAACTACTAAGTTTGTGGTAATTTGTTACAGCAGCAATAGGAAACTAACACAGGTGGTAAGGAATTAGGAGTGAGAAACAGAAAGAAGAAAGGAAGAGAATGACACTTTTGAATACACCTATTTATAAAGTTCTGGCTTTTGAAACTAGTTAATGTTTCGCATACTAAAACATAAGAAAATAAACATACGTGCACATAAAGATAGGGAAAAACTCTAAAACTATATACAAGTAGACCTAAGTAAACCTAACCGTAATTCAAATGAATAGCATAGTCACGCTGAAGCGAGGGGGAAAACTAATGAAACCAAGTAACTTTAGATCACTGTATTTGATGACATACCCTTAAACTTAAGATTTTAAAAAGAACAGTAAATAAATTTTCAAGTCTAGTTAAGTTTTCACAGAGGTATGGGGTAGCAACTCTGAAGTTACTTTCTATGTATTCTAGGACTGAGCAAAAAGTAATATATTGTAAATAATAGGAACCATATTTCTCACTGTTAGAAAAGTGGTTATATACATTAAAAAGGAAAATGCTAGAATGAACCCTATGGTTTTTATTTGGAATGGAAAGTATTGGTGTGAATGCATGGGTTTTCAAATAGATGATGGATAGGTGGATAGATAGATAGGAAGAAAGAAATGTGGGTATGTTTATATTCATGCATGTATGTATATACAAATATATATAGATTTTCAAGCTCTGTCCCCTGAGTGAACCTAGAACCAATGACACTCCAGTAGCAATGGGCATATCGAGTGCCTAGATTTTGGTTTCTAAACTCATTCTGCCCCATTCTCCAGTAAAAGGAAACAGAGCTTCTCGGTGAAATGGTTGATTGACTGAGGCTGGGACTGAGAAAGTACAAAATGAGGCAGAAATATCCTGCTGTTTCAGAAAGTAAGAGTGTTCAGTGAATGATGGGGGCTGTCAAAGGGACACAGGAATCATCTTGAAGGGCTACTGGCCAAATATGGGACCATTGGCTTGTGAAAATTAATTATGATAGTAATAGATTATAATCTATTGAATAAAATAAGAATCCATGAGTCCATACTGATAAATACTGATAGGTGGTGATAAATACTGATAGATGAGCCCATATTGTTGGATGGATAGGTGTACAGACAGATACGGGTGGAGAGGAAATCTCTTGCCAATCAGCAAAAGAAATAATAAAATTAGAAAAATCACCATTTGGCAACTATCACAGAAATACTTGATTCAGGCAAGATACATCAGTAGATGTTAAAACTAGTGAGTAAAAATTTTGATTAGTAGCAGAATAGTTATATACACTCAGCATGTCTCCCTACCAGATTCTTATTAATCACAAATAATAGCAAGTCTACAGTGGAGAAACCTGGCAGACAGTACTTAAATCAAGTGATCAAGGTAACGTTGCAAACCAACATTATGTGCTCTTGATATATACTGAGAACTCAACATCACTTCCATGCTACTTTTGCCCAATAAGAACCTGAATTTAATCCTGAGGAGATATCAGACAATCCCAGATAGAATGACATTATAATTTAGTTGGCCTGTACTCTTAAAAATGTCAAGGTCATGAAAGACAAAATAAGAACTTGTAACTTTTCCAGATTAAAGGAGTCTATAGAGTGAAATTGTCAGAATAAAAAGTATCATAATAAAAATACAAGTTTATTTCAAAATAAAATGTTAAAAAATGTAAATATAATTCCATGTTATATAGACTGTCTGTAAATTATTCTAACAAGTCCAGAAACCTTTCTGCAAGCTGATAGAAGTATATCTTCTGCATAGCGCTGATTATGTCCTTTTTCTGCTCAAAAATGTACCTGTGTCCTTATTGCAAAATAACTGCCCCATCTTTCTTTTCCTACCTAGCCCTCTATATTTACATCATACCTGAGCTGAACTATTCGTTAGAAAATTTACTCATTTTTATCCATATTATTGCCTTTATCCTACACTTCTCTCAAAATAAACTGCCCCTTTCCACATGCTGTAGTTCTCATCTGGTGAAACCCTCCTCATCCTTCAAGACCCCCGTATTAGTTTCCTGTGGCTACTATAACAGATTCCCACAAACGGGGTGGCTTAGAGCAACAGAAATTTATTCTCTCAGAATTCTGGCAGCCAAGAGTCCAAAATCAGGGGGTCAGCATATCTGCACTCCCTCTGAAGGCTCTAGGGGAATCTGTTTCTTGCCTCTTCCAGCTTCTGGTGACTGTTGGCATTGTGACTGCAGCTCTTTCTGTTCCATCCTTCTCTGCATGTGAGTTTGTGTGTCAAATTTCTCTCTGCCTGTCTCTCATAAGGACACTTGTGGTGAGATTTAGGGCTCATCTGATAATCCAGGATAATCTCCTCATCTCAAAATCCTTAAATCTTCAAGGACTCTTTTGCAAAATAAGGTAACATCCATGATTTTGCCTTATAAGGTAACATTCACAAGTTCCAGGGATTAGGAAGTTAATATATCTTTGGGGGGGATTTTTTCAACCTACCACAACCCCCAGGTCACATGAAGTGTCCCCTGTGTGGCTTCCTGGATCTACAACCAAATAGGAATCATTCTTTCCTTTGCTACTGTCGTGGCAATGAACCTGGACCACCTTGTGTTGTTATCATTGTATGTGTCAGATCTGGTTGTCTCTAAAATTCTTTGACAGCTCAAACTTTCCATCATTATAACCTCATAGGACCTAGCACCTATTAGCTGTTTATCCTTTTTTCTAACTTCTACCACTCTCTATATAGTGCATTACTTACACATTAAAATGGCAAATATGATCTTAAGAAAACCACCTATGTCATCAACCCTAATAAAATTAGGATGATAGAGAAGATACATGATGTTTTGTGAGTTTAAAAAATTATGAGTTGTCCTTTAATTGAGAAAAGTACTTCACATTTGCTTTAACGGTGAATGTAGCAAAGTTTTCTACAGCCAACTGTTACGATAAATATTTAGCTACTTATAGGCTCCTGCCTTGGCTGAGAAAAGTTTGATTTGATGACCCTATTTGTTTGAGTTTATTTATACTCATCGTCTAAATTTCTACTTTGGGAGAAATCTGCAATCTAGCGTATTTATCTTTTCCCTCTCAAATTCCACAGTGTTTTAGTCAGCACGCAACTGAGTTTGAACCCAGTGCTTTTTATATTTCTTTCCGTGACTAACTGTATCTCCAGTTAGTCCTAACCTTGTATAGTGATTGATATGATAGCAGCTGAGAGTTTTAGGCACAAACTAATTATTTCCTTTCATTCTGTTAGAGAAACGGTTTACAGAGATGGGTAAGTTTTGGTTCTTGTCTAAATAATGTCCCTGACCTTAGTTTTTACTAAATTAAAGCATCAAAATGTTTTAAATGTAGAGATGGCTTTTTAAGGAAGCAACTGTTCTAAATAAAATGATAGGTAATAGTCTTATATTCGTATGACTTTGAAAGCTTACAAAGCACTTTTGTTTTTAAACTCATCTATGTCTACATCTGGTCTTTTATCTTTTCTTCCTGCCTCAGAGAAAGAGGCAACCCTTCAGCCCATGGCTTAGCCCTTGTTCCAACCTCTGCATCCATGGAACTCTGCTCCACCATCCTGTATCATCCATTCTCCTTTTCTACCAACCCTTCCTCCAGCCTATGCAAAGAATACAAACCCTCCTTCCACCTGGATGCCCTGGAGCTATTGTCACTTCTCTTTTCATCTTCAACGAATTGTCTGCTCTCTCATCTTTGCATCCTCTCTGCTGCATCCTAACTGTTGACCCCGGAGCTGTTTGTGCTCACATCTCCAGCTGCTTAAGACAAAGTTGGCTGTCTCCTCATTGAAATGAGCTCCTCTCTTGGCCTCTGTGAAGCCTATGTCTCCTCCTCCCTCTCACTGCCTTTCTTGCTGCCCTTTCATCTTTCCTCCCTGCACTGATGCTTACCAGGGTTCTACCTTCTACTGTCCCTGTGCTTCTAAACACTCTCCCTCCTTAACTTAATTGATTCCACTGATTTCTGTTACTGTTCACTGCCGACTCCCAAGTCCAGACATCTCTTTTGAGCTCCATGTTTTATACCTGTGTGTCTGCTGGACGTTACCTCCCACACATCCCAAAGGGACTTCAAAACAGCAGAATTCATTATTATCCACAGCTGCTATTCCTTCGCATTTGCAGTGAGGGGTAGAAGGGAGACGGGATATGTGATAAGGAAGGGTGTGGACGGAGACCTCTTGGGACCCTCTCCAACAGCCAGGGGAATGTCCTCTGGGAGAGAACTCTGGAGATGTGGGCTTCAGGGCCTTGCGTTGTTGGATGGTGCATGTAAATGTAAGCCCCTTAGTAAAGCTAGTGAGCACAACAGCTGACTTTGCAATCCCTCCCCAAGCTCCCATCTTGTATGGTTTGAATCTTATCACTGGAAATCTTGAGGAAAGAAATGCTTAAGTCTTTTTGGAATTCCCTGTGGAGGCACAGAGTAGAGGTTGGGAAATAGACACTGCCCCCATCCCCTCCCTCTCTCTCAATATAGTCCAGCACGTGGACTAGTGTCGTGTAGGTGAAACAGCTGCAATGAGAACTACTGCTAGAGGTTATGCGGCCAGACAAATGATAGACCAAGACCCCTGATTATTTTATCCTTCCCCAGAGAAGCCTCCTTCTACACATACATATACCTAGAGCAGAGAGAAGAATGCTTGGTGTCCCTATTACATCTTCCCTGTCCTTGCATAAATCAAAGAAACAGTGTCAAATCACCTCCAGTCTCTACTTAATAGAAATGTATGGGAATGGATAGTTTGCCTGTCAGCCTCAATGATCTTCACCTCTAGCATAATGCCAAAAGGGACTCCCCAAAAATGTATACTGAAGAAAAAGAGGAGGCTGGCAAGCCTCGAAACCGAAGTGGCAGATGACAAGTCACTTATCCTCTTTCAAAGAGGCCCAGGCCAGACTGCCTGGTTTTAAATCCCAGCTATGCTGCTTACTAAACTTTGCAGAAGTTACTCAAATATTCTGTGCCTCAGTTTCCTCAACCATAAAAAGGAAATAATAGTACCTACCACATAGGATCGTTGTGACAACTTAAAAGCTATATAAAGGGCCTGACACAGGGCTTAGGAAATGGTAAGCACTTGATAAATGTTATCTGTTGCAATTATAATTATTACCTGTCCCTCACCGGGCATAGCAGGAAGTCTTCTTATTAATGAGAATAGAAATAATGGTTGTAGTAAGGTAGCATCAAATACTGAAACAAACCTTTGTCATTCTTTTGGTTGCCCAGCTCAAAATGCACTTCCTGAGTCTAGGTGGGAGGCAGAGATGGCCTCTCACTAAGAATCTGATAAAGCCAGGTACAGGCTGAATGTTCAGGACTCCCTTGCAGCTAGGGTTTGTAGCCTGTGATCCAGGCTTGACCAGTCAGGCACACCCAACCCAGGCCTAGCAACAGGAGCTAGTGATGCCAAGTGGCAGGGGTGTAGGGCACTGACATACAGTATGCCCACTTTTCCCAGAGGTAGCAGCAGTGATGGTCCCAACAGCAGCATTCAAAGCCACTGCTGGCTGTGCAGGATCAGCAGCATCTTCACAGGCTGTGACTGTGGCTGGGTCCTTGTCTGCTGCCAGAGCCCCTGTTCCTGCCTGTTTTCCAAGCCTGTATCTCTATACTCTCCAGAAATCCTTTAAATAACCCAGTGTCCTTTTCTGCTTCTATCAGATTAGGTTAATTTTTCTTGGGCTAATTTTCAACCTGCCAGACTGATATGGATTATCAGATCAGATGGTTTAATAAAATATACGTACACTATTTCTACTTTGTTTTATTGGCTTATTGATTTGCAGTGTGCTTCTACATGGCTCCTGTTCAGGGACTGTTTTTCTTGGATGATTTTTGTTTTAGTAGTGCTGAGATGGTAAAGAGGATTGTTCATTCTTATTGTTGTTTGGCAGGAAGATTTCCTCTTCTCCCTTGCCCTCCTTCCTCTTTTTTGGTGTGTGTTTGGGGTGTGGGTCAGGACATTCAAATTTTAATTGACTGGAATCTACTCCTAGGTAGAGAAAATTAGGTAACTAATGAGTACGAAAATTAAGGAGATGGAGAGGAGCAAAATCAGTGCCCTGTGCAGGAGAGTATCCCAACACAACTGTGAGCTCATTTAATTTATAGATAAGGAGTTTGGAACAAAGAACCCAAAGGTAATGTGTGTTCAAGATACAGCTAACTGTATCTTCACACTCCTAGCCCAGGGCTTCTGGCTCTATCCATTTGCCTCCACACAAGAGGCAAATGACCTAAAAGCAAGCTGAGGTCAGGTTAAATTCAGCCCAGTCAATTACACTTTTTAGGTTTATGATTTTGTATGATAAGAACCTACATTTTCAAGAGCTTTTTATAATTTACAGGCATTTGGTTCATGAAATTCCCTGAACTGCTCTGAAATAAAGTACATATAATATATATTGAGCATTTAATGTGTCAGGCTGGGTACACAAGATAGAGAGCTAGTTAACCCCTTGATAACCAGAAATTTCTATAATTGATATATTTCATTTTAAACCACTATTATTGAAGTTTTTACTGTAGTATAGACTTATTTTAGCAGGCGGCCAATCAATAAAAACTGTTCTACTTACACAAGACTCAAGTAGCTAGATCTCTATGGAGACCAATCTTGAAATATATTTAAGATCTAACTCAAAACCATGTTTTGCATCATTTGTCTAGATTCTGTAAAGTAAAATGGAAAGTTGTGATTCTCAAATGTCCCCAAATGAACAAAATATTGACAAGAATATGAAGTTGACTGCATGACTGTATAATTAATTATTAAAACCTAGATTTAACAAGCTATTTTCGTTTTCAGTCTAATGGCATACAAAGAGGAAATTTTATTCTCTGTATAGTTTTTCTAAATTCTTTGTATGGAATATGAAAGTCACTTGTGAAAGGAAACTAAGCTAATTGACCTGTAACATAAAGTGAGTAATATATATTTTTGTGTAGCTCTGAATCACAGAAAATGCCATTCTTGTATATTTAGCTAAAACAAACCATTAGTATAAGACCTAAGTATTAATGAGATCCAGGATTTTCAACAAAATTTCATTGCCGCTTTCCCCTCGAAAAGTTAAAAGAAAAATGGGGAGGGCTTTTAAGTGGAAACTAAATGACGCTGCTGGCATCATAGTGCAAAGATGCAGAAGACCTGGTAAAATGTGGGTGGGCAGTCTCACAGTAACGTCAGAAATAACAAAAACTTTCCAACAGGCTTCAGGTGGTTGTCAAGCTTTTTAAACATCTGACTGACAAAGGTAGCTTTGTCAAAGGAGCGTTTTCTTTTTCAAAAACATTAGGCGACAGTGCAACAGAACCTGCTCAAAGCCTTGCACCCAGGATAAGTCGCCCCAGGCTTGCCTGGCCACGTCCCCTTCGAACGCCCGCGGCGAGGTCCCGCCCCTTCCACCTCCCACTTCCTGGTAACCAAGCTGCTTTGCGCCGCCTTCGCGGGATCTGATTGGCTGACGAGGCAACCGCTAACGGCTACGGAGTTTAAACCCAAGCCCTGACCCCGAGCGCCGGGCTCCGGGAGCTGAGTGGTGGTCCCACCACGCTGAAAAAGCGGTAAGTCAGTGATCTGTGACATTTGGCGTGGCCTTGCCCTGTCTGGCGGGACCCATGCCCTTCCCGAGCTGAACCTCCCGGCGCTGCCCTCCCGGGTCTCTGGTCCGCCGAGCCGCGCGCGGCCCCGCCCACTCCGCCTCGGGTCTCCCGGCCCCCGGGCCCAGTGCTGGCTCGGAGGGGCTTCTTGAGGAAGGCCCTGGTTTGGATCTAAGTCACTGCTTCTTGCCCCTGGGATTTGAGCTCTCGGCTCCGTGAGGGGGGCCAGCCGCCAGGCAGAAACCCAGCGCCTGTAGGAAGGAATTTCTGTCTATATGACTGCTCTACTGCTTTTAGAACAGTATCTGGTTCACTGTGAGCGCTCAGTAAATAGGCTGAATGAATGTTAGAGACTGCTTTTTTCAAGTTCTTGGAGGAGCCCTTTACTTTGGAGTGCTCGATTAAAAGGGAGACTGACTGAAGGCGAAGCGGTGATAGACGACTGGGAAGAACTTAGAACCAGAACTAGGTCTTGACGCACAGGTAGGATTTCGGTAGGCAAATAGGGACTATGAGTTTTCTAGATGAGGAATCCAATTCAGGAGAATTGAATGTGGGATTGAGTAGTTCTGCTTTAGCCGAGATGCTAGCCAGACAAGAGCTACGGAGTAATAATACATAGGTAATGTTACTGAGCGCTCTGTGCTACGTCCAGTACTAGGCACTGTATATGCGTTGGCTCATTAAGTCCCTACAATGAGATGCTCTGACTTTTTATAATTTTCCAAGTCTGGAAATTGAGACTTGGAGATGCTAGGATCACGTAGCTGTGAAATATTAGAACTGGGGCACCAACACAGTCTAACCACTATTTATAATACAGTCAGCTCTCCTGTCCGACTCTCGGGTTCCGAATCATCTCCTTCAACCAACCGAATCACTGAAGGAAAAAATTGGGGAAAATTCCAGAAAGTTCCAAAAAGCAAAGTTTGACTTGCTAATTGCCGAGCAACTATTTACATAACATTTATATTGCATTTACAACTATTTACATTGTATTAGGTACTATAAGTAATCTAAACTATGCAGAAGGATGTGCCCAGGTTATATGTAAATACTATGCCATTTTATATAACGGACCTGAGCATAGTGGATTTGGGTATCTGTGGGAGTCCTGCAACTAGTACCCTGCAGATACCAAGGAATGACTGTACCTCAATCTCTGTGTGGTAAGTCACCCTGGAATGGGTACTCCAATACAAGGGACCTGAAGCTGAAAAATGCCTGGCATATGTCAGGAGCAGTTAGATCTTGGTGGCCACTGTGGCTTGAGAGTCATGGACTAGGGGGGAGAGAAGGAGGAGTTTAAAGTTACAGAAATGGGAAGAAGAGCAGATGGTGAAGAGTTTTAGATAGTATAGATTAATACACTGTAGTGAGGGCAGGAGTGGAAGTAGGGAGGTAAGAGGCTATTGAAATAATTCAGGTGAGACATGTTAGTGCCTTAGTCTAGGTTGGTAGCAGTGGAGATACTGAGAAGTCGTCAGATTCTAAATGCATTGTGAAGGTAAATTGGGATGTGAGAGATTTTTGACTAGAGCAACTGGAAGGATGGAGTTGCCATTAACTGAAGTGGGGAAGGCTCTGAGTGAAGCAGTTTTGGGCAGGTTAAGTTTGATATGCTCTTTCAGTTATCCAAGTGGAATTGTGGAGTAGACAACTATATGAATCCAGGAAAGTTCAGGAAAGAGATCCAGACAGAGGACATAAACTTTGGGGTTCTTGATATCTAGGTAGTATTTTAAGCCATGACTTAAATACATAAAATACACCAAAAGATTGAGGGTAGATAAAGAGAAGAAATCCAAGGAGAGAACTTATTATAGGTTGGAAGAATCTGTAAAAGAGACTGGAAAGAAGCAGCTAGTTAGCTAGGGAAAAAAAAAAAAAACAAAACCCAGGAGTTTGGTGTTCTGGTAGCTGAGGAAATATTGTTTTTGAGGAGGAAAGAGAAATTAACCACATTAAATGCTGCTCTTAGATCAAGTTAGATGCGGACTGAGATAGCAGTGTGGAGGTCATTAGAAACCTTGGCAAAAGCAGTTTTGTTGGAATTGAGTGAAATAGGTTACAAGAAGATTGGAAACTGAGTATAGGCAATTTTTTAAGGAGTTGTGCTGTAAAGGCTGCAGAGAAATGGAGTGTATGTCCGAGGATGAAGTGGGAACAGTCCCCATAGGATTAGGTACATCTGTTCTGTGCATGTCTCTAAGGTTACACTTCTTACTTTGTATCACAATAGAGTCTGTGCCCACACTGGACTGTGCATTCCATGACTGTGCATTCCTATGCAGCTTTATCCTGTTTTTTGTCCCCAGTGCCTAGCCTAGCTCCTGGCAAGCAGATATAATGATATAGGTTTAAACGAAAAAACAAAGTCATTTACCTTTTTAGGATTCTACTTTTAAACCACTTTTGATTATATTCATACTTTTAGATTTTATATGAAGGGTTCTGCAAATACTTATGTACAAAGTATATTATTTAAGTCATGATTTACTTCTTAGAATGTATTTATCAGTTATCCTTTTTCCCTTTATTAATCAATACTGTGATCTCCTGCTTTCTTTTTTTACTTCAGTGATGGAGTACCCAGTGATGGAAACTGGTTCACTTTTTACCTCAGGAATTAAAAGACATGTGAAAGAGAAAAGAATTTCAAAGGCTGCTAAGTTGAATGTTTCTCTTGCTTCAAAAATCAAAACAAAAATACTAAGTAAGTGTTATTAGTCTTAAAGTATACTCACATTTTTACTTTTTTCTGGAGAATCGATATAGTATTTGATACTTTTTCAAGTATAGAAAATGACTATTTTGTTAAATGAGACTTTCTCTATTCAATTCTTCCTATCTCCTTCAACTCCTGTTAGTTGGGTGGTTATGATGATTTACTGTCAGTGGTGACAGCTGAATTTTCAGCAGTGAGGCTGGGGTGGCCCAAGGCAGCTACCTCCTACACTGCAAAGAAAATACCAACATGACATTTCTGGAAAAGAGCTGAAAAAAAAGTGACGGATTGTCCTTCTGACATGTTGCAGCATTTGGATGATGGGTAATCTAGAGGTGGTTGGCCCAGATAGTGTGCTGTAGTGGGTGATTTTATGTAACCAAAGCTCATCATGAGGGCACTGACCTCTTTGGAGATGGTGTTTCATGGATTCTGGAGCTAAGATGTCAGAAGGCAAAAAAAAAAAAAAAAAAAGAAAGGGAAACACCCCAAGATAAATTTTCATTACTTCTGAAAATTATCTCAGTGATTCATTTCCATCTTAGCAGGATTGGGGGAGGTTTCCTGTTGATCAACACGTGTGAAAAGTAATTGTGCCTTGTGAAATAGCCCAGCCTCTTGAGTGTCTTTAAATCGTAATGTTGCTCCTACCCAGGTCTCTAGGACCATCTTTTGTATTAGACCACTTTCTATAGTGGCAGTTTCCTATTCTCTTTGGCAGGACCATTGCACGCCCACTGCTATGAAGGAATACACTGAGTCTGAGGAGTGCAACAGGAAAATGTTATTAACCTTTAGCTTCTGCAAGTCCTAAACTGGTTCTAGTCTATTTCCACTTGATATGTCAAAGGTGGCTGTCTGAATCTACTTTCTTTGTGCCAAAAATAAAGTACTTTTTGGACTCTGTTTTTTTTAGACACCCAAGCTTTCCCTGAGTATTTTAAAATATATTATTAGTATTATAAACTATTATTACCATTACTATTACTATAGCTATTAATACTATTACATAAAAATATATATTACTATTATAAAACATATTACAGGGCTTCCCTGGTGGTGCAATGGTTGAGAGTCCGCCTGCCAATGCAGGGAACACGGGTTCGTGCCCCGGTCTGGGAAGATCCCACATACCGCAGAACGGCTGGGCCCGTGAGCCATGGCCGCTGAGCCTGGGCGTCTGGAGCCTGTGCTCCGCAATGGGAGAGGCCACAACAGTGAGAGGCCCGCGTACCGCAAAAAAAATAAAAAATAAAAAAAAAAAACATATTACATATACTATAACTTTAAATCCATGGGATGTGTTATTGAATAGTGGCATGTAAATCAAAATTATGAAAATACAGTTATGCTTTAGGTGTACTAAGGGAACACTATATGTAAGGTGAGCGTTACCAAGGAATTCACAATTAAATTTCTTTTGCTAACAACGGGGAAGCATTCTGATTTAAATTATATTTACATAGTACTTGTAAAGAGAAGGGGTCAAGTTTAGATTGCAATAGATGCCTAGAAATAAGAGGTAGGATATCTAAGGTGGAGGTAGAAGATCCCACAGGGTTTAGATGATCTGTCCAACATTACAGTAAGTATGCTGCCTTTCGACTTGAGGTTTTGAAAAATGGACTTTGGGAGCATTAATTCAGTTCTGGAGCCACAGAAACTGGCTGTAAAATTTTCACGGATTGGCTACCCTAATTTCTCTAGGACATCTTTAGTTATAGCTGTGGGATCAGCTTCTCCATTCTACCTCCTAGTCAAAGGTAGGAAGGAAGGCAGAGCAACAAGTATCAAGATTTAGTTTTTGTGACTGATCTAATTATCTAGAATACTGTGTCTATATTAGAGTCCTCTTATTCCTAACTCTGTATTCACAAACATTCTGCATTTCTCACAACTCTTATTCATCTTCTATCTAGCTTTTATTTCTTCAGCTCCAAACTCTGGGTACATTTTTTTCAAAATTCCATCTGTGTTGTCATGCTCTTCTTTTCTAACTTCAGCTAAAACAAAGTGAAATATGTTTTGTCCAAAGTAGTTTTATTAAGGAATATAAAAATGTATTAAGATGTTCAATATTAACTCTTAAAATTTTTTTACAGATAATTCTTCTATTTTCAAAATTTCTTTAAAGCACAACAACAGGGCATTAGCTCAGGCTCTTAGCAGAGAGAAAGAGAATTCTCGAAGAATTACAACTGAAAAGATGCTATTGCAAAAAGAAGTGGAGAAACTGAATTTTGAGAACACATTTCTTCGTCTAAAGCTAAATAATTTGGTATGGAAACTATATTGTGTTTGAATTCTAAAACTGTATTATTTTAGAAGCTCTAAATGTTTTTCAGACCTGTAATTAATATAAAAAATTTATTGAAAGAGTGTGCCATGTTAATGGACAAACTGTTAATGGGTAATAAAATAGGTGTCTTGAATCTACATTCTAAATGTGTACTTGTGGCTCTGCAAACTAATATAATACCTTGATCAACATTTGATTGCTTATCATAAGCAAAACTTGATACATTAATATATTATAAGAAGATGGGCATAATTCCTCCAGTGAATTGAAAGGAGGGAAGTTCCCTGAGTGTTTGTATTCTCTCTTAATGGCAACATTCCACTGGCTACAAGCCAAGTAGAATGAAGATTGTAGTCCTTGCTTTTCCTTCCAACTTCCAACTTTGTCCACAGCAGGGCAGTAACAGCCAGTGCTTAGCTAGGTTACAGCTACAGCTATAGCTCTAACTCCAAAATGAGTAGAAATTAATTTAAAATGGAAAAATGACTTACTATACTTCTTGGAGGTTAAATTCCTGTGGCTGACAAACTGTGGTCAGTTGCCACATGATGTATTATTATTATGAGAAGATTAAAAACTGTAGGAAGGGACTTCCCTGGCGGTTCAGTGGCTAAGACATTGTGCTTCCAATGCAGGGAGCTCGAGTTCGATCCCTGGTCAGGGAACTAAGATCCCACATGCCGCGTGGTGCTGCCAGAAAAAAAAAGTAGGAAAATTTATGACTGATAGCTCAAAAGCATTCAAAACTTGTGCATATGTGTCTGTGTCTGTGTCTTTTTGAACTATGCAGTGTAGCACCTTTTTAGCCTAATGTGATCTGTTATTTTTTAAGTCTTCTCAACTGATGGTATTTGTAAATGTATATGGTATAATAAACTCCAAATCTTAGTTGATTAGAAGGCTCTTTCTTTATTTCAGAATAAGAAGCTTATAGAAATAGAAGCACTCATGAACAATAGCTTGATAACTGCAATTGAAATGAGCACTCTTTCTGAGGTAAGTAGAATTTGTGTCTAAATAGTGTAATATTTTTAGCATTACTGAGGATAATTCAGATTAGTTAAGTAGCATCAAGGTTAGAGATGCATATCTTAAACTTTGTACCAAGGAATGGAGATAATATTAATTTTAATTGGCTAACAGCACATTATTATTTGATATAATTGGTTATTGAAATTTTTATATAAAAATTAGCTTTCAATTAAAAGTAACACAGGATTAGACAGCTTATGGAACACAAGACAAAACAGATTCAAAAACATAAAAGATATTAGTAGAAAAGTCATTTCAAATTAGGGAAGAATTTGTATTATTTTTAAAAAGATGGACACAATCGAAAAACTATTGGGGAAAAAAATAGAGGTAGATCCTAGATCCCCATGTTCTTCAAGGGTCAAATGTATATGTAGAAATATTGTATATGCATGAGTATAGACATGTGTATATATTCATAGGCATAGAATAAAGTTTGGGAGGTTATACACCAAAATATTAGTAGTGATTATCTTTGTATGGCATGATTAAGGAAGAACTGTGTTTGACCTTATCATCACATTATTCTCATTAAACTGTTGAAGGCTACACGTAAGAATTGTTCTATTACTGTTAGTATCTTGTATAATTTGGTACTTTAATGACAAACATGATCTAATGAGATTAGAAATTTCATTCATTTTCTTTGTTCTTTTCAAAAATAGTTCCATGAGAGTCCCTTTCTTCTGCCAAGTAGCAAGAAGAAACGGGTTAGTAAACAGTGCAAATTGATGCGTCTTCCATTTGCAAGGTAATTGCTCCAAAACTTGGTTAAATACTGACTGGTGCACTTTTACCTGAATTGGACTTCAAAAAGTTTTTATTTGGTTTGCTTCCTTGAAACAGAAAAACATTTAAAAATAAATAATGAAATACTTGTCAATATTGTACCAGTGAAAGAAATTGAAGATATAATCTAATAGAATTCAGTTTTAAACTTTGAAATAATATTCAGCTTTCCCATAGTTTCTAGAGAAGAAAGAGACACAGGTAGACCTTGAGTTACATAGGTTTGAATTACACTGGTTCAGAATACTTAGATTTTCATACAACATAATCTGTGTGTGTTATGCAATGTTCTGGTTTCATCAACCTGTAGTTGCCTGTTAAGGTAGAAATGAGATGGTTTGTGGTATCTTGCTACAGGTTGTATTTCCAGGGCTCCAAGGAAACTTACCCATCAATTCAATAACCAAGGTCATCTATAGAATCCTGCTACTCTTCAGTTCTTTCTTTTCCTCCAGGTCACCACTGGCCTCATGTTTTCTGCTGGGTAAATCTCATAATTATTTCTACCTTTATTATCTTGCATACTACTCAGACTTTAAAATAAACTTTCATCATTACTATTCTCCTGACCAAAATTCCCATTTCTTGATTAATTTGATTATAATCTTAGTAAATACTCTATTTCAAACCTATCACTTTTACCGTTTTTTTTTTGTTTGTTTGTTTTTTGCGGTACGCGGGCCTCTCACGGTTGTGGCCTCTCCCGTTGCGGAGCACAGGCTCCAGATGCGCAGGCTCAGCGGCCATGGCTCACGGGCCCAGCCGCTCCGCGGCATGTGGGATCCTCCCACACGGAGGCACGAACCCGCGTCCCCTGCATCGGCAGGCGGACTCTCAACCACTGCGCCACCAGGGAAGCCCAAACCTATCAATTTTAAAGACAGTTACTGAGGTCCAGAGAGGTAAAATGACTCAATGAATTAATAGCATTGATCAGAATTGTCTTGTCTCTTTTAGACAGTGTTCTTTCTGTTACATAAATTATAGGTTTAATGCATTTTTTTAAGTGTACAAAGTGCACTTATGTATTGAAGTGGTATCTGTACTATAGTAAAAAAAAAAATTCTTATATCCACTGTGTCATTTTCTATTCATTCCAGTTTGTTCCATTGTTTTGTCTGTTCTGTACTGGCGTCACATTGCACCTGTACATTTTAATTAATATAGTTTTAAAATAGTACATTTTGTTGTCTTGTAGGTGCTCAGGTTTTTTTCAAGAAAATCTTGGCCGTCATTATGCATGCATTATTTCATGTAAATGTATGAATCAAGTGTTAACTTGCCCTCCAGAAAATTTTACTGTGTTTTTTTAAGTAAACTTTTTTTTTTTTTTTTTTTTTTTTTTTTGCGGTACGCGGGGCTCTCACTGTTGTGGCCTCTCTCGTTGCGGAGCACAGGCTCTGGACGCGCAGGCTCAGCAGCCATGGCTCACGGGCCCAGCCGCTCCACGGCATGTGGGATCCTCCCGGACAGGGGCACGACCCCGTGTCCCCTGCATCGGCAGGCAGACTTTCAACCACTGCACCACCAGGGAAGCCCTTAAGTAAACTTTTGTTTGAAGTATAATGTACATTTTAGAAAAGTGCAAAAATCTTTAGAGAATGGTGAATTTTCACAGTGAACACTATATGGTATAGCCAATACCCAGACCAAGAAACAGATTATTACCAGTACCTCAGATAGCCTTGTGCCCCTTGCCAGTCACTACTCATCACCCACCCGAGGATAAATATTATCCTGACTACTAACATTGTAGATTAATTAATTTTGCCTAGTTTTGAATTTCCTTTAATGAAATCATACAGGATGTATGATTCTGGTCTCTGGCTTCTGTAGCTCAACATTGTGTTCGTGAGATTTCGTCCATATTGTCCTATGTAGTTGTAGATCAGTCATTCTCATTGCTGTATAGTATTCCATTGTATGTATTCCATAATTTATCCATTCTTCTGTTTTTAGTTTTTTTGCTAGGTTTGGTCTATTATAAATAATTCTACCTTGTATCTGCCTTTTGATTAATATATGTATACATTTCTGTTGGGTATATACTTAGGAGTAGAATTGCTGGGTTTACATGTATTTGGCTTTGGAAGGAACTGCTAAACAGTTTTCTAAAGGGATTATGCCAGTTTACATTTCTAACAGCAATATATGAGAATTCCTGTTGTTATGTATCTCCAACAACACTTGTTATTGTCTGTCTTTTAGCCATATGGGGTGTAGAGGTATTTTAGCCATATGGGGTGTAGAGGTATTACACTGAAGTTTTAATTTCCCGATACTTAATGAAGTAAGGCATCTGTTTATATGTTTATTTTCTTTCTATCAGGTTATCTTTTTTTTTTTTTGCAGATTTGTAGGAGTTCTTTCTATACATTGTGTATAAATTCTTTGTGCATACAATTGTCTGTTACTCTGTGGCTTGCCTCTTTGCTCTCTTAATGGTATCTTTGGATGAATCCAATTTATATATCTGTTTGTCCCCCTCCCTCTTATGGTTATGCTTTCTGTGTCTTTTAAGAAAGGCTTTACCAATTGCAAGTTCATGACGTGTTCTCCTATGTATGTTTTCTTTTAAAAGCTTTATTATTTTCCCTTTCATGTTTAGATCTTCAGTCTACCTAGAATTTTGGATATGATGTGAGAGAAGAGTCATTTATTTTTTTAGTGTGGAAATCCTGTTGACCTTGAACCATTTATTGAAAAGACCATCCTTTCCCCACCTCATTGCAGTGTCATCTGTATAAAAAATCAAGTGACTGGATATGTATGGGTCTATTTCTGAACTCACTATTCTATTACATGAGTCTTTTTGTCAAAACCACACTATCTTAATTACTAACTTTATAATAAGTCTCGATATTTGATAGTTTGAATCTCTATTTTAGTTATTTATGCTTTAAGAATACATATTAATTGGCCATTCTTGGCCTTTTGCATTTCCATGTGAATTTTAGAATTAGCTTGTCAGTTTACATACACACACACCTGGAATTTTGATTGGGATTATGTAGAATATAGTTCAGTTTGGGGAAAATTGACACTTTATAAAATTGAGTATTTCTTCCATGACCATGGTATATCACTCTGTTTTTTAGATATTATGTATGTAGTTTCAGAGCTTTTAGAATACAGTTATTGCACATCTTACATTTATTCCTACTTATTTGATGTTTTTAGTGCTATTCTTGATAGTTTTCAAATTTTCTTTTTCTTTTTGATGATAGTATATAGAAATACAACTAATTTTTGAATATTAACCTTGTTTACATTGACATTGCTATTAATTTTAATAATTTATCCATAGTTTTTAAAAAATTTTATATTAATAGAATTTTATTATTTGTAAATAAGAACTGTTTTCCCTTCACCTGCCTCTCCAGTTTATAGGCCTTTTATCTTTTGTTTCTTACCTTGTTGGACTGATTATTTCTTGTTCAGTAATGAATAAAAGTACTAACAGTGGGTATTCTTATTGTATTCCCATTATTTAATATGTTTGCTCTTAGGTTTTTATAGATTCTCCTTATCAGATTAAAGTAGTTCCATTGTACTCCTAGTTTGCTAAGAGTTTTTTCATCAATGGCTGTTGGATTTTATCAAATGCTTTTTCTGTCACTATTGAGAAGATAATATTTTTCTCTTTTTTTCTATTAATGTAATGAATTTTTAATATTTTTTCTACTAAGGTAATGAATTATAATTGATATTTTTAATGTTAAATCACTTACAATCCTGAAATGAATTGCTCCTGATGATATATCCCTTTGATATATATCACTAAGTTTATTTTGCTAATCCTTTAAAGGATTTTTGCATGTATTTTAATAATGAAGATGATGTATAATTTTCCTTTATTATAATATATTTTGTCAAGTTTTGATATTTATATTATGCTGGTCAAAGTAAATGAATTGATAAATACCCCTCTTTCTATTTTCTGGAAGTATTTGTGTAAAAAATTTTTTTTCTTTAAATATTTGGGAGAAGTTATCTGGACCTGAAGTTTTTTTGTGGAAACATTTTTGATAACATCCCATTTTAATAGCTGTAAGAACATTCAACTTTTCTATTTCTTCTTTTGTCAGGTTTGTTAATTTTTAAAAAGATTTATCCATTTCATTTAAAATATCAAATTATTGGCATATAATCGTTCAGAATAGCTTTAGTTACACGTTTAATGTCTGCTGTAGGGTACATAATGATGTTCTCTTTCAATATTGGCTATTTGTTTTTTCTCACTTTTTTCTTGATTAGTTTTGCCCTAGAGATTTATCAATGTTGTCATCTTTACAAAGATGAATCATCTTTGGGGTTATGTTGATCGTTCTTTTAGTATATTTATTTTCTATTGCATTTATTCTGCTTCTTATTATCTCTTTTCTTTTTTAAATTTTATTGAAGTATAGTTGATTTACAGTGTTGTGTTTATCTTTTCAATTTAAAAGTTTTATTATTACTGTAATTATTTGTTTCTTAAAATGGTTTAGATTATTGTTTTTAAGCCTTTTCAAAAATATGAAGTTGTTGGGGTATAGCTGCATTTAAGGCTATTTTTTTCCTTTAGCTGCATCCCACATTTTTTGATAAGCTGTATCCTTATTATCATTTATTTCAAAGTAGTTATTACCTTCAGTTCAGATACATTGTTTGACTCATGGATCATTTACAAGATTATTTAATCTCCAAGCAGCTGGGTGTTTTCTTCTAATTACTTTTTGTTGGTTTCTAATTTAATTCCTCTGGGATTACAGAATATAGTTCAAGTGATTTTAGTCGTTTTAAATTTATTGAGACTTGCATTAGAACACAGCTTGGTCTAATTTGGTAAATATTTTTGGTACACATGGAAAGAATGTGTATTTTGTGGCTGTTGGATGCAGTATTTTATATATGTCAATTATGTCAGGTTTGCTGATTATATTGTTCAGACTTTCCATATCTTTCCTGCTTCTCTTGTCTATCAGCTGTTGAGAGAAGTGCATTAAAGTCTACCACTGTGATTATGGATTTATCTATTTCTCCTTTTAGTTCTGTCAGTTTTTGCTTTATATATGTTAAAGTTGTTACTAGATGCATATAAATTTAGGATTGATTTGTTTTCCTGATAAATTGTTTTATCAATATGAAATATTTCTGGAAATGATACTGCTTTAAAGTCTACTTGTCTGATATAACATTGCCATGGTATGTCCTTTTCTATACTTTCTAAACTCTCTGTTATATTTAAAATGCATGTAGGTTTACCTTTTTTAAAAAATGAATTTAATGTAATATCATCTCTTTTAATTAGAATAGCTGTTATGTTTACATTTAATATAATTCCTGAGGGTTGAGTTTATATCTGCCATCTAGTTATTTTCTGTTTGAGCCACCTGTTTTATGTTCCTTTTTTCTCTCCTTTCTTTATTTCATTTGAAATAAAACATTTTTCATAATTTAATTTTCCTTGTCTATCAACTTCTATTCCTTTATGATGACCCTAATGATAGCAACACTCATCCTTGATTTATTATATCATAAATAAATAAATAAAACATTTTTCATAATTTTAATTTGAAATAAAACATTTTTCATAATTTAATTTTCCTTGTCTATTAACTTCTATTCCTTTATGATGACCCTAATGATAGCAACACTCATCCTTGATTTATTATACTCTAATACTGATTATTATATTAACATTCCTCAGTAATGCTAGCATCTTTGAACACTGACTCGACATTCCTGTGTCCTGCCTTTATGTTATTATTATGTATTTTCATTCTGCATATATTTTAATCCCACAAATTAACTACTTTCACTGTTTTGTGTAGTCAGTATTCATTTCCAATTTCTTCATATTGCTTCCTGCATTTTTTAATTGTATGCTCCTTTTTAATTGTATTTTATTTTTTGTTTTTCCAGCTTTATTGAGGTAAAATTCACAAATAAGCTTGCATTTTATTTCCTTCTGAAATAATTTTCCTTCTGCCTGAAGAAATCCTTTATTATTTAGTTCAGGTACTAGCAATGCATCCGCTCAGCTTTTATTTTTCTGGAAACATATTTATATCACCTTCATTTTTAAAGATTATGTTTGCAATGATAAAACTTTAGGTTATTAAATTTTAGCAATTTAAAGGTATTATTTCATTGTCTTCTGTCTTTACTATTGAAAAGTTGGCACCATTTCTGCAAGTTGAGGAAGTTCCTTTTTATTCTGGTTTGCTGAGAGTTTTAATAATGAATTTGTATTGAATTTTGTCAAATTTGTTTTTTCTGTATCTGTGGAGAGAATCATAACTTTTCTCCTTTGTTCTATTAATGTGACTTTGATTTGTTTAATGTTAAACCAACTTTACATTCCTAGAATAAATTCCACTTGGTCATGGTGTATAATAATGGTGTATTATTATTTCTATGTGTTGATGGATTTGATTTGCTAATAATTACTTAAAGAATTTTGTACTTATTTTCATAAGGAATATTGGTCTATAATTTTCTTATTATATATTTGATAGGTTTTGATAATGGTTATGCTGGCTTTGTAAAATGAGATAAGAAGCATTCCCTCTTCCTCCATTTTCTGAAAAAAATTGTACAATTGGTATTTCTTCCTTAAGTATTTGAGAGAATTCATAAGAGAAGTGGGTCTGGAGTTTTTAATTATTAATTTCATTTTTTAGATAGATATGGAGGGCTTTTCAGATTTTCTGTTCTTTTCAGGTCAACTTAGAAAATATTTGTCTTTTTAGAAAATTATCCATTTCATCTAGACAGTAAAGTTTGATCAAACTAGTTAGAGTATTGTCAATTTTATGGATCTCTTAAAAAAACTCAGCTTTTGGTTTCATTGATTTTTTTTTTCTCAATTTTTTTTCGGTTTCATATTTCTTTGGTGTCTGCACCTTATTATTTCCTTTTTTCTACTTATTTTTTAAAAAATGAGATATAGTTCACATAACATAAAATTTCTCATTAATATGAAGTTTATTTTTTAAAGTATACAATGCAGTGGTTTTTAATATATTTACAAAGTTGTGCAACATTCACCACTTTCCAATTCCAGAATATTTTCATCACTCGAAAAAGAAAACCTATATCCATTAGTAGTCATTTCTCATCTCTTCTTCCCCAGCCCACAGCAACCACTAATCCACTTTCTGTCTCTATGGATTGCCTATTTTGGACATTTCATATGAATGGAATCACACAGTATGTCGCCTTCTGTGTCTGGCTTCTTTCACTTGGCATAACATTTTCAAGTTTCATCCATATTATAGCACGTATTAGTATTTCATTCCTTTTAATGACCGGTTAATATTCTGTGGTACGGATAAACTACGTTTTGTTTATCCATTTATCTGTTAATGAGCATTTGTGCTCTTTCCACTTTTAGACTGTCAATGAGTAATGGTACTATGAATATCCATATAAAAGTTGTTGTGTGGACATATTTTTCACTTTCTTGGGTGCGCCCTTACCAGTGGAATTGCTGGATCATATAACTCTATGTTTAACTTTTGGAAGAATTGGCAAACTGTTTTCCAAAGGTGCTGTACTGTTTTACATTCCCACCAGCAAAGTATTAGGGTTCCAATTTCTCCATATCCTCACTAACACTTGTTATTACCTATCCTTTTGATTATAGCCATCCTAGTGGATATGAAGTGGTATCTCACTGTGGTTTTGATTTGGATTTTTTGGGTGACTAATGATACTGAGCATGTTTTCATGTGCTTATTGGCCATTTATTTATTTGGATCATTCTCTGTTGATTATCTTTTCTCTTGAGTTTGAATCATGTTTTTCTGTTGCTTCATATATTGAATAATATTGGATTGTACCCCCGACATTGTGACTGCTATGTTGTAGAAAATCTGGATTCAGGTATATTCCTCCAACAAGTTTGATGTTTTATTTTAGTAGCTAAGTTACCTTATCTGAACTCAGACTTGTTAATACTTCCCTGTGATGAACAACATATGAAATCTCATTTCAGTTCTATAATCCTTAGCTGGGCCACTTGGAATCTTTCTCATATATGTGATTCAGGAATGAGCTAGAGATTTGGAGAGAGTTTATGCACAAAATTTGGGGCTTCCCTGTCTACTTTTCCTGTTTTTTCTCCCATCACACACACTTTACAGCAGTTGTAGTTGCCCTGAATTCTGACCTTGAACTAATAATAATAAGACTGGATTTCTAACTTCTAGAAAAGGTCGCACTGACTGAGGTTTGTAAACAGTGAGAAGCTCACCCTTTTTCTAAGTGCCAACCCCTCTTCTGTATCTAGTTGCTTTTTATTCACTCTCCAGTGACTTTGGGTAGTTGTTTTTTTTATATTTTGTCCAGAATTTATATTCATTATGTTTGATAAGGTTGATTCAATAGTAGCTATTTGGCCATTACCTGAAGCAGAACCTCTCCTCTGTAAAATAAACAATTTTTGCTAACCTGTTTCTTCAAGTGGTATAGACATTTCTTCCCAATGGCTATTCTACTGATAGGTGCCTTTAAATTTTTAACAAATATTTTCTAGTATTTTCATTATCAATAATTTTTAAATATCTATGATTTGTTTGGCATACAAAGCAAAATCCTTATCATTGGAGCATATTACTCTTTCTTCTTTGAATTCAAAAAGGTCATTTTGTCTATTTCCATAGATTTCTTTTTCCCTCCATAGATTTAACTACTCTAGGAATATGGCTTTAGTTTACATGGATACCTTTTGGAAACATAGCAGACTTTATTACACACAAAACTTTACATACAAGTTGTACTTGTTTGAAACCAGAGGAAGAGTTTTGGGTTTTCCATAGAGTTAATTACAGGAAAATTATAACTATTATACACGAATATTTATAAGTATGTTTGAACTTTATTCATTTCATTAATTTTATTGTCCTAATAGCTCAACCAGTGATTATATCATTTATCTCCTTTTGGAGTCACTGGAGATAAGGGGATAAGAAGCATTCCTGTTTTACTCATCCGTACTATTAGAAACTACCTATTTCCTACCTTCATTGAACACAAAATGGTATCATTGCCTTCATTGAACACAAAATGGTATCAGGGTGGGTTTGTGGTTGGATCTTAAATAAATCGAATATAGAAAGAACTATCCATGTAATTTTCTAAATAATTTTTGTAAAATACAAAATTCCTCATTCATTCTTACTTGCTCTTAGGGTTCCATTAACTTCAAATGATGATGATGATGAAGATAAAGAAAAAAAGCAGTGTGACAATATCATGTCAAAGACATCACCTGATAGCCCCTCTTTGGTATCAACTCAGCATAACTTGGAATTGTTATTTCTTAAAGAAAATGATCAGAATGTTTGTGGTGTAAATGATTCCAAACACATTTCTTCTATTGTTGATATACTTCCCAAAGGTGAGTTTTTTTTTTAATTCATTTTGAGTGTCAGTATTAAATAGTTAACATTCATTGGATTTTCTTCTTGGGGGCCATCATGTATAAACAGTTAATAAGTTAGACTTCTTATGTTACAGATTTCCTAACTTCTACTATTTAAAATTTCTGGTGAAAAAATTAGTTTAAAGGTAAATATGCCAGGACTTCCCTGGTGGTACAGTGGTTAAGAATCTGCCTGCCAATGCAGGGGACATGGGTTCAGTCCCTGGTCCAGGAAGATCCCACATGCCATGGAGCAACTAAGCCCATGCACCACAACTGCTGAGCCTGCGCTCTAGAGCCCGTGAGCCACAACTACTGAGCCCATGTGCCACAGCTACTGAAGCCTGTGTGCCTAGAGCCTGTGCTCCACAATAAGAGAAGCCACTGCAATGAGAAACCCATGCACCGCAATGAAGGGTAGCCCCCGCTCGCCACAACTAGAGAAAGCCCACGCGCAGCAACGAAGACCCAGTGCAGCCAAAAAAAAGTAAATATGCCAACAAATGTCAGGTCTACAGTGGCCTAATACTACTACTCTGGAAACAGTATTTAGAAGTGAGCTGGCCTAAAGAGCTTTTCTTGGTATCTTAGCTTATGAATTGAAAGACATGATATATTATTTAGTTATATCTTCTCTTTTTCAGAGATATAAAAATTGAGGTTCTAGATACGTGTAGTGACTTTTTCAAGATCATAACCAATTGGTGATAAAGCAAGAACTTGAGCCTAGGTGATGGTTGAGCAAGAAAAAATGATGACACTTAAATTTTAATTATATGGTATTTTAAAATAATCCTGTGGTGTAGTCTGGTTTATATATTTGACATAGAATTTCAGATTGGGATATGGAACCATAACTATATTGAATTTGGAGTTTGAATTATTTTTCCTTAAAGGTATATGACTGTGTGTATATAATTTTTATAAACTTTAGCTACCTGCTGATAACATTTTGATAGTAATCCTTATCAGAGTTATCACTGTTACTTGGGTTCATTTCCCAGATTCCTCTCACTTAGAAACATATGTTAATGTTAATGGCTCTGTTGTTGGCTATTCTCCACTCTACTGCTGAGGCCAAGGCAGAGTGAATTCCCAGTATATATTTTCTGTAGATAGAAATGTAAAATGTGACTTATGACTACTCCATTCATTTCTACTTTATTTATTTGTTAAATATTTTTTTATTTTTGGCTGTGTCGGGCCTTAGTTGTGGCACGCGGGATCTTCATTGCAACATGTGGGATCCTCTGCTGTGGCACGCGGGCTTCTCTCTAGTTGTGGCACACAGGCTGCAGAGCATGTGGGCTGTGTAGTTGTGGCATGTGGGCTCTGTAGTTGGCAGCACGTGGGCTCTCTAGTTGTGGCCCACTTGCTCAGTAGTTGCAGCGCACGGGGTTAGTTGCTCCATGGCATGTGGGATCTTAGTTCTCTGACCAGGGGTTGAACTCTCATCCCCTGCATTGAAAGGCAGATTCTTAACCACTGGACCACCAGGGAAGTCCCCTACTTTATTTTTTATCAGCATAGATTCTTCATAATATTAGTATCTGAACAGAACACATCGTCAGAAATCCTTTCTCTGAAACAGTTTGATTCCTAATCTCATTTGTTTAAAATAATAAATTCCTTGTTACTACTTATTTCTGAATTTTGTTTCCCTTTATTTTATAGAAAGCCATTCCCACTCAGACCAAAGTTCCAGGAGTTCTCTAATGAGTGAGATGAAAAATGCCCAGTCAATGAGCCACAGAAAGAAGTCATCTCCTAGTAATGTGACTAAAAGGAAAAAACGTGTATCATCTTGGGAATCAAATAATCCTGCAGACACTCCCTGTGTAACAGATTTGGATCAACAACAGATTTCAAGTCCAATATTAAATTGGAATAATGAAATAAAAGATTGTACTAACGAAGCAAATATTAAAATGCAAAGAAACATAATGTGCCTTCCTGCCTCATCTGAGTCTGCAAGTGAACCTACTGCAGAGGGCCTGAATCCAGTTCAGGGTAATGATGACTTTCAATTGCAAAAAACTGTGTATGATGGTGACATGGATTTAACTGCTAGTGAAGTAAGCAAAATTGTTACAGTTTCAACAGGCATTAAAAATAAAAGAGATAATAAAAAACCAGATGATTGTGGAATAAAAACTTTCAGAAAAGTGAAAGATCCAAGCTCTGAAAAAAAGAGAGAAAGATCAAAGAGACAATTTAAAAATAGTTCAGATGTGAATATTGAGGACAAGGTCAAAAATGGACCGGAAAGAAGATCTCTTGTCCTGGATGGCAAAGAGGATTCAGAAGAACCAAATTTTATTTTCAGTACTGAACAGCTGACTCAGTTGAACATGCCGAAGAAAATAACCCTTCACAATGGCTTTGATCAGGATGACAGACCAAGTACACAGTATAACAAAAAGAGGAAAATAATTCATGTAACAGATGATCAAGAGGAAATATACTCTTTCTCCCAAAGTTCAGATAAAGTTGAGCAGGACAGTAAATTTGATATGGGTCATAGTTCTCTAGCTTATAAGAAAAGTAAAACTTCTAGACAGACATTTGTGATTCATACGTTAGAAAAAGATAACTTATTCCCAAACCAAAAGGTTAAAGAAACCACCTCTGAAAACGTAGGAGTCACAAGTGAATTTCAAACAGTTTATCTTTCCAGCAAAGATAATGGAAAGTTATGTGATTATGAGACCCAAAATATGTTAGATTTGAAAAAGCATGTCACTGATAGGCAACCCACTCAGCAAAATGAACCAAAAATAAATAAGAAGCTTAGGCAGAAAATAAATCGGAAGACAGAAATAATTTCTGAAATGAACCTAATACTTGGGGATAATGCCAAAGATGTGCAAGGCCCAGAAAAAGGTAACTTTTCCTTTCAAACCCGAGAGGATAAAGAAATCATCTCTGGAAACCTAGAAGTTTCAAATGACTTTCAAAAATCTGGTGTTTCCACTAGCAATAATGGAAACCTGTGTGATTGTGAGACCCAGAATGTATTGGGTCTGCAAAAGCAGATCACTGACGTGTACCCTGTTCAGCAGAATGAATCAAAAATTAATAAGAATCTTAGGCAGAAAGTAAATCGGAAGACAGAAATAATTTCCGAAGTGAATCTTTTAGATAATAACAGAAGTGGGTATTGCCCAGAAAAGGGTAACTCTTTCTTCCTAACCCAGGATAAAGAAGTTATCTCTGAAAACCTAGAAGGCACAAGTGCGTTTCAAACACCTGCTCTTGCTTCCAAAGATAGTAGAAACCTATATGATTATGACACTCAAAATGTTTTGGGGGTGAAAAAGCATGTTTATGATATACAACCTGCTTGTCAAAATGAATCAAAAATAGATAAGAAGCTTAGGCAAAAGGTATGTCGGAAGACAGAAATCATTTCTGATATCAACCAAATATATAAGAATCATGACAAAGGAATGCATGACCCAGAAAAAGGTAACTTATTTTCTCTAACCCAGAAAGATAAAGAAATTACCCCTGAAAACCTAGAAGATGCAAATGAGTTTCAGATAGCTGATCCTTCCCTCAGAGGTAATAGGAATCCATGTGATTATGAGACTCAAAACCTTTTAGGTGTGAAAAAGCATGCTACTGATACTGGGAAGCAAAATGAATCAAAAATAAATGAGAGTCTCAGGCAGAAAGTAAGTCGGAAGACAGAAATAATTTTGGAAATGAACCAAAAAAATGAATTTAACGACAAAGGTATACATGACACAGTAAAAGGTGCCTTCTTTTCCCTAACCCCAAAGGATAAAGAAACCATTTCTGAAAACCTAGAAGTCACAAATGAATTTCAAACGATTTATCTTCCCACCAAAAATAATAGAAATTTATATAAGACCCAGAATATGTTGGATTTGAAAAAGCATGTCACTGATAAGCAACCCGCTCAGCAGAATGAATCAAAAATAAATAAGCTTAGGCAGAAAGTAAGTCAGAAGACAGAAAGAATTTCTGAAATGTACCAGATATATGAGGATAATGATAAAGATGTGCATGGCCAAGAAAGCTATACAAAAGATCTTAATTTTAAAATAAATAAATCTAAACAAAGACTTGAAGGCCAAGGTATTAGTGGATACTGTATGGAAATCAACAGTAATGAAAAAGAAAATTGTGGTCAAATTTCAAAACCTTACAAACCAGTTAAAAAGCATGGGGAAGAATCATCAGGCAAGGCAAAGAACATTTTGGCAAAAGGTAACAACAAACCTATTTTGCACTTAACAGGTTCTTCACAGACGTCTGTCTCCTTAGAACTAGGTTTAAAACACACTACTGATGAGACAGATTCTGACCCTGGAAACCAAATGGAACTACATAAGAATCCAAAGCAAAGCACTACAATGCTGAATAAAAAGAGAGATATCCCCTTCATGGAAGTGACAAAGGAAGGAGAGTGCCAGGTCAAAAAAATAAATAAAATGACATCCAAATCAAAGAAAAGGAAGACCTTCGTAGATCCTTCTCCAGATAGTCATGAACTAATGGAGATAATATCTGACACCATTCAGGGAATATCAGTTGAATCTGAATATGCTGTTAAGGAAAAAAAATTGGAAAATGAGGAAATTGTCAAAATTAAGCCAGACTTTCACACAAAAATGTTGAAATCTTTATCTCAGATATGTTCACCTAACAGACAAGATTCTTCCTTTAACAGTGTTCCTGAGGGTTCAAAACCTTTGAGTATTTCTTCTAGTAAAAATCTGAAAGAAAATTTTGCTCTGGAGAGCTCACCCGTCTTTCAAATAAGTGATGATGTGCATGAGAAGATGAAAAAGATGAATTTTAAAGTCAACCAAAGAACACAAAGATCAGAAATAGGTATGTCCATACCTGAAGTGATCAAGTTTCAAAATTCTATATATTTTTTCATTTAACCAGTAAAGCCTTTCCTGTTATAACATTTTTATGGAATTTTAAAACAATGTATAATTGTGTAGCCCGATCTGTAGAAGCAATATGGAGGAATTTAAAGAAAGTTTAATACTTTGAGAAGATAACAGTGAGAGTGGCTTGGACATTTATACACTAAAAAATGTATTTGGCCTTTAGCACAAAGTTGTCTGATAATGACATTAGGCAGATAATTTCATTTTTCATAGTTTTGAAGGAAATTGGCTGTTTTAAATGTATATAATAATGAACTGCCCTGGTTTGATTTTACCAAAGACAATTGCAAATTTCTTAAGGTTGGGACTCTCTCCAATAGCATATATTTAATATGATCAAAACTTATTCTAGGTATTTTAGAAGATTAAAAAATAATACCAACTCCCTTTCCTCAGAGTACATGTATGGAAAAGTAACAGGTACAGTGTTTAAATATGGCAAATGCTTTAATAAAACCACACATGTTAAGGGATATAATGACGGGGGATAATTTTGGCTAGAGGAATCTGCAGAGGCATCATCAAATAGATAGCATTTTAAGCCCTAAAGCATAGGTAGGATTTTTACCTTTAGTGTTTATTTCTTATTTTCCCCAGTTATTAAAATAATACTCATTGCAGAAAATTGAAAGTAGAGAATCAGAAAATAGTAGAAAAAACAATCACCCAGAAGAACTGCAGTCAACATTTTGGCATATGCATGCAGGCTTGAATCTATGCATTTTAAAATATATACTTGAAATCATTCTATATATAACATTACTTACCTCACTTTTTCCCCTTAACATTGACATTCTTTTGTTATTAGCAATTTTGCAACATTAGACATTCCCATATCAATTAAAGTTTTCTACTGGGAGCCTAACATTTCAATGTACGTATGTAGAACACTAGGATTTTTATGGATAAGACTTCATGTAAAGGGAATACTGATGCAAAAGAAGTGCCAAGGTCTAGAGTTGCAGGACATTTTAGAGACTGGTGAGCCATCTTTCTTCTCTGTTCCTCATGGTGCCTTTCATAGCGTGAGCAGTCGATGACAAATGTTGAATGAATGTGCAGTAATTTGCGTGATTCGGTGACTAGAGTTGAATTCATGAAGAATTTCTGTCAGCCTAAATGTGATTTCAGAATAAAAATATTGCAGGCTACTACTTTGCTAGTTTGTCTTAAATGGTAGGTCTCTTTTCCTCTCATTATTGCTAGAAAAAAACTGATTTACAGATAATTTCAGTGCTACTTTCGTAAAATTTAAAGTTATAACTTGATTATTAAGTTTAAAAATTTGCTACCAATAATTTACAAACCAGTAAATATCCTATGTGTAGTTCCATATCTCTATATATACTGTTAAAAATATTTTTGAAAACAATACTCTTTTCAGGTATTAGAATGCTACAGGACTTGACAAATACCAGTTTTGTTTCAAATAACACTGCTAAATCTGAAAACAAGTTAGAAGATCTATCTTCGGAGCTGTCAAGCCGAAGAAGAAGGTGTACTCCTCTCTCTTTAAAAGAGCCAAGTCTCAAAGGGTGAGTATTCAATGACATAAAAGCGATTTCAGTGCAGTACTGTAAAATACGTGCTTTCAAAAAGATTCCTGCCTGAATTAGTATTTGAACACTTCTGAGTATCAGTGAAGCATGTATTGTTGACATGTAACAACGCAGTATGATCTGGGTAAGATTTGAAGAAATGTCTTCTTTTATTCTTTGAACAGGCTTAAAAGGTTTTTTTTGTTGCCTATAATTTGCAAACCTCATTATTTGTTACCCCCATTTATTGATTCAGAGTGTTTATATGTCCTTTGGTCTCAAAGAATAATAGTCCTTTTTCTTTTTCTTTTAAACCTCAAACATATACCCCCAAAGAGGGAATAGTACTCCCCCCACCATTTATCCATCCCTCAGCTTTGAGAGTTATCAATATTTTGCCATATTTACTTCCACTATCTGTTTTTTGTTGTTGTATCTTTAAAGCAAATCCCTAATATTGAGTCATTTAATTCCTAAAACACTTCTGTATATATCTCTAGAATATAAAAACTTAACAAAACTGGACAACAATGATCACAACTAACAGAATTATCAGTAATTCCTCACTGTCATCTAATAGCAAATCCCAATTCACATTTCCTTGATTATCTCAAAAAATGTCCAAATGCCTTTTACATATGTTTTATTCAGAATCTTATTTTTCCAAGGATAAATGAAGTTGCTATTTCAGATAACCTGATCATATTTGAGATGGTATTTCCAAAAGGATAGAGAGAAATATCCTCAAATTTTCTCTTTGCATTTGTTTCAGTGTTTGCTTCTATAAAATTAAAAACATTGATCGTTTTTGACAGGTATTTTAAAACAATAACCAGCAGGTGGCAGCAATGCAAGAGAGGGTGCAAGAGAAGCCAGTTAACCAAGGGCTTTTTTAAAAAACAGCTTTATTGAGCTATAGTTCACATATCGTATGTTTCACCCATTTAAATGGTACAATTCAGTGGGTTTTAGTAGATTCACAGATACGCACACCATCACCACAGTCAATTTAAGAACGTTTCTTCATTTCAAAAAGAAACCCCATGCCCTTTAGCTGTCACTCCTGTATCTCCCAGCCCTAGACAACCAACCGATCACCTACTTTCTGTCTCTATAGACATCCTCTTCAGACATTTCATATGAATGAAATCATATAATATGTGGTCTTTGTGACTGGCTTCTTTCACTTAGCATAATGCTTTCAAGGTTCATCCCTGTTGTAGCATGAATGAGTAGTATTTCATTCCTTTTTATGACTAAATAAAATATTCTATTGTATATATACACCACATTTTATTTATCGGTTTGTCTTTTGATGATCATTTAGTTGTTTCCACCTTTTGGCTATTATAAATAATGCTCCTATAAACATTTGTGAGTTTTTTTGTGTACATATGTTTTCATTTCTCTTGGGTATTTGCCTAATCGTGGAACTGCTGAGTCATATGTTAGCTATGTTTAATCGTTTGAGGAACTGCTAGACAGTTTTCCAAAGCTGCCGTACCATCTTATAGTCCCACCAACAGTGGGACTCTGTTGGGTCCTGATTTCTCTATATCCTCACCAGCACACTTGTTATTATTTGACTTTTTGATGCTTCTAGCCATACTAGTGAGTGTGAAGTGGTATCTTATTATGGTTTTGGTTTTCAGTTCCCTAATGACTAATGATGTTGAGCATCTTTTCATGTGCTTATTGGCCATTTTTATATCTTCTTTGGAGAAATGTCTATTCAGATCCTTTGCCCTTTTTTCAGTTGGGTTATCTTTTTCCTATTGAGTTGTAAGTTAAACTTTTTATTTTGAACTAATTTTATACTTACCAAAAAGTTGTAAAAATAGTAAGAGGTTTCTCATATGTTCCTTACCCAGCTTTTCCCAATTCTAACATCTTACATACCTATACTACAATTATCAAAGCTAGAAAATTAGCAGTGGTACAATACAAGATCTGGGCACTAGGTATTCTCACTGCTTATGTTGTGTTGTATTATCTGTTGTTGCATAACAATATTATCATAAACCTGGTGGCTTAAAACAACACACATTTATTTTCTTTTGGTTTCTGTGGACCAGGAATCTGCACTTAGTTAGCTAAGTTGGGTACTCTGCTTAGTGTCTCACAAACCTGTAATCACAGTGTCATCCAGGCTGATTTTCGTCCGGAGGCTCTCCTGGGGGAAAATCCGCCTCCAAGGTCACACAGATTGTTGGCAGAATTCATTTCCTTGTGGTTATAGGACAGAGGGCCCCAGCTTTTTTGCTGTTGGCTGGAGGCTATCCTCAGCTCCTAGAGACCACCATTAGCTCCTTGCCCCATGGGCCTCCCAACATGGCCACTTACTTCAAAACCAGAGAGAGTCTCTAGAGCAAATCCTCTGGCAAGATGGAGTGCTATAAAATGAAACCTATACTCAAAAGGGAGACACCCCATCACTGTTGCCATTTCTGTTGGTCAGATGCAAGTCACAACTCCTGTCCATACTCAAGGAAAGGGTATTATACAAGGGCATGAACACCAGTAGGCAGGGATCATGGCGGGGTCCTCCACAGAGTCTCTCTACCACAGGGACAATTGATATTAGGCCCCATCAGCAGACAGAGCTAGGAAATGTATGTATTATACTAATCCATGAATATGCATACTCTTATATTTATCTATCTGTGTGTATAGTGAAAACCTTGAGTTTAGACTGATACCTCTGATTCCTGTTCAACATCACAGGGTTCATTTTAGCTTTGCTTATTTGTAATTTCTTTCTCTATTGGTAAGTAGCTTGGCTCTCATTATCTATAACATATTTATTTATTTATTTGTTTGTTCAATTCTAGCATACACATAAAGTAGTTTCAGAATTGCTGACCCATATCCCTATGAGAAACATACTAACTAGATCATAACATTTAGGTACAGTTCTTTTTGTCTTAGGTTAGTTCTTTTCTTACCACCCACCTTCAACATAATTATGTTATTCATTTGTTATTGTTTGTATTCCATTTTCTTCTCCCACATCTTGGTAGGTTTAGTCATTTACTTTTGGAGTATGTGAGTCATTTCTTGGGTTGTACAAGTCAGAGCTATACAAAGTGGTATATGCAGAGAAGTGTCAACTACTTTCATTCCTGCTACCCCATTCCCATTACCCCTCCTTTCTATCCTATTTTCACCACCTCCTGTGGATAATCAGTTCCTTTAGTTTCTGGTTTATTGCCCCTGTGTTTCTTTTGCACAAATGAGCAGATATATGTATATCACCCTTTTTCTTACATAAAGGTAGCATACTTAACTACTTTTTTGGGCTTTGCTGCTTATCATTTAACAGTATGTTCTGGAAATCACTCCATATCAATTTGTAGAGACTTTTCTCATTCCTTTTTACTGCTGAATAATAATTAATTCTTTTAAAAGAGCTACCTATTCTAAACTAAATATAGCAAAATGCTGTAATGAAATAGTATTCTATTTTAGTTTAGATCTTCTGGGCATGCAGATTATCTGGTAATCAGTTTAGTTGGCAAAATTTTTTTTTTGCGATTCGCGGGCCTCTCACCGTTGTGGCCTCTCCCGTTGCGGAGCACAGGCTCCAGACGCGCAGGCTCAGTGGCCATGGCTCATGGGCCCAGCTGCTCCGCAGCATGTGGGATCTTCCCGGACCGGGGCACGAACCCATGTCCCCTGCATCAGCAGGCGGACTCTCAACCACTGCGCCACCAGGGAAGCCCAGCTGGCAAAATTTTTAAAAGCAAATATCACAATGTACATTAGTATAAATACTAAGAGTAATAACAATCCAGCTGCTGTTTTTTTCCTTTTGGATTGGGAATGGCATGCAGCAGGTACATCACAGCTTTTGATAGGCCCCCACTGAGGATAAATCCTGATGGAAACTGCTTACAGTATATTATGGAGTGGTCATCATAGGCATTGAGAGTAGGAGCAGCAGGAGTTACCAGGAAGGTAATACAAATATATTTTTTAAAGTCTTTATCTCTTAAGTCCCAAAGTACTGAATATAACAAAAGGGGACATTTTAAATAGTAAAAGCCCTAATCCACAAAGAGTATGTAATAGTTATGATAGTTATGTACCAAATAGCAGAACAACTACTTTTATGAAGCAAAAACTACAGGAGATACATGGAAACAGATAGGAACACACTAATAAGTTTTAATATACTCAGTATAAAACAAATAAAGTGGGCAAAAAATAAGTAAGGAGATGTAAGGTCTAAACAACATAATGAATAGGGTAAATCTTATGTATACATATCAAACTCCACACTCTGATAAGAGAGAATACATATTCCTCTCAAGTGTTCATGGCACAATTACAAAAGCATATCCACACCATGCTATGAAAAACATATACCATGACTGAGTAAGGTTTATTCCAGGAATGCAAGGTTGGTTCAGTATTAGAAAACCTCTCCTCATATACCATATTAATAAACCTAAGAAACTAAAGCATATGATTCTTTCATAGATGCTGAAAAAAGCCTTTGACGAAATTCAACAGTCACTCATGATTAAAACACTCGATAGACATTGAGGGATACTTTCTTATAATGATAAATTGTATATACATACCTTAATCCTAAAGGCAGTATCTTGTTTAATGAGGAGACAATGGAGGTATTTCCATTTAAATTAGGAACAAGGCAAGAATGCCCACTGTTTCTGCTACTATTCAACAAGGGATTGATGAACTCAATTCAAAATGGTGGTTTCTTCTCAGGAGATGAGAGAACTGTGATCTCGTCTCACAAAAAGGAGCACACTGGAAAGGGGCACACTGGAGGCTTGTGAGGTGTGGTAAGAGTTTATTTTTTAACCTGGGTGTAGGTGTATCAGCATTTATTTGAGTTTTTAAATTGTACATTTTGGGCATCCCTGGTGGTGCAGTGGTTGAGAGTCCGCCTGCCAATGCAGGGGACATGGGTTCGTGCCCCGGTCCGGGAAGATCCCACATGCCGCGGAGCGGCTGGGCCCGTGAGCCATGGCCGCTGAGCCTGCACGTCCGGAGCCTGTGCTCTGCAACCAGAGAGGCCACAACGGTGAGAGGCCCGCATACCAAAAAAAAAAAAAAATTGTACATTTTTATATATTCTTATATGTATGCTAAAGTTCATTAATAAAAAGGAAATATATAGTAAATCATGAAATGTGTAAAATCTATGTTGATTAATTTCTCTTAAACCTTATTTATAATTCCCATTATCATAGAGTATTTTAAATATATGACGAAGCTTTGTTGTTTGAGGAAACTGCTTTCTACTGGTATGATGCAGCAATTTTCCTCTCCATACTTTGCAGCAAAAGCATTAGCTTTAGGTTGTTATTATTGTTAATCTTCCTTTTTTTCCTACTTTGCAGGAAGATGAGAAGATGAGTGAATTTATACATTCTGGTTTTTCTGAATTCTCAAACCATAACAAGTCAAAACAAGGGTATAACTAAGATCAAGAAGATGAAACGTATGACAAAAAGTTTTGGGGGTTTTTTTCTTTTTCATTTTCTGCCTTTTCATGGAGTGTTTATTCTTATGTATAGAGAATATGCATAAAATAGCTATTTTGTAATACTAACCTTTTAAAATTATTATGGTCATCCTATAACATCTTCCTGCTCATTTAAGCTCCTTTCAACCAAACAACCTTTAAGTAAACAATAGCTATTAGCCTTTTAACCAAATAAAATGTATTATAAATACTTTTGTATTGGTTACCTTGTTGTACACCAAGCTATCTTGTTTTGTTTTGTTTTTAAAACCATTCAGTAAATGTGAACACCTGTAAGATTTTAAAAGTCACCTTCTGCCCTGGCCAGTTGTCTTTCACCCTTCGTTCTTCAACTTTCAAGATTACTTCTTCAATTGCAGCTTCTGTATTACTTCCATTATATGTAATCTGATGAGGGGTTGGCTGAGGGGTTAACCTCTCAGGCTCTTTTGAATTTGGTTTTTATAACTTTAAGTAGTAAATCCTATTCCTATCTGAGATTAATGAACATAGCTTACTGTATTCAGATGACTAGTCAAATTCTATTCTGCCTATATGGAAAAGTTTTCTTAGACAATATCCGACAACGAAAAGGGTGGGCCCAGAAATCTGCATTTTTAACAAACACTGCAGATAATTCTGGGGCAGATTGTCCTAGGACCAAACTTTGAGAAACTGCTGTAGGACTACAGAGTCCCACAGAACTTACTCATTATCAACAGTGTTGGCTGAATGGAGGCTAGAGGCTTCATTAAAGGAACAGTTTACACAGTGGTTAAGAGCTTGGCATCCTGACAGTCTGTTCCTTTCCTGTACTCCTATTACTTTAAGGCTTCAGACCTCCTAGAGTCATTCTCTGGTATTATGTTTCCTATTGTTTAGTTCTATTTTTTTCTCTTTTCCATGAGGTTTGTCTTTTCTTTTTTTCTGTTCCCATGCAAATTATTTTTCATTGTATGTATCACACTTATAAACCTTTTCTTTTATTGTTGGCGGAATTTGGTCACAGCAAGAAACAAATTTCCTATTCCCATATTATAAAGACATTTACCCATGGTTCCATTTTGTTTTTACATTTAAATTTCTGATTCATATGGATTTTGTTTCATGGTGTGAGATAGGAATGCAATTTTGACCTTTTTCCAAATGATTCCCCATTAATTAAAAAGTCTGTGTTTTCCACTACTGATTTGAAGTGCCACCTTTTTCAATGTTGTATTTCCATGTACACTTACATTTATTTCTCAATTTTCTGTTCCCTTTACTTGTCTGTGTTTCTTTTGATGCCCCACTACCATCCTCTTTAAATTATAGAGACTTTGTGGGAGTTTCAAAGTTTCCCTCATGTATGTTTTCCACATTTCTTGATGCCTAGGCATTCTCTCTTTTTTCCTGGTAATATAAATGGGAAATAAACTCTGTTATTGTTGCAGTATTTTCTAGATCTATCTCCTGAAAACCAAGCTATCTTTACTCCCTTTTTCTCCCCAATTCTTAATGCCTCTTGTTGCTTTCTCTTGTCTAATTGCATGGCTGCTACCTTATGTTAAATGTTAAATAGCAGTGACAATAGTGGGTATCCTTGTCTTGTTCATGATTTTCATGGGAATGCCTCTGGTTTTATCCCATTAAGTAAGATGCTGTGGTTTGAGCTGGTTCTGTATGTTTATAATCACATTAAACTATTATCTATTGATTATTATTTTATTGAGTGCTTTTTAAAAAAATTATGAATGAATGTTGTTTTGTCAAGTGACTTTTGGCGCTGATGGAGACTATTAGTTAGGGTCCAGCCAAGAGATAAAAACCACAGATATACTGGGCTTCCCTGGTGGCACAGTGGTTGAGAGTCCGCCTGCCGATGCAGGGGACGCGGGTTCGTGCCCCGGTCCGGGAAGATCCCACATGCCGCGGAGTGGCTGGGCCCGTGAGCCATGGCCGCTGAGCCTGCGTGTCCAGAGCCTGTGCTCCGCAACGGGAGAGACCACAGCAGTGGGGGGCCCGCGTACCACAAAAAAAAACCCACAGATATAAATTGTTAACCATATTCTAGAGAATTGAACAAGAACTGAAAAGGCAAAAGGGACTAGGGGAGTATCATAGAGGAAGTAACTATGGGAAGCACCCACCATCTCTGAGGCTGAGGGAACACAGAGAAAAGGATGGAAGTATTGAAACTTAAAGACTTAGAGGAAGACTTTCAGGAAGACTTTAAAGGCTTAGAGGACTCTAGGGGGAGGGTGTGCAACTGGTTGGTGCTGTTTCCCTGAAGGGCTACACAAGACTGGCCCCATAATGTGGAAAAGCCGCGAATTGGAGCCAGCTGTGGCTGCTGAGGTCAGTTGTTCCCGCCGCGTGAACCACTCTGTGGTGACCCTGACAGGAACAGGAAGCAAACAGGAACAGCAAATGTCCCTCTCCTCCATCCTTCCAGTTCCCCTCTATCACCTATCACCAGAGACTGGAAGGGAACCTGGCAAAGGAGAAATGTGGTTTGTCAAGGCTTAGCCTTAAAGTGGAGTAGAGAAGTGTGGATTTGAAGTCAAAACATAATAGCTTAATATGAATCAGCACAAAAGAGATATATGATTATCCTCCTTTGATATATTCACATAGTGAACTATATTCATTAATTTGTTGATCCTGAAACAAATTCTTGCTCTTGTGGAATAAACCCCACTTTTTAATGTGTGCCAGCTCTTGTCTCAACTCTAAGCCCATCTCTCTATACTTTGCCGTGTGATGCCAGAACTCTGCAAATCACGTTTCTTCTTTGCTAGCTGACTTTGAAGCTTCTGTCAATAGGGGACGATAGAAGGAGATGGAAAGTCATGTGAAATCTGAGTGCCCACTGACCCCCGGAAGCCCTTTTCCTACATCCTGAGGTATTAACAGCAGCTGAGCAGTGCCCTCCCCTCAGAGGTCTCCTCTTAAGTTTCCAAGTTCTAATAATCCCAGCCTCTTCCTTTGTTCCCCGGGGAGGTTCCTGTTCATTGCTGGAGGGAATGCAAAATGATACAACATTTATAGAAAAGGTTTTGACAATATCTAGCAAAATTATTCAATACATATGCATATAAAATCATTTGACGCAGCAATCCCACTTTTAGGAAACTATACCAAAAATTCTCTTGAAAAGAATACAAAAATTTCACTATGGTATGGTTTGTAATAACAACAACAAAAAAGGAACAACATAAGTAGCAATAGGGAGCAGCTAACTTGAAAAACAAGTGAAAATGAAAACTATCAAATGGTGACAAACACAGAGATAACTGACCTTAGAAAAAGAATTTTAAATATGTATCTTTATTAGGGTATACTCTAAGAATAAAAGAACTGTAAAGAAATCTTAAACTTTTATTCACTAACCTTATTGTGGCCATAGTATTGATGTGGTTGTTTTGAAATCGATCTAAGGACAAGATAAAGCAATTAGTTTTAGAACCAAGATTTTTGGCATAAGCGAAAAGAGATACAATTGTAAAACCCAAGATGGTTAAAAAAAATTGAACCTGAATTAAATCAAGGCTTTAGATCCGTAAGCAGGGTACAAGAAGTCAGTAGCATGGAGGAACAAAGAACACCAGGGAGAAGCAACCAGTCATATTCAAAATGTGGTTCATTCTATAGGACAACTGACCTAGGTTTCTTCTTCAAAGTGTTGATAGCTTTAGAAAGGAGGAGTGGATGAGGAGACTATTCTAGATTTAAAAAGACTGAAGAGACAACAAGGACGTACATCAAGTAGAAACCAAATGTAAAAAGACTTTTTTTTAAGACACTGGGAAATTTGAAGATATTAAAATACTCATTTTGTTATATTTGATAATGGCATTTTCCTTTGTAAGAACAAAAATTTTAATGTATACTGAAGTATTTAGGGGTAAAATAATGTGCTTGACATTGGCTTTAAAATACTCCAGAAGAGACATGGGAGTGTGGCAAAATCTTGCGAATTTTTAAAGCTCAGTGAGTCAGGTGTATGGGGATGCTAGTTGTACTCTTTTATGTACAAATATTAGAAATTTTCACAATAACGTATACGTTTACATAAATGAGATGGCAAATGTTCTAGGTATGTTAAGAGAAGTCTGGAAAAGAGTGTGAGTCCATTTGAGCTTTTAAAAGGTGTTATAGTGCAGATTTCAAAAATGTAAAAATAGACCCAGAAAGTTAACAGTGGTAAGTTCTAAGTTGTGGACACAGGTGACTTTTCTTTGTATGCTTTTCAGTATTTTCCAAGTTTCATTTTTAAAAAGTTTTTCGAGATGTTTTACATCACTATTGACACTCATCAGATAAACTTTATAGTGATTTACTGGATAAACTGAATAACGATAAAACTTAAAAAAGATAGTTTATATCAAGGTAGCTCTTGATATAAAAAACTGGAATAATTGTTTGTAAAACTGTGAGGTAAAGTTGTAAAACCATCCATTGTCCTTAAGTTTCTTTCCTGCAAAGCTGGAATGAATGTGATTGTTTATCAACTGTTAAAAGTACAGGATGAGGCAGGCGTGGTGGCAGGAAAGGTACAAAAAAAACCCCTACTGTTCCCGGACTTCAAATCTAGCTGGAAAGTCATTAAAATATGTACTAATATAAGAGACCGTAGAGAGTCACAGGACCCGCCCTACCTGCTAAGAGGCGGGGGAGTGGGGCGCAGACGCCCACCGCCGCAGGCGAGGGAACGAGGGTCTCAGCCAATGGTCTCAGGCCGGAGGGAGCGCGGCGGTGACGTCCTGATATCCGGGGGGAGAGCTTCCCTGGCCGGGCGCTCACAGCACTTTGGATCTTAATTGGGACTTTATCCCTCGGCGGTGGCTGGACTTTAGGCTTCTGCAGCCCGGTCTGCGTCGTCGTGTCGGGTCCCAGGTGCCGGCGACTCTTCCTCGGGATCCTCGGACCGCGGGCCTGCGCGGTGGGACCGCGGGACGCCACCATGGACGGGACGACCGAGCTGCTCTTCTACGTGAACGGCCGCAAGGTGAGCGCGCCCCGGGGCTGCCCGGCCGGTCCCACCGGGCCTCCCCGGTGCTGGAGCGCTGCTCACGCGCCGGGCCCTGGACTGCACGCGGGTTTGCCTGCGCGTCGGGGCAGGGAAAGGATGCGTCTTAAGGGACTGCCTGGATCTTTGGGTTCCGCCTTCCTCATGTTCCTTTCTCCTCTCCTTACAAGACGCACAGTATCAACCGCACCCCACCCCATAAACAGGAAGAGAAATGACTGTCCTTATTCAGCAGAGTCAGCACTCCCAAATCTTCCCTCCGTCAAACCCACCCCCAAACGGGAATGTCTTTCATTAGGCCTCAGCTCTTGGGTGTGTTTGGATGAGCAGAGAGCGGTTTGGAGTCAGGACAGGACCACAGAGATGAATTCATTGAGACCTCTCACTCCCATCGTTTCCAAAGTCACAGCTAGTTCCTGGCAGCGCTGAACCGACACCCTCCTCTGGGGACTCGAAGGTCCTTAGTGGGTCCACTGCTGGCGCGGCAGCTGCCCTCTCAGAAGCCGTGCTGGCTCTGCAGATCCTCTGGGGCAGTTCCAGCGATTGTCCGATGTTTGGAGGCAGCAAAGCGCCCGGGGAATCCTTTAAAACACTCCCACGGACGTGACCATAGATTGCTCACTCTTCATGTTGTCCCAGCATATTGCCGCCACTTTGCAAGGGGGAAACTGAGGTAGGAGTGTTAAAGGGCTTCCTTAAGAGCAGACAAAGGAGCAAGGGCCGTGATAGCGGCCTTTCCACACGCCGGCGCCTTCAGAGCCGCCCTGTGATCCCTGCTTCTGGGCCGGGATAGGCCGACTTTCCCTGACTGGCACAGGGACTCACCAGAAAGCTAAGGAAGGTCAAGCGTCAGGGCCTCTCACTCGTGAGGCCTCTTCTAAAGCCCTGAGCCTAATTTCGAATTTGGATTTTGTATTATTTTTCTTAAAGAGGATTCCCTCCCCCAAACTGTGCAAGTTCTAGGCCCTATAAAACCTTCTTCTGTTCCTGCTGCCTGGATTCCACCCTGGGTAAGATGAGCTTGTTTTTCCTGAACTGTGTTGGGGGCCGTTAGGACCCCCCTCGCAGGACTGCTATGAGCGTGAACCATGATAAGGGCGAGGATGGCAGATGGGAGTTGGGTTTGAAGTGATCACGTGATGTCATTTTTTTTTTTCTTTTGCATAACTGAATGGTTTAGTAGACACAGCTCTGGCCTTTATATTTGGACAAACAAGTATTCATTTCCAGCTCCAATTCTTATGGAGACAACCTAACCTAGCCTCAGTTCCTCTGTTAAAGAGAGATAATACTGCCTACTTCACAAAGAGTGATGGTGAGTTTTTAATCCGTTTATTTAAGGACCTGCTATATGTCAGTGTTCCAGTGCTCTCAGGGGACACAACAGAGCACAGAAATGACCAAGTCCCTGTCTGCACGGAGTTTATGTTGTGCTGGGGAGACAGACGACAAGCATATAAATAAATAGAAATGTATCAAGCCAGGCAGTGATAAATACCAGGATAAAAAATAAAGCAGAGTGAGGGGCCGGAGAGTGGCGAGAGCTGGTTCTTCAGGCGGGATGGATGTTTAAGACTTTCTGAGAGGCTGACATTTGAGTGGTGGCCAGTATGAAGTGAGGAACAGACATCTGAGGGAAAAGCATTCCAGACCGAGGGAGCGGAGGTGCAGAGATCCTCAGACACGAGGATTTCTTCGTGCTTGGGGGGTTAGCAAGGAGGCTGGTGGGGCTGGAGATGTGGCCAGGGGCTTTGGAGGAGATGGTAGGGTTTTGGTTAAAGGAGGAGACAGGTGTTTGAGTCTACCTTCTTCTCCCCCTCCTCCCTCCCCTGCTCCCAAACAAACTGTAGTGGAACTTTTAACAGAATGGCTAATAATAGTTTGTGCTCTGTTGATTTTTTTTTTTTTTTTGCGGCACACGGGCCTCTCACTGTTGTTGCCTCTCCCATTGCGGAGCACAGGCTCCGGACGCGCAGGCTCAGCAGCCATGGCTCACGGGCCCAGCCGCTTTGCGGCATGTGGGATCTTCCCAGACCGGGGCACGAACCCGCGTCCCCTGCATCGGCAGGCGGACTCTCAACCACTGCGCCACCAAGAAGCTCTGTTGACTTTTAAAAATAGATAAGCTGGTTCTTATCTATGGGCTTGTTTTATCTATGAGCCAAAAGTCCTGTGATCATTTGGAAAGTGCAGGCTAGAAATATTGATTTAGTTTTTGCAATTACCCTGTTAAAAGAAATTATGTCACCCCTTCCCTTTCCTGCCCCTCCCTTCCAAATTCTGTTAGGTGTGTGCTTCAATCCCAGCAAGCAAGCCTGATTGCCACATGGATAGAATTAGAATAAAGTCTCTGGTTCAGAGGGCAAGTGGATGTCGAGAAAAGTGAGAGAAGAAAGCCACCAGGAGAGGGGGTCTTGAAGTCAAACATAACCTCTGGGATTAAAATCCTGCCCTTGAAAGGAAGCTTTGAAGCCAGTTAGGAGACTCTGGGTGATGCGATTGGCCTGCAGTCTGGGTTTTTTGCAGAATCCCCCCAAGTCACCAAAAGGTGTCGTTGGGTAGGGGCTAAGGCCATGCAGGTTGGTCAGAGATCGAGCTGCAGAGAGATTTCTGAAATCTTTCTCGCTTCACCAGCAGCCTCCAAAGCAGGTGACTCAGTTAACATGGAGTTTGCGGGAGGCAGAGCCCAGGAATAAATTACATCCTAGATGCCACTCTCAACACATCTCAGGAACCGTAGCAACTCATTTTATGAAGCAGTGAGGTGTAGAGATCAAAGGTGTGGGCTTTGGAAATGGTTAGGCGTGGATTTGAGTCCTGTGCTGTCTGCTCTAACGCTCAGCAGCTCTGGGGCCTTGAGCAAGTGTCCTCATTGGTTGTCCCCTCAGGCCTCTTTCCGTCTTTCTCTCCTCACCATGTCCCACAATACACACCTCTTCTGTCTTCTTCCTCTCAGCTTTCCTTGTTTTCTGTTCTTTTACCCCTTTCTCTCTCCTCCTGATCTCTTTCTCTTTCTTCTTTCTGCCTCTGTCTTGTATCCAGCAAGGCCCCCTTCATGCACTAGTCACAAGCCCTGCACAGAGGAAAGTGATTTGTCAACCTTGTGCAATGTGAACTTATCTCCCAAAGGGCCAGTGGAAACAGAGGGACACATGCCACCCTTGCAACATGCAAGGCTTTACTGAGACAAAAACATGCAATGACCCTGAGCTGAGAGCTGGCATCATTTCTCCCAACCAGAGTCAGTGAGAATAACTCTGTTCCTCATTCCCTCCCTCCCTCCCCACCCCCTGCCAGCTACCATCTGAGTCCTGACCTCCCTGTTTCACTTCAAGACCTGCCGGGACAGGGTACGTGCCAGATCCCTGCCCCACTTCCCTCCTCCCAATGTGCCATCCACCAAATCAAGAAAAGTAAACACATTTCAAGCCAGGGGCACTTTGAGCCAAAGTCCGATCTCTTGAGACATCTCCGGGAACAAATACCCAAGCAAGCCAGGCCTGCTCTTCCATTCATTCCTTATGAAATACAAATATCTCTCAAGCCTAAAGTGCTCTTTATTACCCAGATCCTGTCTCTCCATTAAAATTGGGCTTCTGAGGATTCATCATCATATGTATGAATTAGAATTAGTTTCACCTGCAAATGGCACAAATTCAAAACTAAGTAGTTCAAAAAAGATATAATTCATGTTTACTTTTACATAAAGGATACTGTATCTGGGGATAGACATTGCAGAGCTGGTCTAGAAGCTTCTTGGTGTCATCTGAGACCCAAATTTCTTTTCTTTTTTTTCCCCTGTTGCCGTTAATGTGTTGCCTTATGGTCTAAAATGGTTGCTGGCATTCTAGCCACGTCATCTTTATTACAGGCAGCAGGAAGGAAGAAATGGAGAAAGCATGCTGAGATAGACAATCAGTAGTTTCTGCCACCATTACTGGTTCTTCTGTTTTTCTTTCTTTTCTTCTGTTCATAAGTCCCAGCCTGTGAGAAATCATCCCTCCTTTCTTAGTGTTCTCATAGCAAATTGTACATATCAAGTTATTCATTTAGATTAATTAACATTTATTATGTCCTTATCATATATCCCCAGCACCTAGTTCAGTGTTTGACATAAAGAATAATGGAAGGTGGTTTCTCTCAGGATCAAGAGAGGCTTATACATAAACAACTAATTATGCTGCAGAGTAACACGTTCTGTGAAAGATGGGTAGATGTTGACCATGGGAGCACAGAGGAGGACTGTTTCTTGGAGCAGAGAGTGGGAAGGATATATTAAATGGCAGCAAATCCCACAGGAGAGAACACTTGAGCAGGGCTTTGAGTGGCATACAAACTTCTGCTAAGTAGAGAAAAGAGGGAGGACTTTCAGGACAGAGGGAATCCTATAAGCAAATGTAGTTAAGGGTAAAAGTCCCTGCACTGCTGGGACCAGCCAGTTCTCCCATGTGACCAGAGTTCAAGATGCATGGGTTGAATGACAAATGATGGGAAGTTTCTCAAAGAGGCCTTGTAGGCTATGCTAAGGAGTTTGAATTTCTTCTTGTGTTCCAGGAGCTCTTGAGTAGAAATTCACCTAAGACCCACTCAGTGTATTCATTAAAGATGCACATTTTCTGGTTCCCTCTCCCAGAAATCCTGATTCGATAGGGGTTTCATTTTAACAAGAACCCTGAGTGATTCAAGAATTCCCAGCAGAGCAGTTTGGCATCCAGGAGCCAGTGTTGGATTTAGGCAGATACAGGACATGATCAGACTTGGATTTTAGAGAGGTTGCTCCAGTGGTGGTATAGAGGCGGGCATTGAGGGTGCCCGGAATGGAGGCAGGAGACCTGTTAGGCAGCTGTTATCATTGTTCAGGCTGGAGGTAATAAGGGTGGATTTCAGGGAGTGACAGTAGAAGTGAAGGGTGTTTAGACAATCATTTTGGAAGTTTAAATGGCAGGACTTGGTGATGCTGACTGTGGTAGATTGAAGGAAAGAAAATGTCACAGTTAGCGCAGTTTTTTAAGCTTAGGTGACCCAGCAGATGGTAAGGCTATTAAACAAGTTAGGGAAAAGAAAGGAAGAAGTAAGTTTGGGAAATAAAGAGTTCCATTTGAGGACCAATTTAGTTAGGGATGCCTGGGGACGTCCCACAGTTTTCCTTGTATTCTAGTATGTACACACACACACACACACACACACACACACACACACACACACACATAATCACTTGTCTGTTACCATATTGCACATTCCTCTAGGGCACAGATCTGACCTTGGTAATTGGCACATGCCTCACTTTGCCCGGCCTATGGCCACTTAGAATTGAGGGTGAGGAAGCATGTGTCCCCTCATCACCTACTTTCCAGAAGGGAAAATTAGTATAACATGGTGAAGGATGATTTCTAGTTCTGAAATTGTGAAGCAAATCATGCTTCTATTTGTGAATGTAAAAGAAATCCAAATTTGTCATCAAAAAAGAGAAAACACGATCACTTTGGAAAACATAACCAATCATGACATTTCAGTCATGCCATCCACTGGGTGCTGCTGTCCTAACTGCCATGCTGCTAGGCTGCCCACACAAACTTACTTCTTAAGTGTGTCTTTGCTTGCACATCTTTGTATCATCCTTTGTCTCTTAGATTTGGGAGCCATGGTTGGTTGTGATCTCTTTCTGGAAACTGTAATTCTTTGAACATGGTGAACAAATAAGTCTTTAAAAAAAAACTATATCAATTTCTCAGAGACTATTCTAGTCCAGGAGACCTCCCCCACCTCTCTCTTTCTCTTTCTCCCACTCCTATATTCAGTTCTACTGTTATCTTTACCCTCACTTGCTTCAGACTTTCTAGGAGAAGTTGGACAGGAGTCAGTAATGTTTTGTTAGTAGAAACAACCACCGCCTTAGAGAACAGTGATAATTCAGGACCAAGGACAGTGGCAGAGTAGTGGCCGGGGCTCAAGATGTAGACTTCACACTTCAGAGAGGTGATTTGTATATCACAGGTGTTCCGTAAACATTAAATCAAGTTTAGAATATGAGTAGAAGAGTGCATGTTCATGAAATCACCGATGTAAATATTCTAGTTCTCTCAGCTTTGTGAGTTAAACTCTTTCTTTTGGTACAGGTGATAGAAAAAAATGTCGATCCTGAAACAATGCTGTTACCATATCTGAGGAAGAAGCGTATCCTTTGCTTTGAGTGTGCATATGTGTGTATGTGTGTATATCCCTGATATCCTCATCAAATGTTATTTCAAGTATCTTTTTAGAGCCACAATGAGTCATATTCCCTACTGGGGTTTTATGTTCATCTTTAAGAAAGTCCTAGATTGGAGTTTTGTAGGCAGTGAACAATTGTGCTTATCAGAGAACCAAGTTCTTTCTAATCTCTGTTTCGGCATTAAATATATTGAATAAAATGGAGACGCTAACAATGGGAATTAAAACAATGGGTGCTAAAATGGCTTAATTAAACATCCTTTAGAATTGAGTCACAATATTGATATTCTACCTTCAAGGACTAATCATCATGCCCATTAGAAAAAGAGAGCACAGGAACTTCCCTGGTGGTCCAGTGGTTAAGAATGCACCTTCCAATGCAGGGGTCACGGTTTGATCCCTGGTCGGGGAGCTAAGATCCCACATGCGGCAGGGCAACTAAGCCCGCAAGCCGCAGCTACCGAGCATGCAAGCCACAACTAGAGAGAGAAGACCACGCACTGCAGTGAAGAGCCTGCGCACCGCAATGAAAGATCCCGCATGCTGCAACTAAGACCTGACGCAGCCAAAAATAAAAAATAAATAAATAAACAAGTAATAAAAGTTATTTAAAAAAAGAAAAACAGAGCACAGAAATCTCCTGAAATGAAAGTGAAAGAACAATAGAGACATTAAACCTGAAAATGTTACCTTGGAAAAACTTTCTCAATAAAAGTCATCTAAGGAATGGGTTCTTATCCTGCTACGCATGAACTCCAGTGGGCTTCCAGAGGTCTGTGGACCCCACTACATTATATGCAAACTTGTGTGACAATGGGAATTTGTACATTTTTCCCCCAGAGAGAGTGAAATTCCCAAAAGAGCACACAACTCAGAAAATATCAATAGCTATCTTCTGAAAGTCATTCAAGGATTTATTATTATTATTATTCTATTAATTTTATTTATTTTTGGCTGCATTGGGTCTTCATTGTTGTGCACGGGCTTTCTCTAGTTGTGGCGAGCAGGGACTACTCTTTGTTGAGGTGCACAGTCTTCTCATGCTGCAGTGGCTTCTCTTGTTGCGGAGCACGGGCTCTAGGCGCACGGGCTTCAGTAGCTGCAGCACGCGGGCTCAGTAGTTGTGGCACACGGGCTTAGTTGCTCCGCACCATGTGGGATCTTCCCAGACCAGGGATCCAACCCATGTCCCCTGCATTGGCAGGTGGATTCTTAACCACTGTGCCACCAGGGAAGTACTCAAGGTTTTTGGACATAAAAGTAATTAATACTAATTTCCTGGTTATCCATGGTACCAATGTGATATTTAAGATTTGGTTCACTTGTGAGTGACAGAAAATCCCAATAGCAGTAAACAAGATAGTTTATTTCTTTCTCATTGTGTTATTTCAGGTTCTCTGGGAAGCACACACTAAAAAATGAGATTAAATATTCAAGGGTTTTATTAGGAAAAATGCCTGAGTGAAATAGGGAGGCAGCCACGGAAGACTGATACCTGTAAGGAAAAGCGGGAGAGAAGGCTGAGTTGAAGGGTCTCAGACTGCTGTGCAGTCTAAGGCACGTTCATCAAAGCCACTGAGAATGGTTGACAAGGACTCCCACACCTCTGCATAGCACTGAGCCATTGGTGGGAAGCACCCCATGCGAGGCATGGCCTTGATGCAAAGTGGGGTGATGGATATCAAAGTGCAGCAGTTGGCTCTCTTGGTCAGTTACCCTCTGTGTTGAAGGAAGTCTCTGAGGCACATTCTCATGGTTGTCATACTCACGTAAAGGAATCCCAAAGGTAGGTAGATCCAGGCTAGCAAAGCATTGTCACAACATTATCAGGAACCAAGCTCTTTCTGTCTTGCTGCTTCACCCTCCTCAGCAAGAAGCTTTCTCCTCATGGTCAGAGATAACTCACTGAGGTCCAGCCATCATATCTGAATTCCAGCAAATAGGAAGAAGTAAGGGATGAAGGAGGGGCACCCCTCTCCCTCTGAGGACATTTCCCTCCTGGACGTCAAAAACAGCCTTTATGCTTACATCCCATTGGCCAACATTGTTAATGACCCCACCAAGCATCAGAGGAGGCTGTGAAAATGTATTTTTTTAATTCTGGGCAACCGTGTGTGTAGCTCAAAAATGAGGATTTCTATTACCAAGAAAGAATGAGGGAAAAGATATTGGGAAACAACTAGCAGTTTCTGCCACTGAGAAGCAGAGAAATATGGCACATTTGTATAACATGACACTAATATTCTAAGAATTATTTACAATTTGACATTCTACTTTGTATGTCATCAAAGACACAGATAAGGATAAGAACAGATATGCAGTGTACTCAGACCTTCAAATCCTCAAGGCCTTATATGTGTAGACTCTTCCTTTACTTAAGTTTGGCCTTATTTTTGGCAACCTGGGGTCCAGTTGTTTTAAAAAGGAAGAGACTAGATATAGCATGCAAATGTAAATCAAGAATTTACAAGATTATAAATAATAGCAGCTAAGACATACATACATTATTTGATAAATAAGTATCAAGCTTAACTGTACATTTAAGAGTCTTTGATGGTGTTGTCTCCTAAGGTCAGAGCTATTTCACAAAGAGAATTATGGAAAACACATTATCTTTAACTGTGCTTTTTCTAGTCCGACTCACAGGAACTAAATATGGCTGTGGAGCGGGAGGCTGTGGTGCCTGCACGGTGATGATATCACGATGTAACCCCATTACCAAGAGGATAAGGTACCTTGCTGCAAAGTCCAGATATGGTTGAAATTTTGTAGCTTTGAACTTTGTTTTTCTTCTTCCTTTGGTAAATATGCATTGAGCACCTACTATGTGACAGGAACTGTGATAGGCATTGGGGATACATTGATGGGCATCAAATCATTCCGGTTCCAGCAAAAATGTTACATTCTCAGCCCTCCCTGATCACCTTCTCCATAGCAGTGCCCCATCTCACCTCGGCAACTCCCTACTCCCTTCGCCTATATTAAGGTATTCATAGCACTTCTCACCATATGTTTGTGTATGTACGTATTGTCTATGTTCCTATGTATTGTCTATCTTCCTCAACTAGAATATATACTCTACAAAGGCAGGGATTTTATCTGTCTTGTTCACCAATGAATCCTAGTGCCTGGTACTCCACCTGGCACACAGTAGGCACTCAATAAATATTTACATTTATTTTATAAATGAAAAATATTCTTCCAGTCTTTCTTTTGTGTGTATACTTAAGGAAGCATACTGCCTATACAGCTTAGAAACCTCTATTTTTTGCTGAACTTCTCATAAGTATCTTTTCAAAATAATAAATATAATTTTAATGGCTGTATATGTTCTGTTGTTTGGGTGTATCAAAACCAACCCTCAAATAGTGATCACTTAGATTATTTTTTGGTTTTCACTATTATAAGGAGAGTGAGCATTCATGTGTATATATATGTTTATATTTATGTTTCTGATAATTTCCTTATGATAGATCCATGGAGATGGAATTAGAGGATAAAAGAGTGAGTGCGTCTTTAAGTTTTTATGCCTTCCAGCAAAATGTCTCTCAGAAGAGCTCTATCAGTTTACATTCTTTTCAGCAGTATGTGAATTCCATTTTCCCAAACCTTTGCTAATAATGCATATTACAATTTTTTTAACCTTTGTCATTTTCTTTGATAAAAATGATTTTTCATTGCTTAATTTGAATCTCTCTTGATTCCTTTCATTTCATGTATTTATTGGCCATCTGTAATTTTGTTTGGTAAATGAGAACATTTTAGGAGTCGTTTTGAGTTAGACATTTTCTAGCAGTAGGTTTGTGGGATTGAGGAGTTCTGTATCCACACCCTATTTCTTCTTCTGAGGCACAATATCAGTTTAACTTTATGGCCCAACTAACCCCTTGCCCAGCATCTGCTTGGAGGATGAAATATGCTCTAGGTGATTGTCACATGTGACTGGAGAGGAGAATGTCAGCCCCTCAATGGAGAGAAAAAAACAACGTTAGTGGAAACTGTTCTTGAGTTAGAATTAGGAGGCCTAATTTGAATCCTATCTGACACTCCAGCTGTGATCCTGAGCAGCTCACTCTGACCCCCAGAGTCTTATTCTGTAAAATGGCCATGAGCTAAGGACAAAATGTATATGCAACGCCTGGGACATTATACAAAACCTGCCATGTTGGAGGTGCTCCTTTCCCACTGGATACAATGCAGTTTGTGCTTCTCTTTTTCATTCTGAAGACATTATTCAGCCAACGCCTGTCTGATTCCCATCTGTTCTCTGTATGGTGCTGCCGTCACCACAGTGGAAGGCATAGGAAGCACCAAGACCAGGATTCATCCTGTTCAGGTGAGGATGCATCTCTTCTTCAGAGGGTTTCTGTGCTTCGAAAACCATTAATGACATGATGAGCTCTTGAAATGAATACAGTAGATCAATGAGCCCTGCTGCTTGGTGACAGCCAACAGATGACACCAAGCTGGGGGCCAGGAGTGAAACCTGGGACATGTGACTGACTTCTTAGAAAAATACTTTTGAAAGACTAGAGAGCTTTCTCTTTAAAAAAAAAAAAAAATCTTGACATCACTAGCATTGTTTTCTGTATTCTAATTAGATGGGACCTGTCCATTTTACATTTTCCAAACTTATAAAGAAATGAGAGCCAAGTGCATTGGGGGATATAATCTTAATGTTTTTTTTTTTCTATAAAGAGGAAAATAACATGATTTTAAAGCTGAGTGAAAATCTCAGCTACCAAAAAGATTTGTTGAATTTAGGGCTTGTTCGGAAGATATATAATGGGAGTTGTTAATGAATTTTGAAGCTTTTCTCCTAAGGAGGCGCCTTGTTAGAACTTTGCCTCAATGAAAGGGCACCTCAGACTCCTGACTCTTTCAATTATGTATACATTGCCCAGAAAAATGCTGTTGCTACTTGTTTTTATCTAAGTTAATGAGTACCACTTAAGAGGAGAGGGTGGAAGAGGAAAAAGATAGGGGCAGCATAGAAAATGGCCAAAGTTCATATTCTCTGTGCTTGAAGGAATCTTGGGTTCTGTTTATTTTCTATGAAACCTCTTTACCTAGAAGGAGCAGATTCTGCTTGGTTATGCTTGTGAGACACGGCTGTTCGGAGGCATGAAGACACCCTTTCATTTAGTACCTGCCGCCCATCTCCTGGCTGCAGTGTAGACAGATGACGGCTTCTGAAATGGGGTTGCACCTTTGAAGTTAGACTCCAAAGAGAACAGTTGGGGTTGGGGGCTGGGGGGAGATTTGGAAGAGAAATCAAGGCAATGTTTCCTTCTTGATTGTTTTTTGGATTAAAGATGGCACTTTGTAAAAGAGTCCCTGTGTGCTGAAGTGTTAGGGCAATAGGGGCAGATAAAGGCACTTGGGAAATAAAAGGGTTTTTTTCCCTCAACTTGAATATAATTCAGTTCATTTCTGTGAAGGACTTCCTTTATCTCGGTGATTCCCATTCTGGACTACAGATTGAAACACCTGGGAATCTTTAAAAAATACATGTCTGTGCCCCACCCCCAGAGATTCTCAGTCAAATGGTCTGGGGTACTGCTTGGACCTTGGAAATTTTAAAGCTCCCCTGGTGATTCTGAAATCTGAGAACCTTCAATGAAGTTCAAAAGCTGAGAACCTTCAATGAAGCTCAAAAGCTGTTGAGGACCAGTCATCACGGCCACCCCAGCCCAAGAAAGGGAGACACCAAGGCTGAGAAGGATTTTCCAGGGCTGCTTCTTCAACTTTAATGTGCATGTGAACCACCCAGGGATCTTGTTAGAATGCAGGTTCTGATTCATTAGATCTCGGGTCAGGCCCAAGATTCTGCCTTTCAACCTTTCTGTGCTTCCAGGAGAGGATTGCCAAGTGTCATGGCACGCAGTGTGGCTTCTGCACCCCTGGGATGGTGATGTCCATCTACACGCTGCTGAGGAACCATCCAGAGCCCACCCTGAGTCAGTTAACTGATGCTCTAGGTGGTAGGTTATATGTGTGTGTGCTTTAATTTTTAAATGATGTTGATAATGATAGCTAACATTAGCCATTTATCAGGTGCCACACACTGCATTAAGTGCTATATAAACATTACCTCATTTACTCTTTATGATAACTTTATAAGGTAGGCATTATTATTATCCCCCATTTCATAGATGGAGAAACTGAGGTTTAAAGAGAGTAATTTACTAAAAATTATGCCACCAATAAGTGGAGGAGTTAGTTTGTTCAAATCAGGATTCAAACACGATCCACACATTGCACTTGGCTGATATATTTCTCAAGTCTCTCTTAATCTATAAGAGTCGTCTCCCTTTTTTATTGTTTGCTTATTTTAATAATAATTACAAAGCCAGTTTATTCATTTACCCTTGGAAACGGTCCAGTTATCTCCACATGCTGCTCTCTCCTATTGGGTGGGTGCTCTCAGGGCAATATGAAGTTATCAGAAGGCTCATGATGAATACAACATGAAATCAAAGAGACTGACATCTTCTGGTGGTACTTATTTCAAAGAACTGCCTTTATCTGGAGCTAGTTTATCAAGTTCAGGAGCTCAGTGTGTGTGTGTGTGTGTGTGTGTGTAGCGGGGGATGGGGGGAGCATTGGAGGAGGCCTTCATTAACAAGACTCTGAACAATTCTAAAGAATAAGAGCCTCCCGAATCCTATTTCTGGTGAAATTCTCCATGGCTCTACTTGTCTGCTGTCTCCCAGGGACCTTATTTCTCTGCCGTGTTACATGGGCCTAAAGCTCATGTGTTCAGCTCCTCTGTGAAAGTGTTCCAGGGAAGACAGGACTAAACAGAAGTAGAAAGGGGAGGTGCATAAGACACAAACTGTCTTCTGCCTTATTTCCCTTAAGTCTTATTATGCATTTGATCTCGTGGCCGTTTGTGATGTGAACAAGTGACAAGGGGTTCTCAAATTTTCGGGTGCTTAAGACTTACATAGGAGTTTGTAAAGAATGAAGATTCCTGGGACCCAACCCCAGACAGCTGGCTTCAGTGGCTTTGTGTTTTAAATAGATGCCAGGTTTGGGGGTTGGAGGAGAACATGGGATATGGACCACTGTGGAGGAGCACTGGCCTAATGATTTACTGTAAATAAATTGTGTGCCCAATTGCTTCCAGAGTTTAAAAATTATCTTTGCTGCTATATAATGCCTTTGATCTTTCTATCAACTGCAGCTTAGCTCTTTTTTTAAATATCAAATATCAAAATAGCAGTATTTTTAAATATCAAAAAAAAATGACGTACAATGTAGCTTTATTTACATTGTCTTTTACTGCGTATGGAAAATAAATTTTTTTTATTGAAGTATAGTTGATTTACAATATTGTGTTAGTTTCAGGTGTACAGCATAGTAATTCAGTATTTTTGCAGATTATATTCCATTATAGGTTATTACAAGATAATGGGTAAAATTCCCTGTGTTATACAGTAAATCCTTGTTGTTTATTTTATATATAATAGTTTGTATCTGTTAATCCCATACTTCTAATTTACCTTTCCTCTTCCTTCTCCCCTATGGTAACCACAAGTTTGTTTTCTATGTCTGTGAGTCTGTCTCTGTTTTGTATATTTGTATTATTTTTTTAATTCCACATATTACAGTATTTGTCTTTGACTTATTTCACTTAGCCTAATATTCTCTGGGTCCATCCACATTGCTGCAAATGGCAGTATTTTATTCTCTTTTTATGGCTCAGTAACATTCCATTGTATCTATATATACCACATCTTCTTAACCCAATCATCTGTTGATGGGCATTTGGGTTGTGAAGCTTAGCTCTTGAATGTGCCTATAGACCAAGAGTTCTTGGCTTGAAATCATTGTGTTCTTTGAGCACCTATCACAAGCAGAGGATATAAAAACTGTTTACAGAGAGAAAGTACAAATAGCTGAGTTGTTAGATTACCTCAAGACTATCAACCAAGTATCCCAAGTAGCTGACAAAAAAAAAAATCCGACTTTGTGGATTTGGGGACCAAAATGTCAAACAGGGCTTCCTTCTAGGATGGGGTCCTTATTTCCAGCATGCATCTGGCAGACGGTGCCTCTCTCTAGGTTCCTTGATTAACAGAGTTGGGTTTTTCCCCTTCAGGTAACTTGTGCCGTTGCACTGGATACAGGCCCATAATCGATGCATGCAAGACTTTCTGTAAAGTGAGTAGAAAGGAACACGTTTTTGAGTATATTTTTTCCTCAATGAAACAAAATGGTGGGAGTTGGCAGGTGTGATTAGGAGAATAGCCCATTGTCACTAATGCAGGGCTACTTCTTATCTCAAGGTCCGTAATTGCTGTTTGTTACTTGATCTTGAGCAGGGCGCCTACCCTGGTTCATTGAGCTTGCCCTGTAGCCACACAGGCAGCACCTGAGCACTTCAACATTGGCTGTGGGTCATTGTTCCAAGGGGTCTTAACTGACCTGCTTGTCTGGGTTGGGTACCCTGCCCCGCTGCTCCCGCACCCCTATCACAGCGCTGGGCACACGGTGGTGTAATTGCCCATTCGCTCTTCCGTCTCTTTACCAGAATGTGGTCTGCTTGACGCAGAGGCTGAGTCACTGTGCACCAACGGAATTAGGCACTCAATCGATGCTTGTTGAATGAATAGATGAACAAACAATGTTGAAATGAGGGACATAAGATGGCCCTTTGGAATTTAAATGATGAAAGCAGTGTATCATAAGAACAGAGTGATAATAATAATACTTGTTAATATTTCTTTATTAGTAAATTATTAATAATAAATTATTTCTTGTTAATGAAATATTAAATCAACCATTGTTAATATTTATTGCCATGTGCCAGACTTTGTTATAAGATCTTTACAGCCTGGTGACTATAGTAATAATACTGTGTTGTGTACTTGAAATTTGTGAAGAGAGTAGACCTTAAGTGTTCTCACCACACACACACACACACACACACACACACACACACACAAATGGTAACTGTGAGGTGATGGATGTGTTAATTAACTTGGTTGTGGTCATCATTTCACAAAGTATACGCATGTCAAATAGTCACATTGTACACTTTAAATATACCCAATTTTATTTGTTAATTATATCTCAATAAAGCCGGAAAAATATTTAGTAGAATCAACAATAAATTCTTGGTTATTTGTTTTCTTCACCCACTAGGTTTCTGGCTGCTATCAAAGTAAAGAAAATGGGGTTTGCTGTTTGGATCAAGGAATAAATGGATTACCAGAGTTTGAGGAAGGAAATGAGGTCAGTGAAATGTAAATTTTTTATAAGATTTTCTCAGGACATGAGTAGAGACCAACTTACCTTTAGGAAGATTAAATGGCTGTGTAAGGTAGCTAATTTGAGGTGTGCAGCATGTCCCCTCCCGCATTCTCACCCCATGTCTATCAAAAAAAAAAAAAATTCTAACCTAACAACTTCATCCCTCACTCCTGATGTTACTCTCGGTCACATACAACTACCTATAAGAGGGAGAACACATTGATCTCTTATTGTCTCTTAGTTTAAAAAAAGCCTTCTTCAAGTCTTTTTTCTAGTGGAGATGTTAGGGAAATGGAAGGGCAGGGAGTGATAAGAGAGGTGGCAATTCAGGAGAGTGTTCTGGCTCTCAGTTGTGTCTCACGCTGCTGCCTCCTGTGCTCCCCCCAGACTCCAAGGAGCATGTGCAGGGGCTGAGGGCTTTGGACGCCCACCAGCATCTGCCCTGAGATGCTGGTGACCTGGTCTGTGTTAGAGCCCTTGGCTTAGAGCCCAGGTACCATGGCTGACCAGTGGGGTTTTTTGTCTGTCTGTCTCTTCTGTGCCTATCTTCATCTGACCTTATTCCACAAAAGGATTTAAAGTAGGGAGAATTGCCTGATGACAATAACTTCTGGTACTTTCTCTTTTTAAGACAAATCTAAAACTCTTCTCAGAAGAGGAGTTTCTGCCATTGGATCCAACTCAGGAATTGATATTTCCTCCTGAGCTAATGGTAAGTAAGACAAAGTTGAGCTCATCCTGGAGGAATTCACGGTGAAATGCCAGGAAGGATATTTGCTTATAGATCCTCTCGAAAGCTGATTGGCAAATAGGTAATATCCACCTGCCATTCTCAGTCCAAGGTCTAAAGAGTATGGGACCAGGGCAGAGATGGGGGAATGAGGGTGGAGTCACCACCAGGGGACAGTTGAATGTAAGAAGCAGCAGATGGTATGTATTAAAAAATGTCCTGAAAAGACATCACAGCATCTGTAGATTTAGACATGTTTTCTATTTCCGGTTTTGCTGAGTTTTATTCTTCCATTAAATGTTTTGACGAAATTAAGCATGTAAAATATTTTTAAGCATAGAAATGGATTCTTTTGAGATATAAAAGCACCAAAGGGAGATGTATTGGAATAGTCTCCAGAAGGAGTAAAATATTGTCACATTTTATCTTGTACTCTGATTCCTAGTAAAGCTCTACTTTTAGGTGACTTTTATTTTATTTTGTTTTGTTTCTTCCAATGATGATTTTTTTTTTAATATTTATTTATTTGGCTGAGCTGGGTCTTACTTGCAGTGCATGGTCTCCTTAGTTGTGGCATACGAACTCTTACTTGTGGCATGTGGGATCTAGTTCCCTGACCAGGGATCAAACCTGGACCCCCTGCATTGGGAGCGCCAAGTCTTATCCACTGCGCCACCAGGGAAGTCCCACTATTATTTTATTTTTTAAAAAGATCTCTATCTCCTGTCTCTGTTCCCGTAAAGATAGAGAAGAAACAGGTGGAAATATTATCACGAGATGATCTTGAATCTTTACTGCTTTTTCAATAGACAATGGCTGAGAAACAACCTCAAAGGACCAGGATTTTTGGTGGTGATAGAATGACATGGATTTCTCCAGTGACCCTGAAGGAACTTCTAGAAGCCAAAGTCAAGTATCCCCAGGCCCCGGTTGTCATGGGGAACACCTCTGTAGGTATGTAGATCCCCAGGGACTTCTTATGAGGAAACTGAGGAAAAGGGCTTTGGGGAGGAGAAAACCTCATATATGCATGTTCTCAGAAAAAGCAGTCTGAAATAACATTTTAAATCATTTATACTTGACTTCTCTTGAGCACTGCTTAAGAGGCTTTTACAATTTCCATCACATCAGTGAATTCCTGTTGCCCTAACCGGAGCAGTGCACAGAGCTGTACCCAAGAGGCCTGCTCCATGACAAATTAGCAGCAGCAGCTCCAGTGACAGCTGTCCTGTCTTTCCATGTAGAGACTGATCTGGGGCTTGTATTTGAAATTGCTGTTTCCTCTCTCAGTGGTGTCTCAATGGCCATAATAGGTTTTCTTAAACTGCAGGGACAGGCTCTTTCTATGGTGTCCATTGTAAACTCAGTTTGACTGCGTACTTCTTTGAGGAGTCTCCTAGAGTCTTCCCAAGGAGAATTTTGAGTATGCCACACGTGGTCTTGGACGTGTCTGCCAAGTTTTAAGGCTGACGAGTCCAAAGAGTTCCCCAAGTTCAGTGAAAATCCACCCGTCCATTCTCTGTGCGTGCGATTTGGCAATGAACAGACCAATAGATATGTAATTTTTTATATATTTTATATATTTAAAGACATCTGTTTTATATATTTATATAAAATATATTTTATATATTTAAAGACATCAGTTTTATATATTTAAGGACATCAGTTTTAATCACAATTTCAAAATCTAAAAGGCAGTTAGCCCCCCTTCATCTCAGTCTGCTTATTTTTTTTTCCTAATCCTTCAGGGCCTGACATGAAATTTAAAGGCATCTTTCACCCAGTTATAATTTCTCCTGATAGAATTGAAGAACTGAGTGTTGTAAACTATACAGATAATGGTGAGTTCTTAAGGTCCCTATTTTCTTAGTTGAAATGCATTAATCAGCTTATTTGCTTTGATCAGCAGACAAGCAAAAAAAGTCTTATTCATAATTAGAATATACAGAGAGACTCCCTTGTAAGGTGATAACTGGAGGAGGCTCAGGGAAGAATTCTCTATGATTATACGAGATACTAATTGTCTGAAGAGTCGGGTTTTCACTGAAGAACTTTTATGTCTGCTGTATGAGGGAAATGTAACAGCTCTTCAGTGAAGGGTACTGTGCTAAGTGCTGGGTAGAAGATAAAGATGAGAGTCTTTGCTCTCCAGAAGCACAGTAGTAACCAAACAAGTTTACGTATGAAGCAGCTTACAAACTGGCTTTTCCATTTCAATAAAGGAAATTGATTTAATGACAATGATGAGAAGCAATGAAATGTGGGTTTGGAGGCTGGCTCTGGAGTCCAATTCCTGACCATGTCATATATTAGCTGAAAAACTGAGTCAAGTTACTTAACTGAATCTCAGTGTGTGGGGGGCTATTAATACTTCAAAGCTTTGTTAGAATTCAAGAAGATTCTGTGAAGCATTCAGCATAGTGCTTGACCCAGTGAGTATTCAGAAAATTTAGCCTCCATGACCTCCATCACTCTCAACCCTGCCTCTGTCACCAGCACCATCACCTCCTTCACCATCATCATTAACACCTCCATTACCAACCACTATTCCCACCGTCACCACCATGACCACCAGTATGCAGGGTAGCGTGTATCTAGCATAAAGATCCCATATCTGTAGTCTAAAATCTAATGGACATTTCCAGGTCAGCAATGATCACATTGCGTTATCTACAAATGATTTCATTTCAGGACTGACCTTAGGTGCTGCCCTCAGCCTGGCTCAGGTGAAGGACGTCCTGGCTAATGGGATCCTGAAGCTCCCGGAGGAGAAGACACAGATGTACCATGCCCTCTTGAAGCATCTGGGAACTCTGGCTGGATCCCAGATCAGGAACATGGCTGTATGTATCTGACGACTGTAACACCTAGTATGTGTCCCATGAATGACTGTCCCTGATAAATCATGACATTTTCATTCTTTTGGAACAGACAAAAAGAATAGTTTTCCAAAGTCTTGCTCGATTCTTATTTTACCACTTGTGTCTTTATAATTACATAAGTGGAGTGAAAATAACCCATTATTTTAAAAAGTCTTTAGGGGGCCACATAGTGAGCAGGCATCCAGATTCGGATCTGAACCCCCTCCTCGCCGTGGGCAACTGTACCCTCAACTTGCTATCAAAAGGTAAGTGACAGCTCCTTCTTAGGGACTATTAAACCCTGTTCCTCCTACCCTTTTGCCTCTCTAGGGATGCAGGAAGTCCAGTTTTGAAAACTACTATCCTTTATAATATTAATAATTCCTCTGCCTTTCTGGATGCTTGGAAAGTTGGTCAGTCTGGTCCTAAATGCACACACACCCAATGTCTTCATCTCTTTCTTTCTGAGGACTTGTGCTAGATGTTTTCCCATACTGGTCACCTGACATCGACCAGTGTTGGCTAGTGTCCCGGTGTGATCTGAATAGTGGAGAGAACTCTAGGCTATTGACAACGATTGGGCCCCTTTGTCAAAGACTTTCTCCAGGTGGTACAGGAGTGTGTGAGACCCACGTCATGCTGTGTGCTCATGCTGTCATTGATGGAAGCCTGCAGACCTTTTTCTGTTGAACAGTGGTTGGGCTTCATTCTATATTTATTTACTTGAGTTTTGTTTTTTGAAACTAAGTCCAGGACTTTTCAGTTATTTCTTTTATTTTAACTTTGTCGACAATTATTAGGAAGTTTTCATTGGTCCTGTATACATCCGTTGTTTTTTTTTTTCATTTAGAAATATGTACTAACTTTCTGTTACCTGCATTGTTAAATGCCAACTCTTCATGTCCTCTAAACCACAAAATTATCTTAAGGAAGAAGGTGTACATTCAGTTATCAATTTAAGTAACATCCTTTAAAAAAATCATTTATTGAGAAATAGGCTTTGTGATGTAAATATGAACATCAAAACCTTCTTAGCTTTATCCCAAAGTCCTATTTCATTATAGCTTTAAACAGTTCCTCCCCCCAATATACTGATTAAAGAACAGAAATTCTTTTGGTGCTGAGAAAAGATATAAACAAATAAGACTGCATCCCACTAGTATAAAAATTCATTAAAGGCAATTTATTTATTCACTACTGCATCAAGTAGCGTTCTTGGTTATAAATAAATGTTTGTTGAATGACTTTATTAGAATATCAAAAGGGATATTAATGTCCTCTCCCTTCTTACAAAGCTCAAAATGAATCATGCTGTTCAGAAAGAGTGCTAAGGTCCGACTCTACCTGACCTCTGGTCTACTCTGCTAGATATTTTTATTTATAATCAAGCAAGGAAGCCAAAAAAAAAAAAAAAAAAAAGGTGGGCCCTAGTTGGGAAGAAACATTGCAAGATGCCATTTCATGGTGAAAGATTTTTAAACATAGGAAGAGCACTTTTTCCCTCAAACAATAAATTTCCTGTGATATTTGGTAGAATTATTTCCCAAGTTTTGGGAGTTTGATTGTTTAATAGAACAGATTCCAGGGAAAGTGTCATTTCTTTCCACAGAAGGAAAACGACAGATTCCTTTAAATGAGCAGTTTCTCAGAAAGTGCCCCAGTGCTGACCTTAAGCCTGAAGAAATCTTGATCTCAGTGAACATCCCTTATTTGAGGAAGGTGAGAATGTCCTTTCAATTTCTTGGTTTTACTTGTGAGTGCACAGCTTGTTAATTCCCACATAGGGTGGGTTAAGAAAAGGTGTTGAGTGTTTGCAGTGGAGAATATGAGGATTTGTGAATAGTTAGGTTTCACTTGTGTTATATACACCCCATCATTGCTAGAATCTGGAGACCTTTGACTCTACCTTCCTCCCCAACCCTGCCCACCACCTCTCTCTCACTCTCTGTGTCTCTTTCTCCCTCCCCACCTTCCCCCCACCCAAACCAGCCTCTAAAGTTACTTTCTTACAGATTTTTAAAAATACTTTGTCCCATGAGGCTTTTTCCTAAATAAGACTTAAAACTATACTTCTACTTATATCTTGAGGTTTTGAAGAGGCTATAAATTTGCAACAGAACTTAATGGTAAGAAGAAGGGCTTTGGAGTCAGACTCAAGAGTGAATCCTAGTTTTAGACCTACTTTGACCCTGAGCTCATTACTGAATCACTCCTAATTACAGATGCCTCATCTGTAAATGCGAATAATCAAGCTTGCCTTGGAGGGTGTATGAATTTGCTAGGGCTGCCATAATAAAGAACCACAGCCTGGGTGGTTAACTACACTCTTACTTGTGGAGGCTGGAAGTGTGATATCCAGGTGCTGCAGGGTTGGTTTTTCCTTGGCTTTTCTCCTTGGCTTTTAGATAACTATCTTCTCCCTGTGTCTCCGTGTGCTTTCCCTCTGTTTGTGTCCGTGTCCAAATTTCCTCTTCTTGTGAGGACACCACCATGCTGCATCATCGCCCACCCTGATTATCTCATTTTAACTTAATCACCTCTTTAAAGACCCTATCTCCTGATACAGTCACATCCTGAGGTACTGGGAGTTAGGACTTCAACTTATCAATTTTGAGGGGGACACAATTTGGCCCATAACAGAGAGTGTGGCAAGGGTCAAATGAGGCAACATAAACAAACCGCCTTGTGCACAGTTGTCCCTCAGTGTGCTTTTATAGGTGCCACTTCACTTTTGCTTTCAGTGGGAGTTTGTGTCAGCCTTCCGACAAGCCCAGCGGCAACAGAACGCGCTAGCGATAGTCAATTCGGGAATGAGAGTTTTTTTTGGAGGAGGAGATGGCATCATTAGAGAGTTATCCATTGCATATGGAGGCGTTGGTCCAACCACCATCTGTGCAAAGAATTCCTGCCAGAAACTCATTGGAAGGTATGGATTCATGTCCTTAGTCTCCAAGTAATAGAGCAGCTCTTTCTGTGGTGTCATGTAATTACAAGAAGAAAAATGCTTACTATTTTCTGTTTAATGACATGGAATTCCAATAAGATCTCATGATTATTCCCATGTGTCTTAGTGAATTCTGAAGTGGACACCATATAGTGTGTGTGTGTGTGTGTGTGTGTGTGTGTGTGTGTGTGTGAACCCATCTCCCAATAGTATATAGACACAGTAAGCAAAATGAGTAAATCTGCATTCTTTATCATAAGAGAATAATTTACCTTTATGAAAGATAGATTATGGGAGTTTGTTTTATAATAACTTGCTAAATGCACATGCATACCTAACTTTTTTATTTCTATACGTAATACTAGTCGCCAGTATTTCTTGAGCATTTACTAGGTACCAGTTAACATTTCAGAAGTAATAGACTAACAGTTAAAACCACGATCTTGATTGAACCACACTGCCTGCGTCCACATCTCAGTTCAACTCTTATAAATTGTGTGATCTCTTTCAGCTTGCTTAATCTTACAGTACCTCAGTTTCCTTATCAGTCAGGGAGATAATCACACCTCATAGGACAGTTGAGAGGATTAAATGAATGGATACAGATAAGGTACGTAAAACAGAACCTGGCATGCAGTAAATGTTCTAGTGATCTAGGGAGCAGTTATTCCTGGGCTGAGGACTTAACATGAGTTGTCATTTCTTTCTCACGACCATTCCAGGAGGTGTGTTCTACCATTACTGCCCTTTTAGAGATGATGAACTGGTGGGCCCAGGCCAGACACCTTGAGAGTGGTGGTCTGTGATTTGAACTTGGGTTGCCTGACTCTGGAGTTTGTACTCTTTTTCTGCTGCATTAAACTGTTGCTATTTGTCTTACGAGCTCACTGAGCCTGTGAGGTAGTGAGTCCTGTTGGGCTAGGAGTCTTCTCTTTTGACGCCCACAGGCGCTGGGATGAAGAGATGCTGGACACAGCTTGCAGGCTGATTCTGGATGAAGTCTCCCTCCCAGGCTCAGCCCCAGGTGGGAGGGTGGAGTTCAGGAGGACTCTCATCATCAGCTTCCTCTTCAAGTTCTACCTGGAAGTGTCACAGATTTTGAAGAGGATGGTAAGTGGAACTGACCATGCATTACCTTTCCCAGTCTTGGGGGCTCTGGGGATACACAAAGTGGCGGCAACAACTCCTTGCCAAATAGCTGTGGAACAGAATAGAAAAAACAACCCAAATCCGAGACTCACGGGCTTGCTGGGCGTATGGCAGGCCGTCTGTTGATGGAGTGAGTGTTTGGGGAAGAATGGCAAGTAGAACACAGAGTTGTGCGGGATTTGGTTTAATACCACTCAGTTATTTTGTTTCTGACCTGTTGTATGTCTCCATTGTGTTCAGAAACTTGTTAATGATTTGAATATATTTTCCCTTAGGAAAGCGTTTCTTCCACCTGTCGAGGTTTACCTTTGTACGTTTGGCTTTCTTCTCTGGGTTCAGCTTTGTTTTCTCTCACTTGTAAGATGGCAATGGCAGCCACTCCACAAGGTTATTGAGAAATGGGTCATCATAGGAAAAAGCTTCATATGGTCCCTAATGCTTCAGAGAACCATGGTGAAGACTGTCTACTGGTAGTCATAATCACAGTAGTAAGCATCTGGGCATTCTTTCACCTGGCCTCCCTTATGACAAACAATTAGAGTTACAAGACTGTTGGCAAGGGAGGATACAACTGAAAAAAGTTTGGAATAAATTTGCTAGACACAAAGGGAACTTCAGCCATATTGGTTCATTAATCCCAAGCTACAATCAGCGGACCAAATTAGACTAGAAGCCAAGAACATTCCTCATGTGGTATAGAAATTAGTATGATCACTTTTTTTTAAATAAAATTATTTATTTTTGGCTGTGTTGGGTCTTCGTTGCTGCGTGCGGGCTTTCTCTAGTTGTGGTGAGTGGGAGCTACTCTTCGCTGCAGTGCGTGGGCTTCTCACTGTGGAGGCTTCTCTTGTTGCGGAGCACAGGCTCTCGGCACGCGGGCTTCAGTAGTTGTGGCATGCAGGCTCAGTAGCTGTGGCTTGCGGGCTTTAGAGCACAGGCTCAGTAGTTGTGGCACACGGGCTTAGTTGCTCCGCGGCATATGGGATCCCCAGACCAGGGCTCGAACCCGTGTCCCCCTGCATTGGCAGGCAGATTCTTAACCACTGCACCACCGGGGAAGCCCTAGTATGATCACTTTAAATTAGAGGCAGAGTTCTCTCTTATCATTGTTTCTGACGGTATCTTCTCATTATATATGAGAACTAAGAACCAGAACACTTGTATCAAAGTTTTTAGAATAGAAGCTTGAAATCATATATAAGTGATGTATTGTCACTGGGTAATCAAAAGAGAAAAAGTAATAAAGCCAACTATACACTCCTCCAATTAATAGCAAACTAATACAATTTATTGGATGAATCAAATTATATAAATTACAGCTTCCATCTTATAGTCTTTTACCTTCTATTCAATTTCCTCTATTAATATTCCTCTGCTATTAAAAATAATAGCCTTTGTGGGCTTTAATTTTCTGTTAAAACTTTTAAATTGTAAAAAATAACCATTAGGTGCACTGTTTGAAGTCTTGCCTAAGGACCAAATTGACCCACTTTTCCTCAGCTCTAGGAGGTGTTCCTCCTGGGGCCCCAGAATGCTTACTGCTGTGAGGTTGTGGCAGAGGTGCAGCCGCCGCAGTTTCTCTTCTTCCTGATTGGCCAGGTGGTACAAAGCAGAGCTTGATGCTCATTTGCAGCGGTGTACCTTGGCTCTGACATTTTCCTGGTTTAACTACTCTCTTCCTTTCCAGTCATTTACTTAGCTTCTACTTTCCTGTTTTATTGGTTTGTAAGTCCTCAAATCATTTAGGAAGGCATGTGAAAGTATCATAAGAAACATAAAGATATTGGGAGTCAGTAATCTACTGTTTTCATGTGGCTGTTCATAATATGTGGTCATATGTGTGGACCTTCCAGAGTGTGTGTCCTGGAGGTCAGGGAGAACCCTGCTTCTACTTCCAGGATTCTGAATTAGGGAAGTACTTAACAAATTTAGACTTCATAGTAGAGTTGCTTGCTAAGAGCCATGTTAGCCTCCCTCCCAAGACCATTCTGGCATATTTTAAATATCTACAGTGGTTCTACTTTTCAGGACCCGGCTCACTATCCTAGCCTTACAGACAAGTACGAGAGTGCTTTAGAAGAGCTTCATTCCAGACATCCCTGGAGAACATTAAAGTACCAGGTTAGTGGCTTTTTTCTTCTTTTTAATTCAGAGGTCCTGGGCTAAAGCTTCTTCACTTATCTCTCAGTGATTGTCAAGATGTATTAGCCCGAGCTCGCCTTCTGGTGAACCCACAGCCTTCTTTACTGTTAATTAAATTTCAAAATCAATGCAGTATTGTGATTAAAAATAAAGCTAGCAGTGGTAATTTTTTTAAATGTCTGTTTTCAACTTGAGGACTGTGTGTTTTGTTCTGTGGCCTTGTACCACTGACATGAACAAGCTGCCTAGTTTGCCATGTGCTCTTGCCCTTGGCATTGTGGAAGTCAGGACACAACCAAAGGCAGAGCTGCTGATTTATTTTGTTTGGATGTGGAGATACTCTGCTCCCCCAGTCCCCATTCTCCAAGTGTTTTCTCTGTGAGTTAGAGTTTTAGAGTTGAATCAAACGTAAGTTCTAAGAGCTAATTTCAAGGTCTCCTAATGAAAGCTGCCTATTGGAACACAAGTCCTCATGACTTTCAAACAGAATTTTCAGCTACAACATCATAAGAGTATCGCCTGAAGTCCTCCTATTGGTAAACTAGATAAGATTCAGTGCTTCTCCTTGAAATTGTTATCAAGAAACTTTACCTTGAGAGTTTTATTAAGTCAAGAGCATGAAAAGGCTTTTTAAAGATGCTTTTTAAATAGATTCAGTTCATTGGATCTATTGTTGAATTTAGTTATAAAAGCTTACAGTATGTCGTAACAAACAGTTCCCTATTGGTATATATCTCTTCAGTTTTTAGGTTCAGTATATTCAAAATTCAAATATGCCAAACTCCATTGAAAGTGTTGAAAGTGATCATTTTGAAAGTCAAAAATAGCTTCCCTCTTCCCCGGTGTAAAATACGACCACTGCAACGTTTGGCTCATTTATAAATACCCTAACACTGCCTTGACCATGGAATAAACTTCAACAACCACGGGGACAACAACAAATTAATGGGCTTTCAAGTCATCCAAAGAAAAGTGATAATCTTCACATAGTTTGTTATTATAGATTGCAAGATCAAGTTTTGGAAGTAGTGTATCTCTCACATATATGTTTTATTTTTGTTTTTCCTCTGGGTTTTCACACATACACACACGCGCACAGGCGCACACACACACACACAAATACCCACATTGCTAGAGGAACTTCAGCAGTCATGACCAATATTTTTTTTCCCCCAAATCAGTTAATTTGCTTAAAAGCCTTTTGACAGAGATCACCAGTTAGAGGAGACAACATTCTTTCCTCCGTGGTATCTTTAGCCATATAACAAACACAAGCAAGTAATCAAATACAACCTCTTTCATCAGTAGATTCATCACAACTGACTTTTTAAAAAAAATTTTATAGCTTCAGCTAAATTAATCAATTTTATATTTATAGATATATATATGAAAGATGTATTTTGGCATTTATCTTCAACCTTTTGGCAGGCAGGGCTCACAGCAAGGTTTCAAAACACTTTTTTCCCAAAGCAGTGATGCGTTTCAGTATTTATAGTAAAAAGTATTATGTCATAGAAAACTCCCAGAGCCTATGTAGAGACCTATGAATGTGTTTCCTTAGTGTCTAAGCTTATGGATTACCTGGAATTTTGCTCTTCAGGATAGAAAAAATCTCTTTGGATTAAAAAAAAAAAAAAGATGTGGGTGACTCTTCATTCAAATGTTGTTCAAATGGAGAACTCAACACAGCATTATAGGGCAGCACTTTGGGGGCATTTCACAGCGGAATCAGTCCCTACCATCTGAAACAAACCGGACCTGATACATGTTTTTCTTTGGATCACCACCTCAGCTTCTCAGAGAAGAGGGAGAAGAAGCCTGCTGAGAGCACTTGGCCGTGAGGATGGGGCTGGTGTGCACTGGGGCTGATTCAAATTCCTGTTCATATTGCCTGAACCCCAACATGGAAAATTTCCTCTCATTTCCCGCCTTCCCCTACATTTGTGGCCTAATGTCCACCTTTATTTAACGGTGCCTAGTCCAAGTTCTAAATTATTTTTCTTCATAATCTGCTTTCTAGTTGATAAAGTCAGGATGAACACAACCACCACAAAACAAAACACAAAGACTTAGCCAACATTCCTTTTCTGGTGCATTGTCTGGTACTAACTACAGAATTGAAGTTTACATTTAAGTGAAGCAAATATGGGCTTTAAAACGATAAATGTTTATCAGTAAGTATATATTTTACTGTAAAACAGTATATTTTATATGAAATAGGAGTAAGTTCAGAGCATCCTACACATATGTCTTATGCCAAATTCATTTGAGAAATGACTCTACTTTCTACATATAACTGTCAGGGAAAATTTGGCTGATATCTTACTTGTTGTCATTTATAGTATAAAAACAATAGGGTTTTTTTCCTCATTTCTCTAATAACCAATAAAAATGCTGAACGCGTTTTCGGATTACATGTGCCACTCTCCTTTTCCCTCTGACAGATCAGAGGTTTCTCCAGGTTCCTGCCTAGAGAACCTCTGATCTATCTCAAGCTGAAGGTTTATTTTTTGAGTCCCTCAAGTAGGTTGGCAGTGACTGACAACCATTCTTCCCGGATCTCGTGAGCAGCAGAGGGGCTTGGGGAGGTGTCTTTTTACAGATACCTTTATGTAAAGTTCCCATCGTAACCATGCTGGCTTTCCTCCATTCATGGTATTTGGTAAATGGAATCCAAATGTTCAGAAAGGCAAAACGCCTGCATGAGAAGAAAACATGACAGTTGATCAGTGGGATCCCAGACAGCTAGGGTCTTTCCCTTCCATTCTGTGCAGCAAGAGCCTCAGAGCACTTTCGTTGAACCAAGGGAAGCTCTGACTCTGGAAAATCTGCAGCTATGATTGACATGAGCTACCACTCTAGATGGAATCAAACAGCTGATGTATTGTCAATATGTAACAAGTAGGCTTTCTCAAACTGCACATTCTGGGAACCAAATACAAATGTATTTACTTTTTAAAAATTTCTCAGATGCCTTACATGATGCTGAGCTGGAAACAGGTCAGCTTCTATGGCTTCTTTTCCTCTCAGTAGAGGTGCTGACCAGCATGTGTTCTGTTGGTGCCTTTTCTTTTTTTTTTTTTTTTGCGGTACGCGGGCCTCTCATCGCCGTGACCTCTCCCGTTGCGGAGCACAGGCTCCGGACGCGCAGGCTCAGCGGCCATGGCTCACGGGCCCAGCCGCTCCGCGGCATGTGGGATCTTCCCGGACCGGGGCACGAACCCGCGTCCCCTGCACCGGCAGGCGGACCCTCAACCACTGCGCCACCAGGGAAGCCCTGTTGTTGCCTTTTCTGTCTTCCCTCCTACTGTGTGATGTAGTGGAGTACTGTGAGCCTCATCTCAAAGAAAGAGCCCGTGCCTCACCCAGGCTCAGGGTGACGCCGTGAAAAGCGGTGTGGAGCAGCAGATGGGGTGGGAAAGGGAGCCTCCATAGCTTTTTCCGGGCCTTACCTTGGCCAACCCTCCTCCTGACCGGGTCTTCCTGAGAAAGCCTAGGGGGTCTGGCCTCAGCCCTGGTGCCAGATGCAGTACTGACCCCGCGAGGTGTGGACGGGGCAGCTCTGCACTGCCTCGCAGGCGGCTCCTCCCGCAGAGCTCCAGGCCCCAGAGCTGCCTTCTTTGAGAGGAGCCTTTTGGGAGTGGCCGCTTGGCTGGCAACTTTCCTGGAATTCCCACCTCCCACAGTCCCATCACCGGACCCCTCGGCAGCCTCAGCCTTGCCCCTGGCCTCTGAGCGTGGTCTATACCATGTCTCTTAACCCTTCTTTCTTCATACCTCCAATTCTTCTCCCAACCAAGAAAGCTAACAACTCTCTCATTTTAAAATACTGGAGGAGATGTTATGTTTCTTAATTTCGACTTTGGTTAATGAAGCGTATTTAAGGTATACCAGTGGCAAGACATTTTACTCCGTGGGTCTCTAAGAAAAAGTCTTATTAGTGAATAATTACTCAAAATGCAACTTCCTTTGTCCTTCATTCTTTATCAGGATTGTCTGAGTTGAGTCTTACCAATTATTTCTTAGACTTCCTCACTCAAAGAAGAAAATAACAAAAGCTCTTGTGGTTGAATGCATGCACTCATTTTCTATAAACATGGTCATCAGGCTTTTCTGCAAAATAGTACATGTACCATGCTTAGCTACAGCAGTAAAATAATTTTGATAATAAAAGTTAAAGAAATACATGAGCATTTGCAAGAGGACATCATTTTCTATTGTCAGGAAGAAAGATTTATATTCATTTACTTACACAAATAGAATTTGCATTAGAGACGTTTGTGGTCTGTATCAAAATAGTGGGGAAAAAAATAAGAACAACATCATGGCTATACATCCCAGTTTGCCTACTGAATTATTGAAATAGGCTTACTGTCCTGGTGTTATTAATAGTGACGTTTTTATTTTCGAAAGTGTTCTGGTTTGGATGTAAATGATATAGCTCCCCTCTTATGAGAGATGTGCATAATATGATTATAAAAATGATATGTTGATTATTGATTAAACAGAATGCAGACCCAAAGCAGCTCCCTCAAGACCCAGTTGGCCATCCCATCATGCATCTGTCTGGTATTAAGCATGCCACAGGTGAAGCCATCTACTGTGATGACATGCATGCAGTGGACCGGGAGCTGTTCTTGACTTTTGTAACAAGCTCAAGAGCTCACGCTAAGATTGTGTAAGTGATAAGGTTTTTACCCAGTAGACAGAAATGATTGCCTTTTTTGGCCAAGTCACATTAGTGAAAAGTAATGGTTTGAAGAGGGTAAGCTGTTTGTTGGCAATGTCCAATGTATTAGATTTGAAGTGAAATGGGATCAAAGTGTAGGCTTCACCACAGTTTGTCCCTCCGTATAATAACTTCATTGTCCCAGGAATTTTTCCCCCATTGTCTGGCATAGAACTATTGGAGGGTTTTGGATGTATCTTCCCTCTCTTGTATCTTATTCTTGGATTAAGCAAGTTCTCTGTAGTCTGCAGGCTGCGGGGCCACCCTGAGTAGCCCTATTCTGTGTGTTCTCATCTAGGTCTGTGGATCTGTCAGAAGCTCTCAGCCTGCCAGGTGTGGTGGACATCCTGACTGAGGAACATCTTCATGGCATCAACTCCTTCCGCCTTTTAACCGTACCTGAGAAACTTCTATCGACAGATGAGGTACTGCATTTTTGCTTTCTGTTTTAAAAGTAACTTCCTCAGCTTATGACACTTCGTATTTTCTTAAAAGATAACATTGAACTTGGCACATCATAAAGGATTCCAGTATTCTTTGAATGCTTATTATAAATCACTATATTCTGGGCTTCCCTGGTGGCGCAGTGGTTGAGAATCCGCCTGCCGATGCAGGGGACACGGGTTCGTGCCCTGGTCCGGGAAGATCCCACATGCCGTGGAGCAGCTGGGTCCGTGACCCATGGCTGCTGAGCCTGTGCGTCCGGAGCCTGTGCTCCGCAACGGGAGAGGCCACAACAGTGAGAGGCCCGCGTACCACAAATAAATAAATAAATAAATAAATCACTATATTCTAATAGTGAATTAGTTCAAAAATATTCATTTTCCACGTAAGTAAAGAAGTTGACTAGTTATATAAAAGATACTTGAGTGTTTTATATTTTCTAGTAGTAAGATCATGTGTTGCTTTCATACTTATGAAAGGATATATGAGAAGAGAATAATGACTTTTATTTTCTGATACTTTCCCTGAGAATCCCTTGCCATTGCCCCAGTCTCAGTCCAACGTCCAAGTTCAAGGGGTAGCTCCACCATGAAGTCTTTCCTTATCCTTTAATCCAGGAGTTCTCTCTCCCCCTCGGAACTCACTCTCTCTCATTCATTCATATGCCATGTGTTCAACAGGCATCTTTTAAGTGAGCACCTGCTGCCGTAGGTGAACGAGACCCCTGTGGTTCTTGCCCTTGCAGAACTTAAAGTCTGCAGGAGCAGGCAAAGTGGACCTTTATTGCACTGTCTATCTTATGTTGAGCTTATGTATCTATGTCTATGTCTTACCTATTTCTCCTACCTAGTAAAATGCCTTGAGTGAGGGCCCACGTCTGATTCATCGGCATATTCCATACACTGCTTCCTACAAAGAAGAGTCAATGAGCAGAGGAACAGTGATAGCATTGTTGCCATTTGAACGTTTCAGATGATTGAAACATTGACTACTGTATCTCAGGTTATCAGAAGATGCAGCAAGGGCAGTGTCCAGAAGGTTTCCTGCATAACTCCAGATTCTCAGTTCAGTGTTTACCCAAAAGAGCTTTATCATTTGCAAGAGTCCCTGCCTCTGGCTCTCACTAGCAGACACAGTTGATAAAAATGAAAGTTTGGTGACTGAGAGTCTGATGTCAAGGTTGAACCTCCCCCAAGGCAGAGGACAATGAGAGCTATGGCCTTTGCGTAAATGTTAATTAACCAAGCGAAGCCCTCCTGGGCCCTGAGGTGTGTGCACGTTGATTCTGAGCATCTCAGGGGCGTGTCTGTGAACCAGGTCACAGGGCAAGACCCACATCTGTGGAGAGCGGAGAACAGAGCTGTTGCGAATGATTGCCTCTGTTAGTTTCATTCCTTTTTTTAACATTTGTCCTTAGCACGCTATATCTTTAAAAATCGTTTCATTGCAGAAATTTTAAACACACACAAAAATAGAGACTAGTACAATGAATCCCCTTAGGCCCATCACCCAGCTCCAACCGTTATTAACACTTGCCATTTTTGTTTCATGTGTCTCCCCACTGCCCCCGCCCACCCGTACCCAACACCCTTTTGTGTGTGTGTGCTGGATTTAACTTTTCTTTAACTACCATTTTTGTTTGGTGATAAAACTACTATATGTTCATTGTAGAAAAGACCTAATAATCTAATGTCGTTCTTAAAAATGAGTGATTATGTTTTGATTTGGATCACAGTAAAAGGTGGGAAAGAGAATCAAAGAGTCGTATGACTTCTTCCAGTCCTGACTGTTTTACCTCTCTGGAGCCTTAACCTTGTTTATCCCCATCCGCTTTCTACCCTGGTCCCTGGGTGACCTCCTTAGGCCGCCTACCTACCCCACCTGCTGGTGAACCGAAGAATGCTCCGGGCTCGCTCTTGGCTCCTGTAGTCACTTCTCTCCGTGAAAAGCCTGTGCTCCACCACAGTTCAGGGCAGACATGTGCTCACCAGCAGTGCTGCATTATCACTCTCTCCCTCCTTCCTCTCTGGGTGAGATGGTCTGGGTGAGATGGTCTGTGCTCCCGGTTCATGAAGGAGAGGCCACTTCTCAGAATGGCCCAGCTCGTGGTGTGGCAACCCCAGGTCAAACCACGGGACTGACTCTTCTGCTGTACATGAGGCAGCCTCAGACCTGTCCCTCTTCAGCCACCGCTGCCAATGATGCAGCGCAAAGACCTGCACTCTCCCAGTGCCCGAGGTCAGCAGGCCAACTCTGACAAATGTGCTTCCCTACCGAAGCCTTCGTTCACCACAGCACTGCGGTTAAGTCACACGTGAAGGGGTCATTGACTGTGTGTCTAGCTCTGTGATAGCAGGGAGGCGGGGAATGAACAAAAGGAGAGGCCCTGGTGCCTGCCCTCCTTGGGAACAGAGGTCTTTTCTGTGTTGTAGGTATTTTGCGTGGGTGAGCTTGTCTGTGCCGTGATTGCTGATTCCGAGGTTCAGGCAAAGCGAGCTGCGCAGCGAGTGAAGATTGTCTACCGAGATTTGGAGCCACTGATCCTGACCATCGAGGTAATGAGTTCAAAGTTTGCGCCAGAAGAGCAGATTTCAGTGGCATATCACTTAACATGCTTTTGACTGCAGAAACAGGAAAGAAAATGCAACTCAAAGTGGCTTCCGAAAAACAGGGGCTTTGTTGGCCTCAAACTCTATCAGTGTTAGCAAGAAAGCTGATCTTCTGCCTCTCCTCCTTGCTGCCCATGGTACAGGCTTTATCTCCTGTGGTGACAGGTTGGCAGCCAGGAGCTTCCAGTTCACGTCCAATAAGCAAGAAAGGATGCCATTGTCCCAACGTCCCACGAGTAGGTCACATCCCTCTCTGGATTCATGACTGGCAAGAACTGGTGGTTACTGCTGGCGGGGGGGTCAGATTTCTTTGCGGTTTATGGGCTGTATGGGGGAGTGATGGAGACCTAAACAGAAATCTGAGCACTATTTGGAAGGGGACAGGTGAAAAGAATGCTGGATGGGTAACCAACAATGTTCAGGACTCCATATACACCTTCACCCAGACTCTTTCAGGTACACAGTGAGAACCAACAAGATGCTCTATGAAGAATATATTGGAGACACTAGTTTTAGATCCTTTAATGCATATCTTAAGTAAGTATGAGAAATAGATCCTATGATGCCTACAGCTATTTTGGCAACTTAAACAAATTGGGGAACTGCATTTCCTATCCTGTTTTTTAAAAAGGATTTTGAAATTTCTAAAGGTTTTCAGACTCATCTCCCTAAAATGATATGAGTATTCTTCTGCATATATTTCACTGGTTCTTATAATTTACTAAATAATAAAAGCATGAAAGTTGGGAAAGCATCATGAATAGACAAGATTCAGCACATACAGACTCAGTGTAATCTCGGAATACAATATTATCTCCACAACATAATAAATAAATTGGGCTCTAGGTAACTAGCATGCTCTGAGGCAGAAAATAAGGAAATAAGTTGGCCAAGATTAGTGTCTCCAGGAGAACTTGGCCTTGGTTATGTTTCCTATCATGCTGCTTCATGCCAAGGAACATAGTGTTTGTTTCTGGACAATGTCCTCAGTGTTCTGAAATTAAAATAAAATCATGTCAAGGAGACAAAAACATAAAAGTTTAGTTGGAGTCAAAGAGTGACTATGCTTTCCAAATTTTCCTGGCCAGTTTCAAATTCAAACATTCTGTTCCCTTCTTAAACCCTTTTCATTCATATGTTGCCTGCTCTTCTTGCTTACTTTATACATTCCTTCCTCAACATTTTGTTTTAGAGTTAGGCTTACTTCTTAGTAAGAAATTATGTCCGTAATACTTTATCAAAAATCTTGTTTGTAATTCTTTGCCCAATTCCAGTAGCTAAATATCTTCCCTTCCCCCTCATCCCACTTTCCAGCCAAATAAAATTCCAAATAAGCAAATAGACACCACTCTCTTCCCACCCCTTCCCCCGCAACTTGGACCGGCACATCTCTAATTGTCTGCCAGAGAATCCCAGCATCAAATACCAAACTTTGACATCGTGGAAAAGAGCTACCTCTTTATACCTTTATATATGTTTATATCAGAGGTTAAACTCTCCAGGGTTAATCAACTAGATCAAGTAGATTTAATCAAACTGTATAGCAAGGAAGTATGTCCTGCTCCCTACACATTACAGTTCTTTTTATCACTTTGCTGACCAAGAAATATTCTGGAAATTAGCTCCAAGTTACTCAAAGAGCAAGCAGCAAGGGAAGTGGAAAAAAGATTAAACTTAAAAAAAAATTGGATTTATAAAACTTAATTTCTGTTTTGAACCTAGAATATCTGAGTCTTAGATTAATAAGAAAATCATATGAATTGATTCCATTAGGAAGTGTGTTATCAATCAAAATAGGATAAAAACAAATGGATCTCCAGCACTGTCACTACTGTTTAACCTAGCTTATGCTGTTTTGAATTTTTAATAGTTTGAGTGGGGAAATGCTATCAAAACTCTTGGCTCACGGGGTCAGGCTGATGACCATGGTGAGAAAACTATGCTTCCGACCAGAATCTCTCATCAATCGTCATGGTCAACAACGTGGCCATAGCTAATACCTAGAGTTCTCTGTGTGTTTACCTTGTTCTAAGCAGGTTTCCTTCATTAACTCACTAAATGCTCGCAACAATCCTATGAGGTAAAAACTCCCCATTATCCCCATTCTGATGCAGAAACTGAAAAACACAGTTACCCAAGGTCCAGCAGCGGATCAGCAATAGAAGCGATCAACAGACACTCTATCAAAGACCCTTGGCCCCATGGTAGTAGAAAAAAACCAACCCACTTTTTGAATGGAGGAAATGGCGGGATCACAATAGAACATCCCGTAAGGTATACTGATAGGTCTAGACACCGATTGGTGGCCAGAGGGAGCCAGAGTTAGGAGAACCCCTAGCCGCCAGCAGGCTGGAATTTCATAGATGGACAATAATGCATTGTAGAAATTCTGGCAGGAGCTGGCATGTCACGTTTGCCAAGGACCCAGGGATTACAGCAAGATGAATTCCTAAGGATAGGTAAGAAAACCAACCTGGATTATTATAGCTACATCCCTGATTATGTGTACCTACTACTGTACCCCTTTCAGTAGGCATCTGGGAGAAGCCATTAGGAGCCAGAATATAAGTGGATTTGTGGTACCCACTCTGGACTTGTAATGGAATCTTTCTTCCAGGGCTGGAGGTCCCAGGTGCAAATGCTGTACTCATACCCCCAGAGGAGCTTGGGGCTGGCAGGCAAGGCCACCATGTCCTTATCACTAGAGTGTCTTCAGCTAACACTGACAGAGCACTTATTATATGCCGTGTAAGCTCTTTCATGCCTCATTTCATTCTATTCTTTCCACAACCCTATTGGAGCTATGTGCACAACTCTACCTTCATTTTACAGATGAGGCTCAAAGAAGTGAAGTAACAGACCCACAGTCAAACAGCTGGTAAATGGAGAAAATGGACACAACTCCGACTGGGTCCAGAGCCCAAGATCTAAACCCCTGTGCCTTGTTACACTGGCTGCATAACATGGGCTGTGGAATGAAAAGAATAATCTGCCTGGAAATATTAGTTCCGTAATGGGACCACCTGGTGCTAGGTGTTTTCTGAGCATACTTTTTTTTTTTTTGATGCGGACATTTGCCTTTGCTCCATGGGGAGTCTTTCTGCAGCCTGGTTCTCAGCTCAGCTCATGCGATTCCAGAGCAAGAGAAGCGCTGCGCAGACTCAGACGATGCAGCATCACATGTGGCTACTGCTGTAGGGCTGGGTCTCTTGCCCCGGGGGCCTCACTTTTCTGTTCTCTTTCTAGGAAGCTATACAACACAAGTCCTTCTTCGAGCAAGAAAGGAAACTGGAGTATGGAAATATTGATGAAGCATTTAAAATGGTGGATCAAATTCTTGAAGGTAAAACTATCTGAAAAGAATGATGAGAGGGGAAGCAACCCCGGCCTGCCCAGTTGTTATACAGATGGTGTCTGTTTTCCTGAAGGTCTGGAAACTGAGGCTCAGAGTGGTTAAGGAGCACCGTCATACAACAGCCACTAAGCCACGAAGCACTGTGGATTGATAGCTTTTTTCAGGATTTCCAAAGCCCATGTTTCTTTCTGTTTCATCCTTTCTGACTTCTCCCTCCCCCCTCCATCTCTGCTTTCTCCTTCCTTTCTTCTTTCCTTCCCTGTCTCCTTCCCCCACTTCCTTGCAGACTTCCTTTAGTTATGTATATATGTAATGAAAATTAAATTTCCCTCTTGGAAATCAGTTGATTTGAACTTTCCAATAAAATTTTTGTAACTTTTTATTTTGAAATAGTTTTAGATTTCAGAAAAGTTGCAGAAACATTAAAGAAACTCCTAATTACCCAGATTCCCCAATAGACATTTCATGACACTTGCTTTATCATTCTGTGTGTGTGTGTGTCTCTGTCTCTGTCTCTGTCTCTCTGCCTGTCTGTCTGTCTCTCTCTCTATATATATATAGAGAGAGAGAGACATATGCACGCACACACTTTTTTTTTTGAGCCATTTGAGAGTAAGTTACTGACTTGATGCCTCTGTCCTCCTAAATACCACAGTGTCCATTTTCTAAGAACAAGGATATTATCTTACATAAACATACAGTTGGTTTTTTGTTTTGTTTTTTTTGCGGTACGCGGGCCTCTCACTGTTGTGGCCTCTCCCGTTGTGGAACACAGGCTCCGGACGCGCAGGCTCAGCAGCCATGGCTCACAGGCCCAGGCGCTCCGCGGCATGTGGGATCTTCCCAGACCAGGGCACGAACCTGTGTCCCCTGCATCGGCAGGCGGACCCTCAACCACTGCGCCACCAGGGAAGCCCCCATCTGAGAATGTCTTTTTAATTTCTTTTTTATCCTTGAAAGATATTTTCACTGAATATAGAATTCTGAGTTGACAGGTCTTTTAGCACTTGAAGAAATATGTTATACCAGTTCTTCTGGCCTCCATGGTTTCTGATGAGAAATCTGCTGTCTTTTGAAGTATTTTTCCCCAATAGGAGAGGCAGTGTTTTTCTCTCTCTTCTTTCAACATACTTTGTTTTTAGTTTTCAGAAGTTTGACTGTGATGTGTCTTGGCATGAGTTTCTTTGGTTTATCTTCTTTGGGATTTACTCAGCTTCTGTAATTGGTGTCTTTTACCAAGTTTGGGAAATTTTCACGTATTACATCTTCAAATACTCGACTTTAATGACACAGATGTTCAGACTTTAATCTTAATCACAACTGTGTCTGAGGCTCTACTCATTTTCTTTTCAGTCTATTCTCTCTATTGCTCAGGTTGAGCAATTTCTATTGTTCTGTATTCTTGTTCCCTGATGATTCCCACTGTTCTCTCTATTCTGTTGTTGAGCTCATCCACTGAGCCCCTTATATTCTGAGTGTTGTATTTCTTAGTTCTAAAATTTCCATTTTGTTCTTTTATATCTTCTGTTTCTTTGCTGAGATTTTCTATTTTTTTTCATTTGTCCCAAGTGTTTATGTAAATTAAAGCATTTTTATGATGGCTGCTTTAAAATCCTTGACAGATAGTTCCTACATCTGTGTCATCTCACTGTTGGCATCTGTTGATTGTCTTTTCTCATTCAAGTTGAGTTCTTGGTATGATGAATGACTTCTGATTTTACCCGGTTCACTTTGGATATTATGTTGTAAGACTTTGGATCTTATTTAAATCATCTATTTTACCAGAACTCCTCTGACCCTGTGTTGGAAGGAACGAGGGGTGATGTCTTGTTACTGCCAGGTGGAGCATGGAAGTCCAGGTTCCCCGTAGGGTCCCCATTAACACCACCCCAGCGGAAGATTTGGGGTACCTCATCACAGCTTGATAAGGGTGGAAGTCTAAGCTCCCCACTCAACTTTTGCAAACAGAGATAAGTCTTCAGTTTTTTCTGTAGTGTTTGGCTAGAGCAGAGTAGGTATTGCATAAAAGTTTTCTGTCTTGATAGGCTTCCGCTCTCCTGGTCCTTTGGCTAGAGAAAGTAGGCTTTTCTTGGGGGATTTTTTTTCTCTTTGCCTGTTGGTGTTTCTGGATTTCTGCTTCCCTGGCACCAAGTCTGGGATATATGAAGCAAACAATAACAAAACCCACTGAACTCAACATTGTGTCTTTCCTTGGGTCCCAAAGTCCCTAGCTGGTTTGCCTTTTCCTCTACTTTTCAGAACCTTCTTATGTTTCTTTTATTACATATAATGTCCAGAATTGTTAGCTGTACATAGAAGAAGGAACAGGGAGAAATATATCTACTCCATCTTGTCTTGGAACTGGAATTCTCCTTGCTGTAGTATTTTGACTCTGAAAAGTCACACATCTTTCCCTATCACTCTAAGACCTACCCTGCTGGCAGACATGACACATTCCCCTGCAGAACTCTACTTCAAATATGCAGGTATAATAAAAGCTAAATATTGTTATGTTTGGAATACATAAACACTTGGAACAAATGAAAAAAAATAGAAAATCTCAGCAAAGAAACAGAAGATATAAAAGAACAAAATGGAAATGTAACCCACTGCCCCAGCAGAAGCACTGTCATAATTTCTCTGTAATGAGATAACACCTGAGGGGTGCTACCTGTCCTATCTGACTGCCTCCTTGATTCTGGAATATTTTCCTCTAACAGGTGAAATACACATGGGAGGTCAAGAACATTTTTATATGGAAACCCAAAGCATGCTTGTTGTTCCCAAAGGAGAGGATCAAGAAATTGATGTCTACGTGTCCACACAGTTTCCCAAATACATACAGGTAATGTGGGAACCATTATGGAGGGGACATGGCTAAGTGGTTTCTGTCAACAAGATATACCAAGAACAATTTAGAACATTTTAGAAACTGAAGGAGTTTGGAATACTAATAGCCATATCCATTTGGGTATTAATAACCATACAACTTTAAAACTTTTAAGATAGTATTATGAAAGTAATGGCCTTCTGTTTGTGGGTCTGTAACTTTAAAATCAGTTATGGGATCAGCCGGTCTCTTTTTCTATACTCTTGACACTGTTAAGAACATGAAAGAAATGACGACTATAGTCAACACTGCTGTATTATATATGAAAGTTGTTAAGAAACAGATCCTAAGAGTTCTTGTCACAAGGAGAAATTTTTTTCTTTTAATTGTATCTATATGAGATGGTGGATGTTAACTAGACCTATTGTGGTAATCAATATATGTAAATCAAACCATCATGCTATGTACCTTAAACTTATACAGTGATGTATGTCAATTATTGCTCAATAAAACTGAAAAAGAAACCCCAAAATTTTACAAAGGAAGGCCTGCCCTCCAAAACTTACAGTCACCTAACTCACATGAAGCAATTAGGAAATAGTACTGGGCAAAATGCAACCAGCAAAGTCAGAATTTACATAGGTGGAAGAATTAAGGGAATGGAGGTTTGTAAAGCCCGAGAATCATCCAGGAAGTCTCATGAAGATGAAGTCTTAAGCTGGGATTTACAGTGGTGGGAATGAGGTTCGTCTAGATGGTGAGAGGAGAAGCCATTTCCAGGGAGTTCCACACCACGATCAAATGCCACTCATTCGTTCATTCATTCATTCACTTGTCCCTTCTGCAAACACTTTTTGCCTGTGTCCTATGTGCCAGGCAGCATGCATGTAAAGAAGGAGGAATAGTACGAAGACTGCCCAATCTGGAGGTGCCTGGGGTGGCTAGTTTAAGCATCGGGGTGAAAGTAAGGGGAACAAACACTGGGGTCTTGATTCAGTAGGTCACAAGGAGCCAGTGTCATTATCAGAGCAAGTAGGAATGTGGGAATGTGGAGAATGAGGCCTCTTAGAAGGTGGAACACTAAGAAGGATCAGGCGAATTCCATTCCATTCCTGTCGTGCCTCTCACTCCCTGTGTGACATTGGTCCCATCACTTCATTCCTCTTGGGCTCCCCACCTATAAAAATGAGTTATTAAGACTTAATGACCTGGACTTCCCTGGTGGCACAGTGGTTAATAATCCACCTGCCAATGCAGTGGACATGGCTTCAAGCCCTGGTCCAGGAAGATCCCACATGCCACGGAGCAACTAAGCCCGTGCACCACAACTACTGTGCCTGCGCTCTAGAGCCCGCATGCCACAACTACTGAGCCTGCGCACCTACTGAGCCCGTGCTCCGCAACAAGAGAAGCCACCACAACAAGAAGCCCACGCACCGCAACGAAGAGCAAGCCCCACGCCTCGCGCGCCACAACTAGAGAAAGCCCGCGCGCAGCAACAATGACCCAATGCAGCCAAAAATAAAAAATAAAAGAACAAATAAATAAATAAATTTATAACAACAACAACAAAAAAGACTTAATGACCTCAAACATTAGGATGGCAAGGAAGAGCAAGGCCTACATCCAGGGAAGACCGACCAGCCAACTGAATCCAAATGGAGGGTGAGGAGTGCTCGTTCTCCAGTGGAGACAGTGGTGTGCAGGGAAAAGACCCAGTCTGAGAGAGGCTTGGAAGGCACGAAATCTCACTGCTGCAGGAAACATATCCCAAAGGATACCTTGGGTGTAGTTCATGGGGAAAATTTTTTTTTAATTTTATTATCACAAAAATATCTCATTGATATTGGAAGGACTACTTAATATTAATGATAGTTTTGGTGCTGTCATTACAGCTAAATACGGCTGAGCTCAGCATGGATGCATGCTTAGGTTACTGGAAATCATCCCATTATTTAGTATAAACACACAATTTGTGTATCATGTACATCATTAAGGAATCAAAATGTGTAAGGACTATTCCCACTCCCTTGCTGCAGATGGGTCAGATTAATGAGAACTGTTATCATTCGCAGGACATAGTTGCTTCAACCTTGAAGCTCTCAGCTAACAAGGTCATGTGTCATGTGAAGCGTGTTGGTGGGGCTTTCGGGGGGAAGGTGATGAAAACTGGCATCATGGCAGCCATCACCGCATTTGCTGCAAACAAGTAAGTGGAGAAAATCTGTTAAGTGGACTAAAAATAAAGTGAGGTCACATTGAATATTTTCAGTATTGCGGTTAAGGAGGAAGAATCTGGGTCAAGGTTATTTAAAATCACATATAATATACAAATATACAAACCAGCTGCCAGCTTATTACAACTTCTTTATTTTATATTGTCAAACTACATACTATAAAAACAAAAATGAGAATCAATTACTGAAAAGAGTAAAAACCACAGTAAAATATATAATACCTGGAGAGAGACAGAAGCAGATCCTGAAAGGGTGGGGTTACTTGTCCTTAGCACCTGTATATCTACATAGGTCAGTTCAACCTTTTGAGGTAGACATTTATATCTATCTATATATCTACACCTATCCATATCTCAAAAGGTTTATATACATATAGATATAAATATGTGTATCTCAAAAGTTGTGTGTGTGTGTGTATATATTTTTCCCCTTAATTTAAATGGAAAATTGGCTTCTGTTATGCTTACCTTTATTTATAGTACCATTTTCCTTTAAGGGTGTCAGAATATAACTGTAGGAAATTGTCTTTGGAACAGGCACACCTAGAAGGCTTAATTTCTTTGCTAAGTAATGTACGTCAGTTCCTCTGCCCCATGACACAAAAAGACCTTCATTCCAGACCTGTCCTATCAGGGAATACTTGGCAGTCAGACACCACTTGAGTTCCTCCATTTGTAACCATCTATAATGTGGCCTTGGGACTGTTTGCCTATCATGGAGGTGATTATCACAGTGGGAAATAACCCCAAAGCAATACTCCGGAGCCTTGGGCCTGAGAGCCCCCTTGCATAAGTAGTGAGTGCCAGGCACTGTGCCCTGACCCAAAGGAAGAAGTCACTTGTGTATGCCTGAGAGCAGCACAGCCTGGGCTCAGGGAGTCACTTTGCTGTTCTGCGGTGTGTGTGGATGCCACCAGGCTCTCACTAGGCGTTACATAAACCCTAGATAATACCTGTTAGGTAAAAGAGTTTACCTCTCCCGATTTTTTTTTTTTCCTGTTTTAGGCATGGTCGTGCAGTCCGCTGCATTCTGGAACGAGGAGAAGACATGTTAATAACTGGAGGCCGCCACCCTTACCTTGGAAAGTATAAAGTGAGTAGAAGGATGGAGGATTTATGTTGTAAATATAACATAACAGAAATGCAGAGGGCAGCATCTGGCTACTCTCTACTGGGGAATGACAGTGAGCAAATCAACAAATTGTGCATCACACTGTCTCTTCCTTGTGCTAACTGATTACTGGCTGGTTCAGTGAAGCTTTTCTGCTTTCCTCAAAGATACCAGTTTGTGGAAAAAGTACGAGCTGGTATTGGCTGCTACAGAGTGCATAGCTGGAAAACATGTGAGTATATACATACGTCCATGAAAGTGGATCTGATAACCACACTATTCCCACAGTTTTATACGTGGGAGGTAAAAACAGAATAATTTCTGTAACAATAATGTTATGCGAAATTGCAAATGCTTGCCAACAGCTTCCTCATTTATCAATTTGTCAAAGGTATTTTGGTAAAACTCTGTACCAGAAATTCCTAATTCCTAGAAAAGTTTCTGTAGCAGAAAATAAGTATTATTTTGCTTTATAAGAAATAAGTTTACTTGTCAGAATGGGCTAACTGCTCTAACAACTAAAAACTCTCTGGGACTTAGACCTTTTTTGTGTTAATTCTTGCTCAAGTAACAGCCCAGTGTAATCAGAGGAGGGTGGGAGGTGGGTGGAGAACAGGAGAGAACCCTGCTACACAGAATCACTCATGGACTCAAGCTTTTTCCATCTAGTAACACCACCATCCTCCCCTCAGACCGCACTGTTGAATACGGAAGCCACTAGGCACATACGGCTATTTAAATTTAAATCTACTAAGTTAAATGAAAGTTAAAATTCAGCTCCAGGGCTTCCCTGGTGGCGCAGTGGTTGAGAGTCCGCCTGACGATGCAGGGTACGCGGGTTCGTTCCCCGGTCCGGGAAGATCCCACATGCCGTGGAGCGGCTGGGCCCGTGAGCCATGGCCGCTGAGCCTGCGCGTCCGGAGCCTGTGCTTCCCAACGGGAGAGGCCATGACAGTGAGAGGCCCGTGTACCGCAAAAAAAAAAAAAAAAAAAATTCAGTTCCACAGTTGCATTAACTATATTTCAAGTGCTCAATAACCACCTGTGACTAGTGGCTGCCATATAGGACATGCAAATAGAGAACATTGCCATCATCACAGGAAGTTCCATTGGTTAGCACTGCCCTAAAGACTCTTTGTCCTCTGCTGGATTTTCTGCAGAGGGCAGCAGACAAGGGAAGGGAAGGGAAGGGAAGAGAGGGAGCAGAGTGTTGTGTGGGAGATGTTCTGAGCACCAGGCCTGGAAGTGGTGGTCCTTGCTTTAATCGACACATTATTGGCCAGAACTTTGCCACCTAACTGCAAGGGGGCATGGGAAATGTAGTCTTCCTGCATGCCCAGGATGAAAGACAACAGGATTTGTTGAACACATCACATCGTTTCTACCACAACTGGTGTACCTGCATACATATTGTTAGAAGATAACGAGTGTATCTATTTCAACTTACATTCACTCTAAGCTATATTTTGAATTGGGTTTAGTGCAACATAGATTTATTAGAGCAAACTTTGTCCTGAAGGAGACCACATTTTAGCCGTTGAGGGAAAAATAAGACTTACACCTATGAAGTCATTATGAAAACATAATAATCTCAGGTTAAAGGAGGAGGTGCACATAGTAAAACTATGGGGAGAGATGAATATGAGTTGGGGTGTGTACAGGAAACTTCTTAGAGAAGGTGAAACGTAAATGACCTTCAAGAATGGATTGGCAGAAAGAAGGCAGAAAGAAGGTGGTGGGAATAGTAGCAGCATAAATGCAGAGGTGGGATACACACGGCCTGTTTGATAGGAGCAGGAGTAAGGGGAGAAGGGGAATTAGAGCACAGAGCACTTACTGGAAAGTAATGGGAAATGAGATGGGTTGGGTTAGGTGATGCCAGACTCAGAATGGCCTGAGAATCCCAGGATGGGGGGTTAGACTTGATCTCATAAGATACAGTGAGACTGAGTAGATGCTTGACCAGTCAAGTGTCATAACCAAACATGGGCGCTTTGAGGGGGAGAATATGATGGCACTGGGCAGGACGGCCTAGCGAGGAGGGAGGACGCAGACCGCCTGGAGGCAGCTGATGCTTTCAGACATGAAGCAGCTGGGGTCTGGCTACGATAGGAAGATGTAGAAAAAGAGATGGGTCCAAGAGCTATTATAAAATAAAATAGAATTCGGTGACAAACTTAGCAAAATATAATGGAGAATAAAAACCACAAACATGCCTTGGAGGTTTCTGATAGAAAGAGCCAAGTTGGAAGGAGGAAACAGTCTAGACGGACAGGGATGAGTTTATTTGTGTGTTTGGAGAAGAAGTGACAGTGGGACATTTAAAAGTGGAAATGTCCTTCATCGATATGGGACTTTATTGAAAAGACTGGATTATAAGTTACAGAAACCATCAGCATAGTGATGATTAAAACCTTGAGAAAATAATGTGTTCCGATGGAGGGTAGTATGAGGACAGGAGATGATATTAATAATATTTACAGTAGTATTATTTAGGATACTTGCTAGGTTTCAGTCACTGGCTTATGATTTTGCCTGCATTACCTTACTTATTGCCAGGTCACAGATAGTCAGAGAGGTTATGTGACTTGCCCGAGATCACAGAGTGGGTTAAGTGGCAGACCCAGGATTCAGACTTAAACTGCTGAATTCACAGTTCATGCCCTTGACTTCAGTTTGAATTTGGCTCCAGTCAAGAAAAATCATTAAAATAAACTTTACTTTTATTATTATTATTATTATTTTCTTTTGTCTACGTCACATGGCTTGCGGGATCTTAGTTCCCCGATCAGGGATCAAACCCGGGCCCTGGCAATGAAAGCACAGAGTCCTAACCACTGGAGCGCCAGGGAATTCCCAAAATGAACTTTAATAAGTTCAGAAATATTGAATACATCTTAAAAGCAAGGAAGATATTTATTTAAAAGACCTCCAGCAACACCAAATGCTGCTGAGAATTGTGATGAAATTGGGCCCTATGAGAAAAATGTGCAGAGTCCCTTATGTGCAGGCCACCAGATTTGGAGATTCGAAGATCGCTGGCTTTAGGGGAAAAGGTTTTGGTGGAAATATGAGGATGGGAGTCAGAATTCAAGAACTTATGGCGAGAATAAGAGGTCAAGAAATATGCAGTTGATTTGCTTTAGGAGGAGAAAAAAGATTGAACAGTAGTGACAGATTAAACAGGAGGGTTTTTGTGTGTGTTTGTTTTGCTCTTATATCTTTCTCTATCCTTCCTTTTTATTGTTATTATTTTATTTGTGGCAAAATACACATAACATAAAATTTACTATCTTAACCATTTTTAAGTGTACAGTTCAGTGGCATTATTAAGTACAGTCACATTGTTGTGCGGTCATCACCATCCATCTCTGGAATTCTTTTCACCTTGCAAAACTGAAACTGTACCCATTAAGCAATAACTCCCCATTCCTTCCTCTCCCAACAGCCCCAGGAAACCACCATTCTACTATCTGTCTCTGTGCATTTGACTACTTTGGGTGCCTCACATAAATAGAACCATACAGTGTTGGTCCTTTTGTGACTGACTTACTTCACTTAGCGTAATGTCCACAAAGTTCATCCATGTTGTAGCATGTGTCAGAATTTTTTCCTTCCTTTTTTTGGCTGAATAATATTCCATCGTATGTATATGCCATATTTTGTTTCTCCACTCATTTACTGATGGACACTTGAGTTGCTTCTACCCCTTGTGAATAATGCTGCTGTGAACATAGGTATACATATATCTCCCTGAGATCCTGCCTTCAATTCCTTTGGATAAATACCCAGCTGCACCGTTTTACCTTCCCACCAAGAGTGCACAAGGGTTCCAGTTTCTCCACATCTGCACCAACACTTATTGTTTTGTTTCTGTTTTGGGTTTTTTTTTTTTTTTTGCTATAGTAGCTATTCTAATGGATGTGAGGTGGTATCTTATGGTTTTGATTGGCATTTCCCTAATTATTAGTGATGCCGAGCATCTTTTCATGTGCTTGTTACCCATTTTGTATATTTTCATTGGAGAAGTGTCTATTCAAGTCCTTTGTCTACTTTTTAATCAGGTTGTTTGGGGCTTTTTGTTGTTGAGTTGTGGGAGTTCTTTATACATCCCAGATGTTAACCCCTTATCAGATATATGGTTTGCAAATATTTTCTCCCATTCTCTGGATTGCCTTTTCACTCTGTTGATTGTATCCTTTGATACCGGGAAGTTTTAAATTTTGATATCATCCAGTTTATCTATTTTTTCTTTTGTTGCTTATGCTTTTGGTGTCTTATCCAAGAAATTGTCAAATCTAAGGTCATAAAATTGTTCATCTATATGTAGAGGGTTCACAAGTGACAGAGTAAACTTTAGAGAGACTGGGTCCCCAGAACCAGTATCAAAAGTCCATTCTCTTTCCCCAGGCTGGATTCATGAACGATGGCAGAATCTTGGCCCTGGATGTAGAGCATTATAGCAATGGAGGTGCCTCCCTGGATGAGTCATTACTTGTAAGTGTTTTAATGAGCAAATTCACATTCTGGAAAGTGTTATGTAAAATTATTTAACTCAGAAAAATGTTCAGTAGTTAAATAATATTTAATTATAAAAGTGTAAAGATTCGCCATGCAGGGAGCGAGTAGACTCATGTTACTTACTGGTGCCCCCAGGGGTGAGCCCAGAGATACTGGCTAAGTCTGCATCTGTGTGTTATCTCCGTGTTTCCCAAACTTAGAGCTCTTTTCCCAGATGCAAGCATTAGACCTTCACCTTGACCCCACTGATGTTTTGAAATGCATAATTCTTTGCTGTAGGGCCGCCCTGTGCACTATAAGAGGTCCCTCAGTATCATTGGCTCCTATCCAGTATGTGTCAGTGGCGTAGCTACCCTCCAGACCTAACAACCCAAAATATCTCCAGACATTGGCACATGTCCCAGGAAGGAAGAGGGGAAGGTTGCCCCTGGTTGAGAACAAATGCATGAGGCCAAATACCAGCATTTTTTCCCTGTTTTTCAGGGTATTTTATTCTGTAAACTGAGAGAGAGTCTACATTCTGTAGACCGAGGGGCCTATGAATGCTTCAAAGGCTTTTGGAAATTTTTAAAACCTGGGGAAAAATGCATTAGCCCTAATGTGAAAATGTAAAAGTCATGATTTCCAAAAAATTATTCAAATCTTTAAAAATCATTTTACAGTAAAAATGCATTTAATTTGAGACATGGGTCCAGGTCAGCATGTTTGATGTGACGTAGGTCATTTCTGGCCTGATTTTGGTCCGAAGTCTCAGGATGGTAAAACAGGTGCACAAGGATGAGGTCTCATCACCTCAACTCTGGATTTCCCCAGATAATAGAGATGGGACTTCTGAAAATGGAAAATGCCTACAAGTTTCCCAACCTGCGCTGTCGGGCATGGGCGTGCAGAACCAACCTTCCGTCCAACACGGCTTTGCGAGGGTTTGGCTTTCCTCAGACAGGGCTGATCACCGAATCCTGTATCACGGAAGTTGCAGCCAAATGCGGGTTGTCTCCTGAGAAGGTAAAACTGAATTCGTTTCACAGACAAACGATAGTGAATTTTAGAGGTGGGAGGGCCCCGGGGAGTCTTCATGTTGAGGAATTTGTGGTCCATAGGGGCTACATGATTTGCTGCAGGTAACCCAGCTAACTACTTAATACAGAGCAGGACTCCAGAGTTCAGGGGTCCTTGTCTTACTCGGGCTCCTCAAAAATCCTGGGGCAGAGGGTATTGAGAAGTGAGCTCTGGATTCATTGTTAGTGAGAAGTCTCCATGGGTTAGAAGTTTAACTGCTACTAATAAGTTCTGTCAAACCCTTCTTTCCTCTGCTTCCTTAACATCTTAGGGAGCTGTCATCTGAGTCATTTCAGTTACCAAAATGGCCTCCTTTCTGTTCTTTAAGTCTTGGTCCCAATTTCATTCATTAACAAGCTTGGTTCCCTTCCCAGGATCCTGGAGTAGAGTTAGGGTGGGCAGAAGGTGTGCCCTCTGCCCCCTTCTCCCTCCCGTGAGGACCAGGGAAAACAGCATCTCCCCAGCTGACTTCTCCCAGCAAGCTCTCTGTCCTCTTCTTGGTTAGATGAAGCCACTTTTCAAGTATGTTGTCTCCGGGCTCCATTTCTGCCAGCCCTCTCAGAAATTGACAGTCCCCTGCAAGCATTAAATCTCCAACTGACCCTCAGCTGGCCCCTCACGCAGCATCCCCTGAAGCCCACACCTCTTGGCCCCATGCTGCAGCCATCCATGGAAAGCCCCAGTCCCTGATTCATCTACCTCCTCCCCCCCCGCAGCACTAGAATTTGTGACCATAGACAGGAGCCATCATCTTTATGTCTCTTGAACTTGGGGGGGGGCCCTGCCCCTCCCTTCCTGGCTGTCTCACCATGGCCTCTTTCCCAGATGTGCTGTCACACTGGTAGCACTAGGAGGAGGATCAGCTAATGACCTCCCTTCATCCCCAGAGAAGATGGAGGAGAGAGTAGCCATCCTTCAAAACACCACAGCAGGGGGCTTCCCTGATGGCGCAGTGGTTGAGAGTCCGCCTGCCGATGCAAGGGACACGGGTTCGTGCCCCGGTCCGGGAAGATGCCACATACCGCGGAGCAGCTGGGCCCATGAGCCAAGGCCGCTGAGCCTGCGCATCCGGAGCCTCCGCAACGGGAGAGGCCACAACATTGAGAGGCCTGCGTACCACAAAAAAAAAAAAAAAAAAAAACACCACAGCAGGGATTTCCCTGGTGGTCCAGTGGTTAAGATCCACACTCCCAATGGAGGGCATCTGGGTTTGATCCCTGGTCAGGGAACTAGGTGCCACATGCCGCAACTAAAGATCCCGCGTGCTGCAACTAAAGATCCCGTGTGCCACAACTAAACATCCTGCGTGCCACAACTAAAGATCCTGCGTGCTGCAACTAAAGATCCCACGTGCCGCAACTAAAGAGCCCACGTGCCGCAACTAAAGATCCCGCGTGCCGCAACTAAAGATCCCGTGTGCCACAACTAAGACCCAGCACAGCCAAATAAATAAATAAATATTTTTTAAAACCCCCCAAAACAAAAAAAAACACCTTCCCCAAAATGGCACAGCTCACTAATTTCCAGTCATCCTTTTATAATGATCTGGGACTTTTTGGAGGGGGAGATGGGAAGAAGATATGTCTGTAATGACCCCTGTCAGCTTGGGGAGAGGGCTGGCCTCAACTGCTGAGAGTTTTCTCAGCTGAGAATGTGAAGTACTTGACCTTTTGTTCTCAGCTGGGTGCCTTAGTCACCAATTTCTGGGAATTCAGGAAGAATTCTGCTCTGCTTCAGACATCCTGGGATAGAATCACTTAATTGGCTTTTCATCCTAGTTATGGGCTATATTTAAACAAACTTTCATAGTTTCCTGTTTGCAAGTGAGTGGTCTTCTCTTGCCTCAGCATCTGAAAATTGAAATCACACGGATCATGTAGCCTGTAATTAAATTCAGCATTACCTTTCAACAGATACTCACAAGTACAACTGGAATTAAGAGTCCACAGTGTACCTGGACTGCACTGTTGAGTTATATAAGAAATATGAGGAAAGGAGTCCTTCCTCTGAACTTACACAGGAGCGGCATCGAAGGCATATAAGTGCTAACACATTTGATAGAGGCTCTGAGTAGAGGAAGAGGAAGATGTTATGTGTTGGGAAAGGCTTCAGCAAGGAGTAGATTGAACTCAGTTTGGGTTTTCTATGATGAGCAGAATTTGACTAGGAGGACAGTGGGTGGGAGAGACTATGTCTGCCTAGTGCCCCACCAACCCTTTTGATCTCCTTCTCTTTTGTAGGTCCGAACGATAAACATGTATAAGGAAATTGATCAAACACCCTACAAACAAGAGATTAATGCCAAGAACCTGATCCAGTGTTGGAAAGAATGCATGGCCATGTCTTCCTACACCCTAAGGAAAGCAGCCGTAGAAAAATTCAACTCGGAGAACTGCTGGAAGAAGAAGGGGCTGGCAATGGTCCCCCTGAAGTTTCCTGTCGGCCTTGGATCAGTTGCTGCTGGTCAGGTCAGTTCTCCAGACAGACAAATCAAAAGGTGTTGAGGAAACTTTCCATTAAGGTGGATTAGCCATATGGTTGCAATATCTAATTGTTCAACTTCCCCAAAGCTGTGCTCCGTCCAACTAGTTTTTCTCCAGAGGAGACGAGAGCTACTTTGCCCACTTCCCCAGGGTTGGTGACAAGCATTCTTGCTGGGAAATTGGGAGACCCAGCACCTATTCCTGGCCTTGGAATTGAACAGCTGAATTAGCTCACTGTGGGCCCATATCACTTAAGTATAAAATACTTAAGTATTGGGGGACCAATGACCCCCAAGACTCCTCTTCAGCTACTCTGATTCTGTGAGGTAGAAATAGGAAATGGAATAGTAACGAGAAGCTGCAAGGCACTCGGTGCTCCTCCCATTTTTGGTGGGCTGGGGAAAATTACATCCAGAAAAATAAATCATTTAAATATCTTTTCAAACAATCGAAGTTTTTTTTCACTTTATAGCCATTAAAGGTATCACGGGGAGGACTGAAAATCTATTCTTTTTTTTTTCTTTTTAATATATTTATTTATTTATTTTTGGCTGTGTTGGGTCCTGTTGCTGCATGTGGGCTTTCTCTAGTTGGGGCGAGCGGAGGCTACTCTGTTGCGGTGCGCGGGCTTCTCATTGCGGTGGCTTCTCCTGTTGCGGAGCACGGGCTCTAGGTGCATAGGCTTCAGTAGTTGCAGCACACGGGCTCAGTAGTTGTGGTGCACGGGCTTAGCTGCTCCGCGGCATGTGGGATCTTCCCAGCCCAGGGCTCGAACCCGTGTCCCCTGCATTGGCAGGCAGATTCTTAACCACTGCGCCACCAGGGAAGTCCTGAAAAATCTATTCTTGTTGTTTACTTTCTTTAATTGATTAAATGAATTCCGTGCTCGGTTGCTAAACCTCACTTGCAGGTTGCACCTCTTCATTCTTGAGTGGAATTTACCCCGAACAGCTGGTGGTCTTTATTGTTGCTCATTGTACAGCAGGGACGTGGGAACCCTGTTCCCTATGTTCTTACGTGTCCGTGTGTGTATCTGTACATACATGTGGATGAGGTGGCAGAGCCCTCAAAACTGTAGTCCCTCCCCTTCGCAGAGTTCACGCCTTTGGCTGAACCGTGAAGAAGGTACAGCAGGTGTGTGTTTTGAGCGCTGACAGAATAGGGATAAGTGGGGGTGGGGCCGTGAAGAGCACTAGTGTGTAGGCCGTGTGTGATGGGGAGGCCAGGAAAAGCAGGCAGGAAGGCCCTTCCCCCGTTTCCACACCCATCATTCACCCATCTATCCTGACTCAGCCTGGATGAAATCACCAGAACGTTTTCATGCAGCTTTGATTGTAGGTGGGTTAACGCAGAGGGGCATATAACAACACAGTGGCGATCTGAGTGCAGCCTTCCTATGCCTCTCCTGTTTACAATGGCAAAACAGCACAGATGTTGTTTAGTCATCTGCCTACAATTTACTCAGATGAGAGAGTCAAGAGGCTGTGGTTGAGGAATAAAGGCAAAAACAAGGTTATTAAAAAGGAAAGGAAGGGGGAAAACTATCCCTAGAAAAGGGTTAGCGAGCAGTGACTCTTTGTATATAGTTTTGGGGCAAACTGATTAGCCAGCGGCCAGCAAAGAGGTCAGTCTGGGCCGTCTGTCCTTGAGTACACCGACCAGGATCATGCAGAAAACAATTTCCATTGTATATGAATCTTCTGGAAATTTGGGGGCGTTACGCTGTGGGTAGACATGGCAGGCTGTCTCTATTCAATGGTTGCCATTACTTAATACTTGGCCTCCACAGGAGACTAGGTCTGTCCCATTTCCCTCATCAGAAATTTCTCAAAAGGTAGATAAAAATTAACGATAATTACTGAGCACCTACGATGTTGTAAGTTCTTTTAGATTTTATCTCATCCAGCCCTCAGGGCAACCTATAAGATTTGTAACCTTATGTTAATGATGAGAAACTGAGGCTCAGAGAGCTTAAATCACTTGTCCAGAGTCCCGCAGCTGGTGAGAGGCAGGGCGGGTGCTGGAACTCAGGTCTCAGAGGCTCCAGAAGCTGTGCTTTGTAGCTACATCAAGCTGCTCCCCCATAGCACCTTCTGGGGGGAACTGAGGTGGGATTCAGCTCAGCTGGGAAGAAACTAGACAACAGCCAGCAGCACAAATTCATTCTCAAAGGCTCCTGAGACGCCTTCCCCACCACCACCATCCCCTCCCATCCTTGCCTGGAAACCAGCTTCTGTGCTTAAAACATTTGCTTAGGGCTGAATTGCAGAGTTGAACTGAGGAGTTTGAGATCACTCAGGCTGCTTCCTGGAAGCCATACGCTGAAAGCCTCTGTTCTGAAGCAAACCAGATACAGGGTGGAACTAGAGCACCTTCTGCGTCTACGGCCCTAGGCTGGGTGATTTGCAATTTCCCACTTGATTTAAGCCCTATCTCCCCTCTGTTGGCTGGTGTGATTCTGTTTCATAGAAGGGGGAGCTGAAGCCCACAGAGGTCCGCTCTCCTACAGAAGGACATCCAGCTAGTGAGTGGTAGAACAAGGACTTGACTTCAAGACTGTGCTCCCAACAGCTGAGGGTGTCAAACATGCCTCACCTGCATTATATTTAATTCCTAGACAGAGCACTGAAGTGCGCACAATATCTAATGAACCTCTGTATTCCCAGTGCCTTCATACGGCACCTGGCAGAGAAGAGGAACTCAAACGTTTGAATGGCTGAGACATTTTGGGAATCTGTTGGGTCAAAGCTCATGTCTCACCAACACCAGCAGTCATTGCTTGAGGACTTACATTTCACAGACTAAGTTCCAAGTTTATATTGGACAACTATCTGTTCCCACGTGCCAGTTGTGCTGATTTCGCAGATGCAGCTTTGCAGAATTATCTTTTCTGGCGCTAACAATGAGCCACCCGGTGGTGCCACTTAACTGAACCGAATTCGACATTGTAAGTGGCCCAAGAAGACTGCAGCAGCACATGGGACAATTACTCAGCAGTCTCGGACAGAAATGCTGCCCTGACACACAGGCAGAGCGCTGCTGCCAGCGGGGTCACACGTGATGAAATGCACAATCCCCTGTACTTGTAGTTCAATCACATGTGCCAGTTACACATTTCACCCACAAGCAACTTCTGAATTGCTGGCAGAGCCAAGGAGGCCAAATAGAATGTCTACAAGCTTAAGGAACAGATTAAATGGCTATGCTGTTGCCAATTCATTTATCAAACTTTTTTGAGTACTTACTACTCGTGAGTTACTATGTGGCTTTGCAAAGGATGCCTTAGGACATGGACTTTCCTTTCAGGGGGCTTACATTCCAGCAGAGTACAAAGAGCCCAGGAGCAGCCGCTGCAGCTGGCATCCCCCGCCGTCTGGTGCATAACCCCTGGGCAGCCCGCCCCGGTGCTCTGTAGAGGATGTCACTCCTTATCTTTATTGTGTAGAGAATAAATGACCAGGAGCACAAGACAGTGTTTCCAGGACTGATATATCAACAGACAGTAGAACGTGCTCTGCTGGGTCTCCCCAAGGCACTTGGATATGATTATTCTGGCAACGATGCCTTTCCTAAGGTTCTAAGATTCTCCCTTGGGCTGTGAGTGTAGGTGCCTTTGTCCTCAGAGAAAGTGCTCCTATGTCCCCATTTTCTCAATACATCCCTAGTTTATACCAGCTGACCAGGTAAATAGAGCCCATTTTCACTGTCAAAGTGCCTGGTTTGGAATGCTAGAGGCTTCTGCTTGTCATTTGCTAGAGTAGTGTGAACCTTTGGATGCCAGTAAAGAGGCAGCTCTCCAAGTGTGGCCCATGGCCCACAGGTGGCTCTAAAGGTCCTTCTGGTGGGCCAAAGAATCGATCTAGGAATGCACTCCTTTCCTTGGGCATATCTGGTGATTGACATGCAGTTCCTTCGACTTTCACTTCTGACCAGGGTTGTTTATAACTAATCTAAGTGAGTAAAGCAAGGCTTAAAAATTTTAGCTTCATTAAATGGAAATTAGCTTGTTACCAGAATTTTCTGAAGACCTGCCTTTACAAATCCTAGATTATTATGCCACTCTGCATAGAAGCTTAGATATTAAGAATCCTAGCCGATAGCTTTTAGTGACCCCTGGCTGGCCTAGACTACATCTAAGAGACTGACATTACCCAGTTGAGCAGCAGTAAAGGTGTGCCTTGGAGACCCCCTGAATCACAGTGGAACCAGTAGAAGCATTTTTCTCTAGGACCATATGCTGTTAATATTGCTCGTATACTGGAGACTCAAAGTGAAGACGCCATTCACATTTTCTGCAGTCTCCTGGGATATCTCAGTCTCCTGGCCCATCTCCATACCCCCTAGTTTAGCACAGGCAGACTTGGCAAGAAGGCACATTCCTATCGACTGTAAAACATGCTTAGCTTAGAGCCTGGGTGTTTCTGACCACAGCAGCCTTTTATTCTATGTTAGCTGTTTGGTTCCTTCTGTATTCCTGTGGGAGCTGTGCAGTTAGATAAGATTACTTCGAAGTTCTCTTCGAACTCTAAAGCCCTATAACTCTGGGCCAAGATGACTGAGGGTGGGCTTAGCTCATTTTGCAGCAAAAATGTAATGTCTATCTGCCCCATCTTATTTGGATTTTTATTTTTGCTTCTCTATAACATACCTACAACTATGGGGATAAGTGTTCATGTAAACAAGTCTTCCTTCTTCCCCAAACTATCTATACTTAACTTTGCATTTAAAACTGACGACACCCTCTCCCCCAAAACACCCAGATCCAGATTATTGTTCCACCCTGGGTAGGGGGGATCCTTGAAGGTACCAGTGCGCTCAGCTTTTCTACTGAGGAAATAGTAGCATAAGCAGCCTAACTAATCCTGCCCCAGACTCACAGCCATCCAGCGACAAGCTGGCCTCTTGTGGGACGATCATGAGGCAGCACCTGTCCCGGCCTTGCCCTGGCTCTGCTCAGTGCTCTCAGGGCAATGGGGAAAGGGTCTGCGTTTATTTTGGCAGATGTGGAAAGGAGGGAGGGGATGCTTTACGGGGAAAAGGTTTTCTAATTGACAAGATATGTGATAATGTCAATCAAAAAGATCGCGGCAACTGTTTTCATCTTTTTTGCTTAGGCTGCTGCCCTGGTTCACATTTATCTAGATGGGTCTGTGCTGGTGACTCATGGTGGAATTGAAATGGGGCAGGGGGTCCACACTAAAATGATTCAGGTAAGAGTGCAGATAATTGGATTAAGTCGGATGTGTGCTTGTAGATATGTGTAGGAGAGAGAAACCTGGAGTGTACATCTTCTGTTCCCAAATAAAAAGGATAGGAGACTTTAGCTTTGACTACTTCAACTGCTAAGCTATTCACAGAAACTGGGTAAACAAGCCAGTTTTGTAACTGACCCTCCTGAAAGAATGTGGTAGAATAGCCTCTGGTTGTCTTACTGCTAAAGAAGGTTGTATGGTCATTTGCTGCTTTCCTTTGGATATATTAACAAGTGTGTTGTCTTTTTTGAACCTTTGCTGGGCAATAAAAAGATTTAGAAATTCTCATGTATTGCATTGTTTCTTGCCCTTTTTTTTAATGCCTCTTTTTTTTTTTAGGGTTCCCCAACCTTTTATTTTTTATTTATTTATTTTACATCTTTATTGGAGTATAATTGCTTTACAGTGGTGTGTTAGTTTCTGCTTTATAACAAAGTGAATCAGTTATACATATACATATGTCCCCGTATCTCTTCCCTCTTGCATCTCCCTCTTGCCCTTTTTATAGTAAGGACTCTGAACAACTGATAGTATAAAACACATTTGATATTTCTAACCGAGCTACCAGTTTTCTTTTCGCTCAATTATTTTAGAATAATTTTTAGCTACTGTTTCTATTTTGCTAATTATTGTAATATTACAGATTATAAAACATTTGAAAGGCAAACATTATTTTAGAAAACCCTGCATAATTCTACCACTTAGCAATAATCACTGTTTTGGGGTCTCTCTATTTTGACATTTTTTCTTTTTCAAAAAATCACTAGCATTCTTTTTATATAATTTTATATCCTGGATTTTCACCTATCCTTATATAGAGTGACCATTTCCTCCTGTCATTAAGAATTCTTTACAATCATGATTTTTAATGCTGCATGTATATGTCTGTATAATTTATTTAGCCATCCCCAATTGCTGAACACCTCAGTGAACATTTTTGTCCATAAACCTGTGATCAAACCAATGATTTTTTTAAATAAATTCCAGGAATGGAATTACTGGGTCACAGAATATATCTTAAGTCACTTGCCACATGTTACCAAATTGTTTTCCGAAAGTATCCATCACATTACACCACTACCCAACGTTGTACATGATGGATTGTTTTTTTTAAATCTTAGATAATTTAATAGAGGAAAGTGTCTCATTATTGCTTTAATTTGCACTTTTCTGATCATAGAGGTGCCGAATTTATGTTTTATTTCATGTTATCACTCGCTTGAGAATTGTGTGGTCATACCTGTCCCCCTTTCTGGGGTGAGACTTCCGTGTTTTCCTTATTGGGCTGCCAGAAACCTTTCTGTTCTAAGCCTATGCACTTTGTGTAGGCGGTCTTCTGAAAGCCAGTGATGGGGAGGGCTCTGTATGCCTTATGCCCCTGTCGTAATTGTGGACAAACTCAACTAAGCCATACTGCTAGCAGGAAAGAGAATGTGGAACCAGCTGAGATGAGTAGTATGATTTTGCCCCATCATTAAACACAAAGGAAGAACCTAGCAGCCAGCTAAGTCCTTATGTTGGCCAGTGGCACTGGCACCATGTACTTCTGGGATCTCTGGTTGGTGCAGCTGCTTTAACAAAGCCATTGTCCTTTCTCAGAAATGCTCTCTTCCTGGAGCATCTCCAGAAATGTGCATAAGGCATCTCCTCTCTGATGAAGTCAGATTTGCTAGAATTTTGCAGAGTGCAGAGGTAGGAGGGGCCTTGAAGATGCTGATTTCATGATGATGAAAACATGAAACATTTCTTCCTGCCTTGGCTTGGGGCCTCACCTCCTCTTCCTGGTGCTATTGCACAAAAGAAAGTCAAAGAACAAGAAAGTGTGCTCAGGGCTGGGGGGCCAGACTAGCTACAGGGTCTTAGACAAGAGGAACTTCTTGTGGCTGGAAGAATTCGCGGTCCTGCCGCTTGTTCCAGTTGGGCATGGGGGTGTTCCACACACATGCTATCGTATGCTAAGTGCACGGGTCTATGACTAACCAAAGAAAAGTGAAAGAAGATCTCTTCCAAAATCCAGGTGGCCAGTCGTGAATTAAGGATGCCATTGTCCAACATCCACCTTCGGGGAACAAGCACAGAGACCGTCCCTAATGCAAACATCTCTGGAGGCTCCGTGGTGGCCGATCTCAATGGGTTGGCAGTAAAGGTAAAAATCGTTGCAGTGGCACCCAAATCATGAACCCCGTCAAGGCTGGAGCTCAGAAGATGTTGCAAATCAACCCAGCTCTTGTCTCCTTCCCACACCCTCTTGGGGAAAACTGCGCCTTCCCCCAGTCGGGGGCTCAGTCAGTGTCAGGACTGGCCACTCTCCCGAGCGGGAGATGCCACCTCCTTTCTCCCTCACTCCTGACAGCTCACTGGTCCCCAAGCCCTATCAGTTCTACTCAGAAATGTCTCTTTCCAGTTCCAGGTTGCAGTACCACGGCTGCTTTGGTTCAAACTCGCGCCTCTTGTCAGGGCCATCGCGAGCCTCTGTCTGTCCACCCCAGTTTTATTGCCTTTCACTCTGGCTTCCTGCAGCCAGGGAAAGCTTTCCCACAAAATAAATCTGACCGTGCTGTGCTTAAAAACAGTGACCAGTGGTTTATCAACAGCTTTTCTGTTAAGTCCTGACCGCTTAGCAGGGCTTACACGGCCCCCATCCCAGGCAGTCTGTCTTTAAGACCAGCTCATGCTTCACCCCCAACTCCATGAGACCTTTCACCCCACCTCTTACGGAGTTGGTGTCTTCCTTCTCCTCTTAAATAAGCCTATATAACAGCACATAATAGTGTGTTTTTGAAATTGTTGTTCTCGTGACATTATGATCATAATTTTAACTAAAAAATAATCCCTAGGATGCTTGTCAAACTCTTCTAAAACGCCTTGAACCCATCATCAGCAAGAATCCTGGAGGCACTTGGAAGGACTGGGTGAGAACCACTGTTACTTTGTGTTGTATGTTAGGAAAAAAACGGAGAGAGGAGAGTGAGACGTGTGAATCAAATACCAGTAGAAAGGGCACATTAAAAGGTACTGCAGTTACATCATGATCAATAGAAGCCCTTGGCTCTCGGCATGTGGAGATGTTATCACAGCATGATGGAGGAACTCCTACATCTGGGACAATTCTCTATTAGAGAAAAGATGGTTCTTGTGTCCAGAACTCTTGTTTTAATCAAGAATTAATTAATGTTTCTTCCTAAGGAAACTAGGTATTTTCTAGATAATAGCAGTCCACCTATTTGTTCTTTTTGGGGGGTTCTCCTGTTCCTAAAATTGGAAGATAACACTAGAATCTTTTTATAAAAGTAAAAATCATATAAGCGCTCTTTAGACAGAGGAAACCAAGCCATTTGGGTATATATTCAGCAAGTCGTAGGCACTAAATGGAATGGAAATATTCAACCTTTTCCTTTCATCTACCTAAAATCTAATTGGATGAGAAGACACACATTCTAAAGTCAACTAGGAAACTTTTCAGAGTAACAGGTTCTAAAGTACCAGGTGGTGTGGAATGGATACCCACTGAAGGCTGACAGTTCTAGGATGTCAACTCATATTAAAGCACTGGTCTGGAGGAAATAACATTGGAGAGTCTTACTTAGAAATGGTTCCTGCTATTCCATAGAGTTAGGATTCATTCTATAATTCATATTTATGAATCCTCTCAATCCTTTCTGGGCATATTTATTTCTGCCCTTTGCCCAGTGCTTCCTGGGAGAGTCTGGTTGGAGAAAGATGGAGAGAGATGCAATGCAAGAGAGTCAGTCCTCCACCATCAAAAAATGCTGCCATTCAGCCCACTTTCCTCTGTAATGGTTGCACTTCTCACATTTTTCTTTCTCAGACTTGGGGGCATCATTTTGTATCTTAGTCAACTGTGTACACTGCAGAGTCAGGAGAAGCCTTTTGGTGTAAATGGTACAATTTAGTAAGATTGTACCCCTCTCCTAAGTCTGTTATGGATACATGATATTAAAATTAAATGTCTGACCACCCATTTTTTCCTGAAATGTTCTGTGTTAATAGGCTAAGTCTTACCAGGTGACTGAGTGAAATTCTTTATAAGCAGAACATGTGTTGCCCCCAATAGTCCAATCTATAAGTGTCACATACCATGGGAGTCGTTTATTATGATGATATGCATTGAACAAATGCTGTTCCTACAAGCAGTGAACCATAAATGCCTATAGAGATGGAAAATGCTGAAAGGAATAAATTAAACTTGGTCCTTCCTAGTTATTACTACTGATCACTTTATTTAACACAGAGTAAAATTAATATTGAAGTCTCGAGTGATTCTTACTTTAAACAACTTTATTGCATCACGTTGTATTCTTCTTTTCCAGGCACAGGCTGCTTTTGATGAAAGCATTAGTCTTTCAGCTACTGGATACTTCAGGTAAATAGTCCTTTCAATCGCATGCTATGGAAAATGGCAGCAGTATCTTGAGGGGAAGTTTCATTTCTGTTTGCCATTTTGGCAAAAAATGATTTTGTACCTTGTGTTAACCCACTGTTATAAAGAACATTTAGGTGCTACTTAATTCAAATTTCCAGAAAGCCTGGGAAAAAATAGACACAGAAATAAAATACAGCTGAATCGATGATTCAAATCATACTGGGAAGTACTAACCTGGGGGTTAGTGCCTGGAACCCACAACAGTGGTTGACCTTTTGTTGAAAACTCAGTGTGTCCCTTAAGTTAGGAAATGAAGGAAAAGGGATGCAAATTAAACCCATAATAAGATAAATACCATCTCACACCTTCTAGATTGGCAAAATGTAAGAATTTGACAATAACTGTGTGTTGTCAAGATGTGGCACAACTAGAACTCAGACACTTTGGAAAAGAATCTGTCAATTTATCGAGTTATTTTAATGGAGAGTGGAAGCCATCAGAGAATAGAGTGATATAGAGAGTCATACCTGATTTTGTCTCTTTGTCACTTGTCATGGGAGTCCCAGGCTATCAGGAATTGGCTCTCAGGAATAAGCCCCTCCAGACTGGGCGGAGCAGAGGAGAGAAGGGTAGAAAGTACTGGCAAGCTGCTGGCCTATGCTTGTCTTCTACCATGGCATTTGTTTGGTGTTCTTAAAGAACAGTTAGGAACAGAGCAGGCCATGGTGCCTGATGGAGCGACCAGAGTAGTGGCACAGAATGAGAGCCAAGGGGCCTGATCCCTCGCACAGAAGGCTGAATCCTAGAGCCAGCAGATGGGTGAACTGGCAAGCCTGCACCTCTGATGTAGTGTTTGGTGTAAAATCCAGGTGGAATCCCCCAAATCTGATGACGATAGGATTACATGACCCAATATTAGCCAAAGCAATAGGATGAATATCCAGACAGTCAGCAGTTAGCTTCCAAGCATAAGGAGTCAGTGGTAGGGAGTGGCTTCATGTTTTTATGAGGCAAAGCAAGTTTAATAAGAAAGAAGTAAATATTTATTTATTCAGCAGACTTATTGCCTGTATTATGTGCTACACATCATTGTACATGTGCACTCCTCTGGTTTGCTGTGCATACAAATTGAGCACAGCTCTTAACGGGTCTGTTTAATCATTGTGGTCTGCAATTAGGGGACTTGATCACTTAACAACGCTCCTCAAGAATTCTATTTCCTCCAGGGGTTATGAGTCGAACATGAACTGGGAGACAGGTGAAGGCCGTCCTTTCGAATACTTTGTTTATGGAGCTGCCTGTTCCGAGGTTGAGATAGACTGTCTGACAGGTGCTCATAAGGTCAGTACCAGTCGGGAAGGTCTTCAAGTTGAACTCTAGATACATCTATTTTCCACATATTCCATCTGTCTGAGCACCAGAGAGGCACCATGTAATCGGCCTAAGGATAATTTGTCTGTTTTACCAAGGAAGATAGAAGCTCAGCAATCGCCTCGGTTTTATGTGGAGAACAACTGGCAGCCTCTCTTCTTTATTTCCCCTGCTCTTTCAAATGGAATCAGAAAAAAAAATCACTTCAAGGAAGAAACACAGCCTACAGGGGGCTCCAAGGAAGAAACAGCCTACAGGGGGCTTCAATGTAGAAACACAGCCTACAGGGGGCTTCCTCTTCCATGAAATGCCATCATATGGCATCCTTTTCTTTCTTTTTAAGATGTTGGGGATAGGAGTTTATTAATTAATTAATTTTTTTTTGCTGTGTTGGGCCTTCGTTTCTGTGAGAGGGCTTTCTCTAGTTGTGGCAAGCGGGCGCCACTCTTCATCGCGGTGCACGGGCCTCTCACTATCGTGGTCTCTCTTGTTGCGGAGCACAGGCTCCAGACGCGCAGGCTCAGTAGTTGTGGCGCACGGGCTCAGTTGCTCCGCGGCATGTGGGATCCTCCCAGACCAGGGCTCAAACCCATGTCCCCTGCATTAGTAGGCAGATTCTCAACCCCTGCGCCACCAGGGAAGCCCCATATGGCATTCTTGAAGGATTTCATAAGCATCCACAATCTGCTAACAAGCACCAAGGGCCAGCCCAGGGAAGCTAGTGGCCAGCTTTTGATATCTTTTGTCCAGCTAGGTCCTGCTTTTTAGATAGTTTAAGAGCATCCTTATGCTTTTAAGAAATGCTATGGGGCTTCCCTGGTGGCGCAGTGGTTGAGAGTCCGCCTGCCGATGCAGGGGACACGGGTTCGTGCCCCGGTTCAGGAGGATCCCACATGCCGCGGAGCGGCTGGGCCCGTGAGCCATGGCTGCTGAGCCTGCACATCCGGAGCCTGTGCTCTGCAACGGGAGAGGCCACAACCGTGAGAGGCCCACGTACCGCAAAAAAAAAAAAAAAAAAAAAAAGCTATGAGGAGATGCTCACACAGATTCTCACACACACACACACATGCTCCTGCTTCAAGGACTCAGAGTTTCTCCTCTTGTAGCTGGGCCTTTGAGGGTAAATGAAGTCCCTTGCCACTATCAATAAATGATCATCGATGGATTAAATGGGACTGTGATACCCTCACAACTGTCATGTGATAATCTGCCCAAAAGCTACCCAGAGGCAAGCTCTGGTTCTTGATATTTCCAAACATCCTTCGTGACTGCATCTTGGATTATGATCAAATATAAGCTTTCATTTAATATGTCTCCAGCCTGTATGTTTTTAAACTGTAGTCAGCCTAATCTTTGAAATTATATACACCTTTATTGAACCTACACCTTTATTGAATCTGCCCATTCAGGTATCTAGTTTGTCAGGATTCTGATTCAAACCAGATTACTTTTGGGGAAACTTGGACTGGGGCAAGACAATGATCTCTCTAAGCATGCTTTTCATGCTACAGTAGCTGTCCTGTGTTAGGGAGTTCAGTAGAAAGTCCTCTCATGCTAACTGATTTCTACATCCCCCCTCCCTCGAAGAAAATGTTGGTGAAAACTTAATCATTTGGGTTTCCTTGTGTCTTGCATATGCCTTGGTCTTGTTAAGATCTAAGAACAGGGTAATAATTAGCCTTGGTGTTAAATGTTAAGGTGTGCTCTTATAATTTATTGAACAATCTTTTTTTTATATAAATTTATTTATTTTTGGCTGCATTGGGTCTTTGTTGCTGTGCACGGGCTTTCTCTAGTTGCAGCGAGCAGGGGCTACTCTTTCATTGCAGTGCGCAGCCTTCTCATGGCAGAGACTTCTCGTTGTGGAGCACGGGCTCTAGGTGCAAGGGCTTCAGTAGTTGTGGCATGCGGCCTCAGTAGTTGTGGCTCGCGGGCTCTAGAGCGCAGGCTCAGTAGTTATGGTGCACGGGCTTAATTGCTTGGCAGCATGTGAGATCTTCCTGGACCAGGGCTCAAACCCGTGTCCTCTGCATTGGCAGGCAGATTCTTAGCCACTGCGCCACCAGGGAAGCCTAACTGAACAATCCTAAGAGATGCATGAGACAGCCTTATCAGATGTCTTCATAAAAGCTAGATCTGAGGCTCAGGTTAGGTATCACCCCAAGGCAAAAGGCCGTAATGTGACATCCCACTAAGGGACCTCCCTGTGGCCTGTTTTTCAGAAATTCTCTTCATATTGATGGAATTGCTTTAACAGACATTTATTAGCTGATACCATTTCTGAGGGTCAGGAACCTGGGAGTGGCTTATTGGGGTGATTCTGGCTTGGGTTTCCTCATGAGGTTACCGCCAAGCTGTTGACTACCGCCAAGGGTTGCAGTCATCTTAAGGCTCAGTGGCAGCTGGAGAATCCGATTCCAAGCTGCATTGCGTGGTTGTTGGCAGGAAGCTTCAGTTTCTCACTGGCTGTTGGCCAGAGGTCTCCGTTCCTCACCACATGGACCTCTCCATAGGATGTTTCAGTGTCCTCAGGACGTGAAAACTGGTTCCCCGTGAGGGATTGGTCCAAAGGAAAAGGAGAGAGAGAGAGTATGGGTGATTAAGATAAAACCCAAGACAGAAGCCAGAGTCAGCCTAGTCTCGGAGTGATGAACTATTACTCCTGCCATATCCTACTGACCACACAAGCCACCCCTGGTAGAGTGCGGGAGCGGGCTGCATGAGGACGTGAATACGGGGAGGTGGGGGCCAGCGTGGAGTCTGCTGCCACCGCCTAGAACAGCCCTATCAGATGACAGTGCAGACAGCAGTAAGCCCACAGCCTTGAAAGCAAACCCTTCACTAACACTGCAGAACTGAGAGCGCCCCTGCTCGCCTCCAGTTGAGGCCACTGGTCTCCTAGAAGAGGCCACCAGCCTTGCTAACTGGTGTGGAAGAGAAATTCACATTTCACTGTGTCTTTAAACAAGAGGGGTGGGTACCTGAAGTTTTATCATAGTAAAACATTCTAGATCACTATCTAATTTACTTAAGAAAAATGCTAGATGAAAGTCCCAGATCAAATAAGGAAATTCTTGGGTTTCCTTTGTTGCATTCATAATTATAAGTAGAATCTGTCATGACAAAGACCATACGTCACAGAAAAGAAGGAACAGACCTGCTGGGGAGCAAAGGTGTCACCACCAGCCTGGCTGGGCCTGCTGTCCTTCTCCTCATTTGTAGGTTATCAGAGAACTTTTGGTCACCAAGGTGGTAATGTTAGATTTAATCTCTGCTCTGCTCTAAATATGAAAAATGTAAAATAGCATATAACAGATTTTTTGCTGATGTGCCCTGAGCTCGATTCAGTAACTATCACCCAGCCAGCTGGACTCTGAATGTGGGGTTGTGTGGTAGCCACAGAGTTTTGCAACAAGGATCAGGAGGGCCATAGACACTTCCTGTTTCCTGTGGCATATGTTCTATTTGTTGTAGTGGATTAAACTGAATATGTTACATCACTCAGCTGGAATCAAAGTCAAGTAAATATTTTTCTCTCCTATTTTTTCCAAGAAAAAAAATATCACTGATTAAGCTGGTTGAGTATTTATATAACTTTGAAAGTTATACATAGTAAGCTTTGTTGCTTCTTTCTCCTGAAATATAATGTGGCCCAAAGATAGGTTCTTTTCCAATGCCATCCTGACAGGAACTGCTTCTCGACTTTGTCTCCCCAAGTTGTATTCATTAAGCTAAACGTTTTTACTTTTTTTTTTTAATTACTAGAACATCAGAACAGACATTGTCATGGATGTTGGCTGCAGTATAAATCCGGCCCTTGACGTAGGCCAGGTATGTGGAACTGACTTTCCTGACTCCCTATTTGTAAAAGTCAAAACTTCTGGGGGATCTGCCAGGAACACATCCCGTTGGCTTGTTCATCGTCTTCTTATTCTATCCCTTTATTCAGAATGTTTCCGTTCAGGACAGCCACGGAACTCAAATCTCTTAGTGTTTAAAAAAGGGAAGGGGACAAAGGTGTTTCAGGTAGATTTTGAAGAAACATACAGTCTGTGACTGGGGAGCTTGAATGAGCAGGACTAAGCCTAGAGGTGAAAAGTGAGCCCCATACCTGTGGGCTGGAAGTAGAATGCAGTGCTTAGTGCTGAATCCTGGGGAGATGATGGGCTCTGGCTTCAGGGAGTTTAATGTTGGGTTGAGATAACAAACGTCAAATAGTTACAGCAGCAGCTGTTGATGGGTAGCCTATTTTGCCCACAGACATTTTAAAATTTAAATTTGTAATAATTAACAAGATTGAAAAATCACAAGCTATTTTACATGAATTTTCAAGTGGCTAGCACCTCTTGGAAACAGAAAATTTGCCAACACCGGCGCTACATTTCCACGAGGAAAAGTTGATTGGCTGCTTCTTTAGAGAGCCACATGCTCTCTGGAAGCTTCACTCACTTTCTTTACCTGCCTCAACCCCAGTGGGCCATTCAGCTCCCTACTTGCAATGGAGCATATAGTCTGAGGGACTCTCCAATTAGGACATTGACTGGAGAATGGGAAGAATGTATGGGTTGGAGAAGTCAAAGCAGGCTTCCGGGAGGAAGTGGTGTGGACCAGGTAGTCAAAGAATGATCGGGAAGAGGTGTTCCGGGTGGGAGGAGAGTGGAGCAAATCAACCTAAAGAAAGAGCTAAGATTCTGCACACCTTGTGTTCATGGCTGGCAGTGAGGAGAGGCTGGTGGCAGCGCTCACCCATGTCCCAGGAGCAGGATGTGAGGCTGGAGGTAGGGAGCAGAAGAGGGCCGGGCTGGTGGAAGCCTCCAAAGACAGGCACCTCACTTAGCAGGGGGAGGGGACTTGGCCCGGGGAGCAGTCTGGAGTGTTAGGAAGCTTCCTCTAACATCGTGGTAGAGAAGAACATCGCTGCTAATAGATAGAAGTGAGGATGGAGATGGGTGGAGAAAAAATGGCCACAGGAAGGAAAGAAAGGAAGAAGAGACTCAGAAATCAGAAGTCCGTGTGGGGCTTTCCTGGTGGCGCAGTGGTTGAGAGTCCGCTTGCCGATGCAGGGGACACGGGTTCGTGCCCCGGTCCGGGAAGATCCCACGTGCCGCGGAGCGGCTGGGCCCGTGAGCCATGGCCGCTGAGCCTGCGCGTCCGGAGCCTGTGCTCCGCAAGGGGAGAGGCCACAACAGTGAGAGGCCCGCGTACCGCAAAAAAAAAAAAAGAAGTCTATGTGGAAAGGTAATTTTGTCCACGTGCTGACATCTAAGAACCGGAGCTTTTTTTTTTTTTTTTTTTACCGTACGCGGGCCTCTCACTGTCGTGGCCTCTCCCGTTGCGGAGCACAGGCTCCGGGCGCGCAGGCTCAGCGGCCATGGCTCACAGCCCAGCCGCTCCGCGGCATGTGGGATCTTCCCGGACCGGGGCACGAACCCGTGTCCCCTGCATCGGCAGGCGGACTCTCAACCACTGCACCACCAGGGAAGCCCAGAACCAGAGCATTTTAAAGCTGTAAAGGAAGCTAAGCAAGCACACGGTTCGAACCCTTCATGTTACAAGCGAGGAAACTGAGTCCAGAGATGTGAGGCCAGCAGGCTCGTAAGTGAGGAGCTGCTAAGGTTCCGGAGCCCCGAGAGTCTTTCCTGGGGTGCTGGGGTCTGTGGCCAACCAGTCAGAGAGCGTTTCATCTGCCTTGTAGGCAGAAAAAGTCAGGGCATTTGGGCTACGGGCTCCCTGAGGGTTCTTCCAGAGCTGCAATTTTAATGCCAGGCTGAGATTCGAACTCAAGTCCTTTGAGTGAACTTAGCGTTCACTAAGATGTTCAGACATGCTTCGAGGTGAACTTGTAAGTAAACATTTGGAGACCTACTCCAAGACATGCTGAAAACCCCCTTCAACTGCATTTTTAAGATTCAGACTAACAGCAAGAAGGTGAAATGTTACTGTTGACTGTCTTTTCTCATATATGGAAATTTTTATTTTTATTTATTTATTTTTTGCCTCAGATTGAAGGTGCATTTATTCAAGGCGTGGGACTTTATACAATAGAGGAACTGAATTATTCTCCTCAGGGGGTCCTGTACACTCGGGGCCCAAACCAATATAAGATCCCTGCCATCTGTGACATCCCCACGGAGTTGCACGTTTCTTTGTTGCCTCCGTCTCAAAACTCAAATACCCTGTATTCGTCTAAGGTAAGCTGTGCTCTATGAATAAATGCATGTTTACGTGATATCTGTGCCAGGAGGGAGGGGCTACGTTCATCTCTTGGTTGTTTGGGGGTTTTGCCAGGATTGTAGGGGAAAAAAGCCCTATTAAACATTTTTTTTTGTTTGGCCGCCATGCGGCTTACAGGATCTCAGTTCCCCAACCAGGGACTGAACCCGTGCCCCCCGCAGTGGAACACGGAGTACTAAACACTGGACCACCAGGGAATTCCCAAAACATTTTAATTTTAAAGTAATTTAACAACATTATACAATTTTTAAAAAATACTCCAAATCGTGGAGACTAACACAAACTACTATTACCATCAGGTTGTCTGATTTTTCATCTTCATGCCAATAATCATCTTAATGCCTATATCTGCTTTCTCCATTTGGGATCATTTCCTTAGGCTGGAATCCTAAGAATGGGAATACTGGGTTAAAATAGTGAATTAGCTTTTTAAAGGAAAAAGTTGTACCTGTAACATTTAATATTTTGTGTACCCGTACATGCACATATGTACCTATAGATGCACATATGCATAATACACATACATATGTATATATACACAGAGAGAGAAAGAGAGAGTCATAATCTAGTTGACTTGTTTCCCTTCCAGGGTCTGGGAGAGTCTGGGATATTCCTGGGGTGTTCGGTGTTTTTCGCCATCCAGGACGCGGTAAGTGCAGCACGACAGGAGAGAGGGCTGTTTGGACCGTTGAAGCTCAATAGTCCGCTGACCCCAGAGAAGATTAGAATGGCCTGTGAAGACAAGTTCACAAAAATGGTATGTTCTGCTCATGCAAGTCTGAATTGTTTTTTCCCCTGTCCTTGTGGTTAAGTTTCATTAACCCACCGTGGTGGTTTTGCACGGAAGAAGAGGTGACAGGAATCCTGAAGACATCTGAGCAGGAGAGCAGCCTGCCTGCGGTGGGGCTCAGTTCTACACCACTAAAAAAGAAAGGTTCATTCTTCATTTCTTCACTCATCAATTGTATATTCCTCCTGATTAGTTTTGTTCCCTTCCCAGGACACATTAGTCAGGGATAAAGTTCAGGAACTGGGCCCTGAACCCAAGAATCCCAGGCCGAGAATCTGGGCCACCTCCACAGTCTAACTTCCTCGGAAGGAAGTTTAGAGGACAGACTAAACTTCCTTCCAAACCACCGGGAGTATGTGCCATTCCTCATTTGAACCACAAAGTAGGACGGGCCCTTTCCCAACCCCCAGCAGCAGGAATCCCTCCTGCAAGCCAACCCCCTCCCGCCCCGCCCCCCTCCGGCTGAGCAAACATCTCAGCTCTCCTTGGGCGTTCCCAGTGGGCTTTTTCATTGTGGGAGGAGGTCATGCCATTGACAGTGACTCCTCTGACTGTAAACAAGTTATTCCTTATACTGAGGGGAGAGCCCCGTCCTATACCTCCTCTCATGAGGGCTCTTCATGGTACCCCTTATAGCTCTTCCTACACCCCACGAATCGCCGCTTCCCTCTGGAGAAGCACAGAAGCTGATTCCACCTTTCCTTTGTCCCTCTTCAAGCATGAGATGACTCTCATAGCTGTCCTGCCTCGCCTGACCCTTGGTCTCCTCCTGGATTCCTCCACGTTTCTCATACTGTCATGGCCAGACCTCTCGTTGTCCTGGTCACCCTCTGGGTGGTTTTTATCCTATTTTGTAGTCTGCTATTTGTCACACATCACAAACATTTTCCAAGTTGCAAACATCCAAACCTGTCCTTTTATTCCAGATTCCAAGAGATGAACCTGGATCCTATGTTCCTTGGAGTGTACCCATATGAATCAAATACAAACCTCTGGCGAAGATGGGGTGGCTCTTCCAACAAAGCAATCTATCCAGTCTCAATGCTCTAGGATGATGGGTCTGAAAGACAAATTTTCACAGTTCAGAAATCATTTACAGAGTATTGCTTTTATAGGATGCTGATTTTAAATGTTCCATTTGGAATTTGATAGATATGCTTAAGCAATTTAGAAATCATATTTTAAATGGCATAAATGCTAACTGGTTTCCTCTAGAATGGTATTCTTTATTATTCTGTCCCTTAAATCCATCCAGCTGAATGGAATGGAAGATGATGGTTTATATGTAATTCATAGTTGGCTTGTATTCACCAACAGAAATTATACTGTCTAGTGAAAGGTGGTTTTCTAAGTAACTTTATTAGTATGAACTGTAAAGTTGTCATTTTCTCATTTGTCCCCATCTGCTATCACCCTCTTTTTCTTGTCAGAATGGATCTAGGCACTATGTCTAAAGAGTCTGTAGGACCAAAGAAAAAACCAGATAAATTGAACTTAATCAAAACTAAAAAGTTTTGTGCTTCAAAAGACACTATGAGAAATTGAAAAGAGAAACCACAGAACAGGAGAAAATATCGAAAATATTTGCAAATCGTATGTCTGATAAAGATCTACTGTGCAGAATATATTTTAAAACTCTTACAACTCAACAATAAAAAGATAAATAACCCAAGTTTTAAATGGGCAAAAGAATTAAATAGACATTTCTCCGAAGACATCCAGGTGGCCAATAAGCACATGAAAAGATGCTCAAACTCATTAGTCATGAAGAAAATGCAAATCAAAACCACAATGAGGTATCATTTCACACCCACTAGGGCAGCTGTAATCAAAATGATGGACAATAATAAGTGCTGGCAAGAATGTGAAGCAATTGGAACCTTTATCCATTGCTGGGGAGAATGAAAATGGTGCAGGTCCTCTGGAAAACAGCTTGGCAGTTCCTCAGAAAGTTAAACACGTAGTTATCATATGACCACTCTTACATATATACCCAAGAGAATTGAAAACGTATGTTCACACAAAAACTTGTACACAAAGGTTCATAGCATTATATAGAATAGCCCAAACTGGAAACAGCCCAACTCTATAAACTGATATGTGTTATATCCATATAAGGGAATATTACTGAGCCATACAATGAGTGAAATACTGATGCATGCTACAACATGGATGAACCTTGCCAACATTATCTGAGTGAAAGTAGCCAGGCACAAAAGGCCACATATTAATAGTATGATTCCATCTATGAAATGTCCAGAATAGGTAAATTCATAGAGACAGAAAGTAGATTAATGGTTGCCAGGCCCTGAGGGGAAAAGGGAATGGGACGGTGATGGCCAATGGGTACAGGGTTTCTTTTCAGGCTGATGGCAATGTTCTGGAATTGGATAGTGATGATGGGTGAACAACCAGTGTATATACTAAAAACCACTGAATTACACACACTTTAAAAGAGTGAATTTCATGGTATGTGAGAAACAGAAAACAAGGAAAAGAGTGAGAAGTTGTGAGATTCATAAGAAATATATCCCAGTGGCCTTTAGTGACAGGAAACCTCAAAGTGGACCAAGCAGCAAGACAGAATCACTGAAAAACTCCGAACATCGGCACTGATGTATAAAGGACTAGAGACTAGAGTATAATATCTTCTCCCTGTCACACTTGCAACTCTTGACTCTTGTCCCAGAGCCAGGTAAGACGGCAAAACTTCTTCAATGACCTAGGACTAAAGACTAAGGTCATTCTTATTATGGTTACACATGATTACGTTAAAACCCTTTAAAGAGCAGACTTTCTCATTCATATCACAAATGATTATAGAGCACCTACTATGTGCCAGGCGCTGTTCTAGTCACTTAGGACATAACAGTAAACCAAGTCAACAAAGATCCCTGCCCTTGTGAAGATTATAATCTAGTCAGGGGAGACAGACAGAAAATAACAAATATAATTGAATTACAGAGTGTGATCAAAGGAGCCGAGTGCTGAGGGAACGATGCAAGTAGAGCAGGTTAAGGTGACGGAGAGTGAGGGAGGCCTGGAGCTGGTTGCAGCTGGTAGGTCTGGGGATGAGGATGGTGAGGGTCTGAGCCAAGAAGGTACCTGGAGGAAGAGCACGTCAGAGCATCTGGGGGCAAAGTCCGCGCCGGGGGAGTGTGCCTGCCTCTCTGTGGACAGAAATGGCGCTTGTGAGCCCGGAACAGGCCCGGGGAGGGGCAGACAAGCAGAGCCTTGAGACCACTGTGAGGACGTGGGCTTTTAATCTGATTGAAAGGCAGAGCAGAGAAGTAACACGAACTGACCCATTTTAAAGTCTCACCCTGGATGCTGTGGTGACACAGATCAAAGGAGTGCACATTCTTAGGATCCTCACAGCTTGGCTTCCCCAGGTTTTCTGTTTCTTCTGCTTTCTCCCCCTCTCTTTTTGTCCCTTTGCCAACCCCTCCTCCAGCCCACGTCTATAAATGCTGGGATTTCCCAGGGAGCCGTGGGTCCTCATCTCACTCCCTCTCCCTGGCGGGTGCCTTCACTCCTGTGGCTTCTCTGCCTGCAGCCTGGGCTTCTCTCACTCAAAGTCCAGCTCTGAAAACCCAACTTGCCTGTCACTGCCACTTGGATGTCTCAAAGGCACCTCCATCTTAATGGGTCCCAAACAGATCTTCTTGTCAGTGCAGCCATCCACAAGACGCTGAGCCGAAGCCTGGGGTTGGGGGGAAGGAGGGAGTGATCCGAGATGCTCCGTCATCCAGGTGCGCAAGTCCTGTTAATCCCACCTCAGAGAAACGTCTTACATCTGCCTCTCACTCTCTTTGTTCCCCTGTTGTCCCAAGCCATCATTATTTCTAACTTGACTATTGCGGTAGTCTCCTCATCTTTGCCCTGTGTTCATTTTGCTTCCCTTCCAAACCATTCTCCAGATTAAAGCCAAAGTTATGTGTAGAAGTATGGACAGACACACACACACACACACACAATATGATCATGTTACGATCTTGCCTCAAATCCTGCCATGGCTTCCTATTCATCCCACCAGAATACTGTTCCAAGTCCCTAAGGTGGCGTGTGTACCGTCAGTGCTCTGGCTCCTGCCTACCTCTCCAGCATTATCTCACACCCCACTCTCTTTTACCGTGAGTACTTCCCGTTCTATTTCTCACTTTGGAACCTTTGCCTGTGTCCTCTGCCTGGAAGACACTATCACTTTGACCTATCCTTTTGTCTGTCTGATACTACTTAGTGCTTCTCTCATTTTAAAATGCACGCAAATAACTTGAGGATCTTGTTAAAATGCAATTAAGCAAGCCCAGAAGCAATAAGGTAAGCCGGAAGTGGCACATCCAAAATCAAACACAAGGAATTGAAAGAACAAGCAAGCTGCAGGTAACCCAGACCCCGTTACCCACTACTGTTGCATCAGCATGTCTCCCGCAAATCATCCCTGTGGCTACACGGTGGAGTGAGAGGTCCTTTAGGACAAACCGATGGAAAAGGAAAAGTCAGCTTGGTTCACAAATGGGTGGGCTCAGTATGTGTGTACAAGCCAGGTATGGGTGGTGTCTTCACTACAGCCCCACTCAGAGGTGGTGAGGGCAGATTCTCCTGATGGGCAGAGCTTTGGATGGCGCACCTGGTCATCCATTTTGTGTGGAAAGCTGAGTGGCCCAAGTGGCCCGTGTACTCATGTGTAGTAGCGACAAGCTCATACTTCATTGGTTGTGCTACCGCACACATTTTGGAAGGTGATTTAGTTGGACCCAGCAGTGTACATACCCTTCGACCCAGGAATCCTAGTTCTAGCAGAAAACACCCACCATGAAAGAGGCAAAGTAGACAATGGCATTTGACATTAGCCACCTCTGTCCCTGGTCACTCCACTGCTGACACAATGGATGTGGGAAGGGGCAGGGGGGCAGGGGTGGGCCCTGGGCATCCACGTAGCTGCTGCTGAATGTCCAACGGCCCCCAATACAGACTAAAGCTAGTCCCCAGTTTAGCAGCATCCTTCCAGGAGGCCAATTCGCCACTTGGTAGCAAGTTGACAGCATTGAACACTTCTACCCTGGAAGGAGCTGTGATTTATTTTAACAGGAAGAGATGCATATCTTGGGTGAAGGTTTGCTGTGCCTGCCTCCAGGACCTCAGCCATCACCACTACCTAAGGGCTTACTTAGTATTAAATCTGCTCTCGTAAGATCCCACATAACATCACCTCAGAACAATTTACAGCAAATACTGTCACCTGCTTTGCAGCAGGGTGGGGTAAGTGTGAGATACGGGATCCAATGGGCATATCACATCTGTACCACTCAGAAGCGCCTGGGCAATGGAATGACCTAGAGAGGATACAACTGACATGCCATCTGGAAGGCTTGTGGGGATGGAACGCCATCCTCCCAGATGCAGGATACTCGCAATTAAAGGGCTATATGTGATGTGTCCAGTGGACAGTTAACAAACCGGCATAAAATATCTGGACATTTACAGCAGATTATGGTTAATATCCCTTGTATGTAAGAAAATTCTTCAAATTAGTAAGAAAGTAAAAAACCTAATAGGAGAAAATAGAGGACAGAAAAATAAATAAAAATATTCACTAAATCTATAGCAAGATGGAATATCTCACAATAACAGAAGAAATGCCAATTATGAACTGAAATTCCCCCCAGATATTTGAAAAATGCCAAGTGTGGATGGTACTCGGTGCTGGCAAAGGATATGGGGAAACAGACACTCTCTCATACACGATTCATTGTATTACTGCACATTTTGGAAGCCAGTTTAGTTGGACCTAGTAGCATGCACACCCTCCAACCCAGGAATTCCAGTTCTCAGAATTTGTGCAGCAGATATACTTGCTCAAATGTGCAAAGATAAAGCCTACTTGTAATAGTGAAAAATGGAAAACAATGTAAACTTAGGACAGTTTAATAAATTATGACAATAATAAAAATAGTTAACATTTATTGAGAACTTACTAGGTGCCAGGTGCTGTTCTAAGCACACCTATTAGCTGATTGAATCCTCACAGCAATCCCCAGAGAGATACTACTATTTTGTCCATTTCACAGGTGAGGCAGTTGAGGCACAAAGCGCCTAAGTAACGAGAAAAGCAAATTTCGAAGTAATATGAATAGTTTGATTTCACTTTCTAGATTCATGTGTGTACATATATTTCATATACGCATGGGAAAATTCTGTATGGATACAGAGGAATCTGGTAAGAGTTAACTCTGAAAAGTGAAAATTGGGAAGGAGAATTTTCGCTTTTACTTTATACAATTTTGTGGTTTTGATTTTTAAAAAATAAGCATTAGTTTCATAATTTAAAAACAAATACATCGGGCTTCCCTGGTGGCGCAGTGGTTGAGAGTCCGCCTGCTGATGCAGGGGACGCGGGTTCGTGCCCCAGTCCGGGAAGATCCCACATGCCGCGGAGAGGCTGGGCCCGTGAGCCATGGCCGCTGAGCCTGCGCGTCCGGAGCCCGTTCTCCACAACAGGAGAGACCACAACAGTGAGAGGCCTGCATACCGCCAAAAAAAAAAAATATATATATATATATATATACACACATTAACACCTAAAAACACACCTGAACGCATTATATCTACATGATTTAGTTCCATTTCAGATTAAAGAAGGTTCTTGTTGCTGGCTGTAAGAAGAAATATTATTCCGGTGGGTCGCCCCCAGGGCAGGGAAAAGTGTACATTGTGTAAGAACCAGATTGAGATTGACCTTTCAAATTGGCCTAAGGGAGGAGGAAAGTGAGGGTAACAGAGGGAGGTAGGGAAATTAGACGACTGAGAGCGCAGGCAAACAAGATTTGATTGCAGGAACGCAGACAGAGAGCAGACCAGAATCACCCCTCGGGGCTGCCCTCTGTCCTGCTGGTCACCCTCCCATGGGAGCATCCCGGCCCCTGGCTCAGGTGGACACAACAGCAGGTGCTTTAGGGGCAACTCCACAACATTCAGCCAATTATTCTGGCGTAATGTCTCATTCTAAGGAGTCAGATGAACTTGTTTTCTTTGTGAATGGAAGGAAGGTAAGTTTATCACGCTGTAGTTTCTAAATTTATGTAGAGAAAGAAACCATGGTAGCAAGAAGGTATTAGGTTCAGGTGACCAGTGTGTGAACTGGTGATTGACTCAGTGACCATGGCACTCTATCAATCTGTAGGTCTCTGGGAGGAGGGGGTGGAATCTACTTGTAAAATGCATTAGGACTACTAGATGAAAAGCACTTGATTATATTGATGTCTTCAGACTACATTTGGTAATTGCATGCCAAATTAGGTTGTATTCATCTAAGTGTTAGACATCGATTTCTCTTTATGACCATCTTCCCCATCTCTCTCTTCCTCCCCACTTCCTTCCTCCCCTCTGCCCCAAGCCACCCTCCCCCGACACACACAAATTAGAAGTGTAAAATCTTCAGATCATTTGCAACTAATTATAAAACTTATGACCAGCAAGACTAGAAGAGAAGTCATCCCGGAAAGCTAGGGATAAATTTTACAGTTAGTTTACCTTTTAATCTGTTACTTCTTTAAGTGGGCTTAAATCAGACCTTTGTCCTTAAATTAGGACAAAGGGCAAAATAATTTTCTGGTCCCAGTTTTGTTTTGAGTTCTTGAGATTTAACTAAGACACAATCCACGAATGGAATGTGCACTTTGCTTTTCACTGTCTTTAACGCTGGGCCTGAAGGACAGCCCAGCATCGTTGTTCTCAGTCCCACTGGCAGAGAGGAAGAGGCAGTTGAGGTTGAAATTCAGCATAATGGTCCCATGTGCGCCCACTCCACATGTACAGAAATGGAGGCTCAGGGCAGCTATGTAATGTGCCCCAGATCACTCAGCTAATAGGCATCAGAGGGACATTGCTTCTCATCTTTCTGCTCCCAGAGTTTGTGCTGCTTCCCCTGGACCAAGTTTCCTCTCCTCAGGTGGTAGCAAGCCTTCTAGAATCCCTTCACCAACGGGAAGTGGCAGTGAGTTGTGCAAATGTTTTCCCGTGGGTGCTGAAATAATGCTATTTGATTACTACTGCCAAGGTCTTGTTTTCTTAACTTTGCAAATATGAGTGAAAAACAGGAGTATGTTTTTTAGGTAGTATTGAGAGTTAAAACCATTTTACTCAACTCTGTGAACTCAAGAATTTAAAAAGTTTATAATATTCAGTATTTCATAATCTTTTATTATTTTCCTGAAACCTGTGTTGTGTTAGAATGCAAATCCTTGTTGGTTATCCTCTGACACAAAGGCAAACATTTGGCCAAAATAAAGCCAAGTACAATACAGTGTTACATAATTTTATAATTGCAAAGAGTGATGTTTGATCAACTCAGGCAAACAAGATCAACAAGCATAGTTCGCATGATTCTTATTATTCAGAAATAACGGGCTACAGGTAAACGGCCTCAATCTATAGCATCATTTCCTCTGCAGGGGTCATTGAGAGTTAATTCAGATCCTGAAGTAAATTTATTATTCCACCTGAGAAAACACTGTATCGTTTTGTTTGGGAAATCAAAGCTAATAAGAAACTCTGGAAACTTTGCAATCTCTCTTGCAAAGTTTAGAACTGTTTCTTCCTATCATGCTTCATTGCAAACATTTTTTTTAAACCAGATTTATTGCTTGTTACATCATTTTACTGTGGGGCTGATTCACTGAATCAGTTTATTTAGCAATTAAATAATATTAAATAAGGCAACTGTGCCAACTTACACCAGCCCTAGCTTAGCTGACTCTACCACCTCCTCCCTCTTCTAATCAGTAGCTTAATAAGGCTGATCTGTATTCACAGGGATAGGCCTTGACTAGGAGATGTAATGTAAGCTTCTTTTTTTTAAAAATATATCTTTATAATGAAATTAGAACATTACATAACACCATACACAAAAATAAACTCCAGATGGATTAAAGACTTAAATGTAAGACCAGACACTATAAAACTCTTAGAGGAAAACATAGGAAGAACATTCTTTGACATAAACCACAGCAAGATCTTTTTTGACCCACCTTCTAGAGTAACAGAAATAAAAACAAAAATAAACAAATGGGACTTAATTGAACTTAAAAGCTTTTGCACAGCAAACGAAACCATAAACAAGACAAAAAGACAACCCTCAGAATGGGAGAAAATATTTGCAAATGAAACAACAGACAAAGGATTAATCTCCAAAATATACAAACAGCTCATGGAGCTCAATATCAAAAAAAAAAAACAATCCAATTTAAAAATGGGTGGAAGACCTAAATAGGCATTACAAACATTTCGACTGTAGGTAGGATTAAAGTAAGTGGCTTGTCTTGCAAATGGAATGGTATAAAACAATGGTTCCTGAACTTAATAAGGATAATGATTACCTGGAGATATTGTTTAAAATGTGGAAGTTTTTGAGCCCCACTCCCTGACACCTGATTCATTCTGAGAAACTTAAGTTCATGGGGGCCCTCAGCCTCTTGGTCAGTATCACGTGTAGCTGAGGGTCCTGCCTTGGTCTCCAGGGCCAGCCGCCAGGTCAGCTGTGAGCACGTGATCACTGTCTGCACAGACCCTCTGTGGAACTGAGGGTTGACCAGTGAGAGCTCTGGAGAGCTGGGGTCTGCCTGAATTCACCAGAGTTGAGCCCCAGACTGTGGCTGACAGTCCGGCCTCCTGGAGGCTGTTCTGACTGATTCCTAACCTTCAATCACAGTGTAAAGACAGGTGCCCCCTGTAGACTTGTCTTGGGGCAGGTTTGGAGACCAGAAAACACATCTATACCTGCAATCAGGCAAGAAGTGAAAGCCACCATCAAGAGAAGGACCCTGAGAGACATTGATTTTTTTTTGCTTGTTTCAATACCAAAAAAAAGTGTGAAAAGCGCCCTTAGAAACTCAACAGGCAGCAGTACCTTGTTCGTGTACCTTCTTTCCACTTTAACATCTTCACATTCTTGTGACTGTATAAAGGTGTCATGACAGCATTGGGGTGTGTCCCACAACCATGCAGAAAACCAGCTCTAATTCACTACATCCCCTCTGCTCATTCCATCATCGATTTATGAATGAATTGAAAGTTCAGGCATTTTGTGCGGTATGGCTATAGATTTCTCTTTCTTTTTTTAGGCCAAGCACCCAAAGTTGTATTACATTCTCTTCCAATTATCCTATGTTTCCTTGCTTAAAAGAAGTGGTACTGGGGAGGCTCCAATTATATTAGAAATTTTCCATTTTCGATGGTTTGTGTGCCTTTTAGATACTTTCTCCTTTCCTGTCTTTGTGTGAATGAAAAAAAGAGACCCCAGGAGAGATCTAAAAGCCTGCTCTCACCCTTCCTAATAACCCTCCTGTAGACAGATGACCATATTCAGGGTCAAACTCAAGTTCTCTCCTCCTCTTGAGAGGTGAATTTCATGTGCATTCAAAAGCCTGAACATTTAGGGGAAATGCTCAATTATCCTCATTATTTATTCAACCAGTATCTATCAAGCTTCCCCTGTCCTAGGCACTGGGAACCAAAGTTACCTGCCCTCGTGGAGTTTACACTCTGCTGAAGTTATTGAATGACTTGCCTTCAAGGTGGTCTCTTAACTTCCTCATATCCTCTGGGTCTTTATAAGATCACAGGTAACCTGGAGATTGTTTGAAGGGTAACGAATTTATTTGACCAGACATATAACAGCTGGCAAACTGAAAAGGGCATAGGAATAAACAGAGACCATTTCGACTCCAAAAATATTTTTCAACAAGATAGTTTGGAGGGGGAAATGGCTTTTTTAATTCCAAGTAATAGAATATTTATTTTTAGGTCTCTATACTCAAGTTCTGAATCATTTATGTAATGGCCCAGCTTTGATACATACTCAACTAACTGTATTCATATCAAAGTAATTACTATTATAATCATCTAAATACATTTTCCTTTTTCTTTTTTGGAAACTGCTGCTGTCACTGTGCCAATTCTTTTCAGCTTCCCTGTGTGAACTCTGAAGTCACTCCTCCATCACTGCCTGCCTGGTGCCCATCTGCTCTCTCGATGGGGCTGCTGCCACCACCTTAGAAGTCATAGGAAGCACCAAAACCAGGATTGATCTAGTTCAGGTAAGAGCATATGTTAATGAGTTCAGGATAGATATGGATCTAGGTGGCTCCTTTAGCTGTTCGGGCCATGGCTTATGGTTTTAGAGAACAAAGATAGCAGGCGAAAAAGTAAAACAGACAGCGAGAGGGAAGCAGCTGCATAGCACAGGGAGATCAGTTCAGTGCTTTGTGACCACCTAGAGGGGTGGGATAGGGAGGGTGGGAGGGAGACGCAAGAGGGAGGGGATATGGGGATATATGTATACGTATAGCTGATTCACTTTGTTATAGAGCAGAAACTAACATACCATTGTAAAGCAATTATACTCCGATAAAGATGTAAAAAATATATATATGGTAGGTAAAGGTCTCTGTCCCTTTCATAGGAAAAAATGGTAACCTTTTCTTAATTTCTTCTTTCATTCTGTGGCTTTCTTTATTATTATTTGAAGCTTATTACGCTTCCGTAAAAATGTACGGGCAAGGGGTGCAGAGGGAGTGACTCTCTGAGTCACTTCAGACCATCTAATTGCCTCAGGGAGGAATCCTTCCTGCAGGAAGGTTTTGGGACCTATGCACAAAGACACAGAAATGCATATTTATCTTGTTTCCTATAACGAAATGAAAAAGACAAGGTTGCCTATTCTGTGTTTGTTCTGTGTAAATGGCCAAGCTGCTAATTCTAGCCAGAAAAAAATACTTAAAAAAAAAACACTTTTGTGACTAAGATATTTGAATTTGGCATGCTATGTGATAGTCTTTAGTCAAGACTATATATGTTGAATAAGTAATAAACCCTTTGGGGGCAAGGACTATGTCTCGTATAAATGACCCTCCCACACCATAAGGCACTGGTGTACCAGGAAGGTCGCTGGCAGACCGCTGAGCCAGAGGCCAGGGGGAAGGAACCTCACCGGCCTTTTGTCCTTCTACTCCCACAAAGCCCCTCGCACCATCAGAGGCACGCAGCTGGGCGCATTAGTCTCAAGGCTGAGTTTGTGTGGGATTTTTAAACTCAGGTACTCAGCTGCATGAGTACAAATGTCCAACAATGAATGAAACACCAGGTAACCCTTCAGTGGAAATAAGAAGAAAAGCTGGAGCTCTCTCTATGGACAGAAGACTTTACAACAAATCCCTCGAATTCAATTTTTTTCCCCAATTGGTAGCAGAATGAGAGGGAGAACAAAATAAAAGCAGATAATCTCAATGTCTGTGGTCTTGGCTGAATCCAAACTGTGCCCTTGAAGTCATGTCCCGGGTTAACTTCGAGGACTTCCTCCCCAGCGACATCAATGGACTCTCTCCCCAGAAAGCATCCCTTGGCATCTTACATGTGAATAATCACAGCACTTCCAGCCTATACCTGCCGGGCCTGTGCCGAGCTTCAGTTGCACCAGTCGGAGGCTCTGCCTCATTTCTGAGAGCTTCCTACCCCTCAGCTTTCAGGCTGGGTGCTCTGTGTTCTCTGCTTTTAGAAAAGGATTGCTAAAGGCCATGGTACCCATTGCAAGTTCTGCACCCCAGGCATGGTGACGAGCATCTTCACTCTCCTAACGAACCACCCAGAGCCCCACCACAGAGCAGTCAATGGGAAGCTTGGGTGGTGAGTCCCAAACCTCTACACTGTAGAACGAGTACCATCCTTGACAAGATGAGCAGGACACTCAAGAATTTCCCTCCAAGGAATCAGGCCAAAGGACTTGGCAAAGATTGACTCGATCTCTGTGACCCACTTCTCTCAAGCTGTGTTGGCAAATATTATCCATCCCTATTTAGCAGGAGGGGAAACTGAGGCAGCCAGTCAAGAAGTAAAGTGAGTTTTCCACATGACTGTTACATTCTTGGCATCATATCAATCGTTTCTGCTCACTTTAACATAATGTATGTTTGGGAAGCACATGTTTATGGAAACAGTCTTTGCACGGGTGATTCTGATGCAGTTGCAATGTCATTGGAATGGTGTTTGGAAATATTAGGCCTTTAAAAATCTTTTAATTATGTACTTAGAGTCAGCCAAAAGAAGCAATGAACTTTTGTTTGCTTTACGTTTTGTTGTGGCTGTAGCTACAGTTGTTATTTAAGTATTATTAACACTTATGAAGTTATAGACTCTTAGGGATCAGAAGAAACTCCCTATGACTCATCAACTTGTACTCAATTGAAAAAAGCCTTAAGACTTTTAAAGCAGTGTTTCCCCTTTTGCCATTTTGGAAACTTTTAAATTCTTATTAAATTGCATATATGCCTGTCACGTTGTTTTCTAACTTTGATACTATTATTTGCAAATCAGATAAATATTACCTTCTGTCTGTATGTCATTGATTAAAATACTGAATAGAATAAGCCAGGCGGAGAACTATGAGAAAATTAATCAACACTGTTGACATTGGACTTGTTCACTCAAGTACAAACCCTTCTGGGGTATCATGCATTTACATTTCTTCATCGCCTCCACAGAGGGAGCACAGCCAGCATCAAATGCCTCATAAAACCCCCGCGCACTGTGTCTACAGCACTGACCAGCTTCTCAGTGTAGAAATCTTCTCTCAAGGGACTTCCCTGGTGGTGCAGTGGTTAAGAATCCTCCTGACAGTGCAGGGAACACAGGTTCGAGCCCTGGTCCGGGAAGATCCCACCTGCGGCGGAGCAACTAAGCCCGTGCGCCACAACTACCGAGCCTGAGCTCTAGAGCCCGTGAGCCACAACTACTGAGCCCACGTGCCACAACTACTGAGCCCACGAGCCACAACTACTGAAGCCCGGCACCTAGAGCCCGTGCTCCGCAACAAGAGAAGCCACAGCAATGAGAAGCTCGCGCACCGCAACGAAGAGTAGCCCCTGCTCGCTGCAACTAGAGAAAGCCCGTGCACAGCAACGAACACCCAATGCAGCCAAAAATAAATAAATAAATATATTTAAAAAAAAAAAAAAGAAAGAAATCTTCTCTCAAAAGGGAAAGAGGCTAGTTTTCTTCAGTATTCACTCTCCTCTTAGGGACCACTTCTCGAGGCCCCCTCATCAATAACCCATTCCAGAATAGATGCAGAAAGTTGCCCGAGAACAAAGTCAACCTCATCAGCGTGCATTTTTCGAGGACCAGGATCAATGGTTGCCTGTCTCCCGGGCTCCAGCTCTGCTCTGGTTTCCTGTGATGTCCCAAAACACTACTGACCATGGTTTCACAATCTCATCTATAAATTCAAGGTCATGGGACAAAGTTCACCTTGATCGATCTGACCACTTGAACAGATCTAAAGAAGCTAAGTGCTGTCTTAAAATCTCCACACGTGGTGGGCATCACATCTTTTTAAATGTGCTTATCTGATGCTTTTGGTTTACCAAGTATTCCTCTGGTGAGAAATACGGAAGCAAAACTAGGAATAAAATAGTTGTGCCTTCTCTCTGACACTTGTTAATATTACTCTAGCTTCATTGAGCAGTATATTTGTTCTTTGATTGATACATCTTATGTTCGATAGCATTTCCCACAAAAGTTCTCTCTGTCTGGCACTTAGCCAACTTGGCACTGCTCTGATTCACACTTCTGCCTTTGGTGTCAGTTTGCCCCATTACTTCCATAATTTGTTCACGTCCTTCCTTTGTCTTTGCCTAGCAGAGAACAATCTGGTTACAGTGCCCCCCGCACCCACAGTGCTTTTTTCTTCTTCATTTACAGTTACATCCTCCAAATTTCATTTCTGAGCGCTTCCTGGGCATTTTATGCTATATTTCCTTTTTACAGTTGCTGGTAAATGGGAGAAGAGCCATCACTGCTCTGTACTTTCTGAAACGGACTTCTGAGAAGCCTATAGCCCTGAATAACAACACCCAGCACTCTTGTCTTTCTCTTGTTATGAACCCAAAGATGTTCTCCCCAAACATTCTGCCACTCTCCTGTCACAGCCTTTGTGGTTGGCTCGACAGCCATTCCCCTCATTTATCCCTCTTACTTTTTGAGCAACGCAGGCATTTTTTAGGGCTTCTTCTTTAAAAGAGGTAGAGCTTCTCAAACCTGGGTAATTGAAGGATCCCTTCCCAGCTATATTCTCCCTCTGTTTAAGTTTTGTGATTTGCTTTAGGGAGGCCCCATCCGTACCTTTCGTTGGGCCAAGAGGCTTGTGTTGTCCAAATCCCGCTGGGAGCAAGCTTCTGGTTCAAGCGGTCGGATGGGTTTGGAGGCACGAAGACAACCCCTGTTGGGGCCGCAGCGGATGCTGAAACTATATGCTCAGATCAAGGAAGCTGGATGCAATAAGCCAGAAGTAGAAGTCTCAGTCCCAAAACTAAGTGGCTAGAGGCAGATATCAAAGGTAGAGCAATTATACTCCAATAAAGATGTTTAAAACAAAAAAGCCACGGAAAGCCAAGGATCAGAGGGTCAGGTATAAAAACACTAAGTTAGGGGGCTTCCCTGGTGGCGCAGTGGTTGAGAGTCCGCCTGCCGATGCAGGGGACACGGGTTCGTGCCCCGGTCCGGGAAGACCCCACATGCCGCAGAGCGGCTGGGCCCGTGAGCCATGGCCGCTGAGCCTGCGCGTCCGGAGCCTGTGCTCTGCAACGGGAGAGGCCACAACAGTGAGAGGCTCGCGTACCGCAAAAAAAAAAAAAAAACAAAAAACAAAAAACACTAAGTTAGGAAAATAAAAGCTGGGAATCTGGACAGTTACTTTTAGCAAGCACTGTGGCCCATAGTGTGAGGTACGAGAGAGTCATAGGTACATTTCTGTTTGTTTCTATTTGCATTCTCACCCAAATGGTCTCTACTCCCTTTCTTCCTGTGAAGTTCCTGGATTTCCACTCAAGTTTATATTTTATGATCATATGGTCCGCCCTTTGTTAGTTTTCTTGTTTTTAACATTGCCAGGTACCACGTGGATCTCATCCCTCTAGGTTTTGGTGGTGTCCATTAGACAACAGTAGCATCATTGCACCAAAATTGCAAGTCTTCTTTATCACCCATAGTCTGTGCTTTAATATCTAGATGCCACCGTAACAGCTAACTTTTATTGAGAACTTTCTATGTACCAGGCGCTATTCTATGGTAGGTACTATATGCTGGCTGTGCAGATGATGAAACTGAGGTACAGAGTGGGTAAGTTACTGCCTGAGATCACGTCACTAGCAAGTGGAAGGGTCAGGATTGGAACTCAGGTAATCTGGTTGCAGCATCCACGTTCTTAACCACTCATCTGAATATGTTTATTTTCCTGAGGTCATTTTCCTCGTTATTTTCTCTGGAGAATTACCAGGATCTCTTTTATTATTATCACTTTTCCCCCCACTATAACCAGTGTCTTCTTTGGTTTCATATTGTGGGGTATCATCTATATAAGTTTTTACTATTCTAATTTACTTAATTATTGCTCAAATTTATTCATGCTCCTTTCTACAAGCATCAGTGCCTACTGTGTTATGAGCAGTATGCCTATATGGTCTTTACACCTAGTGAGAATCAATCCAGACCAGAGGTTCTGATCCAGGGCCAATTAAAGTCTTTAAAGGGGTCCATGAATGTGCAAAATGTGTGTGTATCCACATGTGATTTTGAAGAAACATTCACAGAACAGAACTATCATCAGATTCTCAAAGAGTCTATGACCACTTCCCATAAAGGTGAGAATCACTGGCCTAAAGAGACACAGAGCTAATTACAATACAGTGACAGCCTGATCAGATCTAGGAGCCATTCCCGCAAACACGCTTTGTAAGAGATACTCGCTCTGTGTCTGGGTCAGTCCTTCCAATGTTAGAAGATATCTTAATACCACCTAGTGACCTCCAAGAACTGTAAAGGGTCTGAGATTTTACCCTACTTACAAACTAACAAGTTAGCCTGACACAGTTTGATGGATGCTAGCAGAAGACACAAGACTCCTGGATCAGAGACAAAGGACTTTATTCTTCACAGCAATAGCAGAGCTAGATTATTAGAATTTATGCCCGCTTCCTGAGCCTCAATTCCGAAGGCAATATGAGTAGGGCCAGTGGACACCTGGATGTGCAAAGGGTTGCATTGCAGGAGAGGAACCCTGAGATTAGGGAACTCAAATCTTTTATAATGGATGGTAAGCCTGCCAGAAGGGGACGTTATCTTTAGTATACTGGACAGTAAGAATGTCTGCTAATTCCTCCATGGGAGGCACTGCTTTATCTTCCAAAGCTGTTCACTATACCAACATCCTTGAAAAGAGGGTCTGGAATCAGAAAACAGATCAGTGGTTTCTGGGGACAGGGAGTTGCTGGAGGGTTGATTCCAAAAGGGCATGGGGAGTTTGTGAGGGTGACGGAACTGTTTCATAGCTTGTTCGTGGTAGTGGATATACAATTGTTTGAGTTTGTCTAAACTTGCAGAACTGGACACTAAAAAGAGTGAATTTTACTGTATGTAAATAAAAAATAAATATTATAATTTAAAAAACAAGAACAAAAGAAATAAGAACGACAACAGAAGAAAGAGGGTCTGGAACAAAAACAGGCAGAGCCTCTGCTCACGAGATGGGCACATCTCTGGCACGTGACTTGTACCCTTGAAGACGTTTCCTCAGTCCTTTGCCCTTTCTCTTCACTGGTTTCCTGCTCTGCCCCCTTCCACAGAGTGCAGTCCAGAAATGTGTCCTAAACGTCTTCTGATGACGCTAGTTCAATCTAGAAAAATTACTGGGATTTTGTAGACCGTCCTTTTTGGAGGGGAGAGGAGTCTTAGTTATGAATGAGGGAGACATTCCAAGGGCAGAGGAGTGAACTTTGGGTCGAATCATTGTATATTTCTTTCTACCCAGGCAATTATGCCGCTGTACTGGCTACAGACCCATCGTGGAGAGTGGGAAAAGTTTCAGTCCTGTGAGTATAAAACATCTGAGAGCTGCCGAGCCAGGACTTCTGGAGGAAACAGCAAAGCATCACACCCATTACGTGGAATTGGTTTTCAAGGAAAGCACAATACTGTGCATCAGAGACTCAGAGGTTTGCCATTTTGCCCTTCTCAATGAGGGTAACTAGATATTCTTCTCAGAAATACAGTCAGGGAGCAGCTTAATGGCTTTTTTGAAGGTGAAGTTTATAAACTAGCATGTTCTAAGTGAAAACAGATTATGCCATCTTCCTTACATCTAGCTTTGTGATAGGGAGAAACAGAAAAGAATCTGTTTCTCACACTGTCATTTCAGCAGCACGTTTTGTGGAGTCATAGCCAAAGTGAAACGTTTTTCTGAAATAACTGCGTGTGTCCTCTCTGAATGTGATTCCATCCTTGATTAGTACTAATGGTCTATGGGGAAGAGAGGAGAAGCTGTTTCCATCTTTCATGCTGTGTGGAATCAATAGCCACTAAGTATACGTACCATCCATAGAGCTTCTGTTTCAGACCCTCTCATGCCTACTGCCTCCACATCCCTCTCCCTAAAAAACCTAGGATAAGTCGCTAAGAAAGACTATATAGAATTATTCATTTTAAAAACATAACCTTTTTCCTACAAATGTATAAACTGTAGAAGTTAAATATCCAGAGATGTTTGGATCCCTAAATTGTTAAGAAGAATGTGGAAAAGTGAGAAAGCGTTATGATGATGCCAAAGGGGGATGTGCAAGGAAATATGTCTAAAGGAAAGATTAAAGAATGGATTAAAGTCCTGCATTGGTGTCATCACAGACTGGGCGCTCAGCTCACGTCTCCAAGCTCCTTCCATGCCCCAAAGAGCTGCCCTTGGCCACCACACAGGCCTGGGGGTGAGCCCCTGGTTGTACCCCTGCCCTCTCTGGGAGGAGGGACCAGAGCAGGGGCCAACATGGGCCCTGGAAGTGGGTTTGGGGCCTTGGCAGCAGGGAATTCGGAGGTTGTGTGTGTCCGTGGCTTGTGGCTGGAAGGTGGGGTACCGGCTGTGAGTGGAATGTCCCTTTGGTCCCAAGGACCCTTGCCCCTTGGGGATGGGTGTGGCAAGAAGGGGCCAGAGTTGGGACCCAGAGCGGAGTCCCGACAATCTGAGACTAAAGACGGTGTTGGGAATGGACTCCTTAAGCCACATTTGATACTTCTGACATCAACAGAAATATAAAGAAGAGTGGACTCCAGGATGGTAGTTCATATACACAAAAAATAACGTTACAGAAAATCGAATAAAGTGCTTAGTCTCACCATTCCTCACTCTTCAGCTATAATTTTCCTTACATCACCTCCCTGCAAAGTGTCAACTAACCATGTTTAGTCCCTGTTAGAACGGGTAGACTTCCCTGGAACTGTAATAGCCAACAGACAGAACTGGATTCAGTGGTTCCCCAGGCCAACTCTGGTTTAGAAAGCCATTTCTAATTTTGTCTGAGACCCGCTTTCCTGTAATGTCCACATATGGGATAATGTTGGGCAAATCCATGCCTCATTTATGAGACAGCCTTTCCCATAGGTGCAGCTAGTTCTCATCCCCTCTATCCTTATGCACTCACCCTCCTTGTCCCCTTTCCTTTTTCTTTTTTTCCCCACCCTGGCATCCCTTCCTTGTCCCCTTTCTAGCTGAGTTATTGTCATACATTTTTCTAACGTCTCTTCCTTCCTGAGACTCCAGGTAACATCTCCATAAATGCTTCCTGAATCCTCTCCTACTGCTGCTCTCTCTGGACCCTTCCCTCCCATACCTAATCCTGAGCTCACTATAACCTCCACTCTTACTCTGCTGAACCAGCCCCTCTCCTGCCTTCCATGCTTATGGTAAATGGTACCATCATTGTGTGCTTTTTCTCACCCAGAACCAAGGCCTGATGATTTTAACATGCACTAGCCCTCAAGCTCATCTGTCGCTTTTCCTCCGCACACACGCTGCCCTAATCCAGACCATCTTCATTTACACTGAGATCATTACACAACTTCTGCACCTGGTTACCTTCCTTCCCACACCTCCCACACAACGCAACTCACAGCAGGGTCCTCACATTTCCCAGAATTCCTTTCGAAGCTTTTAAAAAATGTGCTGGCCTAGGATTTCCCTCAGTTTTACTGGATTGGAACCTCGTGCGGAGTAGCCTGGGAATAGCTCAGAATTTTTACAAAACTCCCCAGGTGACAAACGCAACCAGTATGCAGGTCTGGAATCAGGAACCACTGCATACTGTAGCTCAAGAAACCTTCCAGAACTATCAGTTCAGAGATGCTGAGTGGCTCCCACTGGCCCCAAATGCTGTCTCAAAACTGAAGCCCGCCTTTGAAGACGCTCCACAGTCTGTCTGCTCTGACCCCTCACACCGCCTCCTTCTAATAATCACTTCCCTGTGGTCAAAGCCACCGACTTGGTTTCTTCCTAACACCTTGTGGACAGCCTCCCAATCTGGGTCTGTGCTGGCTCCATTCCCTCCTCACCCCTCTTCCAGGAAGCCTCTGCAACCACTGTTCCCTGACCTCCGGGGAGCCTGCCTCTGGACCCCTCTTCTGATGCGTGGCTTCTGTTGGCCCTAATTGTAGTTCATCTTGCTCCAGCCAGGCCCTGTGCTTGGCACAGGACAACTGCTTGACAGATGCTCCTCTCGTCAGAGTAAAACTGAGGGACTGCTCTGTCCCTCACTGCCACGTATCCCGAGCCCAGTCCAGGGCCTTTCAAACAGGAGAGTCTCAGTACTTGGCTGTTAATGACCGTGGTGCTTATCAAACTTTGACTTTTTTTTTTTAATCAAAAGATTAAAACACTAATTTTTCTTCTTAAAGTTTGTACCAAATTGTGTAAAAAAGAAGACCTGCAGCCCTTGGACTCAACCCAGGAACTTACATTTCCACCTGAACTAATGGTATGTTCTTTTCTCCTGATTTATTTCTCTTTTTATGTCAACTCTAAGGGAATAAACAGTCCATCAGCTCATTCCCAGGTGATACTTTCCAGCATCTTTAACTCAGATATCTTAACGTGAATGTCAAAAGGAAAATGTAAAACATCTTCAAAGAAAAACACTCTCTTCCTTAGAACTTGTTTCTTTGGTTTTTGCCCCACTAAAAATAAAGCCAAAGTGAACAAGGATTTACTATCTATCATAGGAAATTTTACTTACTCAAAATGTTAATAGACTTAATATCAAATTGTCCCATGGGTACCTTTGCACTACCGTCACCTTCAGGAAACTGTGGAAGGCACTCCCCTCCCTGCCCTGCCCCTGGGTGGACCCACCTTGTCCATGACCTTTCATCTAGTAGAACTCATCTCCTTCTGTGTCCAAAGCAGGACAGTCAGAGTCTGTTTTGGCACACAGGCATCTTTATTAAATCCAGAGAAAACCCAGGGTACAAACTGTAAGCAGGGGAGGGCAGTTACCAGCTCCCTGTATCACTTACCTGACAGCCTGGCACAGGTTTAAAGCATTTTCTTTTCTTTTTAAAAACCTGTTCCTCCAGGCGTCTCTTGGACTCTATGGGGAGCATCCCATACGTCGGCACTTTGCTAGGCTCTTGGGATACAGAAGTGATACACTGCCTGTCTCTCAGGAGCTCAGTCGGATGGAAGAGCCAGACAGATGTGCCCATAACAATTAATGATAGAAGGCCAAGAGGGTTGTATGGAGACCTAGGAACCGGGGCTGGGAGTGGAGCAGAGAGCAAGAGGTGGGAGAGGGTGGACATCCAGAGAGACTTTGCCAAAGCGCCAAGCTTGAGCTGAAACTTGAATTATCAATAGAAGTTATCAAGAAGTAGGAAGGGGAAATGAATGGGACACGGAGAGGGAATTCTAGGTAAAGTAAAAATCACGTGTATTGGCTAGTGGCTTTGCGGAACTCAGAGCTTTCAGGAAAAACCAACAATCCCAAATGATGAGGGCATCGCCTGTTGGAGGGTTCACTGTAACCCCCACCCCTACCCCAAAGTGTGGGACTGGAAAGGGCAGAGAAGGGCAGATCCTGATGGGCCTTTAGTGCAGATCTAAAGAATATAAATATTTTGCGCAGGTAATGGAGCGTCATGAAAGGATTTCAATAAAGGATATTTACCGTTTGGAAAGATTACTCTGGCTGTTGTATGGGGTAAATATTGGAAGGGGTCACAGGTGAATGCAGGGTGAAGGTGGGTATCACACAGCCCAGGAGAGGGACAATGGTGTCTAGGATTAGGGTGCTGGTGGTGGAGGTGGAGAGAGAGGGCAGACGGGAGAGAGGGTTAAGAGGCAAAATCAATAGGGTTTGGTGGAGAATTGAGATTGAAGAGTTTGAGTTTTGTATTATTTATTAGTGGAAGAAGCTTGAAGATTGATGGGAAGAATACAAATAAAAGGGAGAAGCTGAAAACTTCAGAGATGGAAGGGGTGGGTCGAAAGCATAGACTGAGGAACGCCTTCTCTATTTCTTTCAGAAACCTTTCACTAACAGTCTTCTCAAGTCTGGGGAGGAATCCCCCTGTGCTCCCTAGAGCTCTGTCCTTATCCTGTAGGGTATCTTCTGCCAGATTGACATCACCTATGTACTCACTAGGTTGTGAGCACAAGCCACCTGTGAGGAGAATGTGGCATTCACTGCTGTGTCACCATTGCCCTGCAGGGCATCTCAATTTTTGGTCTCAAGACTGCTTATGCCCTTAAAAAATGACTGAGGGCCCTAAAGAGCCTTTGTTTATGTGGGTTTTATCTATTAACATTTGAAGTATGTGAATTAAAACTGGGAATTTTTTGTCTTGTTGTTTTTTGTTTGTTTTTTGCGGTACACGGGCCTCTCACTGCTGTGGCCTCTCCCGTTGCGGAGCACAGGCTCCGGACGCGCAGGCTCAGCGGCCGTGGCTCACGGGCCCAGCCGCTCCGCGGCATGTGGGATCTTCCCAGACCGGGGCACGAACCTGTGTCCCCTGCATGGGCAGGCAGACTCTCAACCACCCCATCACCAGGGAAGCCCTTTTATTTATTTTTTTAAATAAATTTATTTATTTATTTATTTTTGGCTGTGTTGGGTCTTTGTTGCTGCGCGCGGGCTTTCTCTAGTTGCAGCGAGCAAGGGCTACTCTTTGTTGTGGTGCGCGGGCTTCTTACTGCGGTGGCTTCTGTTGGTGAGGAGCACGGGCTCTAGGCATGCAGGCTCAGTAGTTGTGGCTCTTGGGCTGTAGAGTGCCGGCTCAGTAGTTGTGGCGCACAGGCATGTGGGATCTTCCCGGACCAGGGCTCAAACCCACGTCCCCTGCATTGGCATGTGGATTCTTAACCACTGCGCCACCAGGGAAGTCCAACACAGATACACTATTGATACTATGTATAAGATAGATAACTAATGAGAACCTACTGTATAGCACAGGGAACTCTACTCAATGCTCTGTGGTGACCTAAATGGGAAGGAAATCCAAAAAAAGAGGGGATATATGTATACGTATAGCTTATTCACTTTGCTGTACAGTAGAAACTAACACAAATTGTAAAGCAACTGTACTCCAATAAAAATTTTTAAAAAAAGAAAATAACATGGGTGAACACATTGCACATTAGCATGAATAACATATGGTTCATGAAGAATAACTCTATCTTTCCAAAGAGAAATCAGTGAGAAGAGTGGCATTGTTTTACAATTTTTGCAAAGCTCTTTAATACTGGCTTAAAAGACAGCTGGATTTGCATATCTGCTTCTACATTCAGCCTGTTGCTGTACCACACATGATGCAACCTTTGGAAAGCTCCAGTGTAACTCGTGAGAGAATGAGAAGGAAGAGGGTAAATATTACTATAAAATAGTTTCGACCTTGGAACCCCTGAAAGGAATCCATGGACTATCCTCTGAGAACCACTGGCCCAACCTGGCGAGACAAGCGTACAGATTGTTTCATTAACTGGAGCTTTTAATCAGTTCCCAGAAACTTCCATCTCTCTGTCATTCTTTCCGACAAAACACATAACTTAAGACAAGATTTACAGAATTCTTATGAAAAGAAATTCTCTTTTAGCCAATCTGCCTTTACTGTTCAATTTCCATCACTTTAGTCAGTTAAGCAACTTCCACCATGATTTTTGTTCAGTGTTGAAATTATTCAGTGTGAAATGATTTATGGAAACACAGAACTCCACCCAAAGATCTGCCCTTTTGATGGCTCCCACAAAGAGCAAAACAGTTTTGCATAAAATATTTTTATAAAGGTATCATCAAATTTAATTTCAAATAAATTAATTCAATTCCCTTGAGAAATGGTTTCCTTATTTTTTTTAACTAGCGAAAGTTGTTTAAACCATGTTTTTTCCAGATGTATGGAACCATTTCAACTTTAGAGAACTCCAGGCAGGGAGCCTGGTGCCCTCGGGCTCATGGTTCTGCTCACATTAACCATCGGTGTCTCCTTGACTAGGTCACATCCCCTCTTTGAGCCTCATTGTTATTCCCGTCTATAAAACTAGACCAGTGGTTCTCAGATTTACTCATGTGCAGGAGCAAGCAGAAGTCCAGGGCTTTTCCTTGAATACCATTTTCTTTGCTGAACATCATAAAATAGTGGCAAATTTAGTTAGGCTGAATGGAATAGGAACTATTTCAGACTTAGAAAATATGACTTATTATATGGTCCCTGTACCAGGTCAAAACAGGAAGCACAGAAGTCCATTAAAAAGAAGAAAAAGGAAAAGAAAAGGTCACCCATTTAAGCATGATCTACTCTTTGCAAATTACCCTCATAAATATTGACTTGATCATTCCATCTTATTGTCAGCTCTCACTTGCAGTGCCGTTGGCTTTAGAGAAATGAAATGGGAGGAAAACTTTAACAAAATTCTGCTCTTTACTTCTGCTAACTGAGAAAAGTCCAACTTTCCGCTGTAGCTGTAAAACCCCTCAATCTTGCTTGGGAAACAATGATGGTCGGTGAAAGGAGGGTCCTTATTGGCTTTAAAAGGTCTGACATTCTGTTCTTTTACCATGTTTCAACACACAGCCAGCCTTACCTCACAGAAGTATGGCCTCTGAGAACCAAAGTAGCTTCTAGTCAAATCCCTAATTTGCAGATAAATTCAAGCCTAGAGACTCACTGAGATTTTCCTAAATTCACCTGGCTCCCTAGTGGTCAGTCAGGGCTTAGAACCTGGGTCTCCCATTTCCTGATGGACTCAGTGTTCTGGCACTTTGCAAGCCTGCCTGATGATAAATAGCACGCATTCCCAGCACACATACAGTTAATCCTCTGTTGATGTTCTGTTATCATTTGTAACTTAGCCAGCAATTATTTCTTCGGTTGAGAAGTTGACATTAGAAATCTCATCCCTGGCACATAAGATTCTTGTTTGTTTATAAGATAAGATTTAATTAAAATCCACTTAGTTTTTTTTTTTTTTAAACTAGAAGAGATGGAAAAATAAATATGCAAAGCAGTGAATTTAATTGTGAAGTGATTAGGCTACTGTTCTATGAGTATCTGTCTTTGTTTTGTTATCCATGGTGGGTTTGTCATTGACACCAGCATTAAGTCTGAATTTATCTGTTGCTGAGATTGGCAAAAGAGCCCAAAAAGAAATGTCTGGCTTTCTATGGGGAGAGGACCCCCTGGATCACCCTAGGAACCATAAATGACCTCTGGGACTGATAATGAAGGACCCTAAAGCTCCCCTTGTGGGGAACACTTGTGATGGTGACAGCAATGACACCACAGTTCCTACTTTGATTGAAAATCAAAATTAATGAAAGAAGATGTGTCACAGCATCTGCTCACAAATCAAAATACATACCCGGCGATTCAAACTCACTCTTTTGCCCAACTAATAGCCAGCTTGTTATATAATTAAAATCTCTGGCTTCTAAAGAGCAATTCCACCTCAGTCCAACTCTAGAACGTGGTCGAAAACAAGCCTCATCTGTCACAGTTTTATTTCACTTTGCTTATCAGGCCTATGATAATTGCTTCTAGGTCACAGTGTTATTTGCAACATGAAATCTAGCTGGCTTCTTTCCCACTAATGATAATTCTCCTACCTGTAAGGGCCTGATAGGAAGTTTAAGGAAATGTTCCATCCAATTCTTATCTCTCTTGCAAGGATGCCGGAATTATTTATAGTGACTAAGACAAAAGGTGTGTTCTCATTTATTATAACGAGACCCTTATGTTACAGATGGTTCTGCTAAAGAAAGCTAAGGCTACTTGCCACTAACCAAATCACAGGATCATGAGGCTGGAAGAAATCATACTTTCCAGTGTGATGCTCAACCACATCTGATCTTTCGAAAATTCAGAAAATCCTGGTAAAGATTGTACATTGTCTCTTTTTTTTTTTAAACTGACTTTTTAAAATTTTTAATTTTATTTTTTTATATAGCAGGTTCTTATTAGTTATCTATTTTATACATATCAGGGAATACATGTCTATCCCAATCTCCCAATTCATCCCACCCCCACCCCCACCCCCACCACTTTCCCCCCTTGGTGTCCATATGTGTGTTCTCTACATCTGTCTCTATTTCTGCCCTGCAAACCGGTTCACCTGTACCATTTTTCTAGGTTCCACATATATGCGTTAATATACAATATTTGTTTTTCTCCTTCTGACTTACTTCACTCTGTATGACAGTCTCTAGATCTATCCATGTCTCTACAAATGACCCAATTTCATTTCTTTTTATGGCTGAGTAATATTCCGTTGTATATATGTGTCACATCTTCTTTATCCGTTCATCTGTCGATGGACACTTAGGTTGCTTCCATATCCTGGCTATTGTAAATAGAGCTGCAATGAACATTGTGGTACATGACTCTTTTTGAATTATGGTTTTCTCAGGGTATATGCCCAGTAGTGGGATTGCTGGGTCGTATGGTAGTTCTAGTTTTAGTTTTTTAAGGAACCTCCATACTGTTCTCCATAGTGCCTGTATCAATTTACATTCCCACCAACAGTGCAAGAGGGTTCCCTTTTCTCCACACCCTCTTCAGCATTTGTTGTCTGTAGATTTTCTGTTGATGCCCATTCTTGTACATTTTCTCTTCAGACTCAGTTTTCTACACAGAGCTGTGGCTCAACAAATATTTGCTGATTCACCCAGAGACTCCTCTAGCAGCCCTAGCTACCTCCATTGTTCAAGCAGGCTTAGTGAGTTTCTCCCCTCCAGCAGCAGATGGCAACAGCGACCACATTCCCTGTTAAACAGCCCGTGGTGTTTTCACAGGTCAAAATAGTCACCAGGCACTCACTCCTTCAGCTTTCCCTTCTCCAAGCAGCCTGTCCCAAAGGTATCCAACAAGGAGAGGCTTTTTTTTTTTTTTAACTATTTAGAACTCAATTCTTTCTTTTTATTTTTTTTGTACTCAATCCCATAGACCAATATTACTCTGTGAAAAGTACAGGTAAAATAAAATCATTTTAAAACACTCATTTGGGGGACTTCCCCTGGTGGTGCAGTGGTTAAGAAGCCGCCTGCCAACGCAGGGGACACGGGTTCGAACCCTGGTCTGGGAACATCCTACATGCCGTGGAGCAACTAAGCCCGTGCACCACAACTACTGAGCCTGTGCTCTAGAGCCCGCGAGCCACAACTACTGAACCCTGCGCCTCGAGCCCATGCTCCGCAACGAGAGAAGCCACCGCAATGAGAAGCCCGCGCACCACAATGAAGAGTAGCCCCCGCTCGCCGCAACTAAAGCCCACACGCAGCAACAAAGACCCAATGCAACCCCAAAACTCTCATTTGTCTACTAACTGTATAGTTATTAAGCACTTACCATGTGCCAGGCACTGGGCTATATGCTGCTAAATAATGAAAAAGACATGATTTCTTCCCTAGGAACTCATCGTATTGTGGGAAAGATAGACGTAGAAAAAGAGCGATAAGTGTGATACTATTTGGCTGTACCACTCGGCTTGCAGGATCTTAGATTGAACCCAGGCCCTAGGCCGTGAAAGCATGGAGTCCTAACCACTGGACCGCCAAGGAATTCCCAATATTTTCTTTTTCATCAGTGGAATCTTCCTCTACAATCTAAGGGATGCTTTCAAAATTGTACTGTTTTTGGATTAGCCCAGTTAAGGCGATTTTTAAATTTTAATGAAGGAGAATTTGGGGATTTTTAAGTGAGGAAAAGACAAAAATAAATAACCATTTTAAACACTGCATACATATGAAACAGAAATAGACTCACCGACATAGAGAACAGACTTGTGGTTGCCGAGGGGGAGGGGGTTGGGGGAGGGATGGAGTGGGGAGTTGGGGTTAGCAGATGTAAGCTATTATATATGGAATGGATAAACAACTAGGTCCTACTGTATAGCACAGAGAACTATATTCAGTATCCTATGATAAACCATAATGGAAAAGAATATATTAAAAAGAATATATATATATATATATATGTACAACTGAATCCCTTTGCTATACAGCAGAAATTAATACAACATTGTAAATCAACTATACGTCAATTTTAAAAACAGAGCAAAAAAACCCCACACTGCATACATTAATTTTAAAGCTAGATATAAAGTTGCAAGTGCTAATCTAAAATAAATATCTTGTGTTTTTTATGCTCTTCTTAACGTTTTTTTCCTCAATTTTCTATTAATAAATGTTTGACTTTGCTAATAAGAAGACAGTGTGTTTTTAAATGTTGCTTTCTATCTTGTAGAAATGAGAATTAGAATGCAGAATTACTAATCAGATATGTACAGTAAGAGAAAGTCTACCTAATACACCTTTTCTGTCATTATTGTAGTCCTCTGGGAAACTGAAAATTGTAGTTTACACACACAAAACCCCAGCTGTTACTGCTGCTGATTTCACCTGTGGTTTCAGAACTGCTGAGTCAACTTCATGGTTCTGGCTCTTTAAGAGATTAACTCATTCTCTCAATCTTCACTCTGCCTTTGACCTTGGCTCATGTTGTAGTAAACATTCTTTGAAGTCTAAATAAATATCTGTTTTATAATTTCAAAGGCAGGGACCTCAACATGCACGCATTCAGTGTCAAATCACAGTCATGTTAGAATGAGTCAAATAAGTTCATGTTCTGAGTTCAGAGTGCAATTTAACAGAAAGGTGGACAAGTGGACAGCTGTCTTCCTTCTAGATGAATCCTTAGACTCCTGAGCTGGGATACCTGTTCTAAATTAGCCTATTTGATATGTAAAACAGAACCTTATTAAAGAAAATTCTTCCCCAAAATGAATTCATCAGTCACATCTATTTATGTATTAGTCAAATGGTCTTAGCTCCAAGAAGTACTCAAAGAAAACCTTATTTAAAATGAGAGTTGCAGCATTTATTTCAGGTTCTTTTTAAAGAATCTTGCTTTCTGTCCAACTTCCCAAAATTAAAGCATGAGCTCCCTCTGCTGAGTGAATTATTGTATGAAACAGAATTTGTGCAGTGCCTGTGATGCCAGAAAATTCTTATAAACAAGCAATTATGAAGTGAAAAAAATATTTTCCTTTTTAAAAATCACGACTATAATATGGGATGGAATGGAAAGGTGGAGGAGAGTAATTTACAAGGTAGAGATTCGTTAGTTGAGATATTTCCTCCTAAACCTCACTTCTGCATGGTGACGCTTTATAACCACCATTGCTGGAATCACCAGGAAGTGTTTACAAGCCCCTGTTCTCACACCTACCCTACTACCTGGCTTTGGTTCTTCACAGCACTCAATGATATCTGAAATTACCGTCCTTATTTATTCATTGATCTGGTGATGGCTGTCTTCCCCTGCTAAAATGCTGGCTTCCTGTTAGAGAAGAACTTGTCTGCTCTCAGCCCTAGAACAGTGCCAGGCACACAGTAGGTGCACAGGAATATTTGTTAATGGGTGGAGGAAGAGAGGGAAGCAGGAAGTCAGGTTAGCACTTGCTGAAAGCGTCACCTAGGAATGTGACCCATGTAGAGAACGATTCCGTGCCAGTCATGTAGAACTGGATACAAATTAGTAGGAAATGAGAGAAAGAGAGAATTACTGAAGGCATAGGGAAAGGGGTATGGAATTCAGGCTTAACCTTAAAGATGGGGAGGGTTTGGTCAAGTTAGACAAGGAAGCAAGCAAGCATTGTGCTAGGCACTGGGATACAATGGTCTTTTAAAAAAAAAAGGCATGGACGCCACCCTCACAAAGCCTACAGTTTAAGCGTGAAGATAGATGTCAAACAAATAATCACACAAACTAAAATTTCAACTGGACAAGTGCTCCAAAGGAGAGGTGCATGGTGTTAGGGGAAGAGATAACAGGAGGACCGATTTTATAGGGGAGTTAGAGAAGGCTTCTCCTAGCTGAGATCAAAGGGTAAGTGGGGATAACCAGGTAAAGAGGATGAGCGCAGCGCATGCCAGGGGCTGGAGATGGAAAACGTGCTGCTGCTGGACCACGAGGGGAGAGGCTGGAGATGGACCCATCACCCGGGAGGGAGCGCCGACTTTGTGGAGCAAGAAAGGGTTCTAACGGTTTCCATCCGTATTTTTTCAGGGGTTCTAAGCTATTTTGACTCTCTTTTTCTTACTTTCTGTATTTACAAGATGGTCCACAATGAGTATATGTTACTTTAATAATCAGAAAAATGGGACATTTACGAACGAAAAAGTTGTCACCATATGTCCACTGGAGCCTTCTTTCCCTACTCGCCTTCTTTTCCAGGCTTACAGAATCTGAATGACGATATCTCGCTTTCGGGCAGGACAGCCTGGGAGAGGCCGCCACACAGCTCCCAGAGGCGAAAACACAGCGGTGAATCACTTGAGAACCTGGGCTTCACAGCAGATCATGGCTCTGTGTTCTCTTGGCCCACCTCCAGGTGTGGGTACCTTAGTGAGGAAAGGTTGTGTCACTCAGTATTGCTGCCGTTTCCTGCTACATCCATCTGTGCTTCCACAAGGCCAAATCAGACGGACTACTTAATTTCAGATCTTCGTGGCATAAGCCACTTGAATGACCAGGTTCTAAGGGAGGTGGGTGCTGCCTTCCTGGTCCCCCCACCCAGGCCCTGTCTGCCATTGTCTGTTGAGGGTCTATCCCATCCAGCAAGTCTATGTTAACAGCCCCCAAAGGAGATTTAAAAAGACAACTAATGGATTCGTTGAGAGCAACTGAACTGGTAATCAGTGTGAATGAGAATGACACAATTTATTCAACCTTTTAGGGTAATTCTATATTATAGCAACTATAATATGTCATATATAGCTATAAATTATTAACTATAAACTATAATCTACATATAAATAACATACCACAGAGTTATCCTTGTTAGCCCTCAGTGTCTCTGTATGAAAGAATTGTTGGGTTGTGCCTGCAGCCCAGTCTAAACACCCCTCTTTGAATGCTGGGGCTTTGTGTTTCTGTTGGCTTCCTCGGGATCCTGTTCTGTTCACATTCTAGCTGCTTGAGTTAGAACGGCTGTCTCTCTCTGTGAGGGCCTTTAACCACTGATGGTAATCTCAGTCTATCTGCAGTCCAGTGTTCAAAGTGAATTCTTCAAAGATGGAATCCTCATCCATGGCCTTCCCTGGGGGGCAGCTTCCCCAGAAGGAAGGTTGTGACTGTGTGTTGCCCACGGGCCATCGTTACTCTGCCCTCACTCACACCTGACGCCCTCGTTCCTTGTCAGCTCTGGGCTGCCTGCATCTGTACTGCAGCCATGGGAAGGGTTCAATAGTGCTTCACCGGGAACAATTTTAACTATAGTGGAATCCCCAGAAGAGGATTCATGAGGATCACAAGACATCTTTCATGGTGTCAAGAGCCTATTGACTATAAAATACCTAGATTTATACTGACCTTGTCAGGTAAATTAATTGGAAAGGGAAGTTCCCACAGGACCGGCCTGGGGAAGTGCCCCTCTGTGGTGAAACTGAAGACAAAACAGAACACATTTTGGTTTACAAACTACACGAGAAAAATAGGTCTCTTTTTACTTTTTTTTTTTAAATAACTTTTTTTCATTTTTTAAAATTTATTTATTTACCTTTGGCTGCGTTGGGTCTTCGCCGCTGCGCACGGGCCCTCTCCAGCTGCAGTGAGCGGGGCCCACTCCTCGCCGCAGTGCGCAGGCTTCTCATTGCGGTGGCTTCTCTCGTTGTGGAGCACAGGCTGTAGGCACGCGGGCTTCAGTAGTTGTGGTGCACGGGCTTAATTGCTCCACGGCATGTGGGATCTTCCTGGAGCAGGGCTCAAACCTGTGTCCCCTGCATTGTCAGGCAGACTCTTCACCACTGCACCACCAGGAAAGCCCTTTACTTGACTTTGGACCAAGAAATGTTTTAGCCAATCTGACCCTCTGCCTTATCCATCACGCTGGCTTTTGAATATCTTTTACCTCCTACCATGAAGCAAACCCCCTTCAAAGGATAAACATTTATTGCCACAGAGGCCACAGGCTTTGAAAGAACATCCCTCCCAGAGGGCTCCCCAAATGTCTTGAGGAGGACAGCACTCTTGAGATAAGCGTGTGGTCTCTCCCAAGGAGACTGCTTCCAGGGGAGTAATATTTAGTTGCACGTCTACAGTTCAGGATTTGGATTGAAAATAATCACATGCCTCTATGGCTGTCTTTCATTGATTGATGTTATCGCTGTCATTTGGATTTTATTTGTTGATGTCACTGTTCTTGTGAGTAACATACCTGTGTTTACCACTGACCCTCTCAAGATATTTCAGCTCTTCAAACTCTCCCACATGCTCTCTCCCACAGTATACCATCTGTCTGCCACTGTCACATTTACTCACTGACTCAGACCCTTCTGCCCAATAAATTGCCCCCTTGTAGCCTCGGCAGAGTGCTTCCCGTAAGCTGGAGGAGTCTTGCTCTGTTAGCACAGGTGGAAAGCTTTTTCTCCAGGGCAGGGTCCCTAGATACATCTGGATATAACCATATCATGGGAGAGTCACGATACTATGTGTGGCTATTTTCAATTTCATTTTAACTTTAGAATGCCTTTTTATAATAAGAATACTACTGGATTAATAAAGTATAAGGTTGTTTCAGTAGTATATGGTGCCTAAAATTAATGCTTCTTCCCCCACTCCCCAACAAGAAGGAACGCAGTAAATTCCTTTAAACGATCATTTTCTTTCTGGAGAAACACATGCAAGCCTTAAACCAGATCAAGTCCTAGTTTCTGTTTTCATTTCTGTCTTTAGAAAGGTATAAGATTATGAAGTTTATGATGTCCACTTTCATCTGTTTCAGTTATTTTTATCTTGAATTGGATTCAACATAATAAAAATAGAGTTTGCAGCAAATATTTTACACATGCCTAGGTGCAAACAGTAATAACAGATTAGATGTTGATCTGCATCATTAGAGGGCTTTAGGTCATTGCACTAGTTTCTTATCCATCTTCTGTAAAAGTTCTAAAAACCTAGGATCCTTAGCACCACAAATCCTATCATTGAAAGAGACTAATAAGCTTGTGGTATAGGTGAGGAGGGTTGAGGTCCAAAGAAATTTAATTATTTCAACAAGGTCTCACAGCGAATAGGTGGCAAAACCAGGACCAGAACTCTCAAAGAGTAAAAATACGGAAACCAAGTAGCATATTGCTTAAATGTTTGAAGTAAAATGTTAGGGGTTAGTAGGATCCCACCAACAGGGGGCAGCAAAGACCTTCTCGCCTGCTTCGGTGTAATTTATGTTCTAGTTTTAGGGATGTGGCTTTTTCTCTGATATGGTTTCTGACGTGACAGAACCAAGAAAACAGATGTGTTATCAGTCCTGGCCTTAGTGACAATGAGAAATCAGGTGGTCGCTGTCTAGGTGGTGTCTCCAGGCCAGAATACGTACCACAGAGCCCAGTGGATGACAGCACCTCTGTTCCTAGGTTATTATTGAGTGAGGCAGCTGTCTCTGCAGGAAGACAGCATTTAAAGCACTCGAATCTGGATTTTTCACTAAGAATTGTTTCCAATAGTCAATAAATTAGGCAAAGGAGAGCAACAAAAGTAAGAAACTGCCAGAAATTCTCATGTGCATTTCTAAGCAAATACCAGCGACCACAGTCATGTCAGCTGCATGGCTATGGGGTTGGAAACGAGGTGAAGTCGGGAGGGGAAGATGAAAGATAAATTCAGAGTGTGGGTGCAACAGACTAGCCTGAACCAGCTCCCTTCCCAGCCTACAAGGGGGCACTGGGGTCTCCGCAGGCTCCCCCTCCAGTCTGCTGCCTCCCGCTCTTTCTCATGCTTGGCCCCCTTTCCTCCTGTGGTCCTCTCTGTCTTCCCCTGGGTCTCACATTTCAGACCTTCCTGTGCTTCCTGTCCCTCATTCAGGACTCTGACTCGTTTCCATTGATGAAGGGGGCGGGAGGGGGCGTGTCCTTACTCAGGCACTTGTCCTCAGCTCCCACTAAAGAAGTTTGTTCCCCGTCCAGCTCAGCTGACAGTGGAAATGGATTTTATCAATCTACCTGTACTTATCCAGCAACACAGATTAGTTTTCTGGGAGCATAATAACGCCTTTTCTTGTCCCCTGGAGTCAGAGTCTGCCCTGTCAGTTGCAAAGCCACGTTTGGAAATCATCGGGGAAGGAAGCCCTTCACTGGGTATAGGACCAGGTCAAGTATGGACTGAAAAATCAACTTAGAATGTACATATACACGTATACACATACATTTTGTGCTTTCTTTATAAAAGTGAAGCATGTCCTTTCATGGATATTTGACAAATATGGAAGGATGTAAGGAAGAACGCTGAAATCTCTTATAAACCTACCTCCAATATACAGCCACAGTCAAAGTATTTCAAAAATACTAAAAACTTGATTCTCATACAAATCTAAACTAAGCACACATGAAGATTTATTTAACTCATCACTGAGGGAACCAGCTAGATGATAAAACTAAATGAAAGTGAATTTGAGAGACTGAGTGTACATGCACTGAGAGAACAAGGAAGGAAGGCTGCTAGTTTAGATACAAAGATGGTTCCTATCTTGCAGAGAATAAAACCGTAATCTTTAAGAGCAGATATAACTTGATTAGCTACTGAGGGAAAAAATCCACATGTTGTCATGTAACTTCACAGAGTCCAGGCTCTAAATCAATAGTAAAGACAGTCATCCTGCTTATCTGCAGTTTCACTTTTCTGTGGTTTCAGTTACCCCTGGTCAATCGCACTCCAAAAATATTAAATGGAAAATTCCAGAAATAAACAATTCATAAGTTTTAAATTGTGCGCCATCCTAAGGAGCATGATGAAATCTCTCGGCGTCCCACTCCATCCCGGCAGGGACATGAATCACCCCTTAGTTCAGCGTTTCCTTCCCGTTATTCACTTAGTAGCCATCTCGGTTACCCACAGTATCCTAGTGCCTGTGTTCAAGTAACCCTTATTTTACTTCATAATGGTCCCAAAGAGCGAGAGTAGTGATGTTGGCAATCTGGATATTCTCTTACTGTGCCTTATTTATGAACTTTATCAGAGGTATGTATGTAGAGGAAAAGAACAATATGTATAGAGGTCAGTACTATTTGCAGTTTCAGGCAGCCGCTGGGGGTCTTGGAATACAGTCCCTTCAGATAAGAGGTGACAACAAAGGAGTGTTCCCCTAGAGAATCAGATAATCACTGAGCGGCTCTGCTAGACTGTTTTGATATGACATGGAAAGGACATACAGTCATTCTTTTTTCCAAGCCTTGGATAGTTTTTCTTAACACATCATTATGATTTTAATAGATTTCCTCTAGTCTTAAGAGTTTTTAGGATGTATATAAATATGTGAATAAATAAAACACATATTTTTACCAAGTGATGATTATGTTTTATATATAATCAGACATGTTTCTTTTTTCACTTTATAGTGTATCATGAACATTTTTCCATGTCACTATTTTTCAAAAACAATTTTAATGGCTATGTTTTTTAATTCAGATGGATGTGCTATAATTTATGTAACCAATCCCTCATTGTTGAGAACAATAACATTATAGTGAATGTTCTAGTACATAAATCTTTGCATTTCATTCCCACTTATGTCCAATTCCAATTAGTTCCTAGAAGTGAAGTTTCTGTCCACTTTTTAGGTCCTTAATACTTGTAGCCTTTAGGAAGATTATTTCCACTTATACTTTCAGCAACTGAGTATGATTACATTTATTTCATCACACCCTTACCAACACTGGGTATATATATATTTTATATATATTGTATATATACAGTATATATATTTCTAACATATATATTTCTAATATTTGACAGTTTAGAAAAAAGGGTATCTTATTATTTTGATTAGCATTTCTTTAATTATCTGTGAAGTTATACTTTTTTTAAAAATTATATTGACTTTTTTAACATTTTTTTGGAGTATAATTGCTTTACAATGTTGTGTTAGTTACTGCTGTATAACAAAGTGAATCAGCTATATGTATACATATATCCCCCATCCCCTCCCTCCTGCGTCTCCCTCCCACCCTCCCTATAGCTCTGTTATGTTTTTATGCTAATAAAATCTCACAAAAATGAACACTAAAGACAGATCTGAAGGACAAAAATACAACAAAAGGCAGCAGGAAGCGTGAGAGAAATACAGAGGGAAAGGATTTTGTGGCTGACCCCTGTGGCTGGAAGCAGAAAGACTTATTGTTGTATGCATGTATGACAGACAGTCACATTCACATGGTCCTCAGGACCCCAGACCAACCCACTGCTATAGACCCGGGATGAACAGGAGAGAGAGGGCAGAGCAGTGGTCAAACGTGCTTCCCAGATCAGAAAGCTGGTTCTCGCACTGGCACTGACTGATCTGCTGTGGCTGGGTTGGTTGTTGGCCCACATAGTTTACTAGATGGCACAAAAGAGCCTGTTATTTGGAGATCTGCCCAGTGTTCATCCCCAGGATCTCTGGAAGACGTCTGCAGGGGATAGGAGTATTCCCTGTGTTACATGGAATTCCTCTGGTTACATGGAATTACAGAAGGTAAGAACTGACACTCCTTAAAGATCTTCCTTTACATGTTGCCCCATTTGCCTGAATGGAATTTTATCCTCAGTCCACCTCCAAATTCAGAGTCCCACGTCAACAGAAAATTCTCCGCTCTCGGTTTATAAGTTCAAATGTTTTTTAGTTGAGAAGCATGGATCTAATCTTGCACTTTTGCTGGTTTAGAAACTGAAGCCCAAAGGGCTTAAAGCAAACAAGCAAATGAACAAAAACTCCTTCCCAAAATTAAGACAGCAGAACCGGGACTAGAACTCCTGTCTCCCAGTTTCCCATGTGACCCTCGTTTGATCAGCACTGCCTGCCTGGAGGGAGATGTCACATAGGCTGGCTCCCAAAGCTGTCAGATGACGCTGACCAGAGCACATGGCCTTCCACTTGCCAGTATTAGAAATGTTTACCTCAAGTGGACTTTCACTAAGATCTGTTTTATGAAACATGTATGCTTTCTCAGAAAAGCAGACTTTCCCACATATTAGCTGTCCCAAGTCCGTCTTCTCTCGTGGTCCAGTCCCCACCCCAACTCATCTTCATCGCACCTACCCTCTTAGCTTCACACTGGTAAGACAACGAGGAAGAAGAAAATTCCAGTTTAAGTTGAACAGACTAGTCTGGAAAGTTCTTTCTCACGTAGACTAGGGAAAGATCTACCCATTTCTTAGTGGATGTCTCCGTCTCATCAACACTCCTGCTTGGTTGATTTGCTTTGTGATTGGCTTTGTTTTTGTAAACATAGAGTGTAGATCCTCAGCAGCCCCTCCAAGACCCAGGAAGATGCTCCATCGTGCACCAGTCAGGTATTAAAGATGCCGCAGGAGAGGCTGTATTTTGTGAGGACACGCCTGTCTTAGCAGGAGAACGCTTCTTGGGTGTGCAACCAGCACCACACGCTAAAATCATGTAAGTAAACAAGGGCAGAGTTAGAAAGCCAGAAATATCTAGCAGGTATTATAAAGGCATAATTACCTATTAACAATCTACCCAACTCAGTACATCAAAGTATTTCACAACAAAGCAATCCCAGCATTTAGCTTGGTCAAAGAAAATTTTTAAAGAAGATAGAAAACTGGGTTTGGGAGCAGGTAAAGAGTGCATCCCTGCCAAGATAAGGAGCTGGTATATGAAGAGCTGGCCATTGCTACCCGAGAATGTAAAGGATGACAATTACTTCCTCAGCCCATGAGATCCCAAAGAGCTACAATCCTCTCTACTGTTTTACTGAATGTCCATCTTCAAAGGAGCCTGAGTTCCCAGAAGTGCCACCAGCTGAGCATTGGTTTAGGAAACCTCAAGGATATGCCTTCAGTGGAAGGTGAGAATAACAAAATGCTCCCCTGCGGACGCCCTTTTTTGTCATCCTCAGCATCCAATGAAACCAATATTTTCCACTTCCATAGCGTTAGCACGGTTTTAACACACTGCCATTATAGACTTGCCTGGTGGTGCTCCTGTGAATTACACTGGGGTTCTTGAGATGCTGTTCACACATAAGAGGGCCACGACATCCCATGTAACACTTGGCTCCTTTGTGGTTCTGTTTCCTCCCCAGTCCCACTGATGCCTCCAAGGCCCTGGCATTGCCTGGTGCGGTCCACCTGATAAAAACTCAGGATGACCCATGATAATGGCCGTGAAGTAGAAAGGCCATCTGCATAGGACCAGGTGGTATGACCAGAGTGTCTCAGATTCTCACGGTGCTTTCGTAGTGGCAACTGCTACTCCCTGGTGCTATTTTCCAAAGGCCTTTATACACAGGACCACATGTAACCCTCCTCACAACCTTAGAACCTTAGATTATTTATTTGTACTAAGCCTTATTTCAGAATGAATTTGAGACAGCGAAGAACCCTCTTAGGTTGGCATTTTAAGATGAAGACACTGAGGCTTAGAGAGTTCTAGTGAATTGCCTGAGGTCATAGAGCTAGAGGTGGCAGAGCTGAGCTGGCGTTCAAACCCCATGTTCTACCCTACAAGAAACCCCACGCATCATCCCAGGGCATGTTGTCCCTGGCTGACAGGGACCTTGCTGCTATACATTTTCATTCCCTTCTGACATGTTACTTATGATGCGGGCAAGAGTGTCCATCAAATACATTTTGATTCTGTTTGATTCTGTGTTGTTTAATTTTGAAAAATAAATTTTAAAAGTAACCTTGAAAAATACCTTGAATTGTCCATAAAGTCCAGAACACAAGGTTTTATACATATGATCCTATTCGGTAATGTTTATGCAAACTAAAGTCTGAGAAAAACGTGACTTAAAATACGGAACAAGGGTTAAGTTTCTATGCAGGTGTCTGAGTATTGAAATCATTCTCCTCTAACATTCCCATCAAATTCCTGGCTAGGAGTGGAGGGAGAATTCTAAAGACCATCTGCTCGCCTGCAGGGATTAGACTAATCTAAATTAAGCCTCCAGAATGTTTGTGGTTGTGAGGATTAAAGGTGTTAGAGGAGTCCCAGTTTCAGTGAAGGCTGAAGTTCATAGGTAAGTTAAGTATGCACATGACGGGATTCCATTATATGATGGTCATATTTTCTGAGCTGTTCCAGGTCAAGATGGTTTGAGGCACTAGGACATTGTGTCTGAAATCTGTGCTGTCCTAGGAAATTCCTGGAGTGACGGTTAACACTGCGTTTGGTTTTCAGTGTGAGAATGTGGAGGCGACCAAAATCAGGAATCTTGAATTACACTATATCGGTAATACCTTTTGTTTGTTACCACCCACGGGATGCAATACAACACAGGTCATTCATCAGGCCTGACAAAAAATGAGAACAAAGAAATGTGGAGGAGGCATTTCAACCTTTGATCAAGTAATTGAAGGTCAATTCTTAAGTCCCTTTTCATCATGAAAGTTTTAAAATACTTACGCGATTTTAATCGATGATGCTGCTTCTGTAGAACTTGGGTGCAACTGACTCATCTTAATTCTTCTCATGGAAGTTAGTAAAGAGATGGACCAACCAGAACATCAGACTCAGAGAAGAGTGGGAGGTTTTATGAAGGACATTGAATCCTTGGCCAAAAAATAGTACTGGTTCCATAGACTATGGAAGTCATTTGAGGGTTTGAATAGGAAGGTGATAGGATCAAAATTTCCCTTCAGTGAACCTGGCAGTGCAGTTTGGATGTAAGTGTCCACTGGAAACAAGGTCAAAGGTCATTATAGTATGCCAAGTGAGAGATGACGGCTGGCACCTTGGAGCAGAGAGGAGAATACAGGTACGAGTCGCTAACTAGGTGTGAAGAGTAAAAAGAATCAAAGAAAACCTTGAAATTAGACATTGGCAGAAGATGAGGGTTCAAGGGGCCAGCAAGCCATTTGAGGGTACTGTCCACAGCCAGTTAGAAGGAAATTCTGGTGCTTTGAGAAATGCTGAGGCTGGAGATGTAGGTTTGGGAGAAGCCGTGTGAGTGAATGACATCACCAAAGGAGAGAATAATATCTGAAAATCAATTTTTAAAACATATATCACACCTAGTTCTTCAGAGATTTCCAAATAAAAAGACAAATACTCTAAGACCAGAATCTGAAGTAAAGGGGTGGAGAGAGAAGGAATTGGTCCTATGATTTATTAAGGAAAATTATAGCCACCAAACTCATGGCAGAAGCTGGAGGGAGGAGATAGAAACAGAGGCCTGAAAACAGAATCTTTAGCAACACTTCTCATTGGAGTTACTATTAAATTCCCAGACTTCTATCACAGAGAGAACTGAAATTGGATGAACCTAATAATTCCAGGATACCCATCCTAGATATTCAGGGGTATGAATTCAAAAGCTGCCCATATATAAATATTTTTTGGTATCAGGTCAGTTTAAAATTTATGTTGATGGGTTGATCATTAAGTGCTTCTTTCCAATTGCCCTGGTACTTTTCTGCACCATCTCCAGCTTCTTGAAGGCAAACAAACTTTATATTCTACTACCTACGATTAATTATAGATTTCTGAAGTTTTTACCTCCCACTTCAGTGAAATTTAGAAAAAAAAAAAATTTTATCCTCCACTCCTTCCCTCCCCTCTCCCCCTCACATACAACCATTTATTCTTCACAGCTGAGGTCCCTGTGGGTTTTAAAGAGGACTCTTTCTCCTTTTTAAATTTTTTAATATATTTTTTTAACTTTTTATTGAAGTATAGTTGAACTACAATGTTGTGTTAATTACTTCTGTACAGAAAGTGACATATATATATATATACACACACATTCTTTTCCATTATGATTTATCACAGGATATTGACTACAGTTCCCTGTGCTATACAGTAGGACCTTGTTGTTTACCCATTCTGTCTATACCAGTTTGCATCTGCTAAACCCAAACTCCCAGTCCAACCTTCTCCCACCGCCCTCCCCCTTGGCAACCACCAGTCTATTTTCTATGTGCCTGATTCTATTTCATAGATAGGTTCGTTTGTGTCATATTTTAGATTTCACATATACGTGATATCGTATGGTATTTGTCTTTCTCTGACCTACTTCACTTAGTACGATAATCTCTAGTTGCATCCATGTTGCTGCAAATGGCATCATTTTGTTTTTTTATGGCTGAGTAGTATTCCATTGTATATATGTACCACATCTTCTTTATCCATTCATCTGTCGATGGACATTTACGTTGCTTCCATGTCTGGGCTATTGTGAATAGTGCTGCTATGAACATAGGGGTGCATGTATGTTTTTGAATTACAGTTTTGTCTGGATATAGGCCCAGGAGTGGGATCGCTGGGTCATATGGTAGTTCTATGTTTAGTTTTCTGAGGAACCTCCATACTGTTCTCCACAGTGGCTGTATCAGTTTACATTCCCACCAACAGTGTAAGAGGGTTCCCTTTTCTCCACACCTAAAGAGGCCTCTTTCAGTGGGTGCTGGTTGTGGTTTGGATTTAATCTTTCTAGTAGATAGATGCAAGACAAATGACTGGCTGGGTGTGACTGCTGAAGTGCTAGTCTCTATGTGCTGGGTAAAGCCACCCCTGCCCCCTGGGCAGTTTCATTGCAGAAGTAGATTCACCCTTGGGTGAGAACATCTCATTATTTATTCTTATCTGATCACTGACTTTTTGCTCAAGTCAGTAATAATTAGTTTCTAGTTCTTGAGAATACGCCAATGAAAGCAGATAGGGAAATGGAGCCAAACATGTGGGAGATTTTAAATTGCACATAATCGCTCAATTCTCCTGTGTATAATAATAGCTGCCTGTGAAAACTTTGCCAAATTAAAATGATTCTTTGTAATCAAGATAGGAAACCAAATGTTACTCCCATGACCTAGAAGAAAATAATAGTAACACTTAGTAAAACGTGCTGTATTGTGTTTTGAATATGTTTAAATTAAGTAGCTCTAAAAATAAGACCCTGTGGGAATTTCCTGGCAGTCCAGTGGTTAGGACTCTGCGCTCTCACTGCGAGGGCCCAGGTTCGATCCCTGTTGGGGAACTAAGACCTCACATGCCACAAGGCAACGCCAAAAAATTTAAAAAAAAAATTTTTTTTTAAGTTTTTAATAAAAATAAATATAAGACCCTCATCTGCTTGCTGTGTTTAGCAGGGGAAACACACTTAGGACAGGAACATTATTATGTGGCACCAAAGGCAGAGGATAAAGAAGTGGACATACACCTGTCAAGCCAGGATGCAGCATTAACACAGGTTGGTACATTTCTAGTCACGATTTTGGGGTCATGATGCATTTCTAAATGAGGTGCTGTCATTTTCTTGATTTATAGCTGTGGAACCCAGGTATAAAAGCTAATGCTTAGGCAAATATTAAACATCAAGAAAGAGGCAAAGCCCAGCCCCGATTTGTACCAGTCTCCTCTAGTCTCCTCCAAGAGTCCTCCTCCCCTTCTTCCCAGATAATAGCTGCCTCCTACTTCATAAAAAAGGAATAACAATAATTGAGGCCCATCAAGTATGAACTGCCCCAATCCCCACTTCCCCTCCCCACCTCCACCATGCATGCAGTCTCGGATGGTGAGGGCTCCTCCCTCCTTTCCGGGGTCAGTGTTGACACCAGCTCCCTTGTTCCACTCACTCTCCACAATTATCCCTTCTGTGTTCCATACCTTTAACTTCCATCTCTTTACTGCCTCATTCTGAGGAACTCAAGTCCATCCCATCCTTAAAAGTAACCCTCTCTTGATTCTGCTTCCTCCTCTAGCTATTGTTTCTTTATCCTTCCCTTCAGAGACAAGTTTTTATAGCAATTTCGTACCCTGTGTACTTCCTTCCAGCCTGTTTATGCCTCAACTTACTGCTTCTGCCAAGGCCACCAGTGGCCTACTAGTCCTCCAATGTGAGACACTCTTCAGCTCTTTCTGGTCATCTCTGCTGCCTTCTACACTGCAGACCGTTTGGTCCTTGCAACTCTACTCTCCTGGCTTCTCTGACATTAATCTCTCGAGTTTCTCTTTGTGCCTCTTTGTTCCTTCTTTAATTTCTCTCTGGCTCCTCCATCTCTGCCTAGTCCTATTATTCTTCTGGAAATCCAGACCCCTTAGAGTATAAAGGTATAGACCTTTCTCCCAAAGAAAAAGGAACTTTCTCCCAGATAAACTATTTCCTGTATAAGTAAGCCTACCAGCTTCAATAAACAACCCCAAAGCTTAATGGATTAGCACAACCGAGGTTGATTTCCTGATTGGGCAAATCAATGTGAATGTTCTCCTAGGTGGCTCTTCTCCAAGCATGATTCAGGGATCCGCCCTCCAACATTATGTGGCTCAGCCACCTTGGAGTCTTCAGCTTCCAACTGCACAGATGGGAAGTCAGGGAGAGTGAAAGATGCATATGATCCTGCCCCCATTCCATTGGCCAGAGCTTGGTCACATGATATCACCTAAAAGCAGGGGAAGGTACCTGCCCCCATCCCATTGGCTGGAGCTCAGTCACATGATTTCACCTAGAGGCAGGAGAAACTGAGAAAAGTAGCTAGCTACACACTTAGGAAGAGAAGTGGATATTGGCAAATGCTGTGGGGTCTCCCAGACTCCTTGATGCCTAGATTAAGAACTGCTTTAAATGTTAGAGTTCCCCTGGATCCCGTAGCTCATCGCTCTTCACTTTCTTTAAGGTCTCATTGGTGCTCTCACTGTCTCTCATCGTTTCTCTACCCTCTCCATGCTGGTAATTATCCACTTTAGCCCTGACCTTTCCCATGAAGATCTGACTTCTCTATCTAAGATATTTCATTTGGTTGGGCCATGGACACCTCAAAATCAACAAGATCAAAACTCAACTAACCATCCTCCTCCTTAAACCAATTTCTTATTCTGTTTTTGACCTGAAATAATGACCTTATCATTTACTTATGCACAGAAGGCAGAAAACTAAGTGGCATTCTCAATCTCTCACCCTCACTTCCTGCAGAAAATCCTCCCAACTACCTCTTAAATGTTCTCTGAAAACTATTTAACATGTTTCTCTTATGTTTTACTATTTAAATTTTTTTGAAAATTTTCAGTCATTTGGAAAAATGAAAATCTATATGCTCTTCCCCTAGATTCACCAATTATTAGTATTTTGCCATATTTGTGCCCTTCTCTCCCTCTCCCCTACCCCACCCTCCTCTATCAGTGTTCATTCTTCTGAATGCTTGAAATTCTTCAAAATAAAAAATTTAAATAGCAAAACATCAGAAGGAAATAAAATGTTAAATACACACACACACACACACGTATTCCTACAGTATCTTCTTTCATAATCACAACACAATCATTCTTGGGAAATTTAACGTTACATAATACTATTTCTCTCATATATGAGTCATATTCAAATTTCTCCAATTGACTCAATAATGTCCTGGGAATTTTTGGTTTGTTTTTTTCTGGTCCAGGATTGAATCCAGGATCATACACTGCATGTCTCTTTTATCTCTTTTATTCTAAAACTGTCTCAGATATTTTTTTCATGGCATCGATACTTTTGAAGAGCCAGGAGGACCGTTCAGCAGAATATCCCTTTGTTTGGATTTGATGGTTTTCCCCTCCTGATTGGATTCAGGGTAAACATTTTTGGCAGGAACATCAGGAATGTCTTTTGAGCACCACACATCTGGAGGCACAAGACCTTAATGTGCCCCATTATCAGTGATATTAAGTTTGATCATTTGGTTAAAGTGGCACTGCCAGGTTTATCCTTTGCAAAGGTTATCTTTTTCCCTTTGTAGTGAATATGCTATCCGTGGAGTGATAGTTTGAGACTGAATGAATATTCTGTTCCTCCCAAATCTTTCACCCATTGGTTTTATTTATTTATTTATTTTAAAATTTATTTTATTTATTTATTTTTGGCTGCATTGGGTCTTCATTGCTTTCTCTAGTTGCAGCAAGCGGGGCCTAATCTTCATTGCGGTGCACAGGCTTCTCATTGCGGTGGCTTCTCTTGTTGTGGAGCATGGGCTCTAGGAGCACAGGCTTCAGTAGTTGTGGTGCGTGGGCTCAGTAGTTGTGGCACACAGGCTTAGCTGCTCCGTGGCATGTGGGATCTTCCCGGACCAGGGCTCAAACCCACGTCCCCTGCATTACCAGGCGGATTCTTAACCACTGCGCCACCAGAGAAGCCCCACCCATTGGTTTTAATATCACTGATGATTCTTGCCTGGTGATTTCTTCTAACTTTATTATACATTTTACATTTATTACTTGACATTCTTCTGTAAAGAAATTTAAATTTTTTGTATCAATATGGACTTTAAAACAATTAATGTGTCAAAATCCTCTCCAACCATATGATTTTTGACACTCAGATTGTTCCACATTTGCCAGTAGGAGCCCCTTCAAGCTGCCTCCTGTAGCCTTTTGACATAAATCCATCAGCTGTTGAGCACATTCTTACTTTCTAATTCAACAAGATTGCCCCAAATCTGGAATTGACCTTTCTCCAAGGAGCCCGGGTTACTTTTAGTGGGAAATGGTATTGAGAAACCAGATCTGGTGTTAGGTGTGTTCATTGCTACTGGGGTGTCTTTGCTCTTTCCTATTTTCAGCTAGAAAATACATATTTTTAAAAGAAATGAGTTCATATTTCTTTTAATACTTCTAATTTCAATCCAAAACTACAGGGTTCTTCCTCACTTTCCCCCATTCCATATTTGTATCCCCCTTCACCCACACTGAGAACTCTGGTTCCCAAAAATATACATGTATTTATTCATTTGCTCAGTCCTGTAAACACCCACACAGAATAGTTTCAGAATCACTACACTCAGCACTACAAACCACAAACTTGCTAAGTAAAGTTGAAGCTTTCTTTTTATTCTAACAATCGATCCTAGTGAGAGTGTATACCCTGAAAATCGAGTTCAACATCTACTTGGATTAATGTTTTTTGGTAATAGCATCAGTTTTACATACAGCTAAATTCATTTGTTTCTGCTTATATATTCAATTGTAGAGAATTTTCCCCATTGCCATTTATGTAATTTTTCATCATGTAAAACATCCTCATAACTATTAATGGATGTATAGAATACTTCAGTTGTTGATATTTCACTAGTAAGCTATTTGGGCTTAACCTCAGACTTTACAAAGACTTCTTCAGGGGATTCAGAAGAGTTTTCAGAAATATATTATAAATAGTAATTTGTTCTTCCCCAGTGTCCTTGTACACCTAAGAGTGTGACATACCATCTCCTGCCAATCTACCTGCCATGATTATCCCTTGGGATACGGGCCACAAGCTGGGACTCATGTTGCTTATCGTCGCCTCTATTCCTCTTACCCCAGCCATGGTGTCTGGGGGCTCCTGGGACTCCCGCCACCCCCAGGCAGAAATGACCCAGCAAAGACCATTCTTTTGAGCAGTGGTCTTAATCCCTGGTGCAATTACTATCACTTAGAGAGATTTTTGAATGCTGATACTTATCTCCCCTTCAGACCAGTTAGATCAAAATCCCTGGGGGTGGGATTTTGTCAGTCAGGCTTTTTTGTTTGTTTTCCTTCATGCATTGCTTTATGAGGAGCTACTTATCAGTCTTGCAAACTCTGAGCACAAGATTCTCGAGATGCCACCCAATCCAAATATCTATTGGTAACAATCCATGGAGGGGCTCTCTTCTTCCCCAGAAGTATCTCAAGAATTAATTATGCATCCCTGAATCTTTAGAAATCGTGTAAAATTTTATGTAACTTAGATGTAAATATAGAGAATAAGATGATAGAAATTACATGCAGTGGTGCTTTGATATTTTCAGTTCATCCCTCATCCAAGAATTGGTGAGTCTTCAGACAGAGCTAAAGACTGTCCTTGGTCTTTCTCTGCTTCAATTTTACAATACGTTTATGTTTCTAGTATCTTTCTTACCCCACACAGCTCTGTGGATGTCTGATTCAGGACCCTTCTTGCACTACACGGATTATTCTCAGTTCCTAGACATCTAGTCTTCTTATCATCATGTTTCCACACAGGCTGCTCCCACCACCACTCACTGCAAAGAATGCCTCCTGCTCTTCGCCTGGCCTCTCGTCCAGGGGCTCACCTGCTCTACTTTCTACCTGTCTGTTCCTAGTGGGGCCCAGCATTCTGTGCTGGTGGGCTGTATTCTGCCCAGTGAGGCAGCAGAAATTATTTCCCGATTGATGTCTGAGTCAAACACGGATCCTGTACTGAGCAGACACACAGCCATACAAAGAAAGAGAGACACCTTTCTTTAACTTGCTCCCACCTGCAGCTGCAGAGTTACCATCACCCCTCCTCACCTGCCTCAGTGGGACCATCACCAGCCTCAGACCCAAGGTTATCTTCGTGGCACATGTGCTGCCTTGCCCGCCTGACTCAGGATCATTTTTAAAAGGCATTATAGGCATATGTTCAATTTTTAGTAGTCCAACCAAAATTAGGCAGACTGTGATCTTAAGAGCTTCATAAAGGAGGTGGTATTAAGTGACTTAGTGAAAAAAGAAAAGGGCGGGGTTCAGTATACTGAAGAAAAACCACTAGGTTTCTGTTATGGGTGTCGCAAGCAAAGTGATGTTTTCTTGGGAGGTGGCTTCTGCCACTTTCATGGGGTGGATTTAAAATAGAAATGGTTAGAGCAGACTCTGGAATTTGAACAGCTGCAGTAGTTTGGATGTGAGAGAATTAAGGCTCAGACAAAAGGATGGCTGTTGAAAGAGGAGAATAGAATCCTAGAAATGTTATAAGAGAAGAAATAAATGGCAAGATTTGAACATAGATTGGTATTTGGATGGAGAATATGAGAAATTAAGGCTTGAAACAAAACTTTGCACAACAGTGAATCATTAACGCCATTAATTATATAAAGAATCTTGTCAAAGTTAATAATAAAGGAATCAAAAAATATCTCAAACTAGAGGGTGTGGAGAAAAGGGAACCCTCTTACACTGTTGGTGGGAATGTAAATTGATACAGCCACTATGGAGAACAGTATGGAGGTTCCTTTAAAAACTAAAAATAGAGCTACCATATGATCCAGCAATCCCAATCCTGGACATATATCCGGAAAAGATGAAAACTCTAATCGAAAAGATACATGCACCCTAATGTTCATAACAGCACTGTTTCCAATAGCCAAGACATGGAACCCAAATGTCCATCAACAGAGGAACGGATAAAGAGGATGTGGTATATATATATATATATACAATGAAATACTATTCAGCCACAAAAAAGAATGAAATAATGCCATTCCCAGCAACATGCATGGACTTGGAGGGTATCATACTAAGTGAAGTAAGTCAGACAGAGAAAGACAAATATCATTCGATATCACTTATATGTGGAATCTAAAGATATTATACGAAGGAACTTGTAAATTTACAAAACAGAAATAGACTCAGACACAGAAAACAAACTTACGGTTACCAAAGGGGAAATGTGGGGGGAGGGAATAATTAGGGATTTGGGGTTAAAAGATACATGCTACTATCCTTAAAACAGATAAACAACAAGGTCCTACTGTATAGCACAGGGAACTGTATTCAATATCCTGTGATAAACCATAATGGAAAAGAATCCAAAAAAGAATATACACGTATAACTGAATCACCTTGCTGTATACCTGAAACACTGTAAATCAACTATACTTCAATTTTTTTAAAAAAAAGAAAGCACTGAAAAACATCTCCAACTACTCAGAGGAAATCCAGTGAATTGCTTTTGATAACCAATCTTAAAAACTGAGAGTTATGTACAAAAAACACAAAAAGTGGTCCATTGTGACTCCTAAGAAAGATCAACAGAAAAGGAACTTCTTAAACATTAAGATAGCTTCCCACCTGCCTCATTTATTAAGAAGAAGCAAAAAATTTATAGCTTCCTACTCTTTCCTGGGTGGTATTCTACTCTTTGTCTCCTAACTCACATAGTCGAGAAGATGACAATGGTTTCTGGAATACTCCATAAACATGAACTCACAGTCTCAAATCATTTAAAGTTGAGATTCTATTTTTTTCCTCTCCATTTTATTCCAATCCATTTTATTCTAAAGGTAGGCATGACATAATAATAAGTGGAGGATGCCACCTACTACTTGGGAAATATAAGGTGTGGAAAGTCATTACATGCAATAAAAATTCAGTGACTGACTAGCTTGCAGTTTCAAATATCTACAGAACCCTGTGTTCACCCACAGGCTCCGCTGACAATGTGATTTCTGCATCTTCTTATCAAGCCCCACTACTGCACTCTGTGACAGTTGAGTCACTGCACATAAAAGAAAAGGGAACATTAATGCAGGGAATGAGGGAAAGGCTAAAAGCAGGATGAACGTATGAAGAGAAGCCATAGCATTTGCAGGTCTCCTTGTTTGGGGGGACCTTGGGAATACAGACAGATTAGGATTTGGGGTGACACTGGGCCAAGCCTGATTCATCCCCATGCATTTATAACCTGGTTACACAAGTGCTCCTGTTCACTGAAGGATATACTTCTGGCACCATCAACACTGTGGAATATAGCCTTGAGTCTCTAAAGAAGCAGAAAATACCACTAAGAATCTAAAACAACCATCACAAAGCCCAAGCACTATACCGCAGGAGATTTCAGCCTGCGGGAGAGGCTCTTTGGTTCTTACTCTGAGCTTTATCAAGACTAATTTACAAGCATGGGTGATTTCCCACTCCACTGTGCATTAGAAGTAAATCCCTGCTCAGACATCACCTTCTCTAGGAAATCTCCCTGTGTGAGCCTAGATTCCCTGCACAGTTCATTCAGCACCATAATTGGTGAGCACTTCCCACATGCCAGGTGCTCTCTTTCCCAGTACCTTGAACATCTCATTCTGAATCAAGTGGCTTGTCACAAGCTGGTCTGCCTGCCAGACCACTGGCTTCTCGTGGGGGGAAGTTTCCTGCCTCTGCATTTCTATTCTCCTAGTATCTAGCACATAAAATACACATACAAGATGCTCAATAATATGTGCTGAAATGCAGTGTGTGACAGCACACCATAAAGGAGTCAGGGGTCAGGCAGGTAGAGGGTCATATACGGCTGCTTCCCTTGGAGGGATCATTCATTCAACAGATAGATAAGTAGTTCAGGGTTCTTCAATAGAGCCCACCAGAGAGTATCAAGTAAGTCAACCAGAACAGTGACTGAGAGCTACAAAATTAAAATAATGGAAGAAACTCAGAACATTTAGTCTGAAGAAGGAAAGAGCTGAGGTGTGAGCGTGGGCCGCTGTCAGGAGACGGGAAGCAGCCAAGGGAGGAAGGGCTGTACCTGTGGATACCACCGAAAGCCAAACAAAACACAGCGACTCGTCAGCCAGGATAGAATCCCCAGGGCTCCCGTCTCACCCTGCTCCCTCCCTGCAGTCTCTAAGCTGGGGCTCCCTGGACGTTGGACTTCCTCCCTCCCCTGATCGCCTTCTGGCATCGACGGTCGCACATCAGAGCTCCCCGACACTGACGCTCGGCCACCCCATCTTCAGCCATACTCTAGTGACTGCGTGTCCTTTTGATGGATGTCTCAGGTTTCCCCCAACCGACTTCCACAGAGCTCACTCATCGTTTCCTCTCTTCCCTCCCACCGCCCTCACCCCAAGGCTTGTAGGTGTCACGGCATGACACCCTTGGCATCTGGAAGGAGGGAGGGCAGAGGTTTGAGCCTGTCCCAGGCACATCCCTCCTCTGCTTATACCAAGGGAAACACTTACATGGGCACTTCTCATCAGCTCCTCTCCTGCCTGGGGCCTGGGCCTCATTCTTGACCCTCATCCAAGCCCAACTGCCTCTGCAGCTTTGTCTCGTGTTCCAGAACCGCATTGAGTCCCTCCCACGGCCCCTTTGACTCACTGTCTAATCCCTTGGCAATAGGTATGAAGGCATCACTGGCCTATTGGGCTTTTTCCTGTGTTCCCCCGATGTTTCTGGCTATTCTAGGAGCTTCAGAACTCGTCTTTTCTCTACCTGCTCATCTCCTTGAGGGAGGCCCCACCTTCTACCTTTGCCTCCTAATGAGCCCTCAAATAGAAACCCACAGCCCACTCCTTTTATAGATGGAATCTCCATGACCCACCCCCCATGATTTTGTGATACACATATTTTTTAATTCTCACAATACATGTATTCTAATTTAAATAACAAATATATGCTATAACACCTTGGAGGAGGAGGTGCTGTCCTGAGATCCAGAAAACAATGGTTTGTCCCAGCTCCACAAAAGGTTGGGAATGCGGCACCATCCAGCAGAGCTGTTCTTTCCATTCTTTTCTTTACCTGGGGTCGGACTCACTGATTCAGGAGATATTTATACAAGAGGGCACCCCCCCCCCCAAAAAAAGTGTTCCTTATTTGGGACTTCTTAAATAAATTACGCTGCATCTATATGATGGACTGCTAGGCAGATATTAAAATAAATGAGGTAGAGCTTTATATGCTGCTATGGGAAAATATCCAAGAATGATGTTTATAACATTATACCTTTTGTAAAAATCATCTCACAAAATTATGGCGTATTCATAAAAATAAATTCTAGAAGGAATTTCAAGGAAATGATGACAGTGGTTACCTTTAGGAAAAGAGGCAGGGCTGATAAGTGGGCAGGGGAGACTTCACTCTTCGTCTTGTACCTTCCTGTGTTGTTTGATTTTTCTAACTGGGTACATGCACATGTTCGTAATCCCTTCTACGAAGCCCTTTAGGCCAGACGTATTTTGGGATCCTAATTTTCCTGATTTAAAAGATCATATGATCTGTCTACCAGATACTATGTAAAATCTTCAGCAGAGTCTGGGGCAACATACCCTATCCAAGCTTGTATTTCCTCAGTGAAGTGTATGATTATTCACACTGAGATTTTTTAAAAGACTATGAATCTCATCATTGGATAAGATCAAGTCAGGTTTCTCCACCACGTTGGTTTTCAGGGCTTTTTGCAATTCATAACTGCAGATACGGGACTGAGGACTTATATTAGCGCTATTCAATTTTTTTTTATGATAACAGGGTGTGAGCAATGAGATAATGGATGATTTTTTTTCTTTGTACTTTGCTGTATTCTATTCCTTACTTTTCTCTGCATGCTTTTTACTCCCCAGAAGCAGCTGACAGTAATAGGCTCAGAGGAACAGGAACACACACTCACTAGGACAGAGTGGCGATCCCTAAATGACAACTGCGGGCAAAAGGAGCCAGTAAGCCAACAAAGGACAAGGAGCTCTAAATTCCGCTGGGTGTTAACAATTTGGGTCAATTTGTTATTGCTTCGCAGGGCAGAAGAAGCAGGGTTAGAGCGTTCCCCATTGAATTCAACCTCACAATAGGAAAGAGGGAGATAGGAGAACAGTGCCCAGCAGGCATTCGAACTGTAACTATTAGTGCAGCTGAAAACGGCAAGAGGACCGAGAGAAAGCTCAGGACTAAATTCTAACAATAAAGTGTACATGTAGGCTTTTCTTTACTTCACAGTTTTCATGGAGAGGCACCTTTGCTATTCACAGGTCGCACACACCTTTGGATGAACCCATTGATCCTGTACGTACTTGAATGAAACTGTCTTTATTTTAGGGACTTTTGGTACTTCATTTGTGACTGCCTCACTGTCAAAGATTCGTGTACAGATGGCAGGAAGAACAGATTTCTAATTTTATTTCCAGGCTGCTGTTTGATTCATGTCTACACAGATGGGGCTGTAATGGTAGTTCATGATGTAGTTGGATCGGGACAAGGTATTAACACCAAAATGATACGTGTGAGGTTGTTTCAGTTTCGCCATCAGCCAAGGTTAGACTTTATAAAATATTCCCAGACACTATTATATCACCTGTGGGCTTTCTAATGCAATGACCACAATTGCCCACAGGTGTCCCTAGGCGCTCATTGTGGATTACCTGTCAATGAGGCAGCTGGGATTTGGGAAGGGGGCTTCACCTCCCCTCTCTACTGAGAGGGGTTTCACCAAAACTCAGCTCCCCAAGGACCACTGGCTCCTTCCCTCCTGTAGAGAATCTGTAATTGCTCAAGGGCTCCTAAGCCAATGCTGGGCTACCAGCATTCCCAGACAACTCTTGTACATAATTAGCACCCCAAATTCAGACTTCCTGGTACCAGACAACCTGTTCATTGCCTCATCAATGAGCCCACTTTCTCACGCTCATCCCATCAAAGGGGGACCCACAGTAGAGTCAGGGCCCTTCCTCTAGAATACGGACCCATGCTGCATGTACAGTGGGCCTCTCCATGGGTCATGAAAAGATGGGGAATCTGTGCTGTCTCTTTGCAAGAACCCCCTTTCCTCAATAAAGACTTTTTTAAGCCCATGCCATGTGGCATTGTGGGATTTGTTTTGACCTCTGACACTTGACAGTTTGGGGGATAGTGAAGCACTTCCTATTTAAAAGTTTTCAAACTCTTACAGATATTTGGTTGTTATGTATCCACTAAACCATAGATGATGAATCTCCTCATCACTGTTCAAAAGAGATAAAAGACTTTTCTGTAGGTTTAAATTAGTGTCCCAGACCACATTCTGTCCACTTGCTTTCCTGTGCAGGTAGCCAGCCATGAATTAAAGATACTGATGTCTTGTATACATCTTGGCAAGATAAATACCATGACTGTGCCCAACCTTGGTCTCCACTAGTGCAGATGTCAATGGAAAAGCTGTGCGGGTGATGATTTTACTGACACCAAACCTCCTCTTAATCTCAAACCCTTTTTCCAGAGGAGCCCTCTGCTCTAGTCCAGAAAATTTCTCATGATGCCTTCCTTCCTCACGAGCACCGGACAGAAGAGGGTAAAACACCATGTCACAGTGTTTCTCTGTACCACCTGAAATAGTGGGCACAGGATTATTGGTTAGGAGCGTAAGTTCTATTTTTCCTTAATACATTTTAAGAACACCACCCCAAGACCCTAACTTCACAAAGGCAGGACACAGTGCCTTTCTTCCTGAAGCATTATTTGAAGTATAGAATGTAATATGATCCATTCATTCCCAGCCTGGCCATGGGAAACTACAGAAGAAGGGGGCTCAAGAGGAACTCTCAGGTGGAGATAAGTAGATCTTGAGCCAGGAGGTTGTCTCTTTGAAAGGCTTGAAATGTAAATTGGTACCACTCCTGTACCCTTGCCATTTCACTCTCTATGTTCAAGCAGAGCACAGTTATAACAAGCCCCTACACAAAATACCTCCTTACTTGAGAACGATGACCACCCCAGACAGCCCTCTCAGGGGTTCGGAGACCCAAAGGTCATGGTAGCTAAAAAAGGACAAGTGCAACGTTCCACTTTGAAAGGATGTGGGCAGAGATCTCCCTGATTTGGTCTGCCGAACTTGAGTACCAAGGCCAAGAGTAACCTACTCAATACTGGTAACTCTGTAACCATTCGGGTTACAAGAATGTCTTCTTTAATAAGTGTCACTTAGATGACATCAAGCACTGTAGTTACCTAATCTTATTTAGTACCTAAAACAACCCTTCAAAGTAGGTATTAGGGTGACCATATCATCCAAACCAAGATACCCTGGAGAGCAAAGGAAGTCGTCAATATTAACGTAAAGATAAGAAGTGTAACCAAGGGACTGTCCTGGGCAGACCAGGTGTGTGGTCACCTACTGTTAGTATCTCCAGCTCCCAGATGAGATCCCTGAGGCATGGAGAGTGTACGTCTGCTGAGGAGAAGCAGAGCTATTCAAGCCCAGGGATGTCTGACTCCAAAACCCACGTCTCTTCACACCACGCGGCCTTGCTCTTACCTGATCTAGGAAATAGTTCTGGTGCTCGCTGCTCTGGGCAGTGGTATCCGTAGCCTTGCTAAGTATTCAGCAAATCTTAAATGGAACCTTAACAGATCAAGCAAATAACAACAGAGCTGTTTTGGTAGAACTGGGCGAATGGGGCTCACATTGTCTGGCTTCCCTCCAGCCTCCTCCTTTACCTCCGGGGTGACCCTCTAAGCCCCACCGTTTCTACAAGGAACACCAGGGCCTGGCCGTCACCTAGATGTGGAGTCAAACCACACGCAAGCTATTTGAGGAAGGACAGAGAATACAATGGTCGGTGCCACATGAGAACCTCTGCTGCATTTAGAAGTCCTGACCATTTAATTCTCTGTCACTCTGCTTTTTCCACCTGCAGCAGTCCTGCCAGACCCTCACGCAACACCGTGAGCCCATTAGTAGCCAGAATCCTAATGACACCCGGAAGGGGCAGGTGAGCTCCAGGTGTGGCTGAAGCCTGCAGAGCTCCGGTGGGCTGTGTGGTAGAAGCGCTTGTCTCCTGTTCTACTGCATCCCTCAGGGCTTCCTTCTCCTCCCCTGCCCAGTGCTGTCCCATCTTCGGGAGCAGACGGATCACCTGGGCATCTTGTTAAAATGCAGATTCTGATTCAACAGGTCTTGGGTGCCGCCTTAGAGGCTGCATTTCTCTAAAGCTCCCAGGTAATGCCTATGCTGGTGGACTGCACTTTAAGTAGCAAGAGCTTAGGCGACAGATACAGATCAGCAACACAGAGTTTACAGAACAGAAGTATCTGGTTCATATGGATATGTTTTCACATCCGGGGAAGCAGTTCCGAGCTGTTAAATGCTGTTCTTGTTTAAACGCAACTTAGTGTGTGTCTGGTTATTAGCAAAAGAAAGTAGACCTTACACCATCCCGTTCACTTCTGGGAATTTACAGAAAAAAAGCAATACATTTATAGGAAGTTCTTGCGTGAGAAGCTGTTAAGTTTGATCATGTTTTGAAAAACATCTTTGACTAATTTACAAATATGTGCTACTTGCCACATGCACATTGTAAACTTTCATGGGAAAACTGGATAGGTATCCCCTGGGTGGCAGTTCTTGCTCTTCTGCCAGGAATAAAACGTTCATATGACAACATGACCCAGATTTTAAAATTGAGGGAGCAGAGGTTCTGCAAAGCCACATGAGTGCTTAATTAGTGCTGTTTGAAAGTCACTTTGATGTTTCACGGGAAACCCTCAGGGAGCAGTGATGGATGGGACACACTGGCAGCAACATAAGTGATCTACCAAAGTTACGTCTTTTTCACTTTGTTCCTTTGAACTGAAAAATATACTATGCATATTCTAACCATAGCCCATAGCTGTAGCTCCACCCTAGGCCCAGGAATGGGGACGGGAAGATTTTGCTTGGGGTCCCTGCATTTAAACTTCCACCACAGACTTTTACCTTCATCACTTTTACAATTGTTCTGCAAACAGATTCACCAAAACAGTGACTTTGTCTCCTCACCATGCTTGCTGTTCACTCAGCAAATTACTATTCCCAATAATAAGAAGTATGACTGCAAGAAAATGGGCATTTTCCCATGCTTTGCTCCTTTTGTCCAGTTTTATATTTTTCCTTTGAAAACATTTCTCTTGCAGGTTAACGAAGCCTTTACTCAAAAGCATTAGTCTTTCTACCACTTGGATATTTTAGGTAAGGGGTATTTAATACTGTCCTAAAATTATTTTCTATTAGAAGAGAAAAGAAGCTTTGAAAAGTCATGCTTCATTGTTCACATTTTTAATATTGTTTATTATTATTTATTTTATTTTACTTTCATTGAAAGGAATGCTTCTTTCATTAGGGAGAGGAATGTATTATCATCCTGGGATGGTGGAAATTTTTGAGATAAGTCCCATAATTTCCTACACGTAATGTCTCATTACACCTAAAACAACCACAGGTTTACAAGCTAGCTGTTGATGGTCCCGTGCATAATGTCAACAGCTTAGGATAGAGGGATTTTTGCAAATTTTTTTAGTGCTGTCTGGCATGGATTTAGTGCTTATGCCTTTCGGTCTCAATAATTAATAGGATGCAACATTTGTTGCTTCCTAGTATATCTTGCCCTCCAGAAATATTGCCTTACATTCTGCCTCCTGAGGGTCTCTTGTCAAATGGAGGCTTGATTATAGTAGCTGTGAGTCAAACCACAGATGACCAAAAGAGCCCCATACAAATAAATTTGAACAATGTACCACATCAGACAAAGGAGTTTGTCCAAGCAGGCAACAAGGAGATCCCACTGGAAGCAACAAAAACTAACTCTGCTCTTACCAGATAAGCATATATGGGCACATCTTTCGGGCTTATTGGGAGGGTGGTATGATTTCCTGGTGATGGCCATAAAGTCACAACCCACATCTGGAAGTAGGTTGGGATCCACCCGGAGTGGGGTGCAGGCTCAGGGCGGGACAGGAGCCTTGTTCCTGGATCTGTCAAGGCCAAGTGAGATGACCTGCCTACTCTTATACTGCAGTCATAGAAACACGGACAGATCTGGAAAAAGCATGGAGTCAGCCCTCTGAAAATCTAATTGTGCCAGAAAGCAAGGGAGTGCTTGAAGAATGATGAGAACAGGTCAAAAGAACACAGAAAGTGTTGAAGGGGTTTTCCCACTGGCCAAAGCTGGTCATGAATTCTTGTTCTTTGTTTCTAAGATCACTTTTCCTACAGTGTGATCATTTTTATTACTCTTTTTAAGGCACTAACTTGCTATATTTGTCTAAACTTAAGACCTCTACAAGGAGTCCCAAGATACCATGAGTAGGAGATTGCTTGCTGACCTTTGCTTTTTATAGTCCTCTAATGACCTCATAACATTCTGTGTATTTCTTAAATTCACTCACTGTTGGCCTCTGACCTGTTTTGCTTTCTCTCTGAAAGTAAACTTAGATGTGAAGCCAAAACATCACCAGAAAACCCTCCCTGCTTTTTTTGCTCTTTTATAGTTGCGGAACAAGAATCATAACAACTGTAAAAGGAACAGACTACTCAGATTCTCTATGACCATCACAGTCTCCTCCCTGGAGGTGGGTCTACACAGGAAGCCAAATCAGAACCAGAAGTTTCCCCAACATGCACAGAATCAGAAGGGAGGTTGAGGATCCGGCTCTTCAATGCAATCATACAAAGCCAGGCTCACACATCACCTCACTGGCAGCCAAACCAGGAAATGCCAAACCTGGCCGAGGTTCCCTGCCCACTGCCAGTATTTGGCTCTGTCCTTTTCTCTTCCCCAAGCTCGCAAGGCTTCTCAAACTCCTCTTCTGATTAATGTGTGAACATGGGCATGTCCTGACAGGTATTCTGAAAAATATTGCACAACTTTTTCAATGTATATGTCAAAAGCAACCTGTCTACAAGAAGAATGGTAAAAGAGGTGTTGTCATACTCAGAAAATATTATAATCTGCACTGTTCATATATACAATACTAACATTTATATATGTTATAATATATGTTATAAACTTATAACTATAAACTAATGCCATGAAATACAACGGATGGAAGAATTTGTTACCAAGGGATGAGTAGAGCGAACTGAAATGACTTTAAGGTAAATATGTTTAAATTCCATTCCTCAAAGAAATATACTTATTTTTCTAAATGGGAGGATATGAAAAAGTTGGTGACTATGAATCAAGCATAAGTTCATATGAAAAGAATTAGTAAAATATCCTGATGATGAAAAATATGGTCCTTGAACCTGGAAAACTTGAGACTTAAAAAAACAAAGAAAACTTGAAACTAGACATAACTTTTAAATGAAAATATGTGTAATAGGTGGTCTTTAGCCCCAGGATTAGTGAATAAGCACCATTTACTGAGTGTTTACTTTGTGTAAGACATGTTAACAATTTTTTTTTAACTGAGGTATAGTTGATTGTGTAAGTTTAAGGTATACAATGTTTTGGTTTGATACATTTATATATTGCAATATGATTAGCATTAGCTAACACCTCTATTATATTATTGTATTTCTTTTTTTGTGGTGAGAACCACTAAGATCTACTCTCTTGGCAGCTTTGAAGTTTACAATTCAGAATTGTTGATATAATCATTATACTGTGCATTATATCTCCAGAACTTATATATTAATTGCAAGTTTATACCCTTAACAACATCTCCCCAATTCCCCACACCCTAATCCCTGGTAACCACCATTCTACTCTCTTTAGAGTATAAGTTGTTATGAGTTTGGCTTTTTTAGATTCCACATATAAGTGAGATCATGCAATATTTGTCTTTCTGTGTCTGGCTTATCTCACTTAGCATAATATCCTCCAGGTTCACCTACGTTGTTGCAAATGTCCCGATTTCCTTCTTTTTTAAGGCTGAGCAGTGTTTCAGTGTATATATAGACCACATTTTCTTTATCCACTCATCAGTCAATGGATACTTATGTTGTTTCCATATCTTGGCTACTGTAAATAATGCTGCAATGAACATGGGAGTGCAGATATTTCTTCAAGATAGTGATTTCAATTCCTTTGGATAAATACCCAGGAGTGGAACTGTTGGGCCATACGGTAGCTCCATTTTTAATTTTCTGGTTTTCCGCAGTGGCTGCACCAATACATTCCCACCAACAGTGCACAAGCGTTCCCTTTTCTCCACATCTCACCTATACTTGCTGTCTTTTGACTTTTTGATAGTAGCCACTCTAACAGGTGTGAAGTGATATCTCATTGTGCTTTTGATTTGCATTTCCCCAGTGATTAGTGATATTGAGCATCTTTTCATATAGCTGTTGGCCATTTATATGTCTTTTCTGGAAAAATGTCTATTTAGGTCCTTTGCCCATTTTTCAATTGAGTTATTTGGATTTTTGCTATTGAATTGTATGAGTTCTTTATATATTTTGGGTATTAAACCCTTATCATATATATGACTTGCAAATATTTTCTCCCATTCCGTAGGTTGCCTTTTCATTTTGTTGATTGTTTCTTTTGTTATGCAGAAACTTTTTAGTTTGATGTAGTCCCACTTGTTTACTTTTGCTTTTGTTACCTGTGCTTTTGGTATCAATTCCAAAAAAATCATTGCTAAGACCAATGTTAGGAAGCTTTTCCCCTATGTTTTCGTCTGGGAGTTTTATGGTTTCAGGTCTTATATGTACATAATTTTATATCCTGCCTTTTTTTTCCCCATTTGATATGTTCTTATCATACCTATTTGCCACATTATTACCTCATCCTCATAACTATTATTTTTAATGACTATAGTATTAAGACTGGTGAAAATTTTTGCAACTTTAATTTTATAGGGAGATGGACTAATATAGGTACTTATAAACCTTAAAAATTCTATTAGATTACATATCAAAAATTTTATGAGTGACATCAGCAGCACGGTGTCATGAGTCGTTCCTTTTTTCTCTCCCCGTTGATTTACAACTAATCGGACATCCATAAGCAAAAAAAAAAAAAAAGCACCCTGAAAGGCATAAACAGGACACCCGTGAGATCCATCCCTCTGTGCATCTGAAAGAAGGTGGATTGGACCCTAGAGGAACTGGCAAAGAGAGGGAATTGGAGGCAGAGCTGGTGGCGGCAGAGAAGGCTTCGAGCCAGCACGACTTTTCTAGGAGAGGAGGTGGAGGGTGAAGGCAGTGGGGGTGGGGGGAGGGGGAGGGAGCAGGGCCTGCCCAGCCATGTGCTGAGCTGTAGGGATCAGTTGCTCTGTTGCTCTCTCTCAGGAGAGGCCAGAGTGACTGGGGAGAGGAAAAGGAAAGGGAAGCAGGCAAAGAGAACTGAAGGAAAGTGTCTCCCGCTGTCTGCCTCAGGAGGCAAGAGCACTGCCCAAGGACCTCTGGGACTCCTCTACTGGAGGACCTCCCTATCAGGCATCGGCACACTCAAAGCCCCAAGTGCTAACTGGCTCACTGGCTCTGCCATCACCTTTTGCTTTTTTTTTTTTAAATACACTGCCCAATCTCAGCAATTAGCGCTGGTAAGAGAAACCAAAAACTTATGCTATAGCACCACCTTCTGGAAAACAAAAGGAATGCTCTTAACTACCAGTCTGTAGAACGGTTAGAATCAAAATAAAGCCTTGCCTAAATGAGAAATTTGCTACTTCAAATGCAGCGACAGAGGCACTTTTCACCAAACACCGTGAAAAATCATGGTAATATGGCATCACAAAAGTAAAATGACAATTTTCTAGCAAAGACATGGAATATTGGGATCTAACTGATAAAGAAATTAAAATAGCAGTTATGAATAAATCCAATGAGCTACAAGAAAATTCAGGAAGACGATACAATGACCTCAGGAATAAGATTAATGAACAGAAGGTCTACTTTACCAAAGAGGTTGAAAATCTGAAAAAGAACCAAACAGAATTTCTGGAACTCAATAAATGAGATGAAGAATGCATTACAATACATTGGGAATAGAGCAGATCATATGGAAGAAAGAATTAGTGAGCTCAAAGATAGAAATATAGAAATGATTCAAGTGGGAAAGGACAGAGAACTAAGATTTTTAAAGAGTGAAGAAACCTTATGAGAACTATCTGACTACATTAGAAAAGCCAGCATAAGAATAATGGGCATCCCAGAAGGAGAAGAAAGAGACAAGGGAGGAAAAAACATATTTAAAGAAATAATAGCTGAGAGCTTCCCAAACTGGGGAAGGAACTGAATATACAAATGTACATAACTATAGAACATCTTATTTTTGCAACACAAAAAGACCTTCCCCAAGAGACATTATATTAAAATTGGCAAAAGTCAACGGTAAAGAATTTTAAAGGCAGCCAGGGGAAAAAAAGCAGTAACTTACAAATGTATCCCCATTAAGCTATCAGCAGATTTCTCAGCAGAAATTCTATAGGCCAGAGAGAGTGGAATGAAATATTCAAAATAGTGAAAGATAAAAATTGTCAGCCACGAAAGCTCTCTGGCAAAGTTATCCTTCAGATATGAAAGAGAAATAAAGTCTGTCCCAGACAAACAAAAGCTAAGGGAGTTCACCACCACTAGACCTGCCTTATAAGAAATGTTGAAAAGGAGCTATTCAAGTTGAAACAAAAAAAGGAAAGTACACAGAACTCTGATTAAGGTGATAAATAGTCAGAATTAGAATACTATAACTTTTTTTTTAGAATAATATATTTTATTCTTACCTATAGCACAAAGGTTAAAGGAAAAGATCAATAAAAATAACTATAGATACTACATCTTGGTAATAAAATCACAGCATAAAATGAGATAATTTGTTACATCAAAAATATAAAAGAGGGAAAGTAAAAAGATGAAGCCTTTATAGGAGACTGAAAGTAAAATGTTATCAGAAGAAAAAGGACTATTTTATTTATGAGATGTTTTATGTAAACCTCATGATAACCACAAAGCAAAAATCTACAATAGAGACATGAAATATTAAAAACAGGGAGACTGAGCAAATCCTCATGGAAAACCACCAACTTAAAATGTAAACAGAAACAGAAGGAAAAAGAAACAATGGAGAGACAAAATAATCAGAAGGCAAAAGATAAAATGGCAGTAGTAAATCCTTACATGTCAATAATCACCCTAAATGTAAATGGATTGAACTCACTAATCAAAAGGCACAGACTGGCTGGATGAATAAAACAAACAAACAAACAAACAAAAAAAAACCCCGAAAACAAGACCTAACTATATGCTGCCTGCAGGAGATTTATTTCATCCTCAAAATGAAAGGATGGAAGATGGTATTTCAAGCAAATGGAAACAAAAAGAAGGCAGGCATAGCCAACTTATATCAGACAAAATAGACTTCAAACCAAAAAGGGTAACAAGAGACAAAGGAAGTCATTATTTAATGAAAAAGGGGTCAATACATTAAGAAGATATAACAATTTTAAGTACATACACTCCCAACACCCAAGTACCGAAATATTGGGTTGGCCAAAAAGTGACTTCGGTTTGTAAGTAAAAATAAAAGACACATTATTCATTTTCACCAAGAACTTTATTGAACAATGTATTCACCGTTTTGTTCCACTACCTTCTGCCATTTTTCAGGCAACTTCATAATTCCATCTTCCCCAAACTTTTTATCTTTGTGAGCAAAGAACTGTTCCAGATGCCTTTTATAGTCTTCCAGGGAATTGAAATGTTTTTCCATTAAGAGAATTTTGTAAAGGTCGAAATAAATGGAAATCCAAAGGTGCAATGTCTGGTGAATACAGCGGATGAATCGGAACTTCCCAGCCACGCCGTAACACTTTTTGCCTAGTCATCAAAGAAACATGCAGTCTTGCATTATCCTGATTGAAGATTTTGTGTTTTCTGTTGATTAATTCCAGATGCTTTTCGTCGAGTGCTGCTTTCAGTTGGTCTAATTGGGAGCAGTACTTGTTGGAATTAATCTTTTGGTTTTCCAGAAGGAGCTCATAATGGAAGACTCCCTTCCAATCCCACCATATACACAACCTCACCTTCTTTGGATGAAAACCGGCCCTTGGTGTTGTTGGTGGTGGTTCATTTGGCTTGCCCCAAATCTCTTCCATTCCACCTTACCGTACAGTATCTACTTTTCATCACCCGTCACAATTTGTTTTAAAAATGGAACATTTTTCTTACTTTTAAGTAGAGAATTCCATGCAGAAATACAGTCAAGAAGGTTTTTTTTGCTTAACTTATGTGGGACCCAAACATCAAAGCGATGAACATAACCAAGCTGGTGCAAATGATTTTCAATGCTTGATTTGGATATTTTGAGTATGACGGCTATCTCCCACGAGGTATAACATTGATTATTCTTAATTAATGTCTCAATTTGATTGCTATCAACTTCAACTGGTCTACCTGTCTGTGGAGCATTGTCCAGCAAGAAATCCTCCAGCACAAAACTTTGCAAGCCACTTTTGACATGTTCCATCAGTCACAGCACCTTCTCCATACACTGCACAAATCTTTTTTTGCATTTCGGTTGCATTTTTACCTTTCTCGAAATAATAAAACATAATATGCTGAAAAATGTTGCTTTTTTCTTCCATCTTCGATACTAAAATGGCTACACAAAAATTCACCAGTTTTGATAAGTTTTTTTAAAAATGCATGCTGATATGACAGCTGTCACAATACAATTTAACAAAATTGTTTCGAATGAAGTTAAAGACAACTAAGCGCTACTGGATCCATCTTACGGAAAATACCAAATGAACTTTTTGGCCAACCCAATATATTAAGCAATTAATAACATGTCTTAGGGCAGAACTAGACAACATAAAATAATTGGAGGGGATTTCAATATTCCACTCTCAGCACTATTGCTGATCATCCAGACAGAAAATCAACAAAAATGTTGGAATTGGACCACACTTTAGACCAAGAGAACTTAATAGAAATATACAGAGCATTCATCCAACAGCCTAATATACATTTTTCTCAAGTGCACATGGTATATTCTCCAGGACAGATCATATGATAGCTACAATATAAATCTCGGCAAATTTAAGAAGATTGAAATTGTATCAACTATCTTGTCTGACCATAGTGGTATGAAACCAGAAATCAACAAGAGGAAAGTGAGATCTACAAATATGTGAAAACTAAGCAACACACTTCTAAACAACCATTGGGTCAAAGAAGAAATCGAAAGGAAAATAAAAAATTATTTTGAAACAAATGAAAATTGACATAGGGCAGATACGTACACACCCTATTCTATGGCACCAGTGAGTTGGTACATGAATGTTCCACACACTAATCACATATTTTACTTGCTTTGAATACAGGTTGAGAGAAGCAACGCTCTTTCTTCTGTTTCCTGGGCATCACTAAACTGTCCTATTAACTAAAATTATTTCCTTATCTTCTTTTATTTTCTCATACAAGTGTAGAAGGAGAATCCTTGAATTTACTTATTCACTCAACAAACATTTATAGACTGCATAGTTGTAGGCAATACTACAGACCTACTGAATCAAGTAGGGTCCAGGAATCTGTGTTTTCAACAAATTTTCCAGGAGTGTGTGATACCCACTGACAGTAGGAACCACTGACTGATGATTGACTGTCTAGGTAACCACTAAGGAGATCAGTCAGGAACTCATCACAGACAGGCAAGAGATGGAAGAAGCATAAATTAGGTCAGTAGAAGAGTGAGGAAGAGGAGAGAGATGTTCAGAAATGTGAGGTGAATTGGCTGGTGTTGATGGGGTAGGCAGTAGATGGGAAGAAAAAGAAAGAAAGAATAGATCACAGGGCTTCCCTGGTGGCGCAGTGGTTGAGAGTCCACCTGCCGATGCAGGGGACACGGGTTCATGCCCCGGTCCGGGAGGATCCCACGTGCCGCGGAGCGGCTGCGCCCGTGAGCCGTGGCCACTGGGCCTGTGCGTCCGGAGCCTGTGCTCCGCAACGGGAGAGGCCACAACAGTGAGAGGCCCGCATACCGCAAAAAAAAAAAAAAAAAAAAAAAGAAAGAATAGATCACAAATTTCCATAATGGAGATCCAATCATGGTGGTCTCAGGGACTGAAATTTCAAGTTAAGAAGGAGATGAACACTTAAAAGACAAAAGTATGAGCTCAGCTTAGTTCTGTTGACTCCCAGGTATCTATGAGAGACCCAGGTGGAAGTGTCAAGGGGAAGGTTGGAGATCCAAGTCCAAAGTTCAGGGCCTGCGATGAAGATGTAGATTTGGAAGTGATCCACAGAGAAGTGGTAGTTGAAACCACACCAGAATCCAAGATCATGGCAGGGAGAGGGAGAGAGAATAGATGGGCCAAGGGTGAAAGCTTGGGGGCCTTAACTCCACAGTGAAGAGCTGAACAATTGTGCTCTTTAACATTTTAATATAACCCAAATGTTTTAGCATATCACAAATATGAACAAAGAAAATGTTTGAAAGTTTATTTCAGCGTAAAATTCACAGTTCCAATCATTAATTCTTCTTGAACCAAATTTTTGTAGGGCTCACTTCTATGTAAATAACTACTAGATTAAAAATGTAGTCAAATTGTGTCAGAATTTAGTCCTTGGAATGAGGGAAAGAGGGGGACTGATGCTGGGATATGAACCCACTGTTAAAGAAATTGGCTGGGACATTCTCCCCTGAGAGAGAACAGATCCAAGACCTTGGCCACCATCCTCAGACTTTGAAAGACATCCTAGTAACTAAAAAAGGATCTGAGAGTTCCTCCTATTGGTCAAATGACTTTGATATGAATGAACCTTGTTCTAAAGGTTGGACCACAGGAGAATTGGGGATCTGTTTCTAAAATCACCATTATGCAAATGATTCATTGGACCATTGAAGATTAGCATTATTTGTTTTTATAAGCAAATACAGGCACTTCCCTAAAATCTGCAAAAGAACATCAGAAAGTCATTTCTTGCATCTGCAAGTAGAATATTGAGAGCTGGAGACTCCTGGACTCCAGAGGAGTCAGTCACTAAAGGAACTACGTCTTTAGATGATACTTGGAAATTCTTAGCACAGTATAAAAAAGTGAGATTCATTTCTTTCTGTGCCTTAGATTTGAAGGAGTGTTTATTCAAGGTCTTGGACTTTATACTCTGGGGAGCTGAAAGTTTCTTCCAAAGGAATCGTAGACACCCATGGTCCAAAGCTGCACAAAATACCTGATTTAAAAAAAAAAAAGAGTGCTGATATCCCAGAGGAGCTCCCTGTGTCTCTGCTGGCACCAACATGAAATCCAATAGCAATCTATTCCTCCAAGGTAAGCATCTAAACCTTCCTTTAATTTGTCCTGTAAAAACTTTTTTTATGAATGAGTGAACCAATCTATCTATCTCTCAGGGGAAAAAAATCATATTGAGAAATTCACTGAGAATAAAACCCTGAGAGATACAGAAATGAAAAACACAAGAGAGAAAACACAGAAGGGAAAACTACATTGAGATGATGCCAGAGTGTAAAGGCATGACTACAGCTCCTATCGGCTATAACTAGTTCTCAGAAGGTGTCTCTAGCACCAAGACATTCATTTCAGTGTCCAGAGTCCTTGGGGTTTTTTGATAAAACACAGAAGCCATATTGGTGCCCTTTGCAGAATATTGGGAGGTTTTGTAGTCCTGGTATCATCTGCCAACACCAGAGGACTTGGCACTTCTCAAGCTTAGCCCAGAGGGATGCATTTGAGCCAATGCTTAAATAAAATAAAAAGATAAACCTGATTCCTTTCACAGGCCCTCACAGTTTCATCCCCCTTGTCCCTCATGTAGCAGTGGATGATAGGAGGAGCCAGGGTCCCCCAAGGCAGAGGGAGAGGGCCTGCCAATGCAGTTTGCATCTACTTTGCTCACTTCTTAGGGCTAACAGCCCTTCCATAAGACCCAAAAGGTTTCCAGGTGGATCCTGGCTTTACCCAACCTCTTTGACCCAAGACTATCAAATGGATCCTTCCTCGAGTGTCTCAGACAAATATGTACCAAAATTTCCAAATTGGTTTTACAAAATATAAAAATTAAATAAATCTGTATATCTACTAGAAGAATAGGGCAAAGCATTTCAAAACAAGAGTGTAGTACTTTATCAGTAGATGCCCTTGTTTAGTATTGGATTAAACCATATTAATTTGTTGGTGTTTGACTATTTTTGACATAAAAATGATAATTTCGTGTGGTTCAATCTAACAGGTGAGGAATTACTGGGATAGCAAAGGCTAATGGTGCCTAATCTGGGAAAACACTAACCAAGGCAGATTCGTCTCCAGATTCACACTGATGTAGGAAGAAGGACTAGCTCCCCAGATGCCAAAGACTCCTCAATGTTCCCACTTATAATCTCGTAGCAGAAATCCTTTCTCCTCAGATGCTGTCACATGTCCCTTATGAGCCCCTAAAAATTACTAAAACTCAGGTACTTCAACAGCCCACTCTAAGTTTAAGAGAAATGAACTGTTTTGCAACTAGAAAAGATTATGGAAGCAGAGCATACCACTGTGAAGAGCAAGGGACAGTATGGGAACAATTGGGGACCTACATTATTCTCCCTGACCCTTGACCTACACACTGTGCAGCTTTAGAAGACAGACACTTCACTCTCTTCCCTGAAACAGGGTTTTGAATTGTCTAGAAACAAATGAACTCCTCAGTTCTCAATTAATCAGTACATCTCCAGAAAGAAAAAACAAAAAAACTTCTCATACGTATTTAAAAGTCAGTTCCAACAATGATACACACACACACGTATACACACATTGAAAACTTCCCAAAGTTTTCCTGGTTGAACAAACTACTGAGTCCTTGAATTAATAAACAATATGGACATTGGTTTTAAGTGAGCATTGTTGGTTTTTCTGTAGTCTCTTACTTAAGGACAAAATTCTTCTCTAGAAAAGTTTTAACTTATGCACACACACACACACACATTTGTAGAGCCTTTCTGTTTATGCTTCTAAAAGAAGCTTTTAATCGTCTCACGGTGGGGTAGTTGACAAATAATTATAAATAGCAATGACAGGGAATCCTAAACGCCCCTAAACTCTCTGACCCCTGCCCTCAAAAGTCCCAGACACTGACGTACAAATAAGCTGATTTTTCCTTTGGATCTTCAGCCCAAAGCCCTGATGTAGAAAGTTGGGAGCTACATTGGCAAACGCAAGGGACAGTATGCCCAATTTATGAAAATTCCTTTGCATAAACTGGAGGTAAGAAGAGTTTCTCCATAAAATCTAGAGTTTAATCCCCACCCCAGGCCTTCCAGAATTTGGACAGCTCCCTTGTTGGCAATGTCCCAAGCTCTCTTTCCTTAGCCTAGTAGGAGGAAAAGTCATGGGGGCAAAGAGGAACCAGAGAGGGAGAGAGAGTGCACCTGTTTCCTCTCAGGAGAGGAGACCCTGCCCAGCATCTCCTGCATCTCACCTCTACAGCCTCCCTTTGAAAGCAGCCCCAACCTTCTCACTCCTCCATCCTATGGATAGAAAAGCACACAAGACAGTGGTGAGAGAACATCTCAATTTGAGCTTGTCACTAGGAAAGCCCTTCTCATTGAAATGTTCCCACAATGAAAGGAGTAACCAATAAAATAGCCTTAGCCCTTGGCCTATTTTGGTGGCAACACTCCTTCCTTTTGGAGGGAAGTGGAGGCAAGGGGGAATGGGGATTTCTGTTAGCCGGTAGAGCATGCATTCCCTCTTTCTGAACCTTTAGCTGTGTTTACTGCAGCTTTCTTGGGCTGGCTTATCTCTGCCCCCAATTAATTACATAATGCCCCCCATGAGAACCTCAGAGCCTGAACAATCCCATCGCACTCTTGGACCACGTGATGCAGTAGCTCACCTGCACTGGTAAAAGTCTCAAAATAAGACTCCAAGGATTTGTTTTACAGTCAGCCCATCTGGATTATATCTCAAACAAGTCTCAGGATTTTGGAATGTCCACACAGCAAACCAACAGTGGGAGCTGCTCACCTTCTCTGAGAGAACAGGTGAACGAGCAGATGATGTTCGATGAATTCCTTTCACCCTATTCAGCCTCTGGACCAGCAGCAAAGAGAAGGAACATCTTCTATCCCCTAAAACAAGAGGGAGGTTGTATCCTGTAAAACTTGCTCACACTGTTAGAGAGGGAGGAAATATCTACATCACCACCAGAAGCTCACTACCCCTCAAGCAAGAAGCAAGTTAAGTCCTACTCACAACACTTTGTTACCAAGGGCCTTCCTTCCTGAGGCCACCCTTACCAGTGAGAGGGTTACCCCAACATTCCAGAAAGTGAAATCTACACCTGAAGAGAACAAAGCCAGGGCATCCCTGCTAGGCAAGCTCAGGATGCTGAAGCGGAAAGCTGGTCCTCTATCCTTCTCCCTTCTCCCTCCAATTCTATCCCAACCCTCATGTGATGCCCAAAGGGACCTCCTACACGACGCCAGCCCCTCCAATGTACAGTGACACATCCCCTATCTCAAGCCAAGCTCAAAGATGTCATTGTACAGGAACTTAATCCATTCTGTAATAATGTAATCAACCCTTTCTTAGGTGGACACTCTGAATTGTCACTCATCTGACTTTCCAGGACCCCTGCTCTACTACTCCTGTCTAAAGCCAACTATGTTCCCATTTCTCAGGAACTTTTTGGTGTTCCTTTTCCCTATTAAAGAAAGCTGAGGGTTTTATGCAATCACCTAAATGTCACATAAGGGGATTAAAACCTGGGCTCCCATTTTAATATGTGTGGAGCTTAGGGGCTTCCAGTCCCTGGAGAATCTAGTCTTCCATTTGATTTTTCATCTTTTTCTAAGTTTTAAAGACTGACATGGCAAGATGAACATCCTTATCTTGATCTCAGTTATGGTCCTGGATATAGTAGCTCAAAGAGGTTGGGCTTAATACCCTTTCAATCTACAGAACTGATCGTTATTTGTGATGTGGCAATACATCAGCCCACACATAGAGTTGGGGAGTTGGAATGGAAAATGTTAATAAAGCCAAGGTGATGTTTCTCTGAGCTTGTCACTTCAAAGGCCATCACCTCTGATAGCATTTCACCAAACCTGGTTTATACAGCTTATAGCTTACCCGCTTCTCAACCGTATAATCTGGCCTCCTCTCTCACCACGCTACTCAAACTGCTGTTCCCAAAGTCCCCAAAGACCTCCGTGCTACTTTAGCCCTTCTTGACCTCTTAGCAGATTCATCATGGTTAGCTTCGCCCACTCCTTCCTTCTTAAAATACGCTCCTCCCTTGGTTCCTATGATGCTGCACCCTCGTGATGTTCCCGCTCCTTCTCAGGCTCTTCCTTCCCTGTTTGCTTTTTGTTTGCCTGTTTTTGCACATTCCCACCAATGTTGATGTTCCTCAGGACTCCATCCTGGACCTCTTTGGTTTCATTCTATGGGCATTTCCTAGACAGCCTTATCCACTAGCCAGTATCTATAGCATCTTGAGGCCAAGGCCTATTTCTCTCACCTGTATCCTCAGTCCCAGAACAATGGCTACACATAAGATACACCTAACAAACATTTGGTGGGTTAAATTGCTGTTTCTCTTTAATAGCATCAAATCTATGGCTGGCTCCCAGGCCCCCTCCATCAGCGCCTGTATTTCCCCACAGAAAGTGTAAAGTTTACTACACTGTACTTCCTAAAGAAAGACAGAGATTGTTCTTTCCTTGGCCCTTCTCCTGTCCCTTGGGTAAAATTTCTCAGGTAGGCTCCTGAATAGTTTTTCAACCTGCAGTTCACTGCCTGATAGAAGATCATTTAATGTACTAGGTTACAACCACAATTTTTAAATTAAGCAGAATCTAATACACTAATATAGGCAATATCAAAATGTTTTATACATGAGGGACGGGATTTATTTCTTAAATCTCTGTATGTGTGAATGTGTGCACGTAGCACACATTGAGTGTACTGGTAAAAATGTAAAATTTATATATTACAGTGAATTATGGTCAAAAGAAGTTTGAGAAAAACTGCTCTGAAGTGTCCACATACTATATCCAGGTCAAGGGTAATCCCAGTACAGTTTATCTCATAAACAACATATTCTTCTACTAAGCCCTAACAAGTATCATGAACTTAACTCCATTACAGAGCAAGTTTCAGAATAAGTAATCTTTTCATTTTAGTAGCTTCCTAAAAAGATGGACTACTCAAAAATTCAGGGCTTGTGTTGTCACTTAAATTTTTTCTTCTTTTAAACAAACTTCATTAAAATAAAAATTAAGGGCTTCCCTGGTAGTGCAGTGGTTGGGAATCCGCTTGCCAATGCAGAGGACATGGGTTCAAGCCCTGGTCCGGGAAGATCCCACATGCCGCGGAGCAACTAAGCCCGTGAGCCACAACTACTGAGCCCGCATGCCACAACTACTGAAGCCCGTGCACCTAGAGCCAGTGCTCCGCAACAAGAGAAGCCACTGCAATGAGAAACCCATGCACCACAACAGAGAGTAGCCCCCACTCGCTGCAACTAGAGAAAGCCCACGCGCAGCAACGAAGACCCAACGCAGCCAAAAATAAACAAATAAAATAAATAATTTTTTTAAAAAAATTAAAAGGTCATGATATATTTTGCCAGAATATATTTTCATAGCATCAAAATGATCTGTTTCAGAAAATGCATTGTTCTATGTGAAATGAGTATTTAAAAGTCTACACTAGATAAAATCCTTTGGAAATCCATACATGGGCAAGTTTGGACTGACACAGACACTCTTCAGGACTGGGAAGGTGACCCATGATTCTCAGATTTTACCTCCTCCAGAGGGCTCACAAGAAGGACAACTAGGAACCTATTCCAGGCCCTAAAAATAAGGGTATAAGTGGTAGAAGAATCTCCGTTCCAATGGTGGTGAACTTTTGAAATCCTGGGATAAATATATCTGGTAGATTGGGAGAGTGTCACCTTGTGCAGTTTCAGAACCACACATGGAAGAGGCCATAATGATGCATCACAATTCTCTTTGTGTTTTTTGCTGTTGTTGTTGCTGTTTTTAGTGTGCTTGTTCAACAACGACATATAACCCGACACTACATACACCGTTGTCTCCCAGTTTCCCTGTCTTCCTCACCCAATAGCATACCCACCTGGGCCATATGTCAGAGAGTAGGGAACCTCACTGGAGACCTGGGATTATCAACCTGTCGAGAAGCCCTTGCCTTTTTGCCCTGGGGAGCATTTGTATCTTCTCCCTGAGAGTTCTTGACCCCTTGGGACTTTTCATTCATAGGTGCAGATGGACTGGGCTTCATTACCTGTCTTAGGTGTTGGGCTTCTCCCCTAGTCCAGCACTCAGAGGTATAAACAACTAAATTATATAGTTGCTATATGCCAACCAGGAGAAAGGGGAAAGCCCTCTAAGGAAATAAGAAAGCTCTGTACAATAGAGACAGTGGGTATCTGTAATATCATTCAATGCACAGTGGCAGAAAATGAGACTGGAGAAATCACCATGTAACCTGGAGATGAGGGAAAAATCAGGCGTATCAACAAACATGACCACCCTGCAGACGAAACAGTATTCCCATGTCAAAGAAGAGTGTGTCTATAGAAGAGGCGAGTCATCATCAACTATAGCAAATTGGTCTCAAAGAGGAAAAACTGTAGCCGCAGCCTTGCTGAGGGGAGAGGGAGGTTAAATCACAGTAGTACACGTCAGAAGTGTGACTGAACTGAGTCCAATCCCAGCTCCCTCACTTACTAGCTGTGGGGCCTTGGGCAGTTAGTTACCTAACCGTTCCGAGTCCCAGTTTCCTCATCTAAAACGGGGACAATGGCAGTGCCTGACCCATAGAATTGTTGTGAGGGTTAAGGGATGCAACCCATGCAAAGTGCCTGGCAGGTGCCTGCACATGGTCAACTGACAATAAGTGTGAGCTGCTAGTGTTACTTATGTTACTGTTAACACTAATAAGCAATTCATCCTAGACAGGTGTTTAATCATATTTATTCATTCAATAAATATTTACATCAAGCGCCTGTTATATGGGAGTTCGGCCACAAACATGACCCATATGGTCCCTGTTTTGACTGAGATGGTGTATTGTTCATCAAGTTTCTCTATGGCTAGAGTGAAATATCATTCAAATATTTCTGCCCAATGTTAAGCACACCAAAAAGTGTTCTGATCACAGTTTGGCTTCCCCTGTACATTTGCCTGCAGGAAGAGTGCACTGGGCCAACACTGTCTGTACAGTACGGTTTCTCTTGTAAACTAATGTAATGAGTCTGCATTCTAAGCAATCTCTGGGGAGTCTGAGCAGTCTCCTAGGGGCCAAGCGACTCTAGAGCTCTGATACAGTTAGGTATCTGGTGGGTTAAGCAGCAGACTCCAGGCTATGATGAATGCCACCCTCCAGGGTCCTGTTTCATCCCATGTCTCTTCACCCTATGAACCCTCCCAGCCCTGGACACTCTGCCCAGGGGGCTGGCATCTGCCTATTTTCGAATAAAGACAACTGAGGCATGAGGGGCAACAGCCCTGAGCCTGGACCCTGAGGAACTCCAACTGAGCCCCGACTCCACCACATCTAGCCACCTGACCCTGGGCAGGGCACTCAGAGTGCAGGGACCTCGTTCCCCAGGGTGGTGGACAGGATTCAAGAGTGGAATATATGTGGAAAGGCACTGGTGGCATCACAGAGGAGGCAGGCGTAAGAATCACAACCATAGGATCCCTCCTACCTCCCTGGAGCACTCTGGCTTACCCAGAGGGAGGTAGGGGAGACCTGTGTACCTCCAGCTGCAGGGAAGGCCAGACTGCTGGCGAGGACAGAGCTGCTCCATGGTCACTGCTGCAGGACCCGAATGAACCAGTATAGGTGGAGTAGTGAGCCACATGTTGATGTCATATGAAGGCCCTTGAAGTTTTCTTGGGCCAAAATAACTCTCCCACCTGCCTGCTAATTCCCAGCATTAGTCACTCACTGCTTGAGGGATATCTTAGGCGTATTAATGTGAGTTAAGGTATAACTGATCTATTAGGCAACAGATTAGCTAAAGAATACATGAGTAGAGAAAAAGTTATGCAATTCACAGTAAAAACCCTTCGATGGCTTCCCTTGTTCTGATAATAAACTATGCAATTCTGAATGTGATTGCCAAAGCCTTGCATGGTCTGCCCTGCCAACCCTTCCCAAGGATCCTTGTGCCACAATGACTGCACTAGGACCACGTGGCCTTCTTCAGCTCCTTGAACAGACCCAGCTTTTCCCTTCCTCAAAGCCTTCGCACATGCCGCCGGCATCAATCAGGGTGATGATGGCGCATATATATATTCTTACATGCATGCATCCACATACATATATACGTAAACGTGCATACACACATACATGTATAGATACACATATATACCTACAAGAGTATACATATATACACACATACATATATATGCACAAAAAGATTTATTTTAAGGGACTGGCTCATGCAATTGTGAGGGCTGTGAAAAGTCTAAAATCTGTAGGGCAGGCCAGCAGGCTAGAAAAACTTAGGCAGGATTTCTATGTTACAGTTTTGAGACAGAAGAATTCCTTTTTCAGGAAACCTCAGTTTTTTGCTCTTAAGGCCTTCAGCTGATTTTGAGGCTCACCCAGTGTCAAAGCAATCTCCTTTACTTTACAAGTCGACTGACTGTAGATGTTAATCGTATCTACAAAATACCTTCACAGCAACATCTAGTGTTTGACCAAACAGTTGGGCACCATAGCCTAGCCAAACTGACACATAAATTTAACCATCACACTGCCCCTCTGCCTGGGATTTCCCCTCCCTCCCTCACCCGACTGGCACCTTCTTGCCTCCTAGGTGTCACTGTAAGTATCACTTCTTCAGGAAGCCAGCTCTGCCTGTCACCTTATCTAGATGCCCACGGCGGTTCTGTCTCTAAGCACCTTTTATGTTTCATCTGTTGCCCTGCCCCAGTTCTAAGCTTACTTCTGAGTCTACTTATTTCCCCACTGGATCTCCCCACCTGGATCTAAGCTCTATCACAGCAGGGTCACGCAGGTTCTGGTCACCGCTGCAGGTTGCTCTAGCCCATAGAGCATCTTCAGGTACCTTAGAAAAGGCTCCCTTCCTCCAATGTGCCCCTCACAGGTCAGGGCCTGGGGAGCAAACTGGGCTTCCACTGCCTGAAAGCCCCTGTGCAGGAGTCAACCTGTGCAGCCAGCAGAATGAGAGACAAGGCCTGCAAGAGAGGACAGGATGAATGAGTATCCCTGACACATTTGGACAGGGCCCATGTTCTGGGATGCTTACATTTCAGCTTGAGAAAAAGACACGTAAAAACACAAGGAGCAGCACTTTCCTGGTGGTCCAGTGGTTAAGACTCTGTGCTTCCACTGCAGGGGGCATGGGTTCGATCCCTGGTCAGGGAACTAAGATCCTACATGTCTCGAGGCATGGCCAAAAAATAAAATTTTTTTTAAAAATTAAAAAAAAAAAAACAACACAAGGAGCTTGGTGGTGAGGGAGCAGGGTTCAGGCTTGTGTGTGGGAAGTGGGGTGGGATTGAGGCAGCAGGAGGGCCTTAGTGGGGGTAGACAGAAGACTAAAGGATAAGAGAAAGATACCAAAGAGGAACACCCCCTAGCAGGAGGAAGGGAGGACAGGGTGGGGTGTCAGTGGCAACTGGAAATTGGAAAGGACCCAGAAACATACCCCATCAGAATTAGAACAGACGCCAGGGGACACCTAACCCAGAGACCCTCAACGGTAGGCACTGCCCCCCAAGAGGACACACTGGACTCTCCGAGAAGGGGCATACTTACTCTGTAAAAGCATTGATTCATTATTATAGTACTCCAAGTTTATACTTTGGAAAAAGCTTTTAAAAACCTATTATTTTCTTAATTCAGAATACATACAGAGAACAAATCTCTGACATGGGCCTGACTAGGCGTGTCAACCAAAAAGCAAGATGTTTCTAAACACTCCTCATCCTTTGAGAGTTTGTGCTGTAGGTTAATACCTGAAACTTTGGCCAGCTTGGCCACCCTCACCCACACAGTCCCCTCGGACATGTGCACTCCAGCCCTCAGCCAGCCACTCACACCTTGCAAGCTCGGCCAGCTTCTGAATTACCGCCTGGGCCTACTCTCCTCCAGAACAGAGCTCCGTCGGGGCCCAAACAGTTCCCTGCACAAATAGAAACCAAGCTCTGCAACAGAATTCGGGGCTGCCCTGGAACTGCTCACAAGTGACAGTTGAAAATACCCTCATCTTAAAAAGAATAATCCCAGGAAGCAACAATTTAGAAGAGGCCAGAGGCTGCCAGCCAGGACTGACACATGTTTAATCAGTGGTATATTTATTCTACAAACATTCACTGCACCCCTGTGTGGGCCAGTCACTGGGCCAGGCTGGAGGATACAGTAGTGAACAAGAGCGATCCCGCTCTGTGCTTCCCCAGCAGACTGCCAGCTACAGGCTCCAGAGATGGAAGAAAGGGGGACCTTAAGGTGCTTATCTAAATCAGCTAGGTCACTGTGCCTACCCTTCATGGGCTGGGTGTTCCAGGGTATGTTATTTATTACCCTCCCTTTTAATTTTTTCTCCTCCACCCCTAGGGCCTAGACGAGTCAGGAATATTTCTGGGGTTTTCTATGTTCTTCACCATAACAGATGCTGTGGTTGCATCTCACAGGGTGAGGGGCCTGGCCCCAACTTTAACAAGCAACAGTCCAGCCATGCCAGGCTGATTCGGATGGCCTGTGTGAATTGGTTTGCAGACCTGATGTGAGGTCCTTCCTTCCTGTGAATTCTCTGCAGCTCCTTCAGTGATGCCTAATGAGCATGGGGGCTGGTGATATATGTTAATTTAAAAGTAAATTCACACGTTCAACAAATAGAATGCTTTCATTTCAAAAATAAAACTTACTCATTTTACATTTTCAAATATGAAGCTATAAGATTTTTATATTTATCAGAAGGGCATATGCATTTTAAAGGACTGAGAAATGGTGCTTCCTATCTGGGCCCTGAACGGGTTACAGGCAGGCTTTGACCCTTCGAGCTGTGCAGCAGTCTTCAGCCACAATCAGCCTCCTCTGCTTACCCCAGGTGTGCCGCACATGATCATTTCCTTAGAGCAGCATGACCTGCACTGCCCAATACCATAGACATAAACCACAAGTGGCTATTGAGCTTTGAAATGAGGCTAGTCCAGACAGATGTGCTAGGAGTGCAAAATACACACTGGATTTTGAAAACATGTTACCAAAAGAGAAGAATGTAAAATACTTCATTAATAATTTTATATGATTAGATGTTGAAATGATAATATTTTGGCTATACTGGGTTAAGGAAAACATATTATTAAAATGAATTTCACCTGTTTTACTTTTCTTAATGTGGTTATTAGAAATTTTTTAATTATATATATGTGGCTTCCATCTGTGGGTCACATTACATTTGTATTGGACAGCACTGCTCTGGACAATCCCTACTGCACCCTAACCTGAGGAAAAAAAGACAAGACTTACAGGCACTGGTAGTTAGAAGAGATTTAGTGGATGTAGGGGGCTGGGGAAGGAGGATAAATTCTTTGCTTAAGAAATAAACTTTTACAAGATCTAGAATTAAAAGTGCATACCAAGAAAGAAAGAGAGGAGGGGAGAACAAAGGACAGGAAGGGGATCGGGAGGGAAGGAGAGGGAAAGGGAGGGGAGGGGAAGGAAAAACATCAAAGGGAAAGGACCTCTGTCTCAGTCAATTCAGGCTGTGATAACAAATTACCATAGACTTAAACAGCAAACATTTATTCTCACAGTTCTGGAGGCTGGGAAGTCCAAGATCAAGATGCCAGCAGATTTGGTATCTGGTGAGATCCTGCTTCCTAATTCATAGACGGTTGTCTTCTTGCTGTAACCTCACATGGTAGAAGGGTAAAGAAGCTCTCAGGGGTCTCTTTTATATGAGCACTAATTCATCCATGTGGGCTTCACCCTCATGACCTAATCACCTCCCAAAGGCCCCACCTCCAAATACCATCAGCTTGAGGGTTAGGATCTCAACACAGAAATTGGCAGGGGAGGGGGTTGGACATAAACATTCAGTCTATAACAACCTCTAACCTTATTCTATCCCTCAAGTCTCCTCTCCTCCCAATGACCCCAGCCAGACTGACTGGCCCCAGTTTCCCTGCTATCGCATCTGTCGTCTGAACACCATTTAGCAGTTTGGGTCAGTTCCACAAGCACATTCTGTGTGAGGCATTGTGTGGCACCCAGGGAGAACCACAGTAACGATATGTCTGCCCTGAGGCAGTCAGTCTAGTGGGAAGCAGCCATGGAAACAGCACTGGCCATACCAACCTCCCCGTGCTGGGGACTGCACACTGAGAGCTGTCTGCTCCTCCAATTCTCTCTTCATCCCCAGCTGGACTGCAAGCCTTAGAGTGGGTGGCATGTCTTATTTCTTCTGCCTCCATCGCTGAGCTGCGATATTCATAAAACGCTAACTTATTGGAAAAGGTTTGCGATATAGTGGCTTTAAAATCAGGTGACTGCAACTACTGAGCCTGTGCGTCTGGAGCCTGTGCTCCGCAACAAGAGAGGCCGCGACAGTGAGAGGCCCGCGCACTGCGATGAAGAGTGGCCCCCGCTCGCCACAACTAGAGAAAGCCCTCACACAGAAACGAAGACCCAACACAGCCATAAATAAATAAATAAATTTATAAAATCAGGTGACTGGGACTTCCCTGATAGCGCAGTGGTTAAGAATCTGCCTGCCAGTGCACGGGACACGAGTTCGAGCCCTGGTCCAGGAAGATCCCACATGCCGTGGAGCAACTAAGCCTGTGGGCCACAACTCCTGAGCCTGCGCTCTAGAGTCCATGAGCCACAACTACTGAGCCCGCGTGCCACAACTACTGAAGCCCATGTGTATAGAGACTGTGCTCCGCAACAAGAGAAGCCACTGCAAGGAGAAGCCTGCGTGCAGCAGCAAAGACCCAATGCAGCCAAAAAAAATCAGATGACTAGGTTCAAATCCCAGCTCTGCCACTTAAACTAGTTGTGTGGTTTTTTTTTTTTTAACATCTTTGTTGGAGTATAATTGCTTTACATTGGTGTGTTAGTTTCTGCTTTATAACAAAGTGAATCAGCTATACATATACATATATCCCCATGTTTCCTTCCTCTTGCTTCTCCCTCCCACCCTCCCTATCCCACCCCTCTAGGTGGTCACAAAGCACCGAGCTTATCTCCCTGTGCTACGCGGCTGCATCCCACTAGCTATCTATTTTACACTTGGTAGTGTATAAGTGTCCATGCCACTCTCTCACTTTGTCCCAGCTTCCCCTTCCCCCTCCCCGTGTCCTCAAGTCCATTCTGTACATCTGTGTCTTTATTCCTGTCCTGCCCCGAGGTTCTTCAGAACCATTTTTATTTTTATTTTTTGGATTCCATATATATGTGTTAGCATACAGTATTTATTTTTCTCTTTCTGACTTACTTCACTCTGTATGACAGTCTCTAGGTCCATCCACCTCACTACAAATAACTCAATTTCATTTCTTTTCATGGCTGAGTAATATTCCATTGTATATATCTGCCACATCTTATTTATCCATTCATCTGTTGATGGACATTTAGGTTGCTTCCATGTCCTGGCTATTGTAAATAGAGCTGCAATGAACAACATGGTGGTACATGACTCTTCTTGAATTATGGTTTTCTCAGGGTAGATGGCCAATAGTGGGATTGCTGGGTCGTATGGTAGTTCTATTTGTAGTTTTTTAAGGAACCTCCATACTGTTCTCCATAGTGGCTGTATCAATTTACATTCCCACCAACAGTGCAAGAGTGTTCCCTTTTCTCCACACCCTCTCCAGCATTTATTGTTTGTAGATTTTTTGATGATGGCCATTCTGACTGGTGTGAGATGATATCTCACTGTAGTTTTGATTTGCATTTCTCTAATGATTAGTGATGTTGAGCATTCTCTCATGTGTTTGCTGGCAATCTGTATATCTTCTTTGGAGAAATGTCTATTTTGTTTTTTAACCTTAGGCAAGTTTTTGACCTGTCGGTGCCTCAGCTTCTGCACCTGTCAACAAGAGAAAAAAATGGTACCTACCTAGTAGAGACCCTGCATTAAATGAGCTGGGCTGTAGAAGTCTTTAACATAGTCTGACACATATTAACAGCTAAATAAATACTAGCGATAGATATTATCGGCCTCTGCCACCTGATAGGATGGGGTGATAGGATAGGGTGGGCAGGGGAGAAGGAGTCCAAGGTAAGTCCGAGGTTATACTCAGGTGAGTGGAGGAAGTGCCTTTAACAGAAGTAGACAACACAGGAGGAGGAGCTGCTTTCAGAGGCAAGGTGGAGAATTTGATTTTAGATTTATAGCCTGGTAGTCAGCCAAGGGGTTTATCCAACAGGCAGTTAATTCAGGATTGGCAAGAGGTCTGGGCCGCAGACAGATTCATGAGTCAGTGCAAATTAGTCATTAGAGCCAGGAAGTACTGAACACCTGGAAAGAAGTGGTGAGCGCTGGAGTCTGGGCACACAGTCAGAGCAGGAACACACCTTCAGGCAGAGCCAACGCCTGCCACGGGGAAGGGGGCGACCACTAGACAGCAAGATCTGAAAGGCCCTGAAAAGTCCCCCATTACACACCTACTTAAAACAAAAACCCTCTCCTCCGCTAGCCTGAAAAGCACAAGACCACACCCCTGCAGTGGATGAACCCCAGCAAGCCTCGATTAATGTGCCCCTAACTCCAGGGGGGCTGAGGGTCTCAAAACTCGGGTGAGGAGCCATGGACCCCGGTCTGCGGGCTGATGGGCAAATGTCACTTGGCAGTGGCATGGATGAGGCCAGCCAGGCGGGAGAGGCGGTCACAGGAAATAAGCCGCGGAACGCTGGGCGACTTCGGGGGAAAACGCGCACAGGCTCAAACCGTTTGCGGCCTGGGAAGCGTTCAGCGATGTGCAGCTCACCCAGACCCGGTCTGGAGCCACTGGCCACTCTGACCAGCCTCTCCCGGTGCCCAAACACCCGTCTTGCCATAAATCCGAGACCGCAAAGGCCTGGCGAGGGTCCCGCCGAGATGCGAAGCGCCTGGTGACCAGCGAGGAATGAATGCTACCTGCTCAACCGACACTTCCCGCGGGACACGGACGCTTTGCTTTCTCAGATAAGACTCAATGGAGAGGGTGGTCGTGCGCCCACCACGTCCGGGGCGCAGCCGAGCTTCTCGGGCGGGGAGGCTCCACCGGGTCGGGGGTCACCGGGCCGGGGCGGGGCTGGGCAGAGGTCCGGAGGCGCACGCGCGGAGCACGGGCCGCGCGAAGGTCCGCCCCGCGAGGCCCCTGGGCATCGCGGCCGTTGGGCCGTTGACGCCGCGGCGCGGGGAGGACCAGGACCCAGACAAGCCAGCCAGCCCCGCCAGGACCCGCTCGCGAGGACCAGGGGACAATGACCAGGCCAGCAGCAGCCATCCTCAGTTCTCCCTCCAGGGCATCCTTGTAAAGAAAGAGCGCCGCCGTGCGTCCTGAGGACTCATGACCACGAGACGAGAGTGGTGGCGTTTATCCTTGTGCTCTGGAGCAAAGAGAATTTAGGCCAAACATGTTTAAGCCAGCCTGGCTGTTTTCTGCAGTAGATTCAGTGGTTCTTGAAAAGCATCTTGGTAGGAAAAAGAAACTGAAAACTGTACCAGGCAAGGGCCGAAAGAAACCGTTCTGTAAAGAGAAGTGCTTAGTGGTGACCAGCCAGGATGCTGGAGCGAGGCTGCCTGGGTTTGAGTCCTGGCTTTACTACTTCTAGAGTATGACCTTGGGCAAGTTTCTTAAACTCTCATGCCTTGGTGTTTTGGACCTGTAAACGGGTACTATAACAGTCCTTGCCTCATTAGATTGATCTGAGGATTAAATAAGCTAATACTTAGAACAGTGCCTGGCCCATAGTGAGCACTCAGTAAAAATGAACTCTTATTGTCATTCCAGAATGCAGGTGCCTTCGCCAGTGCAGAGTCATGGCGGCATTGCCGGTCCTGCAGAGAGAATGAAGCTACCAAAGAGAACACAGACACAGGACGCTCAAGTTAAACAAAGCCACAGCATCGTGCAGTCCTTTTCATTAAAAAATTAAATAGCCGTCTAGAAAGTTGTGAAGCAAATTGGAGAGAGGCCAAGACTTCAGTAGAAATCACTGAAAGGGATTTTGTACTTAAAGACTTTTCTTTGAGCAAGTGCCTATGTAAAAGTTAGCAACTGTCTGTGATGAGCACTGAAAGCCCTGAAATAAGTAGTGGGACTCCTAGCAGGACAAGAACAACATAGATCACCCAGAAGAGGGTCCAGAAAGAACATAGACCATCGTCTGAGCCACAGTGGATAGGCTCATTATCAGTTCTTTAGTACGAAAGAACAGGATAGACCCACTCTAAAATCTTCAGGATAAAGCTCATTACAGTATGAATTTAGTCATTCTTTTTTTTTTTTTTTTTTTTTTTCGGTACGTGGGCCTCTCACTGTTGTGGCCTCTCCCGTTGCGGAGCACAGGCTCCGGACGCGCAGGCTCAGCGGCTATGGCTCACGGGCCCAGCCGCTCCGCGGCATGTGGGATCTTCCCGGACCGGGGCACGAACCCGCGTCCCCTGCATCGGCAGGCGGACTCTCAACCACTGCGCCACCAGGGAAGCCCCTAGTCATTCTTTTTAAAAGAGCATCCATTTTGTCTTTATAAAGTCATAGGTGAACCAGGCTTTGTGCTAGACATTGGAAACACATGGTGAACAAGACAGACCCTGCCCGCATGGAGTTTATGATCCTAGGAGATACTTGACATTAACCGAGTAATCACACAAATGTCATTGCAAGCTTTGTTAAGTGCTCAGAAGAAATATGAAATGGTCAGTGAAGATAATATAAGGGACTTTGAGACTTGGGAGTCCGGCAGCTTTCTGAGAGAGCAACAGCAATGCCACGCCCTGAGGATAAGGGGATGTTGCCTAGGCAAGAACTGCAGCAGATGGTGCCAGGGAAGAGCATGCTTGAAGGCTCTGCGGTGGGAAATGAGGGGTGTGAGCCAGCGACTGGGAGAAGGCCTGTGCAGGGAGCATGTCAGTGGGTTGGAGAGCCTGCCAGGCAGGACCATGTTAGCATCTTTGCTTTCTTCCAAATACAGTGCAGGTCACTGAGGGGTCTAGGCACACGCAGTTGACATTGACATATTCAGATTTGTGTTTTCAACGGATCCTTCCAGTTGCAGTGTGGAAGCAAGTCTGAGGGACTAGAACGGAAAACAGAAGTCTATTTTGGGAGGCTCTCAACCTGGCTGTTAGAGTCAAAGTTATGGTGCCCACAACCAAATACAGAGACTCCTTTACTGAGTCGGATCCCAAAAGGCTCATACCTATCTGGGTGCTCCGCATGCTAGAGTGATACCCAAACCATAGGAGTCCATGTGACCACAGTGAAGCTTTTATTAGGGTAAATTTAGTTGAATCAAAAAGGTGTCAAGAATAACATTAGCCATATAGAAGTTTGTGAAAATAATGGGTTTGACCTAGTGAACTAAGCTGGGAATGTGAGACTGAAATGATTAGCTGATGTGCTGGGGTTTGAAGAGGCTGCCTGGTTTCAGGACAACTGAGCGACAGATAGAGGAATTAAACAGATGAAGACCAAATTACTATACCCATTTTATTAAAAGCAAAGTTGAAGAATTGGCTTAGGGCTGTGGGCAAGCCATGTTGCACATATTTCACTTCTGAATTCAACCTGCCCTGATCGTAGTGCGCCCTGTGACTGGGGCAGGTGGTGCAAGATGGGGCCTGTTTGGGGGACTTTTGCCTTTGGGGGCTCCTTCCTCCATAAACAAATATTAGAAATTATATTTTACGGCTGAATTGGTACAAAAGTATCATCCAGGGTGGTTTATATTCATTTTTTCTTCTGATTTTAAAAGAAAAGAAAACATTTCATGGCCCTCTAAACTGGGGTACGTCAGCCCAGCAGAGGGCAGAATCCTAGAGTCGCAGGCAGGTAGGTCCTGAGATGGAGGAGAGGGGATTTGAGCTGAAAGTGCCTGTAATGGACAGTGCTACTCTCACAGGGTCCGCCCATGGAACATGACTGGTTGTCCCTCCAGCAAAGTACACTAGGATCCAAATAAATGTTCTGGTCCTGGCTGACCAAATTTGTGTACCAGCAGATTCCAGTTCCCAAGGATCCATGTACCAAGCGGCATTAAGAAATACAGTCTGGTAGCCAAAAATAATGTTAGTGTGTTTTCCAGTCTTTGTGTCTCCTGAAGAATGTTCATTGAAACCTGTAACTCATCACACCTCCAGAAAGCCTGTTTCCTCCTAATTCGGTCAAGCCCTGCAACTAACTGCCCTTACTGCAAACCCACTTATCTAACCCTAGTCTGGCTTGTCTGTCTTCCCCAACTCTTTCTTCCTTTTGTTTCCTCCCCACCATTAACCTGCTTGTTCTCCAGGAAGGGAAGCACAGAGACCCGTGGGGAGGGGGAAATGCCCCTCCCTGTGAGGGGTAGAGAGGAGGAAGGAGGAAGGGGTGGGAAGGACTCACCTACTGCGTCAGTCTTTGCCCTGTCACACCGCAGAAGCCAGAAGCCTTAAAAAACAGCCCGTTTTGTTACAATGACAACAGACAATGTCTAATAGAAATAGAAATGCCCTATAGCAGGGCCCAGCTGGAGATGCAGGTGAGCCAGCGGGCACAGGAGGTGCCGGGTAGGGAGTGGGGAGTGGCAGAGAGGCCACACCCCCGTTTTAGACCGGAAGAAGAGAAGGGCAGTGTTATCCAGCCCTCCATGTGCCCGTTTGTCTTAGCTCCTGGGGTAGAGAGCAACTGCATGGCAGAAGAATGCTATGGAATTCTTGGCCAGCCACTTGGTGGGCAGAACTGAGGGCTCCACTGCATAGATGAACCAGAATTCAAAAACACCATCAAGTACAGATTGTAAATTATAGGCAAAAGCTATGGAAATGTTTGAGGGAAGCAGTACCCTTTAAACAATTCTGTCCTAAGGGGCCTTATTTCTGTCTGGGCGTTTGATTTGCTACACATGGACAAGTGGCATGTGTGTGTTTCAACAGCTGGTGCTTTTAGACTCCAGAGGGTGGCTCCATGAAATCTCCAGGCCTGTGATGCAGCCCAGCTCCCAACATGACCCACATTTCCAGGGAGGATGAGAAGTCCATAGTTTTACATCTTTGAGCAAACAAGATCCATGCCTACTGATAAGGCAAGACCTCAAGAAATATCTAACTCCAAGGGATAACTGCCCATTTTCACATGGTAGGAGAAACCATATCTCTGTATTATTACAAGCTCAAACAAGCCCTGGAAGGAACTCTGTGCTATTAAATCTTAAGGAACAGTTGGTGTTCTATATATACACATTTCTACTCACCAGGGAGACACTGCAGCTCCATCTGCTTGAAAAAGATGTCAAAATAACCTGGACCTGGAATTGCCAACACATCTCAGGAGGGTGGTTCTGGGTCTTTCAACCAAGCAGGTTCCATCAGTGGTGAAACTAAGCCAACCCAGCGAGGGGCTAGAAGGCACCCAGAGTCAGGCCATACAATTTTTAAAAACGTGATGGATAAAAGCTAGGGGATAAATTACCATGACATTTAAAAGCTGCAATAGTTTCGATTTCACAGACAGTGAAAACTTTATTACTCTGTTAGGGTAGACTATTCCAGCATTCCAAGGAAACTGAGAATTATTCTCTGTCTCACAGGTGGTTGAGGAAACAAGGATGAGAAATTACAAATAGGAATCTCATAGGGCACAGACTCACTTGTACAAAACATGTAACTATCTTTGGGTGCCTCAGAACCTCATTTGTAAAATGGAGATTTGATTCCTACCTCAAAGATGATCAAAATGGGGGGCCTTCAGTATGGTGGAGGAGTAAGATGTGGAGATCACCTTCCTCCCCACAAACATATCAGAACTAAATCTACATGTGGAACAACTCCTACAGAACACCTACTGAGCACTGGCAGAAGATCTCAGACTTCCCAAAGGGCAAGAAAATCCCCATGTACCTGGGTAGAGCAAAAGAAAAAAGAAAAAACAGAGACAAAAGAATAGGGATGGGACCTGCACCAGTGGGAGGGAGCTGTGAAGGAGGAAAGGTTTCCACACACTAGGAAGGCCCTTAGCGGGAGGAGACTGCGGGTGTCGGAGGGGGGAAGCTTCAGAGCCACAAAGGAGAGCGCAGCAACAGGGGTGCGGAGGGCAAAGTGGAGAGATTCCCGCACAGAGGATCGCTGCCGACCGGCACTCACCAGCCCGAGAGGCTTGTCTGCTCGCCCACCAGGGCGAGTAGGGGCTGGGAGCTAAGGCTTGGACTTCGGAGGTCAGATCCCAGGGAGAGGACTGGGGTTGGCTGCATGAACACAGCCTGAAGGGGGCTAGTGCGCCACAGCTAGCTGGGAGGGAGTCTGGGAAAAAGTCTGGACCTGCCTAAGAGGCAAGAGACCATTGTTTTGGGGTGTGTGAGGAGAGGGGATTCCTTCCCCGTCTGCACACAGAAGGCAGAACACCACCTAAATGAGCTCCAGAGACCAGCATGAGCTGCAGCTATCAGCTCGGACACCAGAGACGAACACCAGAGACGGGTATAAAATGCTAACACTGCTGCTGCAGCCACCAAGAATCCTGTGTGCAAGCACAGGTCAGTACACACACACACACACACCAGGAGCCTGTGCAGCCCGCCACTGCCAGGGTCCTGTGATCCAGGGACAACTTCCCCAGGAGCACACATGGCATGCCTCAGGCTGTTGCAACATCATGATGGCCTCTGCCGCTTCAGGCTGCCCCACATTCCAATTATAACTACTGTACCCCTCCCTCCCCCAGGCATGAGTGAGTAAGAGCCCTGTAATCAGCCACTCCTTTACCACCCTCCTGTCTGGGTGGGGAACAGATGCCTGAGGGTGACCTACACGCAGAGGTAGGGCCAAAACCAAAGCTGAACCCCAGGGACTGTGCAAACAAAGAAGAGAAAAGGAAATTTCTCCCTGCAGCCTTAGGAGCAGCAGATTAAATCTCCACAATCAACTTGATGTACCCTGCATCTGTGGAACACCTGAATAGACAACGAATCATCCCAAAATTGAGGCAGTGGACTTTGGGAGCAACTGTAGACTTGGGGTTTCTGTCTGAGAGTGATTTGTTTCTGATTTTTATGTTTATCTTATTATAGTTTTTAGCACTTGTTATCATTGGTGGATTTGTGTATTGGTTTGGTTGCTCTCTTTTTGTTATTATTATTACTTTTTAAATTTTTCTAATTTTTCATTTTAGTAATTAAAATCTTTATTTATTATTATTTTTTCTTTTTTTCTCCCTTTTCTTCTGAGCCATGTGGCTGACAGGGTCTTGGTGCTCCAGCCGGGTGTCAGGCCTGACCCTCGGAGGTGGGAGAGCCGAGTTCAGGACACTGGACCACCAGAGACCTCCTGGCCCCATGTAATATCAATCAATGAGAGCTCTCCCAGAGATCTCCATCTCAACGCTAAGACCCAGCTCCACCCAACAGCCAGCAAGCTCCAGTGCTGGATGCCCCATGCCAAACAACTGGCAAGACAGGAACACAGCCCCACCCATTAGCAGAGAGGCTGCCTAAAATCATACTAAGTTCACAGACACACCAAAACACACCACTGGAAACAGCCCTGCCCACCAGGAAGACAAGGTCCAGCCCCACGCACCAGAACACAGGCACCTGTTCCCTCCACCAGGAAGCCTACACAAGCCACTGAACCAACCTTACCCACTGAGGGCAGACACCAAAAACAACGGGAGCTACGAACTGCAGCCTGTGAAAAGGAGACCCCAAACACAGTAAGTTACGCAAAATAAGAAGACAGAGAAATAAGCAGCAGACAAAGGATCAAAGTACAAACCCACCAGACCAAACAAATGAAGAAGAAATAGGCAGTCTACCTGAAAAAGAATTCAGAGTAATGATAGTAAAGATGATGCAAAATCTTGGAAATAGGATGGAGAAAATACAAGAAACTTTTAAAAAGACCTAGAAGAGCTAAAGAGCAAACAAAGATGAACACCACAATAAAATGCAACTTAAAATTCTCTAGAAGGAACCAATAACAGAATAACTGAGGCAGAAGAATGGATAAGTGACCTGGAAGATAAAATAGTGGAAATAACTACCACAGAGCAGAATAAAGAAAAAATAATGAAAAGAATTGAGGACAGTCTCAGAGACCTCTGGAATAACATTAAATGCACCAACATTGGAATTATAGGGGTCCCAGAAGTAGAAGAGAAAAAGAAAGGGTCTGAGAAAATATTTGAAGAGATTATAGTTGAAAACTTCCCTAACATGGAAAAGGAAATAGTCAATCAAGTCCAGGAAGCACAAAGAGTCCCATACAGGATAAATCCAAGGAGAAACATGCGAGGACACATATTAATCAAACTGTCAAAAATTAAATACAAAGAAAAGAAATTAAAAGTAGCAAGGGAAAAGCAACAAATAACATACAAGGCAATCCCCATAGGGTTAACAGCTGATCTTTCAGCAGAAACTCTGCCAGCCAGAGGGAGTGGCAGGACATATTTAAAGTGATGAAAGGGAAAAACCTACAACCAAGACTACTCTACCCAACAAGGATCTCATTCAGATTCAACGGAGAAATTAAAACCTTTACAGACAAACAAAAGCTAAGAGAATTCAGCACCACCAAACCAGCTTTACAACAAATGCTAAAGGAACTTCTCTAGGCAGGAAACACAACAGAAGGAAAAGACCTACACAAACAAACCCAAAACAATTAAGAAAATGGGAATAGGAACATACATATCGATAATTACCTTAAATGTAAATGTATTAAATGCTCCAACCAAAAGACATAGACTGGCTGAATGGATACAAAAACAAGATCTGTATATATGCTGTCTACAAGAGACCCACTTCAGACCTAGGGACACGTACAGACTGAAAGTGAGGGGATGGAAAAAGATATTCCATGCAAATGGAAACCAAAAGAAAGCTGGAGTATCAATACTCATATCAGACAAAATAGACATTTTTGTTGTTGTTGTTGTTGGGGTATGGACTTTAACACTGTATTTTGAAGTCCTGTTATTAAATAAATCACTTTTAGGATTTTTAAGTATTTCTGATAAATTGTCGCATTTATCATTATTTTTGGTAATACTTCTTTCTTTTTTTGCTCTAAATTGTATACTTGTTTCTTGAAATGTTGTTTGATGTTTCTATAGTCACACTCTCTCTCTACTTATTGTTTGAATGGTTTATAATTTTTGTCTTTTTATTTTCAATCCAGACAAAATAGACTTTAAAATAAAGACTATTACAAGAGACAAAGAAGGACACTGCATAATGATCAAGTGATCAATCCAAGAAGAAGAGATAACAATTGTAAATATTTATGCACCCAACACAGGAGCATCTCAATATATAAGGCAAATGCTAACAGCCATAAAAGGGGAAATTGACAGTAACACAATAATAGTAGGGGACTTTAACACCCCACTTTCACCAATGGACAGATCATCCAAAATGAAAATAAGTAAGGAAACACAAGCTTTAAATGACATATTGGACCAAATAGACTTAATTGATATTTATAGGCCATTCCATCCAAAAGCAGCAGAATACACTTTCTTCTCAAGTGCTCATGGAACATTCTCCAGGACAGATCATATCTTGGGTCTCAAATCAAGCCTTAGTAAATTTAAAAAAATTGAAAATGTATCAAGTATCTTTTCCAACCACAACTATGAGACTAGATATCAATTACAGGAAAAAAACTATAAAAAATACAAACACATGGAGGCTAAACAATACACTACTAAATAACCAAGCAATCACTGAAGAAATCAAAGAGAAAATCAAAAAATACCTAGAAACAAATGACAATGAAAACACGATGACCCAAAACCTATGTGGTGCAGCAAAAGCAGTTCTAACAGGGAAGTTTATAGCAATACAATCTTACCTCAAGAAACAAGAAAAATCTCAAATAAACAGCCTAATGTTACACCTAAAGCAATTAGAGAAAGAAGAAAAAAACACTCCAAAGTTAGCAGAAGGAAAGAAATCATAAAAATCAGATCAGAAATAAATGAAAAAGAAATGAAGAAAACAACAGCAAAAATCAATAAAACTAAAAGGTGGTTCTTTGAGAAGATAAACAAAATTAATAAACCATTAGCCAGACTCATCAAGAAAAAAAGGGAGAAGACTCAAATCAACAGAATTAGAAATGAAAAAGGAGAAGTAACAACTGATACTGTAGAAATACAAAGGATCATGAGAGATTACTACAAGCAACTCTATGCCAATAAAATGGACAACCTGGAAGAAATGGACAAATTCTTAGAAAAACACAACCTTCTGAGACTGAACCACGAAGAAATAGAAAATATGAACAGACCAATCACAAGCACTGAAATTGAAACTGGGATTAAAAATCTTCCAACAAACAAAAGCCCAGGACCAGATGGCTTCACAGGTGAATTCTATCAAACATTTAGAGAAGAGCTAACACCTATCCTCCTCAAACTCTTCCAAAATATAGCAGAGGGAGGAACACTCCCAAACTCATCCTACAAGGCCATCATCACCCGGATACCAAAACCGGACAAAGATGTCACAAACAAAGAAAACTACAGGCCAATATCACTGATGAACATAGATGCAAATATCCTCAACAAAATACTAGCAAACAGAATTCAACAGCACATTAAAAGGATCATACACCATGATCAAGTGGGGTTTATCCCAGGGATGCAAGGTTTCTTCAATATATGCAAATCAATGAATGTGATACACCACATTAACAAATTAAGGAATAAAAACCATATGATAATCTCAGTAGACTCAGAAACAGCTTTTGACAAATTTCAACACCTATTTATGATAAAAACTCTCCAGAAAATGGGCATAAAGGGAACCTACCTCAACATAATATAGGCCATATATGACAAACCCACAGCCAACATCGTTCTCAATGGTGAAAAACTGAAACCATTTCCACTAAGATCAGAACAAGACAAGGTTGCCCCCTCTCACCACCATTATTCAACATAGTTTTGGAAGTTTTAGCCACAGTAATTGGACAAGAAAAAGAAATAAAAGGAATACAAATTAGAAAAGAAGAGGTAAAACTGTCACTGTTTGCAGATGATATGATACTATACATAGAAAATCCTAAAGATGCCACCAGAGAACTACTAGAATTAATCAATGAATTTGGTAAGGTTGCAGGATACAAAATTAATGCACATGAGTGTGGGAGGGAAGGAGACGCAAGAGGGAAGAGATATGGGAATATATGTATATGTATAACTGATTCACTTTGTTATAAAGCAGAAACTAATACACCATTGTAAAGCAATTATACTCCAATAAAGATGTTAAAAAAAATTAATGCACAGATACAGAGTGAAGTAAGTCAGAAAGAGAAAAACAAATACCGTATGCTAACACATATATATGGAATCTAAAAAAAATAAAAAGAACCTAGGTTCTGATGAACATAGGGGCAGGACAGGAATAAAGATGCAGACGAAGAGAGTGGAGTTGATGACAGGGGAAGGGGGAAGGGTAAGCTGGGACGAAGTGAGAGAGTAACTTTGACATATAGACACTGCCATATGTAAAATAGATAGCTAGTGGGAAGCAGCTGCATAGCACAGGGAGATCAGCTCAGTGCTTTGTGACTAGAGGGGTGGGATAGGGAGGGTGGGAGGGAGATGCAAGAAGGAGGGGATATGGCGTTATATGTATACATATAGCTGATTCACTTCATTATACAGCAGAAACTAACACAACATTGTAAAGTAATTATACTCCAATAAAGATGTTAAAAAATAAAAAGATTATCACAAATATTAAATGAGCTAATACAGGGGAGCCTTTCACTCAGCATATACTTGAGTACTGAATAAAGGTTAGCTATTACACAACTGTAATATATTTTATACATTCATTTACTATATGTATATATAGTGATTATATATATATATGTAAATATATATATTTAAATTCTATCTCAAGCTCTATTCCACCTGGCAGCAGAAACTGAGTCCTACTCAATGGAAACCCAGCAGTACAAAGATCCTGTAGTAGATTTGGGACAGTGGCATTAGGAGAAGACACTCACCTTTGGCATCCCTGTCTTTGTGCCTGGCATTTCTGCATTTCTTTTTGCATTCCTGATGTAAGAACCGCACTCTGAAGGCTGGGAGTGTGGCAGGCCCTCACCAATACCTGAAGAGTGGGAAAAGGAGTGGCAAGTGGGAAGCACATCAGCTAATATTTCCTGCCACAATAGAAATATGACTTTACAGTTCCCATGGAGTTTGTGCTTATATATCATCTGGGAGCTGATGACCCTTAAATTGGCATCTACAGCCTGGATGACTCCTCTGGCCTCCAGATTCCTATATCCAATTGACACGTGCACTTGAAAGTCAAATAAGCAACTCAAACTGAACAGACCCAGGAGAAGACTCTTGGCTCCCTTGCTCCCACCCCCAACGTTACGAACCCAGTCCTCCTATCTCAGCAAATGGCTCCACAGTTCACCCACCTGCTCAAGCCAGAAATCTAGGACTGATCCTTGAGTCCTCTCTTTCCTTTACCCCCACCTGTATGTCATCTATCAACTGATCCAGTTGGTTCTACCTCCAAAATTCATACCAAGTCTGTCCCCTTCTCTCCATCTCTGATGCCACCACCTTACACCCTAGTCTAATTCCCCATCAACCCTGTCAATAGCTTCAGATCTGGTCTCCAGGCTACCCTCTTATCAGCAATAACTCATTCTCTATACAGTGGGATGATCTAATATAAATCATGTTACATCCCAGCTCAAAACTCTCCGTGGCATCCCTTCCCACCTAGAAACCTGCGAACCCCTCTCCCTGGCCCTGCCATCTCTGACCTTCTCTCATGCCGTCTTCCTCCTTCTCTCCACACACACCCACACTGGCTTTCTTTCTGCTTTTCAACATGACAAGCTCGTTTCTTCCTTGGGGCCACTTGGGGCTCTTTTCCTGTGCCTTCTCTCAGCAGGCTGGCCTTTAGGACTCAGCTCAGATCCACCGCAGTGCTGAATACCCAAAACTAAACTAGTCTTTTAAGTCAGTTTGTATCACCTTCCCCTCTTTATCACATGGCTTACCATTTCCTGAAGTTAACTTATTTCTCTAGTTGTTTTTATCCCATCACATTCTAAATACATGGCATTTTGTTGTGTTGGCCAAAAAGTTCGTTTGGGTTTTTCTGTAAGATGTTATAGGAAAACCCGAACAAACTTTTTGGCCAAACCAATATGTAGTACTTTACGGTTCCCACAGAACTCACACACACACACCCCTAAGATCCAGGAGAACAGGGATCTTGTCAGGCACGCAAATATTTTTGAATAAATGAATCATCTTATTTGATACTCATATTCCTCTCACTCATTCTCATGCAATTCATATGCAAGGATAAAACTACTTGTAAATCTCTGAAACATAATACGCAATTTCAAACTTCCTTGACTTTACACGGTGGTTCCTTCTGCTGAAATGTCCTTTCTTTGTTCTTGTATTCATCCTTCAAACCCCTGTTTTTTTTTTTGTTTTTTTTTTTAAACTGTTTTACATGTCTTTATTTATTTATTTATTTTTTGCGGTACGCGGGCCTCTCACTGTTGCGGCCTCTCCCGTTGCGGAGCACAGGCTCCGGACCCGCAGGCTCAGCGGCCATGGCTCACGGGCCCAGCCGCTCCGCGGCATGTGGGATCTTCCCGGACCGGGGCACGAACCCGTGCCCCCTGCATCGGCAGGCGGACTCTCAACCACTGCGCCACCAGGGAAGCCCCCAAACCCCTGTTTGGGTAAGGAGCACGCAGAGTCATGAGGATGGGAACTGCGGAGGCAGCAAGGCAGGGGAGGGTGGGGCTGTACTGCCCAGCTGGTGAGGTCAGAACTTGGGGCTCGAAGGAAGTTTGGAGTCTCTGTAGTGAAATTCTGTCCCATACCCGGAGCCCTCCCTCTCCTCAAGACAGGAAGCAAAGGGAGGCAGCTTTGAATATCCAACAACCCACTCACCGTCTCCATCTGCACCACGTGCATGTTTTTTAGGGTTCCCAAACTTTACGTATCCAAATAGAACTTGAGATGTAAAAGACAGCTCCAGTCCCCTGCTCAGCCCAAAAGCTGTGGAGACTTTTTTTTTTTTTTTTTTGGCGGTACGCGGGCCTCTCACTGCTGTGGCCTCTCCCGCTGCGGAGCACAGGCTCCGGACCCGCAGGCTCAGCGGCCATGGCTCACGGGCCCAGCCGCTCCGCGGCATGTGGGATCTTCCTGGACCGGGGCACGAGCCCGTGTCCCCTGCATCGGCAGGCAGACTCTCAACCACTGCGCCACCAGGGAAGCCCTGTGGAGACATTTTTGATTCCACCACACACACACACACACACACACACACACACACACACACACACACACACACACACACACACCCTCACATCCAATCTGTCAGCAAATCTGGCCCCTTCTTACCACTCCCCCAACTGTCACCCTAGTCCAAGCCTCATCATCCCTTGACTAGGCCAATGTCATAACTGCTAATTATCTCTCTTCTCCCACCCTTGCCCCTACCCTTCATTCTCTGCAAACAGCCGAGCCATCTTTTTAAAACTTAGACCCTGTCACCCCCTCCTAAAAGCCCTCCAATGGCTTCCCATCATATTTAGACAGCTCAGCAAAACCTTTACCATGCCTACCAGGCCTCCCTACATGCTCTGGCCAGACTCTGGTCACTGGCGACTCCTCCAGCCTCATTTCCTACCATGTTTCCATCTGGAGCACAGCAAGGAGGTCAAAAACACAGGTTTTGGAGCAACTCTGTCACCATTGCCTATCTGACATTGAACAAGTTGCCTAATGTCTCTGTGCCTCAGTTTCTGCATCTTGAAAGTGAAGATGACAATACCATTTTACCAAGCTGCTGTAGGATTAAGGGAGTCCTGAGAACGGCCTCCAGCCCATAGCAAGCTTATGTACATGTTTCTGGTTTTAAGTAGTTCGAGGTCTTAACCCTTAAATTTGAAGAAACAAGTGAATATAAAAAAAAGATTAAGGGGCTTCCCTGGTGGTGCAGTGGTTAAGAATCCACCTGCCAATGCAGGGGACACGGGTTCCAGCCCTGGTCTGGGTAGATCCCACATGCCGCAGAGCAACGAAGCCCGTGCGCCACAACTACTGAGCCTGCGCTCTAGAGCCCGCGAGCCACAACTACTGAGCCTGTGTCCTCTTTTCTCTGGGTTCAGTGTTGCTGCCCTTCCTAATGAGTTTCTCTCCAATTCTCCTCTCTAATCTTGCCTGACTGTACCCAGCAGAGGAGCTGCCTGAGCCAGGGACGGCAGATAGCTTTCATCTCATGTGCCAGGTTTGATCTGTTGGGAGGAGCAGCCTGGAGCGCCACAGGACAGACAGAGCAGAGATTTATGTTCTCTTCTGCTCTTCCTTCACATTGGCACCTCCTTTTCACTGGGGGAGGGGAGGTGGCAGAGACAGAAGTGGCTTCCCTATAACATACTCCCTTATGACTCCCTTAGGGAATCTTCTCAGGCTAAACATTTTTATGACTTTATGTGGCTGTGAGTTATCTTGAGTCAATTTTGGAATCTACCTGTTTCCCCATCTTGGTCCTTTCCAGGTAACTCTAAGGAAAAATAATACAGAATTTACAATTGTCACATATATTAGAAAGTTCTGAAATAATGCTCCATTATTTCTCCAAAATTCTAGTTCCAAGTGTTAGAAATGGTTTCCTTTGTTGTTTTTGGTCCTTGTGAAGCCACCACCTATCAAAAACATACCCCCCGGGCTTCCCTGGTGGCGCAGTGGTTGAGAGTCCGCCTGCCAATGCAGGGGACACAGGTTCGTGCCCCGGTCTGGGAAGATCCCGCATGCTGCGGAGCGACTGGGCCCGTGAGCCATGGCCTCTGAGCCTGCACGTCCGGAGCCTCTGCTCCACAGTGGGAGAGACCACAACGGTGAGAGGCCCACGTACAGAAAAAAAAAAAAAAAAAAAAATGCCCCCCAAAACAACGGATAGAATTGCCATAACATGTTGGTATTATCTTCCTAAAACCCCTTCTCTTATTTCAACAGTATAGGTGATAGAGAAGAATGGTGACCCTGAAGTAAATCTACTATTCCACTTGAGGAAAGTCTGTATCCTCACGTTTTACTGCAATCGATCTGGACTGGGTGGTGAAAAGAGACCATGCTAAGACTTCTGAAGACAGTCACTCTGTATTTGTTCTAGGTAAAAAAGCTTGTGTTCAATTTGTACAGTCTAGTTGGAGTTCAGAGAATGCATCGAAAAGTGATAGATTCGTGCTTTATTTGTTGTATTTTTTCACCTGAGCAAAACCAACATAATCGTCCAGTGAACCACAAGGGTGCTAACTTTGGAAATACCTTTATGACTTTTGAGCCCCATGGTCACCTTGATGATGGTTTTATATTCAGGAGTGTGAATGTAAAAATGTCCAGCCAGGGAATTCCCCAGCGGTCCAGCAGTTAAGACTCCAAGCTTCCCCTGCAGGGGGCACGGGTTCAATCCCTGGTAGGGGAATTAAGATCCTGCATGCCGCGTGGCGGGTCCCCACCAAAAACAAGATTAAAAATGTCCAGCCAAAAAAAAAAAAAAAAAAATGTCCAGCCACTTGCTCAAGGGTGCATGTTACTGACAACAGCTTCCCACGAGGGCATTTCATTGGCTTGTCACCTTTTTATAATCTGTATCAGAGAAAACAAGATTTTATAAATATATTTCAAAATCCCGATGTATAACTAATGCACTCCCAGCTGTTAACCTCTGATCTGGACCCTTTTTCACTTCTCACTCCTCCTGCACCTTCAATAAATAGTCAAAAAGAAATTCCTGGGTTTGGGTGCAACTATAAAAGGGTAGCACAAGGCAGTGATTGTGGCAGTGGTTACCCAGATCTATGAGATAAAATTGCACAGACCTGAGTATACCCACATGACATGAGTGCATGCGTAAGTGATGGCATCTGAAGAAGCTCTGGAGTCTGGCTATCAGCATGATGGAGATGTCAGTTTCCTGGTTTTGCTATTGTACTGTAGTTATGTGGGATGTCATCACTGGGGGAAGCTGGGGGATAGGCCCATAGGACCATGTACTATTTTTGCAACTTCTTGTGAGAGTATAATTGTTTCAAAATAATAAGTTAAGGGAGCTCCCTGGTGGCCTAGTGGTTAGGATTCTGGGCTTTCACTGCCGTGGCCTGGGTTCCATCCATGGTCGGGGAACTGAGATCCCACAAGCCACAAGGCGTGGCCAATGAATAAATAAATAACAAAATAATAAGTTATAAGTATACTTATTGAGCACCTACTAAGAGCCAGGCACTGTGTTAAGCACTGAGGAGTCAGTGGTATACAATACAATCCTGCCTCCAGAATCTTCACTTCCTTCTGCTTCTGTCTTTTTGCCTCCCAATGTGCACATCTAAAAACATGACTTCCTTTCTCCCTGTTCTTTCCTTGCCAGACTTATCTAATAAATCGTGTGTATCTGATACCTCATTTTCTCTCCAGCCTCCATCTTTCACTATTTAACATTTCAATCTGGTTTCCTACCCCATTATTTTACTACTGTAGCCAGTATCTGCCCCTAGTGTCCCCATTGCACTCACTATTCCTGGAATTGGCTTATAGTTGAAACAAAACAAAACAAAAACCAAACAGGCCAAATCCTCCCTCACTGATTCCGCCATCTCCCATTTACCCAGCTTCAAAATCTCAGTGTTAGCACACCATGTCACTTCCCTTTCATTACACTTCTAAATCTACTACACACTTTACCATGCTTTCTCTAGACAGCCTAAAATGAAGAAATCCTGTATCAGGAACAAGCTGAAAATTCATGGACTCCCAGGTAAGCACAGCCAGAAGCAGCCCCAGCCTCCCATTTTCCCACCCCTTCCCCCAGTGTCCCTCTCTGTTCATTCCTTTCTGGTGCCTAGTATCATAAATAAGTTGTGCTGAGGAATTAAGACTCACCTAAGACTTCCAGATCTCAACCTCTGATTACAGAGTCAGCAGTTCTGAGATGGAATTAAGGGCTTTATTTTTAAGTTGCTCCTCAAGTGGGTGATTCTCATGAATATTTATGAATAAGCACAGATTTCCTACCAGAATCAGCACCCCACATGCACACACCAGCACTGACCTTCTTTACTTTCCACAGGACTCTCATGGTCCCTCCCAGAGCCCTCTACCTAAGTTTATTCATGACTTTATCTTTTTTTCCTTAAGGCAGGTGTCCAATATTACAAAAACTTCAGCTTCACAAAACTCCAATTTACTGCTGGCTTGGAGCCTGGCTTAGGCGTGATTTCCAGAACAAGACACAGTCACACAAAGAGGAAACTTCGTCTGGAGGCATCTCCACCTCCCTTCAACCATTCCACTCTTTCCTTGCCCAAGTTCACAGCCTCCCACTGAGCTACCCACCCAGACCAGCCTCCCTGCCCAGACCTGTTGGGGTGCAATCCTGCATCACCTCTCCTTCCACATGACACCGCCTAGCCTGCTGTTAAGCGATCCAATCTGGAAAACAAGATAATGCACCACAAAGAGCGGATGGCCCACAGCTGCTTGGGTCAAGGAGGGTGTGTCATAGAGAGTTGCTCAATCCCGGTGAGATCCTGGCTCTAGGATAAAACTGGAGAAATGGGATGTGTCAGAGGCTCCCTAAACATTTGTCCTTATTTTCCCCTCGCATATACCATCACTGAAGCCCTAACACTTCTTGCAGTACTTGAAACAACTATTCAGTTGACGAATTTTACCAAGCACCAGGTGTTCAAATGACAGTAAGCTAGAAGACAGTCTCTGCCCTCGGTCTAGTGAGGGAAACAGCCAGTGAAGAAGTAGACAGCGGGCGTGATGAGTGCCGTGTTGTCAGGACACGGGCCCGGCACTCACAGCAGGCTTGGGGACAGAAGGAGGAGAGGAGGGTTATATAGGAGTTGCTAGGCAAAGGGAAGTCTTGGGGGCGAGGGTATCCTTGTCGGTGTTATGTGCGAGCTGGGGCGGATACAGAGGCGAGAGAATATACTGCTTTTGAGGAACTGAAAGCAATTTATTCTGATGGATGTAAAGAGTTGTGTGTGGGGATGGGAGGGTGTAGCAAGAGATGAAGGAGGAGTGAGATCGTTGAGGCAAAGAATCAAGTTTGACCCTGACGTCACATTCTCTGCCTGGCACGTGGGACGCAATGACTCACTGATGGATGACCAGAAGCCAGTGGAAATTCCATGGTCAACTGCCCGTGCTGGCCATGAGCATTTAGTCTCAGGGTAACTTCTGGATATGCTGTATGGCTGTGTATCTTGGGGGCACTGAGAAAGCTCTTTTCTTTTTTTTTTCTTTTTTTTTTAATTAATTAATTTTTTTTTGCTGTGTTGGGTCTTCGTTTCTGTGAGAGGGCTTTCTCTAGTTGTGGCAAGCGGGGGCCACTCTTCATCGTGGTGCGCGGGCCTCTCACTATCGCGGCCTCTCTTGTTGCGGAGCACAGGCTCCAGATGCGCAGGCTCAGTAGTTGTGGCTCACGGGCCTAGTTGCTCCGCGGCATGTGGGATCCTCCCAGACCAGGGCTCGAAACTGTGTCCCCTGCATTAGCAGGCAGAATCTCAACCACTGCGCCACCAGGGAAGCCCCAGAAAGCTCTTTTCTTAAAGGACCAAAAAATAAACTTCTGATATATTATTGTTTATATTTGACTTATGTAGGGTTGCCAACTTTAGCATATAAAATACAGTATGCCCAGGTGAATTTGAATGCATGGCACATAGACTAAAATATAATTCGTTTTTTATCCGAAATTCAGATTTAACTGGGTGCCCTATATTTTATCTGGCAACCCTACCTAATGATGGGCTTTAGGATGAGTCAACAGCATACGGAAGAAACTGCTTGAGTCAGACACTTCTGGTGGGAGTGGCATCAAATGAGTTGTTTGACGACCAGAGGGCAAAGCAGCCAATTGAATCAACTTTTTACTTTTCACTCAAGGCAACGTTAACATGTGCAGCACAGAGCTGTTTTAAGGTCTGACAGAGTGAAAATTTGCCTCCATCTTTGAGCCAGACGGCTCCTGGATTCCTTTGCTTGGAAATGTCAGGACACCAAAGGAAAAGAGAAAGGGTTTCTCTGCCTTTTCTGTTCTGGTCAACGGTGCACTCTCACTAGGTATCACCCACACGACTCTGCCTGAAGGCCGAAAGCTTGACTTTCCTGAGCTGGCTTAGACTGAGGACCAAAGAACAGAGGAAGTGGGTGTGCAGCCCCTCTGAACCTCTGCAAAGAATCTCAGCTCTTTACTCCAAGGTGTCCTGATCCAGTATTACTTCTTCATGGGCAGCAACTTCCAAGATGAAATCAGTCTCAAACTCCACCCAAGCCAAGTATAATCTGCACCCATGAAGTCCCTTTTAAACCTCACCCAGAAAAGGTCCCAAGCAAATTCCAGTAGATTCTAATAGAACCTATAGCAGGGGATTTACATATATTGTTTGTTGTTTCTTTGTGAAAATATGCCAGCGTCTTACAGGGAAGGGGAACACAGAGGCTGTTGACATTACTGGTTCAGGAGCCAAGATTATTCAATTAATATTCTCTAATCCCACAAGAAAGCAAAAGCATTACATTGCCGAACCGGAAAGTTTAACTTCCCGATGGGGGTTTCTGAGTTTTACACACGCACCATCTCCCAGCACTTCCACAGCAATAATATAACACGAGTCCAGAATCCATTGTCCACAGCCCTGAATTCAACAGGCTTTTTCATACTCATTGGGATGCAGACTCTGATCTCACTGGCATGAGGCTTTTTGTAGTCTTCATGTGGCCCACTCAGTGTGAATATACATATGGCTCACTGCAGAAACGGTGTTTGATTGCAAACACCAGCCCCACCTGGAGGGCGATTGTACTATGTTTCTAAAATCCAGAAAACGTTGCATTCAGAAATGCATCGGGGTTTTCAGATAAAGCAGTGTAGTGTGGGTCTGTAGGGATTTCTTCTCCCCTTTCATCAGTTAGCTCATTTATATGCAAAAAAGTAGAACAACTCTCTAAGCAGGAAATCTTGGTGGGAGACTCCAGAAAACTACTTACTTGTTATCAGTATCCGAAGAAGAAACCAGTGGAAAGCAGAGCGGCCTGGGCCCCTCTTTTCTTTGACTCCCTTCCTTCCGGTCCACCTCACAGGCATGAAGTATGGCTGCAGGGGAGGAGGCTGCGGTGCCTGCACCGTCATGGTGTCAAGATACAACCCCGAGACCAAGAGGATCCAGTATCCTTTGTGTTGGCCCCAGCACTTCTGGAAAGAGTGCAGGGCCTCCACTTCCTGTCCATATGTCCCCTCTCCTCTCCAGGTGTCCATCGCACTCACACAGCCTCCAGGCCTGCTCTCCTGCAACGTCCCAAGCTCCAGATCTTTCCCATGGACTTTCTTCCCATCAGAGTATATCTGTCCTGTGTGCCAATCTCTCAGGGCCATGCTCTCTATTGCTGTACAGCTACTTCCTTTGCTTTTGAGCAGGAGATCTCAGAGTGGGAGCCAGGTAACAATGCCTTTAACACAAAGAGGTGATACATTGTCCTGGCACAAGAGTTAGGTCAACATACACTAGAAGAGTTATTCCCCTGGAAGGGCTGAGTGAGACCTCAAACCATGCTACATGATTGAGCATTTTAGGTCACCTTGACCTAAAATGTAAATTTGCTCACAAATTGAATGTGGTGGGGGAGTTGTCTAGCATGATTCCCAAGTTTTTCTGTTAGGTCCCTGGGTGATGCTGTTCACAGATTAGGAAGAGGAGAAGCAGAGGAGGGAAAAGGAGTGAGTTTAGCTTTGGACGCATTGCGTTGCAGTAATTATGGGACACCTGAGAGGGATTGTCCACAGGTATCTATGTCGACAGGTCTGTTATTCAGAGGAGAGGTCTCACCCGGAGCTATAGTTTATTCGACTTTATCAACATAAATACTAAAAATGATAATAAAAATAGCTAACATTTATTGAACGTGAGGCACTGTTCAAAGTAGTTTACATATGTTATCATATTCAGTCCCCAAAACAACACTGAGATAGGCTTGAGTATCACTCATACTGAAAAAAGCAGAAACGGAGGCAAGAGGGTTAAATAACTTGTCAATGTCATGAGGGCCAGTTAGTGGTGAAGGCAAGTTTTCAGCCCTGGTTGTCTGGAATGTAGCAGGAACCAGAGAAGAGCTTCTAAGTGCAGGACACTGTAGAACAACAGACAGGGAAATGGGCAAAGAAAGACACCCTCACAAAGGAGACCAAGAGGAGCAACTAGACGAGAAAGTTCCAAGATGGTAGAAGTGCAACAGTATGAAACGCCAGGGAGTGGCCCAGAGCCATTAGATTGCTCCCAGAGCATTGTCAGCAGGGACGTGGGGCTAGAAGGCGAGGTACAGATGGTGAGGTACAGACAGGAGTGACTGGAGGGCCAGGAAGTCTTGGACAGCTTTTGAAGAAACTTGACTAGGAAGGGGAGAAAGATGGGCTATTAGGTGAAGAGAGACAATGATTTGGGGATATTTTTTAGCACAACAAACACTTGAACTTTACTTCTAAATTCAAGGGAATTTAGGGAAATGAGACCCTAGAAAGGAAGAGCTTAGGAAGGCAGTTGAAAATGGAGCGAGTCCATGGGGAGACAAGAATAGATGGGAAGCAAGATTTTTTTTTTTTTTGCGGTACGCGGGCCTCTCACTGCTGTGGCCTCTCCCGTTGCGGAGCACAGGCTCCGGATGCGCAGGCTCAGCGGCCATGACTCACGGGCCCAGCCGTTCCGCGGCATAAGGGATCTTCCCGGACCGGGGCACGAACACGTGTCCCCTGCATCGGCAGGCGGACTCTCAACCACTGCGCCACCAGGGAAGCCCTATTATTATTTTTTGAGATTTTTATTTTTTGGCTGCGATGGGTCTTTGTTGCTATACGCGGGCTTTCTCTAGCTGTGGTGAGCGGGGGCTACTCTTCATTGCGGTGCGTGGGCTTCTCATTGCAGTGGCTTCTCTTGTTGCGGAGCACGGGCTGTAAGCACAAGGGCTTCAATAGTTGCGGCACACAGGCTCAGTAGTTGTGGCACACGGGCTTAGTTGCTCCACGCCATGTGAGATCTTCCCGGACCAAGGCTCGAACCCGTGTCCCCTGCATTGTTAGGCAGATTCTTATCCACTGCACCACCAGGGAAGTCCTTCCACTTCCATTTTTAAGTGTGTATTTACATAATAACAAAAACTATTAGTTTTTCAGTATTTATATTATATCCAATCACTAAATCGAGTTTTCTTCTCTTCCAATGTTTATATCAACTTATACAAGTTATCTCATTTTTCTGTTATTTTACTACATCTGTTATAACCTCCAAGGCAGTGTTATCCAATTAGGGTAAGAAAGGGCATCCTTAGCTAATCCTTGATTTTAATTGAATTTTTTTATTTTTGCCTATAAGGATAATATTAATTATTGTTTTTTGTAAATACACTTATTCACTAGTTTCTTCCTGTTCTCTTTGAGTTAGAGTATTTCTTAGGAATGTCTGCTGAATTTTATCAAGTAACTTAATAGCATTTATCAATTTGATTAATTTTGATCCTTTATTTTCTTGATGTAACAAACTAAGTTAAATTTTAAAATGTGATAAATTTCTGATATTGAACTGCATGTGTGTCCCAGAAACAAGCCTTACTTCGTGTATTATCCCTTAGTGCATTGCTGGATCCTATGTACTAATATTTTATTTAGAATTTTTGTGTCTACATTCATAAGCAGAACTATTCTACAATTTTTTGTACTGTCTGAGTTGGGTTTCGTTGTTAACATTTTGCTAGGTTTATAAGATGAACTGGGGATAATTTCTATTGTATACGACCTGGGAGAGTTTAAATAACATTGGCATTATCTTAATAATTATGTAAAATTCATCTGTAAATACATTTGTTCCTGGTGCTTTGTTCAGTGATAGAGCTTAATCTTTGCCATTCTCTTCCATAATAAGTTGTCTTGTTGTTTACATTTGCCTGTTATGTCTTTCACCCATCTACGTTTCATCCTTTCTTTTTCACTTTAAACATGTTTCTTAGTATATGTATATATTTTTTTTGGGGGGGGGGAGGGTGGGTATTTTTCTAATCCAATCTGCTAGTCATTATTTTTAAGTAGTAATAGTTATTTCATTTCTATATCTTATAATTATCTAAAATGTTTAATTTTTCTATTTATTTATACATATATAACAAATAATATAATGTCACATATTTATATAATTCAGGCTTCCTCTCCTCTTCACATTTCTCAATGGGGTTGTTTTCTGTTTGATCCTTCTCAGGTGGTAAGGTGGTTGTTACCCTGGCAGTAATACTTAGCTCCACCCACAGGGTATCTATTGCCCTTCTCTCCTCTCAGAAACCAAACCTGCAGCTGCTAGTCTCCCACCCTCTATCGTCCACGTGGCAGCGAGAAGTTTGATGCCAGGCTGAATTTCTTTCCTTCATAGAAAACTTGATCTTTCAACCTAGTACCTTGTAAGAAATTCTTTGTATCCTTGGAGTAGGAAAATGGTGTCAGGAGATGTCAGATGGGTGTCTTTCTCTTCAATCCAGCCTGGAACTTGAGGAGAATTTCTAATCTCTAGACTCAGATCTCTCTTCAGCTCACAGAGAGTGTCTTCCTTGGTGTTCCCTGGCTTGTAGACACATCTCCCCAATCTTCCTCCATCGATTGAATTGTTTGTTAGTTGGTTGGTTGGTTTTTCTCTTGAGAAAGTCTTGGGGGCAGGGGTTGTCTTAGTCCATTGGGTACTATAACAAAATACTACCAGGTGGCTTACAAACAACAAGCATTTATTTCTTATAGTTCTGGAGGCCAGAAGTCCAAGGTCAAGGCACCAGAGAGCTGGTGTCCAGTGAGCACCTGCTGCCTGGTTCATAGACTGCTGTCTTCTAACTGTGCCCTCACTTGGTAGAAGGAGCAAGGGAGCTCTCTGGGGTCCCTTTTGTAAGGGCACTATATGAGGGCTCTGCCCTCATGACCTCATCACCTCCGAAAGCCCCACACCTCCTAATACCATCATCTTGCGGGTTAGGATTCAACATATGAATTTGGGGGGACACAAACGTTCAGACCATAGCATTCCACCCCTGCCCCACAGAATTCATGTCCTTCTTTCATGCAGGCAACAGAAAATAAAACATGCTATGTGCTTTCAAAATACAATGGTGGGACAGGCATAGAATAGACATTTCCATTGCAAAAGGAAGAAATAGGAAAGAAGAAAAGGATGGCGGGTCCAGAGATGTCCAAATCCTTAAGACTCCAGGATAATTCCCTTTGGCTAGATGCTCTAGAATAACCCCCATTGGCTAGATGCTCTAGAATAATCCCCTTTGGCTAGATGCTCTAGAATAATCCCCTTTGGCTAGATGCTCTAGAATAACCCCTTTTGGCTAGATGCTCTAGAATAACCCCCTTTGGCTAGATGCTCTAGAATAACCCCCTTTGGCTAGATGCTCTAGAACAATCCCCTTTGGCTAGATGCTCTAGAATAACCCCCTTTGGCTAGATGCTCTAGAATAACCCCCTTTGGCTAGATGCTCTAGAATAACCCCCTTTGGCTAGATGCTCTAGAATAATCCCCTTTGGCTAGATGCTCTAGAATAACCCCCTTTGGCTAGATGCTCTGGAATAATCCCCTTTGGCTAGATGCTCTAGAAGTTTCCAGGCCCACTGGGGCTATGACCTGCCTTCAGGAGCCACTGGGACTGCCTTCAGGGTCCCACCCCGTCAGCTCTGCTGGGCAGAAGTTGGGCCCAATGCCTCTGCTGGGCATTGCCCTGGAGGGGGCTGTCTACCATGGTCCCGCCCCAGGCTGTTCTCTGCTTGGTGGCCAGCACAGCTCCAGGTGGCTCCATCCCTCAACAACAGGCAGAGGTAGCCACGCCCCAGCTGGTACACTCAGCAGGCAGGTGGAGGCTGTGCAGCTTGGACCAGCCAAAGGCCCTCACCTAACCAGTTGGACAGGAAGTGGAGCCCGCAGTGCGGGCACAAGGCAGCAGCAGCCCCTCCTTTGAAATCATTCTGCCTCCCAGGCCCTTGCACGCTGGGCCTCTGATGGAAGGGGCAGCCCTAATGAGGGCTGCACTTCAAGGATCTTTTCTTTTTTTTAATTCAAATCGACAGTTGTCTCCTCCAACAGCTCCCTTTTGCTGAGTGTGCTCTATTTTGAATAATTGTCCCTCTAACTCTTGGGTCTGTATGAGTTGCCAAGGGCTGCGCTAACAAATTACCACACGCTGGCTGGTTTAAAACAACAGAAATGTATCCTCTCACTGTTCTGAAGGCTGGAAGTCTGAAATCAAAGTGTCAACAGGTCCATACTTCCTCTGAATGCTCAGGGAAGGAGTGTCCCTTGCCTCTCGCTAGCTTGCGGTGGTTGTCAGCAATGCTTGGTATTCCCTGTTTATAGACACATCACTGCAATCTCTGCCTCCATGTCTATCTTCCCTCCGTGTATGTCTGTCTGTCTCCAAATCTCCCTCTCCTTATAAGGGCCCTTATAGGGCCCACGCTAATCCCGTGTGACTTCACCTTAATTTGACTGGATCTATAAAGACCCAGTTTCCAAATAAGATCACATTGGGAAATTCATGCAGCTCCATCTACCACAGGCCCCCTTGAATGTATTTGCCAGCTTACTGGGCTCCCACCTAGTTACTGGAGTACCCTAAGAAGCACCAGGCTATAGAAGCCAAAGTGATCCTGATTCACCCGGTGGGCTGGCAGGGCAGAAGCAGGAAGCCTGCCAGCGCCCTTCTAAGGAAACTGAGGAAGACTCACAGCCTTACAGCTCCCTTGACTCCCCTCATACTCGCCCAGACCATTGGGAAGGAAGGGCTTGGATGGCCCATGTGGCACACCTGCACCCCAAAGGACCAAACTCTCCTCCAGATTCACAGTTCTCAAAGTGCAGATTTCCAGGTTCTTCCCCCAGCCTGGAACCTCTCCCCACACACAGCCCAGGCCTCACTGGCACTCAGCTTCCCACAAGCCCAGCAGCCACCTGGCTCCACAGAGGCTGGAAGATTGGAGCTGGGAGGGGCAGGGGAGGGACCTCACAGTCAAAGAGAATGGAGCGCCTGGAACATAGACATGTAATGACCAACCTAAGGTCATTTAATGACCAACCTAGGGTTCCTAAAAGCACCCTCTGTTGGTCTGCTTGCCAGTGTTCCATCTTCAGGCTTTGAGGAGCTCGCAACAGAAGGCAGCACCCCAGGGACACAGAAGTCGTGGCAAGTACTTTTCCATTTACATCAGCAGGCAAGACTGGTTACATTTTTTTTCCCCAGAAATAAGTTCGTTTGAATTGTTGGGGAGGGGTGTCATTTCCAATGTGAATTCTTTCCCTGGGTGACAGGGATTCTTTGATGTAACTCATAAGACCTTTTTTATAACAAACATACAAGCACCTGGGTCAATAGATGTGGCATTTCTCTCACCCACCGGAACAACCCATTTAAAAGGAAAGAAATTTTTTTTAAAAAAAGGCAGTGGTTGCTTTTTTCCTGTTGTCTTGAACGAGATCTGAGAATCAGAAAAACTTGGCAGAGACAACCTCCTACCTTCCTACTGTGAACAACCTTTGTTCCCTCTGCCATGAGGGACCTTTAGACTCAGCTCCCCAGAGCCCTGAGGGTTTCCGAAGGAGAGAAAACCAGAGGACTTCAGGCCTCACCCATAGCCCTCCAGGATCAGCAGTAACCGTCTTAATAATTTGTTTACACTTCACAAGATACCATTCAAGCAAAACTTTCCCTGCTGAAATGTGTTTGAAAAACACTTCTTTAAAGCCATTCAAGGTCAGTTTCCAGTTTCCCAGCAATGAATGTATTTGGTTCCCTAATCCATAGTACTTATATCTTCCAACTCTAATACCGTAATCTGACTTTAGTACTCTAAAAGTGATCTTCTCCAGTAAATGCTTGTGTTTTATATTGACTCTGAAGGAGTTACTCCTATAAATATTTTGAAACACCATGATTTATGCTTTTCGTTGGCAGTATCCGCGCTCCTGTAAATGGGAATGGTGTGCTCTTTGTGATCACTGGCTGCTCTGTTTTAAGGAGCAGAGTGAAGGAATTCCCTGGAAGTCCAGTGATTAGGACTCCATGCTTCCACTGCCAGGGGCAGAGGCAAAACAAACAAAAACAAGGGCAGAATAAGATGGTGAACAGACTGTGTGGACCCTTAAACAATCCCTGTGCCGGTTTTCCCCTAAGTGGAAGCAGCCAGAGGAAGGGCCTCCGTCTCCACATGCCACTCTCCCTCTCCCCCAGCCTGCCTCCCCTCCACTCCCAATTCTCTTGGAATCAACTCCTAGTCATCTTGCGGGCCTACATGTCCCTTCCTCAGGGAAGCCTTCTCTGATCCCTCTCCCCAGACAAAGCTAATTCCCCTGTTCTGTGTTTCTCACAATGGTTGATATTTAATTACACGTTAATTGTCTCTCTTACTAACTATAAACTCTTCGGAGGAAGAAAACATGTAGATCTTATTTTCCACTGTGCCTCTACCACTTAGCATAGTGCCTGGTGCAAGGTAGATGCTTAATAACTGCTGGGCCAATGAATGAATGATCACTAATGCCTCCTTCATTTAAAGTATTTGGGGTAATAAGTCAAGCATTCATGAATCCCTGCAATGAACAAGTTGTCATCCATGCTGAGCATGGTGGGGGAAACAACCAGCTGCTTAACCTCCAGGAGCTTATTACCTAATTGGGAAAATGAGACACGAACATTGATAAGCCAACAAACTATTAGTAGCAGATTAGAGACTGGTTTCCTGGTTTATTAAGTAGAAAGTAAAGAAGCAATTGGTTGGATCTGCAGATGCCTTTGGAATTGAGAGAAAGCAGTGAAGGGAGGTTTGATGCTGCTTTTTGATGGTAAATAGAGAAGGAGGGAAGATACAAGGACAAACAACCACAGCTGGACAGGAACAGGGTTGCTATCACTGCAGCATGGAAGAGCCTTCTCTGGTCACTTAACAGGTACTCATTGGGCATCTATTCTGTGGTCGGCACCATTCCAGGCCTGGGATACAGTGGTGCCCTCAGGGAGCTTACATTCTAGTGGAGAAAGCAAATACCAGGTGAAGAAGCATCCACGTCAGGTAGGACTGAGTGTCATGAAGAAAACGAAACAGAGCTGTTAGGAGAGTGACGGACATGCTCCTTCAGACGGGGTGGTCAGGGAAGAGCTCAGACCCAAGTACCAAGAAGGCACAGACATGCCAGCACCTGAGGGAAGAGAAGTCGAGGCGGAACGGGTAACATGCACCAAGGCCTAGGACAGGAACGAACTCAGCACATTCAAGAAGCAGGGAAAGGCCAGTGTGGCAGAGACGACGACCAAGGGAGAAAGCGGGGAAGCTGTGCTCAGAGAGGTGGGCCCCAGTTTATTTATCTGTTGAGTGGTTACCTAGACTGGATCACTATTTTCCAATGGAATAATCCTGTGGGCCAGGAGGAAGGAGGAAGGGCATCAAGGTGCTGGGTGGATGCAACACCCTACACCTCCACTTCAGGGCACAGACTGGACTTGGCCATGCAATTTCCTATGAGGAGACATTTCTGCAGCTAGAATAAGAAAAGCGTTGGGGCAAGTGGGAGGTCTCTGAAAGCCCACTGCTAGCCCTCCATGAGAAGGAGGAAGTGCATCCAGGACATGCCCCTGGGGCGGAAGCAGCACGCAGAGTGGGTTTAAGTTTAAACAGTTGTTTATGGTTTTCATACTGAAGAGGTGTGGGCTATTCACGAGCAAGCTTCAAAGCCAGGATTGGTGGGAGGCAAAGTGAGGCATGAGCTAGGAGGGCGGGCCACACAGGTGCCCTTGACTTAAAAGGCCACGAAGCAAGGGAGTCTCCACCCCCTGCCCTGCTCTCTGGGGCTCCAGGCTGTCTGCTTCCACACAGGGAGAGATTTCAGTTGCTCGGACCTAAATCCTTTCTGCTCATTTCTGCAGCTGGTACCAAAGAGCATTCCCATTTGGAGCTGGAAGGTGAAACTTTATCTACGGGTGCAATGCCTTGCCCATTGAGATCGGATGAATTGGTTTTCTTTGTGAATGGGTGGAAGGTAAGGGTTGGGTATCACTCCCATAGTTTGCAGAGACAACAGGAAACTTCTAATGTGAGGAGAGCACTTGTGGCCTGTTTGGGTTGAGACCGCTCCAATCAGGAACAAGAAGCCATAGGCTGGGAACCAGGCTAATGTGGCCCGTTATCCAGTCCGCCCAGGCTCGGCCTCTGGGAATGTGGGGAGGCGGTAAAGTATTGGGGGTAATGGCACGTGCCTCGGTGTCAGACAGACTTGGTTCCAAGCCGGCTCTGCCTTTTACTGGACAAGTTTCTACAAGTTACTTCACCTCCCTGAGCCTCAGGGTGCCCGTCGTTACGGCTATTGTAAAGATTAAGAGAGAGACGCTTCTTTCATTGATTAGGAACCTCTTAAATTCTTATACGAGGCCCTTAGCACTGGGCCTGATATACCGGAGGCCCTCTATCCTAGCAACGTATACCGATTCTCAAACTCAGGAGGATAAGAAATGGAGCGCTCTTTATTTTTCTATTTTTTGAACTTAATTTTTCTGTTGAGTCTCCATTATACAGAATTAGTTGACGTGTAATTGCAGTCAATTTCCAGGCCCCCCCTTTCCCTGAGTTGCAGTTGAATTGCAGGAGGAAACTCTACAACACTTTTCCCTGGCAGCCACCCCTCCAGGCCTCACCATCAGTCCACACAGGCCACTAGTTAACCCTCAGTGTCTTCTGCCGGGCCTGTTCCTCTCATGCATCTCTCAAGGGACCATTCTGTGCTCCAAGGCATGCAGCTTCTCTGGGGTCTTGCCACCTCTCCTCCAGGGCCCCTCAGCCTTCCCATCCCATGAGCTTAGCTGGAATTTGGTCAGGTACCTCCACCCCTGCCCCATGTGGGGGCTTGGCCCAAGGAAGGAGATAGAGCAGAGCCTCTACCTTCTCATCACTTTCGTTTTAACTCTCTCTCCGGTATCCAGTCTCCACTGCCAGCAGACACCAAACATTCTTCCAAAACTCTCACTTACAAGCTGAGTCCTTACTCGCTTGTTCCACTGGCTAGGGCTTTGGAGGCTCCTTCCTCTATTTTCTGTCCCGCATCCCTTCTGAGTCATGAGCCCAGAATGAAGTGGCTGCAGCCCGGACAGGGAATAAGTCAAGGGTTAGAGGAAACACAGGTTGTGTGGTAGGGGTGGAATCACCTAGATTATAAAAATATTATCCAACCACATTCTCATTAAGTGCTTTCAAAAGACCTGGGGGACTTCCCTGGTGGCGCAGTGGTTAAGACTGCACGCTTCCAATGCTGGGGGACCGGGTTCAATTCCTGGTCAAGCAAATAGATCCTACATGCATGCCGCAACTGAGGAGCCTGCATGCCACCACTAAGACCCTGGGCAACCAAATAAATAAATAAATAAATAAATAAATAAATAAATAAATATTCAAAAGACCTGGGATGAAAGTAAGGGCAGGCAGATGAGGGCTGCTTCTTTCATTGATAGCAGCCCCTAAAGATCCAGAAAGCTCTTGAATTGTAATATCTCAACTTGGAAGCATCTTCCTGTACTATTTTATTCTTTGAGGTCTACACAAGTTCATGTTTTTCTTCTGGGGAGGAAGAAGAACCAAACATGAATGGCCCACTGTAACTTCCTTTCCTCTGTTGCAACAAAATGGCTGGAGGTGTTTACAGGACACCCAAAGAAAAAGTGAAAGGAAATAAGCAAATGGGAAAGAAGCAGCAAAGAAGCTCCCTCCATGGCTTTAGAGTGCCAAAGCCTGCAGTTTTCAAGGTGAGGGAGGGAGGAATTCTAGTGTTCTCCCAGAGCCTCCCTGGGTCCTGAGCTGGGGCCACAGGCTCACCATTGGCCACGCTGCTAGTAGCACATTCAGGGACCACTCCAGGATGGTAGCAACTCCCTCACTTCCCCTTTCTGCCACCAAGTCTTAGGATCCCGGATGTTATCAAACATACTCCCCACAGGAGGTGTCTCAGAGGTGCCAGAATAGAAACCCTTACTATTCAGCCTTCTTCCCTCAAGGACCCTTCACACTTACATACACAGACACACACACACACACACACACACACACACACAGCATCCAAGTCCTTCCCCAATTTGAAGTGGTTCAAGAGTACAGAATACTGGGTTGAAAGACTCCACAAAATTAGATAGTAGAGCAAACGTGAAGAATTTAAGTGCCAGGGGCATTTTTTGTTTTATAGCTCTATTTTTTTTTATAGCTCTCTATCTTATAGCTCTCTCTAAACTGTGTTAGTTTCTATTGTACAACAAGTGAATCAGCCATACACATACATATATCCCCATATCCCCTCTCTTCTGAGCCTCCCTCCCACCCTCCCTATCCCACCCCTCTAGGTCGTCACAAAGCACCGAGCTGATTTCCCTGTGCTATGCTGCTGCTTCCCACTAGCTAACCAAAGCAATCTACAGATTCACTGCAATCCCTATCAAACCACCAATGGCATTCTTCACAGAACTAGAACAAAAAATTTTACAATTCGTATAGAAACAAAAAGACCCCGAATAGCCAAAGCAATCTTGAGAAAGAAAAATGGAGCTGAAGGAATCGGGCTCCCTGACTTCAAACTATACTACAAAGCTATAGTAATCAAGACAGTATGGTACTGGCACAAAAACAGAAATATAGATCAATGGTACAGGATAGAAAGCCCAGAGATAAACCCATGCACCTATGGTCACCTAATTTATGACAAAGGAGGCAAGAACATACAATGCAGAAAAGAAAGCCTCTTCAATAAGTGGTGCTGGGAAAACTGGACAGCTACATGTAAAAGAACGAAATTAGAACACTCCCTAACACCATATACAAAAATAAACTCCAAATGGACTAAAGATCTAAATGTAAGACCAGACACTATAAAACTCTTAGAGGAAAACACAGGGGCATCTTTACTCAGTGGTGGTTCCCAACTCTAATCACATATAAGAGCACTGTTGCCACAGATGCTTGGTGCATCTTTTACTCCACAGATGTGTGTAAAAGTTGTTTGCCTGTAGAGCACAAAAAGAGAGGCAGATGAAATCAGGCCTAATATGCCCCAGTCCATAAACCAAGCAGGCCATGACAGGCATTCCTCGGGGTCACCCATTCCATTCCCTTAATATTCTCTTTTCTGTTTCCAGTGCAGGTGATCGAGAGGAATGTGGACCCAAAAGTCACCCTGCTGACCTTCTTACAAAAGAACTGGACCCTTTTGATCCAAGTCTTGGCCGTGTCTGTGTTTGCCTTAAAACATAGGCCAGGGGCTTCCCTGGTGGCGCAGTGGTTGAGAGTCCGCCTGTCGATGCAGGGGACATGGGTTCGTGCCCCGGTCCGGGAAGATCCCACATGCCGCGGAGCGGCTGGGCCCGTGAGCCATGGCCGCTGAGCCTGCGCGTCTGGAGCCTGTGCTCTGCAATGGGAGAGGCCACAACAGTGAGAGGCCTGTGTACCGAAAAAAAAAAAAAAACACATAGGCCAGCTACAATTATGAGAACTAATCAAACCTCTCCTTCCCCACACAGCCAGGTCCCGTGGTCCTTGCTCTCTATTTGCTTTTGGCAATGGTTCTAAGGATACTAAGTTAATTGAGCTATTTGGAGAGGATAAAGTTTCCCCAGAGTTTCTTATATCTTGATTTAATAGCCATGAAATAGAAGCTAAGTTCTTTCTTTCAGCACTAATTATTCCTTTAAGTGCCTTCCAGATCCCCAAGACAGTGGTTATGTAATAGAGGTTTGTGTTGCATGTACCCTTCCCTGGAAGAAAACCAAATTCTCCAGATTCAGGAAGAGCACGTGTCATAGGAGAAGATTACCTTTCTCTACATCTGTTTTCTGACAACAGGTTTTCCCCACCATTCTATATTCTGAAATTTAGATCTTCATAATGGCAAACATATTTTAATTGGTAAATCTAATGGATCTCTCAGAGAAGCCCAAAAAAAAAAAAAAAGACAGAAATTACAAGTTTTGTTTAAAAGCCCACATGGTTTTTAATTCGTTGTCAACGTTTTAAAATTAGGAAATCTCATTTTTAAAAAATAAATAAATAGGAATTTCTCATGAAAAATGGGAAGACAGTCCTTCCTGCCTGGCAGCAGTCTTGCTTAGAGCTGAGTGGAGCCTGTCATCCTCCATCTAAAATGGGGCACAAGCTCTCCAGTCACACCCAGCCCACTCCACTCATTCACACACCTCTCTGATAAGCATTTATGGTTATGATTTAATTTAGATGAGCAAGCCATACGGCTTAAAAAAAAAAAAAAGCCAAAGATTCCAAAGTCTTCTTAGCCAGTCTAGTTAATTACATCCAATCCATAAACTGTGTGGAAATGGGCCACAATCAGGGAGAAGGATGCCTAAAGAGAGGAGCAGAGGCTGAGCCTTGGGATTGGACCTGGACCAATCAGGAGCAGAGGGACACTCCGGGTGGGATATGAAAATAAGGACGGGAGTTTTCTCCAAAGGGTCACTGACTTGGTTTCAAATGCAGTACAAATTACTGGGCAAAACTAGCAATACATTAAACTGCTAAAAATAAGTGTTTCTCTTCCAATTACATGATTGGAACCCAGAAGAATACCTATAATGAAATAGGATTTTTCCAAGGGCTTTTACTTCTGTTATCCTACAAGATGCTTATGCTAAGCCTGTGAGGATAAAGTAGGTATTGCCTTTCCCTCTTTGCAAGTGAGGACACAGGCAGGGAGAGGTTCCTATGTCCAGTGTCACAAAGCTAGGAAGATACAGAGTGGCCTTGACTGAGGCCTACAGGCAGGCGAATGCCTTCTCAGATCTGCACCTCACCCCACAAAGGAGACTTTCCTTGCTAGTGACACCCTAGGAAGGCAGCTCTGATAGAGGCGACGTGTCCGCCTGGGAGTCTTTCCTTGACCACCCTTCCCAGTGCACCTGACAGGAACCAAGTACGCCTGCAGAAGAGGAGGCTGTGGCGCCTGCACCGTGATGGTGTCTAAGCGAGACCCCACGTCCCAGTAGATAAGGTATCTGCCCAGATGCCCAGAGACCAGGCTTGCACTCTCATCTCACAGCTTACGAAGATCTCAAAGACCTTCCAGCCTTGTGATTCTAACTCTCTCTAGGTCTTAGACCCCTCTGAGAAGCTGATAAAATCTATGAGCTTTTACAAAAACTAATAACGTTTTGCACACAGTTTCCGGGAGATCGTGGACCTCCCAAGGCCCATCAATGCATCCCAGGTTAAGAATCCCCAATTAAGGGACCTCCCTGTTGGTCCAGAGGTTAAGACTCTGTGCTTCCACTGCAAGGGGCATGGGTTTGATCCCTGGGGAACAAAGGGAAGGGAAGATCCTGCATACTGCAGATACCACATACCACAGATCCCGCATGGGCACAGTGCGGCCAAAACAAAAAAAAAGGAAGGAAGGAAGGAAGGAAGGAAGAAAGAAAGAAAGAAAGAAAGAGGGCCTTCCCTGGTGGCACAGTGGTTAAGAATCCGCCTGCCAATGCAGGGGACACGGGTTCAAGCCCTGGTCCGGGAGGATCCCACATGCCATGGAGCAACTAAGCCCGTGCGCCACAACTACTGAGCTTGCACTCTAGAGCCCGTGAGCCACAACTACTGAGCCCATGTGCCACAACTACTGAAGCCCACGTGCCTAGAGCCCGTGCTCCGCAACAAGAGAAGCCATCTTAACGAGAGGCCTGCCCACGGCAACGAAGAGCAGCCCCCGCTTGCTGCAACGAAAAAGAAAGCCCGCGTGCAGCAACGAAGACCAATGCAGCCAAAAATAAATAAATAAATTTATTTTTAAAAAAAAGAAAGAAAGAAACCGCAATTTAGGCCAAGCATTCATTTTACAGATGAGGAAACTGATGTCAGAAGGATGAAGTGACTTGTTCAAGGTCATGCAACTTGTATGTAGAACAACAACTTGAGCCACGTTTTCTGGCTCTGACACTAATGCTCTTTCTACTGTTGGGCTGGATCTGGGCCATGATTCCAGCCTTTCATTAAGGGCCAGATTCCAGGACTTGGGCTGCTCCCAAATCCACTAGCCCAAGAAATCAAGAAATGGCCTCAGGACACAGGCCTTCCAACTCTACTGAATGACCTTATACAGAGAGTTTAAAACGAACAAGCAAAAAAATTATCAAATACAGTTAAAAGACAAAGGTGCGCCTTTTACCTGTTATGGGATCAATGTCCTAATGTTTACTAGTTGACATCCAACTATATTCCTGATGACACAAGTCCATTCCTACTGAGACCAGACCCAGGTGGGTCTGTTCTAGGCTTGGAAAATGTTTCTGAGGTTCAGAATGCCCGCATTCCCCCTAAGGATCCCAATTCTTATAGATAATACAGAGTCGGCAGAAAGGACTCTAAATTCTTCCTCCCAGGCACTCCTCCAGGTCTCCATCCTCTCGGCTGAGTGACAGGGAGAGGGGGTGGTTTCTGCTGCCCTTCTTGGTTCCCACATTCCCCACAGGGCAGAGCTGTGTTTCTCCTTTGGATTTTCCTTGTGCCTCTCATATAAGATACTTCTCTGTCACTGCGTGCCTGGTGCCCATCTGCTCTCTGTGTGGGGCTGCTGTCACCACTGTGAAAGGTGTTGGAAGCATCAAAATGAGGCTTCACCCCATGCAGGTAAAAGCACATCCTAAATGTCTCATTTCTTAACTCTGTCTTTGTAATCAACGCTGTGTTGACTGTGCCTCCTGGGGCTTCTAGGTTGTGGTCCAGTAAGTAGAAGCTTTGGATGCATATTGATCAAGATAATAATATCTGTTAAGTGATTTAAAAGAAAGCTAGAAATCCATCTACATTTCAGTAGCTGATTATCTTTCTTCTTACTTTTTCTGCTTGAATGATAACAGCATGATCAAAACATTGATTAATGCCAATTAGACTGTGAGGCAGAATAAATATTGCACAAAGAGCATTGTGCATTGAATAAAACACCTCTGAGGATAACAGGGTAAAATTCAGGATTGTTCCCTCTGGCGTGGAGTTTTAAGAGTACTGTGACATGCACTGGTATAAACACACCAGTTCCTCTGTCATTGTCACAGAGGTTTGGAGAGTCCAGACCCATTAACACTGCGAGTCCTTCCAGGAAGAAGGAATCTGGATTTAACCACGTAAGAGTCAATTCCAGGAAGGTCAACAAAGGCAAAAGACCCAGCAGAGTTTACTAGAGTCTCTGAGAAGGTCAGAGAGGATGTTCACCCCAAGGCCAATAAGCCCAAATCCTAGAATTATACTACATTCTGAATCCAGAGCAAGGCTTTAATGTGCCCAAGAATCAATCAGCTGGGAGCTTGTTAAAAATGCAGAGGGGCTTCCCTGGTGGCGCAGTGGTTAGGAGTCCGCCTGCCGATGCAGTGGACACGGGTTCGTGCCCTCGTCCGGGAAGATCCCACGTGCCGTGGTGCGGCTGGGCCCGTGAGCCATGGCCGCTGAGCCTGCGCGTCCGGAGCCTGTGCTCCGCAACAGGAGAGGCCACAACAGTGAGAGGCCCGCGTACCGCAAATAAAAATGCAGATTATGAGTCAAAAAGTTTGGAGCAGAGGTCTGAGGTTCTGCATTTCCTAAAAGACCGCAGGTGGAACCAACACCACTGGTCCACGGACTGCACTTTAAATTGCAAGGATCTAGAACACAGACCAAAATCGTGGACCTTTGAAAGCAGAGCTCCTTTTGAGCCACACCAGAAGAATTTAAAGAACAAAGTAACATGAGGTCCATAGTGGAGAGTCTCCAAGTTAATCAGAAAGAGGTGACCCCATGCTCAGAACCAGGCTGGGAAAGAAATAGGGGTGCTCAAGGAAAGTGTTTTTGAAATTACACACGCTTTCCTTATAATTACTGATTTCTGGAGAATTCTTCTCTCTCTGGGAATGGAGGTTGCGTGCTAATTCCCAGTTAGAAGGATCTGGGCATTCGAGCTTGAGAAGTAATTGTAATGCTAGAACACGGCTTCCAGGTCACCTCCTCCAGAAGGAAAGGGGATGACGGCCCACTCTGCCCAAGGGGAGGGTGCACTGCTCAGGGAGAGGGTTCCACCATGACAAGAGAGACACAGGATGTGGACCCTGGCAGGAGGCGGTGGCAGCAGGAAGGCAGGGCCTGTGACCATGCCTGTGTCCTTCCAGGAGAGGACTGCCGAGAGCCATGGCACCCGGTGCAGGATCTGCAGCCCAGGGATGGTGACGTCCATGTACATGCTGCCCAGGAGCCACCCGCAGCCTTCAGAGGAGCAGCTGCCGGCAGCCCTGGGGGGTAGGTCTGACTTGAACAAGCCCACTGCCCGCCAAAGCCAGGTGGGGTCATGCGTCAGCCTGCTCCTCCCCACCTACAATGCCACCCCAGCCCCGTTCAGGGACCCCTCGGTTGTTTCTGAAGTAGCTGCTTTCACCCCTGAGCAGAGAAGAACGTCAAGGTGTATCTGCTCATCAGAGCAGTTGCTGCACAGAACTAAAGAGCACGCGTGGCCCACGCCCGCATCTTGACACCCTACTTTTCTACCCAGTGACTTATGTGGTTGCCTTCATTCGGGCTGTCTTAACAGAGCACCTCAAACTGGGGGTGTTAAAACAGCAGGAATTCCTTCTGTCGCAGTTCTGGAGATGAAGAGTCTGAAATCTAGGCTCTAGAAGAGGACTCTTCCTTGCCTCTTCCTAGCTTCTGGTGGTGGACAGCAGTCCTGCCATTCCTTGACTTAGAGATTCATCACTCCCGTCTCTGCCTCCATCTTCTCACGGCCTTCTCCCCTGTGTGTCTGTGTCCAAATTTCCCTCTTCTTACAATCCAGTCACTGGATTAAGGCCTACCCTAATCCAGTAGGGCCTCATCTTAACTTGATTACATCTGCATCACTGCAGATTTCCAAATAAGGTCACATTCACAGGTTCCAGAGGTTAGAACGTCAACGTATCTTCTGTGGGGGGGGGGCGGGGGAGACACTATTCAACCCATAACACAGCCCTTCATGTATCGAGGGGATCCTTTAAAATTTGCAATGGGTTTAAGTTACTAAAGAGTTCATGGGAATTCCTTGGCGGTCCAGTGGTTAGGACTCTGCATTCATTGCTGAGGGTCTGGGTTCAATCCCTGGTTGGGCAACTAAGATCCCACAAGCGGCGCAGCACAGCCAAATAAATAAAGAGGAGTTCATAAACATATCCCTTTTGCAGGATCAATAAAGCTCACGTTCAGCTGTCAACAATCCCTAAACCAGACATCTGTTACACAATAGATATACAAATCCCTAGACTGAGGCCTGAAGGGTGAGCACCACACACTCTCCTCATCTGCCAGTTGCCGGTGGACTTCCTTTACTCTCTCTGCTCCATTGCAGAAAATCAGATCAAATCACCTAAAACCCTGCCTTCCTTAGGTCCTTCCACTATTTGAGGTCCTTCAGCAGCTCCTTACCCCTCGTGTGGCCACGCCTACCCTCCTTCACCCGGCATTCAGAGAAGTCCAACAGCTGGCCTCCCAAACTCATTCTTCCTCCTCAGCTACATGAGTCCCTGCTGGCCAGTCTCCTCTCAACCCTCAGTCCTCCGCATGTCTCCACTTCTGCACCTCTGCTTGTGCTGCGCTGTGAACCCCGAATGCCCCTTCCTTGCTCTCCACCAATCCATTGCTTTCTCATCCTTCAATCCAAGCTTCTTTGTGAAGTCTCCCCCGATGAACTCGAGTCCACACTGACCCTCCTCCATCCCACCCTCTCCCATGCCTTCATCTGTGGAAACCTGAGTTTCTTACACTTTTCCACGCAGTAGAATTACCCGCAGACCTCTTAAATGCAGATTCCTCCACCGGGACCCAGACGTTCTAATTTAGGAGAATTGGAGAAAGGCCAGAGATCTGCATTTTAAACAAACAGCAGAAATTCTGATGCAGTGACCTAAAATCCACTGAGGGGCACTACTAACAACCTGTCCGGGGCATTACACTTCACTCATACGGTGCCTTAGAAACGGCCACATTTTCTTGTTTTGGGATCGCTTGCATCTTACATAGTATCTGAAATATAGTTGCTGTCAATAGATACATGTTGAATGAATAAATAATTTAATAGATGGATGCAACTGAGCTCACCAGACAGACTATCATCTTCTTTAGAACAGAGAATAAAACTGGAATTGAGGTGGTGGGAAGGATAATTATCTAAGAAGAAAAAAATCAGTGAACAGCCTAGTGGCTATTTAAATATTCTCAAAAACAAAACAAAACACCAGTGTTTGTTTCAATTTTCTAAAGAAAAATAAATTAAGAGTCAGTAAAAATAAAGAATACTGATAACTTTTCTTCTTCTCTGATTAGGTAATCTATGCCACTGCACTGGGTATTGGCCAATTCTTGCAAGTGGAGGGACCTTTTGTTTGGTGAGTAGGGGACTCTGGGGGCAACCTACAGAGCAAGAATGACAGTGACAGCTGGTCCAGGCTGGGAGCACAGGAGGTGAGTTGTTTTTTTGTTTTTTGTGGGGTTTTTTTGGTACACGGGCCTCTCACTGTTGTGGCCTCTCCCTTTGCGGAGCACAGGCTCCGGACGCGCAGGCTCAGGGGCCATGGCTCACGGGCCTAGCCGCTCCGCGGCACGTGGGATCTTCCCGGACCGGGGCACGAACCCGTGTCCCCTGCATCGTTAGGCGGACTCTCAACCACTGCGCCACCAGGGAAGCCCTAATTTTTCAGACCATCTAAATAGACCATAAGGAAGACCAATTGAGTTAGCTCCAACTAACTCAAGGGAGTTTGAGCTCTTTGTTGAGAGAAGGGTGAACGTTACACCACCTTTGATGCTCTACATCACACCACTGGGAAGCTAGGTGGTCTAGCCAGCCAGCCAGACATCTTCCGTGGCTAGTTCAGCAAGGCCTCGGGCCAGGACATGTAGGAGGGCTCAAGGAAACCCAAGGAGACAAGCAAAGACATGGAATTTGCTTTGGGGAGGCAAGGTTAGTTCCAAGAATCCAAACCAGCTGGGAAAGTGTGAGCAGATAAAGAAGCCAAAAATCTAGAGTGGAATCCAAAATTCACCCCAAGTACCAGAGTGCAGGGAGTTTCCCCCACCAAAGAGCGATACCGCACTAGGCTGCTGTGAAAATCAAATGAGAAATTGAAGGCTCATAACAAAGTCTTCCTTGGCACTTAGTAAGAACTCAACAAATAGTTACTACTGTATTGAGGATGCTGTCCACACTATGAATAGTGTTTGCCAGGGAAACCAGACAAGTACATCTGATCACCCTCTACAGAGGGCAGGAGGGATGTAGGCAGTACTGCCCTTAGACCCAAGCAAGGGGGATTCCAAACTTTGGAGAGCCCCTCGCTGGTCCTCCTCCAGCCAATCTCAGGAGGCCACGGGGCCAAAGTGACTTGTTTGCCTCGAGCCTTCACCCTTTTCTAGACTGTGCTCCAGATACATTCTTGACCCCATTCCCAGGCACAAGTCTCTTCCCCAAGTCCATCTTCCTCGGGAAGATCATAACAGCCAGCATGTGCACCCTGAGGCCAAAGACTAGCTGTTTGGGGAACGAGTAGACAGAGCTTGGACATGCAGGCTGGCTCACAAGTGTGTGAGGCCCTTCACGGTACAGAACAGAGGCAGGGTGGGGAGGGAAGGGCAGCAGGCCACAGGCCGGGGGCCTCCATTTGTATTCTTGCCTCAACTCCACAAATAGTGGATGAGGGCCTGGAAACAGACCAGCAGGTGTGTCCCACTCCCCAGAGCCAGCCAGGTCCCCAGTGAGTGTCCCATCTTCTACTGCCACATGGGGGAGCCAGCAGGTGACAAGCTGAGAAAATTAATATCTTGTAAACCCATCAAATTGCTGGTGTAAATAGGAAAACACTTGTGAAATACAAATAAAGGAAGTTAAAGGCAACCTCTCTCCCTCTGGAATATGGATGTTATCCATCTTTCCAGGCACAGACTCTGGGGATAAAAGCAAAAATATAGTCAGAGACCCACCCTGCAGCCAACTGGCCCCAGGGACCTTAATGGATGAAAGGAACCTAGCCCCGGTGGGAATACCCAAGGCTCCCATTTATTAGGCAAGAGAAGACTGGCTTCTTCTGTTATCTCTCACTCATGAGAGCGCTCAGAGTTCTGAGTGAAAGAGGAAGCGCTACTGGCTTCGCTCAGCTGGTTTTGCTTCTTGGACAGAGAAGAAGCTGTCTCTGCACAACTGCCAGCCTGAGACATTTGTGCAGAGACAGAGAACTGAAGTATCTGGAAGAAAGTATTTTACTAGAAACTTAGGAGAGACTATTTGAGGAAGAAGGTACAAGAGGTAAGCTTGGAGAAAATGGGAAATGAAAGAACCAGCAAGTGGAAACCAGCTTTAAAATTCATTGATTGTCCATTCATTCCCAGTCAGTCCCATGCAGATCGCAAATGTCGGGGAGCTCTGGTTCCAAAATGGTTTTCTTTTTTTTTTTGTCTTTCTTTTTTTTTCTCTTTTTAAGGTCCCTTTATAAATGATAATACTCAATGTTGTTGAGTCTTGTATATACTAGAGAATGGATAAATTATTATTGCTGTGAAAAGCATCTTATCAACTGATTCTACAACTAGGAATTCACCTAAGAAAAAATTCAGAGAAGTACACAAAGCTGTACATGTAATGAACAGAAATGTTCATTATGTTATTTGTAGTTATAAAATGTAAAAAAAACCCACGAAGTATACATCAATAGCAAATTTTACAACTATATTATGGAATAGCCAGAAGATGGACTATTATGCAATCAGCAAAATTATATTTTAAAGGCTTTTTAATGATAGGCAAATAAATGAACAAAAAGTCAAAGTAAAAAAAAAAAAGTCAAAGTAAAAAGTATATTGTACTATAACTATAGTACAAATATATATTACATAAAAATATTACCAGTGGGATAGAGTAATGATAGTTTATTTCTTTTATGCTTCTCCATATTCTTTATTATTGTTTTAAGCTATATAATATATACTGTGTGTGTATTATATATTCTATATATTTATCTGTATTACTGTATTTAAAAAATAAAGTAAAAAAAAAGGAAGATCTTGTGATTACCCCTATTCCAGTAGAAACCACCAAAAGTGACTTTAAAAGTTTGGAGCCTCATTTAAATTGTCAAACCCTTCAAGGCACACACCCATTTACATGTTAAAAAGTTTTTCATCTCAAGGCATTTCACTATCCTAGGAGTCAAATGGTTGTCAACAGAAAGGAACAGGAAAATGCTGCCTGGATCGGGGAGAAAATGATTCTTCCTCGCTCGACAGGAAAAGTGACGTGAGTCCCTTTGTTTGTCCTCTTCCTGAGAGTATCGCTTAATGCCGGCCAGTGCTGCAACTGTGCTTGTGAGTTTTGATGGTCATTCTCCGCTTTACTTACAAACGTCCAAAGTGCAGGCACGAATAATGCACTTTTCGTTTGGGATCTGGGTAAAGTGGTGATTCAAAGCCCACGCTCTGATTGCCCCTTCACTCTCTGGAAGGCTGAAACAATAAATCATAAACCCACTCAGACAAGAGAAAAAAGACCTACCCCAGCTACGATGAGTCCCATCCTTGCCTGGCCCTCCTCATGTAGAGCTGGCCTCTATCACCATCTCCTCCTTTGCAGAGAGAGGACACTGCAATGTCAGGAAGGCTGAGGAGCCTGTCCAAAGATACATGGCGAGTTCATGGCTCCCACAGCTGGGAAGTCCAGCCAGAAACACACCAGTCTCTGGCTTTGCTCTCTGAGAGACACTAGTTTCAAAAAAAAGACCCACGGCCAAGCTCTTAAAGGAATTACTTAGAAAGAATTCCTAGTTCGACTATAGGAAAAATAGAGTCTGCTCCCTGTAGACACGGAAAACTAAGAGAACACAGTTGACAAAACTTAGACAAAACTGAGCCCGTCATTCCCTGCTGTATGTGTTTCTATCCTTAACACCCTAGAAATTCAATCTGGGCAATGATTGCACTCTGGGGTCCACCTGGATCACTTTAACTAAATGCAAAAGAACACACTTAAACTGGACTGTGCCCCAATATTCCTTATAAAGAGAAACACAATTTTAAGGTGGATCTTATGATCACTGAGCCACATGTCCTTTCCCTATACGAAAAGACACACAGGAAGCCACGTTATAAGGCGAAGGTTGCTTGGTGACCACGGATGCAGAGCAGTTGGATAATCTTAAGGGTAACATCATAGAAGACGCCCCTCCATCCATCAGGTAGACCTGCTGGATGGCAGGTGTCTGCCCCATGACACTCCCTTCTCTTGAAGCTATGTTAATATCTTCCATGGGGCAACTATAAAGTCTTGGCCTGGTCCCTGTTTAGGGGAACTTTAATCCCTCAGCTCTGATTCATTTTGTTTGTTTTACATTTTAATTCTCAGACACTATCAGGTACTGCCTATACTTCTAATTCCAACTTACACAAAAACTGATCTTCAGATGTTGGCCGGTTATGCTTCAGTCTGGGATCCTAACCTACACAAGGAACAACCACAAGTTGTCCTTCTGCAACCTAGGAAGACCTTAGAGAGACAGGAAAAAAGGCAAAGGAGTATTGGACAAATGTCAGGTCATTTCACTTACTTGTCACAATTACCCTTCAAAATAGACATTATTTCTATTTAATCTTCAGAGAGGTTACCTTTCCATTGAGAGGGTCAGAGAGCCAAGTCATGGCAGAACTGAGAAGGAACCCACACCTGTCTGTCTCCCTATCCCCCATGCTCTTCCCCACTACACAGCCCTCTAGCCCTGCATCCCACAGTTCCCTCCCAATTTGTCTTTCTCTTTAGGAAGGTTTCCTGGGAATAAGTGTTTCCAAAAACTGAAATATGTTTGATTCAGACAAGATTCCAGTTTGGGTAACTTTTCACTGTGCTTTAGTTTCCTAATAGGTAAAGTGGAGTTGATAATTTACTTTCTTTGTACAATTGTTGTGAGGATTAAGTAAATTATTAATACGTGTAAAAGTACTTGGAACATAAGCACCCCATAAATGTTAACTATTGTTATTAAAGCAAGTGGTGTGTGTGTGTGTGTGTGTGTGTGTGTGTGTGTGTGTGTGTGTTTACACATGGGTCTGTATGTTTAGAGTCTTTTTTTTACTTAAACTATAGGACTTCTCAGAGTTTTGAATCCTGACTTGACAGGGGAGGGGATAGAGGTTGGGGCACAGTGGAGAGCGTTTCCCAAACTTATATGACCTGTGATTGTCTTTCATAGGCTGTCTTGGTGTTTCGCAGGGTACTGTTTGAACTATTTAATAGAATACTCTTTTCTTTAACATCACATTAGTGTCAAATCAGTATTTCTCTTACAAAAAGATTCTTATTTAAAACTATTTGGTTTGAACTATTTTCCCATACAAGGAGAATCAGATAGTTATTACTATGTTCATTTTGCCTAATTAATGTAAAGAATTACAATGCTGTTTCCATTTGAGCAGGGCTGACAGAACAATCTTCTTCTGCCCTTTATAGAGGTTTGCATGGAGCTATTTGCAAAAGAGGAGTTCCAGCCCTTAGACCTTACCCAGGAACTCATATTTCCCCCAGAACTCTTGGTAAGATGAGTTGGGTGTTTTATGTGCTCGTTTCAATGCCACTGGTTATAAGCTCAGTTTTCTAAAACCACACTTCCCCTCCTGTGAAATTATCAAATTGTGGAAATGCTTGATCGAATCAGTATGCCTGTCCCTGTCCAGCTCACCAAGCCCTGGCTGTTGCCCTGCACACTTTCCCTGAAGCCTCAGCTGAGGTTATCTTTTAAAGCGATTTTGTCATTACTCCCATCATTGTCATCTGCAGTGTGTCCCTACTGACTGTCCCAAGCAATCCAGTTTTTCTCAGCTTCTAACTTGGCCTTTCCAGCCTTTTCCAGATATTGACCTCAAGGGGCACTTCCAGGGCCTCCCGATACCTCAGCCTTCCCTCTGTCAGCATCTCTATCTTTCCCCTCTAACATCCAGTGGTCCCATTCCATAAAATGCCTATTTCTGAAATATTCTGATGTGTTTATTCATGCATTCAACAAATATTCATCATTCAGCAATGTGCCAGGCACTGTTTGGGGAACTGAATATACAACAGGGAACAAAACTCACACAGACCTGACCCCAAGGAGTTTGTAACCTGGTGGCAGAGACAGACAATGAGCAAGATACTAGATAAGTTATATAGTGTGTTAGCAAGTGAGAAGGAGAACAAAATAAAACAGAGAAAGGGGATAGGATGATGTAGGGGGTTGCAACTTTAAATATCCGGCCAGAGAAAACTTCTCTGAGAAGATAACATTTGAAGAAAGTCCTGAAAGATGGGAGGGAACTGGCCATGAAGATACATGGGGGAAGAGCAGTCCAGGCAGTGGGGCAGCAAGTGCAAAGGTGCCAAGGAGGGGAGAACTCCTGGCCTGATCAAGGGACGGAGCAGGGGCCAGCCTGGCTGGAGCGCAGTGAACCAGAGAGATCAGAAAGCTGCAGGCAGGGAGGTGGGCAGACCATGCTGAACTTAGACTACTTGGCTTTTACTCTGCCTGAGATGTGAAGCTATCAGAGAGGTTGGACAGAAGAGGGGTACGCTCCTATTAACCTAGTAATGGGATCCGGGGTCGTTTTGGCTGCTGGGATGGGAATAGCCTGCGGAGGGGGCAAGGGAAGGAGCAGTGAGTGAGCCCATTAGGGCACTAATGTCATGCTGAGGATGGTGGTGCTGGACCAGGCGGCCAGCATGCAGGTGGTGAGGAGGGAGTGGATTCTGGATACATTTTGGAAGAAGAGCCAACAAGATTTCCTGATGGGGCTTCCCTGGTGGCGCAGTGGTTGAGAGTCCGCCTGCCGATTCAGGGGACACGGGTTCGTGCCCCGGTCCGGGAAGATCCCACATGCCGCGGAGCGGCTGGGCCCGTGAGCCATGGCCGCTGAGCCTGCGCGCCCAGAGCCTGTGCTCCGCAACGGGAGAGGCCACAACAGTGAGAGGCCCGCGTAACGCGCAAAAAAAAAAAAAAAAAAAAAAGATTCCCTGATGAATGTGATGTAGGGGAGGGGTCCCCAACCCACCCGGCCGCGGACAGATACCGGCTGCAGCCTGTTAGGCACAGGGCAGCACAGCAGGAGTAAGCGTCGGGCAAGCAAGCTTCATCGGCCGCTCCCCATTGCTCCCATCGCTCGCGTTACTGCCTGAACCATCCCCCCACCACCACGTCCGTGGAAAAGCTGTCTTCCACGAAACCAGTCCCTGGTGCCAGATAGGCTGGGGACCGCTGCTGTAGAGTGTGGGAGAGACAGCGCATTCACTGCTGACTCCCGGGCTTTGGGTAGCTGGAAAGGGGAGTGGCCATTTATGGAGAAGGGGAAGACCTCCGGAGGAGCAGGGCCTTTTGCCTTTGGGGGGTCCTTTTCCGGGGCTTGGAGGGCGATGGGATATGAGGAGCTCAGTTTTGGACACGTTAAATTTGAGATGCCTATTACACATCTAAGGAGAGACACTGAGTACTCGTTCAGGATTTCAGAGGAAAAGCTGAAGATTCTAATTTAGGAGTATTAGTATAATTATGATTTTTAAGGCCATGATACTAAATTATGTTGAATTAATCTATACTGAAGGGTCAGTGACAGATGCCAGCTCATATTGTCGGTTTCCTCCAAAGAACTACACATTATCAACGCTTAAGCTAAAGGAGTAAATATCTAACTGTGGAAAATTCAGGCCTTAGCCAATGGGTGTAGTGAGTGTCTTTTTGGTCAAGGGGACCCCAGAACTTCTGAAATCTCTCTAGAGGAACATACCTCCACCTAGGATCTATCATAACCCAGGAATACAGGTGTGCACAGGTGCACACACCTTGTTATTTGCACGTAGAGAATGGCAAAGAACCCAGAAAAACGAACCCTGGCCTTTCATGGAAAGAGCGTCACCTGGATCTCCCCTGGGACCCTCAAGGACCTCCTGGAGCTGAAAGCAAAACACCTGGAAGGCCCTCTCATCCTGGGCAACACCTCGCTGGGAGAGTGATTGCAACGATTCTCAGTCCACCATTTGTGCCGAGGTGGATTTCCTGTCCCCCACTGTGCTCACAGTCTACAAAAACTACTTTTTAAGGATAAAAACCTCATTTTTTAAATAAAAATGCTATAATACTGTATCATAAAATATACTACTATATTGTATATGATATAATTATTTATATAACATAGTATTTTAATATCTACTATATATTTTTATAAATACTAGCATATATGTGCTATATAGACTCATATATAAATTATATATACAATATTAAAGTATAATACAAATATCATATTATTATATAAAATGGTCTCCAAAATTGGAGGTACATATACCCTGGGAGTATGCAGTGTAACCTCTTGAGGTGTGGGGAAAAAAGTATTAGAGGACAGTTTATCATTTAATTTACTTTGTCCTTTTTAACTTTGTTTTTGTTAAATAAAATAGAATTTTATAAAATATGTATGGATATATTAACAATGCACACCCAGTTATCACCACACCCAGTTTAAGAACCAGAGCTTTACAAGAACTTTGAATGCCCCATGGGCCCTCCCAAACCACAGGCCCCCCCCTCGCCTTCTTCTCAGAGGCACTCATTAGCCTGAATACGATGTTGGTCAGTCTCTTCCTCATTTTTACAATTTTACCCCATATATTTGAGTAACTAAGCACCATGTCCCTTAGCTTTGCATATTTTTGAACTTCACATAAATAGACTGACACGGTATTATTCTTCTGCAGTTTGCTTTGTGCGTTCAACATTCTCGAGCTGAGATTCACCCACACTGTTGCGTGTAACTGTGCTGCTGGATTCCATCGTGTGTCCAGGGCACAATTTGCTCATCCATTCTATTGCTCAAGGATGTGGAGTGTTCTCCAAGTTTTTGCTATTACAGATATCTTTATATGTGTCTCCTGGTGCCCACATGCAAGGGTTTTCTAAGAACCTCTCAGCCATTTTATTTCCTATTTTTATATACATGTAGAGAGTATAAATAAATACATATACCAGGAGAGCCTGTGCTATAAAATTACTTGGCAGGGTGTATGGCCACTGCTTTCACATCTATACACATTTTTTTTTTTAAAGCATTGACTAATTTAATCCTCACATCCACGGTGGCACTGGTACTTTTTGTTTTTAATTAAATAATTTATTTTTGCTGTGTTGGGTCTTCGTTTCTGTGCGAGCGCTTTCTCTAGTTGTGGCAAGCGGGGGCCACTCTTTATCGCGGTGCACGGGCCTCTCACTATCGCAGCCTCTCTTGTTGCGGACCACAGGCTCCAGACGCGCAAGCTCAGTAGTTGTGGCTCACAGGCCCAGTCGCTCCGCGGCATGTGGGATCCCCCTAGACCAGGGCTCGAACCCGTGTCCCCTGCCTCGGCAGGCGGACTCTCAACTATTGCGCCACTAGAGAAGCCCAACATCTATACACTTATTGCCAGTTTTTAAAATTAGCATCTGAATATTTTTATGAGAAACTCAATGCCAAAAAATTGCATTTTCTCTTTCCTAACTCTCTCTAGAATATATAATGCATTTACTTTCAGGACCTGCGTTGAAATCTCAAGGACATTTTCACCCAGTTCTCCTCTCTCCTGCTAGGATTTCTGAGCTGATTATGGTGTCTAAAACAAGTGATGGTGAGTTCCAGGTGTTCTTCGTAAAATATCAATGAACCGATTCCTGCACTAAACTTAAAACTTGCTATATAGTTTAGAACCTCCTCATACTTTTATCTTGTCTGGCCTGTTTGCAATTCTTCATCATTTTTCTGATGTGATATGACATCCCCACCATGAAACTTTACTGTCAAAAGCTTTGCACAGAATATGAGGTACTTGGATAATGTCATTCAAGACCCTGCACTCAGCTGCAGGATTCTTGCCTATAAAAAGCTACAGTCAGGCTTCCCTGGTGGCGCAGTGGTTGGGGGTCCGCCTGCCGATGCAGGGGACACGGGTTCGTGCCCTGGTCTGGGAGGATCCCACATGCCGCGGAGTGGCTGGGCCTGTGGGCCATGGCCGCTGAGCCTGCACATCCGGAGCCTGTGCTCCACAACGGGAGAGGCCACAGCGGTGAGAGGCCCGCGTACCGCAAAAAAAAAAAAAAAAAAAAAAGCCACAGTCTTGCAGTGTCACTTTAATGGGAAGACAGCAAGAGAGAACTGGCACTCTCCAATGGTTGGATGGTCAATTCCAGGGAGGGAATATGTTCGCAGGAGGAAAGTAGGCGATGTAGTGTCTGGCACTCAAATGCTACTTGTCTCATGGGGACAACGGCAAAAGGCCAAGTGAGACAAAAACCTGCCCAGGCAAACACCCCCAGTCACTTACAACATCCTTAAGGGCCCCTTTTGTACAGATACTGCATCAGGCAAGCTGGCACCCACAGAGTAGGAAGGAAACATGCAAGGCTTTGCCTTCAAGATGCACTGCAAACCCTTTGGCAAAAGGAACCTTATTTTAGTCCTTCCCTCATCTCCCAGATCTCCTAGCATATATGTGCCTGTCCCAGATACATGCATATATGTACTAAATTACTGACAAATAACTTAATGCAAAAAACAAACAAACAAACGAGTGGGTCAGAAACTTGAATTTGGGAGGCAGTGGTAATAATGACTTCCTTAACTCAGGCAACAGGGAGGTTGACTGAACTGAAAGTTTTAGTCCAGACTGACTGGTAGGCCACCGTATGTTTTTGGAGGTTGGTGGTGGGCAGGGGAGGGGACCCACCTTGGCTGTATCACTGCCATCCAGGAGTCCTACCTTCCCGGCCTCAACCATCATCAGCCAGACTTTGACCGTGCTGCAGACCAGCAAGCCTGCCCTTCCCTGGCCTCATCCCACCCACTTGCTAGGAAAGGGACACTTCCTGGTTTTGCCCAGCACCACAGCTTCAGCCTTGGGACAACTCAGGTAGCACATCTGCATACCACTCAGAAGAGGAGGAGAACGTGCTTAGATTTACCTGAAATCCTGGGGTTGGAGAGAAGAGAAAGAGGGAATAGTAAAATGGGTGGCTTGGGAGTATAGTCAAGTCGCTTAAGCAGACGATCAAGACCCGAAAACCCTTCCCCTCATGTTCACCCCAGGCATCGTTTAGCCCACGGTTTTCAAACTTGTCTTCAGCACCACAACCCTGTCCTCAAACAAATCTTAGTAAATGAAAATAAGCTGCTCTGTTTCAAGGAGAGGGAAGACTTTCTCCATCCCACTGAGCCCCTATATCTACCTCCGCCAGGGCCAGGACTCAAGGAAAGTGAACTTGCCCAAGGTCCCCAAACTGGCTACTGGCGGGTCATCAAGCCACACATCTCCCACCTCCAATCCAGAACTCGTCTTTACTGCCATTCCCCGTCCCCCAGGCCCACCCCACGGCCTGTCCAGTTGGTTGTTTGGACTCTGCAGGCAAAGTAGAGCCAGATTCTAAAATCTGAGGAAACAAACAATGCACTTTCCTCGGGGGCCCCTTAAACTTTAAGTGTGAGTAATCTCTAGTGGCCTCCAGGGACCTTCCCAAGGATGCCCAAACTTTTCCTAAGGCCCAGAAGAATGAAGGACACTGGTGGGGGAGGGGTACGTGGGAGCCAGATGTACCCACCACCACCACCAGCAGCGGTCTCCCGCAGGAAATCAGTTTCTGTGACAGCTTCCGTTTGTTTAAATTTTGTGTGCTAATCCATGTCACATACACGCTTGGCTCTGTACACTTCTTTTTCCTCAAAATCTTTAGTACAGTAAACGCTCCAGAAAGTTGCTGCACCTTTAACCCATAGACCCGCAAACTCTGAGAAGCATGGAGTTAAAATCCATGTTCTGAGAATCAAACAAAGGTAAGGCTCTTTTCAACTCTGTTGAAATACAGGCTAGGTTTTGTGACCCAAGATGGAATAAAATATGAATGGAAATACAGTAAATAGAATTTCCTCGGCACAGCTGTGTCATGCCTGGCACAGAGTGAGGGGGTAATGTGAGCAATGGAAAGAGCCAGACGAAAGCCCCAAGGTGGACTGTCTGGCCTCAGCCTGAGTTTGAAATCCATTCTTCTGAGAACCCAGGCAGTAGCAACAGCTGACAGTTTACTCTCCCCTAGGGCTGAACTGCCCTATTCTGTGTCAAATAAGGGATGATCATACTGGCCTGTGTGATGCTCCTGACCTTAAAAAGATATTAATAATAATAATAATGTCTTTGTCTCTGATTTCTTCCCTACGAAGAAGGCTCTGGGTCTCTAGGGTAGGAGGAACTGTATGATAGGAAACAAGCTTGATCTTCCCAGTGCTTCTGCAGGCAAAGGGAAGGCAGGATTTTGCAGAAGTTAAAGACCAAGCTTTATTGGAACTTGTAGTGATGGGAAGCAATAGACCATCCCTGGTGGGTCTGGGATGGGATCCCGCGTTACGGAGTGCCTTGGATGAGATGCTGAAGCAGAAACAGGGTGAGGACTCTAAGTTGAGAGACACTCCAGGGCAGAGGAGAAGTTTAGTTACTTTTAGGCAAGATTTGCTTAGCATATAGATAATAAGGAGAAACTAGTGGTTTCCCTAATCAATTAGGTTAGCTATGATCATTGAAGCAGCAGGGGGTGTTGTGCGTGTATGTTGGCAGGGGTGGGGGAAGTATTGTGCCAAGTACATTGTTAATACTGATGAAGGTAAAGTTATGTGGGAGGGTGAAATATTCTCCACGATTAATCCACAAGAGAAAAATCAAAGCCCAGCCCACAGCCTGTTAAAAATCAGACTAACTGAGGTTAGAACCCAGCCTTGGAAATGATGTCAAATCAGATTCTACGTGTTAGTGATTCATTCTACAAACCCCAGAGAGATTAATTTTTAAAGTCCAGCTAAGTCACCTCCTGATGGTTTGGTGGCTTCTTCATTTTCAAAGATTGATCTGAACCCTTTACATCCCTACTACAGAGAAGCCCAAAGCCAGCGCTAAGATACTGCCAGTACTCAAGAGTATGGCTGCAATGGTTTTTAAATTCTGAATTACTTCCTTGCCAGCCAGCAAATAGCACTGCCCTGATCCCCCTAGATGGATGCTTTTCCATTGCTCCTGCCCCCAAGCTCCTCCCTGGGAACCCCCAAGATCCACACACCTAACAACAACCAACATAATACCTAGGGCAGCTCCTTGCATGAGCTGTGTTCATTCTAATTGGCCGGTGCCCCTCCTGGAACTGGTTGTTGATGATTTTGAATAGCAAGGCTACCTGTAGAGGTGCAAATCAACAGTAAAAGCACTATTGATTTCAGACAATGACCTAGGAAATTGAAAGACCTTTGATTGTTTTCATGCCATCATATTTATCCCGCTTAATCACAAAACAGCTTTGCATAGCTTCACTGTGGTCAGTCAGGAGGGGGTCACGGAAAGTTCTAGTAGAGTCTGCCACCTGCTAGTTTTTACCGTCATCCCTTCTCTCTAGCCTCTGTTTTCTTGCGTTCATTCAAAGAGTGTAGACCAACCCAGGGGTTCCCAACCCTGGCTGCCCAGGAGAACTCCCTGGGGAGACTTTGATAAAGGCTTGCACCCAGAGATTCTGATTTGATTGACGTGGGAGTGGGCCATCTGTGCTGTTTGAGTTCTGCTGATTCTCTGAGCAGCCAGTGTGGAGAGCCACCGCACTAGCTGGACACCAAGGCCCTGGAGCCATGATTACAATCCAGCTGCTCCTCCCACATCACCTGTAAAAACAATGTGCTTCAGGACTGACAACAGGTGCTGCCTGTCTTCTGGCCCAGGTCAAGGACATCTTGGCTGAGAGGGTATCTGAGTTCCGGGAGAAGACCCAGACATACCAAGCATTCCTGAAGCACCTGAAGAGCCTGGCGGGCAGGCAGATCTGGAACGTGGCCGTATGTCCTCCGGGCCAATCACGAGGCCCACTGCACCTATTTCTTAACCTCACCGAAATGTTGAAATAGGCATTGGCAGAATCAGTGTGCAAAAGGGTCTCAGCAGATTGAAACGACAGGCACAATAAGTAACTATTCAATATTTAACAAACATTATTTAATAACATATTTCAAAGAAGACTCTAAGTCAAGTTCAACAGAATAAGCCAAGTAGGAACAAGTGCTAATTTGGTGATAAGACCTTCAAAGAAGCTAATTTAGACTTAGGCGGCGTTAACAGAAGTATAATACCTAAAATAAGGAGGGTAGTCTCCTCTACCTCAGACTGTTCAGATCACAGCTGAAGAATAATGCTCAGGTCAGGGAATCACACTTCAAGGTCTGATTGTTTTTGACCTCAGAAGAAAGCAGAAGTAACTTTTCAAAGTACACACGCTCCTTCCCTTACATACCCCAAATGGTGTATTAGAAATCCTTGGGATACAGGGAATGGAGGGAGAACATGTTTCCTTTGAAAAATCTCTTCAAGTGATTCCAAAACGTTCCCATTCACTGTCAAGAACTCTGACTCAAACCCTGGAGCCTGGCAAGGAGATGGTGGCAGGAGAGTGGGGGGCTGGAAACCACATCAGAAAGAGGAATGGTGGGGGTGGGGACAATCAGAGGGACCATGAGAGCTGCCTTCAAATATTTCTAGACTCCCAAGAAGACGTGTGATGCATTTCATATGATCACAAAGGGTAGAAGTATGACCGATAGCTGAGAATCCAGGGAAGCAGATTTCCACTCAGTGGAAACAAGAACTTTAAAATTGAGCTGCTCATCGCTCTATGACATAAATCACAGCAAGATCCTTTTTGACCCACCTCCTAGAGAAATGGAAATAAAAACAAAAATAAACAAATGGGACCTAATGAAACTTCAAAGCTTTTGCACAGCAAAGGAAACCACAAACAAGACCGAAAGACAACCCTCAGAATGGGAGAAAATATTTGCAAATGAAGCAACTGACAAAGGATTCATCTCCAAAATTTACAAGCAGCTCATGCAGCTCAATACAAAAAAACAAACAACCCAATCCAAAAATGGGCAGAAGACCTAAACAGACATTTCTCCAAAGAAGATATACAGATTGCCAACAAACACATGAAAGAATGCTCAACATCATTAATCATTAGAGAAATGCAAATCAAAACTACAATGAGATATCATCTCACACCGATCAGAACGGCCATCATCAAAAAATCTACAGACAATAAATGCTGGAGGGGGTGTGGAGTAAAGGGAGCCCTCTTGCACTGTTGGTGGGAATGTAAATTGATACAGCCACTATGGAGAACAGTATGGAGGTTCCTTAAAAAACTACAAATAGAACTACCATACAGCCCAGCAATCCCACTACTGGGCATATACCCTGAGAAAACCATATTTCAAAAAGAGTCATGTACCAAAATGTTCATTGCAGCTCTATTTACAATAGCCAGGACATGGAAGCAACCTAAGTGTCCATCGACATATGAATGGATAAAGAAGATATGGCACATATATACAATGGAATATTACTCAGCCATAAAAAGAAATGAAATTGAGTTATTTGTAGTGAGGTGGATGGATCTAGAGTCTGTCATACAGAGTGAAGTAAGTCAGAAGGAGAAAGACAAATACCGTATGCTAACACATATATATGGAATCTAAGAAAAAAATGTCATGAAGAACCTAGGCGTAAGACGGGAATAAAGACACAGACCTACTAGAGAATGGACTTGAGGATATGGGGAGGGGGAAGGGTAAGCTGTGACAAAGTGAGAGAGTGGCATGGACATATATACACTACCAAATGTAAAATAGATAGCTAGTGGGAAGCAGCCGCATAGCACAGGGAGATCAGCTCGGTGCTTTGTGACCACCTAGAGGGGTGGAATGGGGAGGGTGGGAGGGAGGGAGACGCAAGAGGGAAGAGATATGGGAACAGATGTATATGTATAACTGATTCACTTTGTTATAAAGCAGAAACTAACACACCATTGTAAAGCAATTATACTCCAATAAAGATGTTAAAAAAAAAAAATTGAGCTGTTCACAGAGGAACTGGGGTTTCCTGTCCTCACCCATGTTCCAGCCCGGGTCAACACAGCCCAGGTTGTCACTGTAGATTCCATCACTACATGGGAAGGAGAGCACTGAGTGGACTGGCCAGTCATTTCCCTGCCACGTTCTGAGATGCTACAGCCTCGACCAGATCCAAGTGGAATCTCCCAAGAGGAAAAGGGCAACTCTCCCTCAGTGATGTGGATGCCCAGCACCTCAACACAGTCCACGGGAAGTCCAGCAATTTCAGAGGCCATGCGATGAGGCTGAGATCCCAAGGCAGGACGGCACCTCTGTGGCCAGCACCGTGGCCACCTGCACCAGCTAAGCAGGGGCGGCTCAGAACTGGCTGCTGAGCCTCACGCACTTGAATCCCAGTCCTGCCCCTTCCTAGCTGGCAGACCTTGATCAAGTTTCATAAGTTCTCTGTGCCCCAGTGTCTTCATCTGCAAAGGGGGGATAATTGCATCATCTCACAGGGTTGTTGTGAGGATTGAGTAAATACGTGTGAAGGGGTTAGACAGCAGGTGGAACGTACCAAATGCCGTAGAGTGTTACCATCCATTCCTCACCCGATCCAAAGTCGCAGGTGAATGGAGGCCTCCCACATGGTCTGAACTGAGTCTCGTCTGCAGAGCACACTGAGACTCCTCTTGACCCTTTCACTACCAGAGAAGACCGTAAGCAGGTGCCTATGGGTCTCGGATTTGAGGGATCGAAGGCCGAGGCTGTAACTCTCTCTCCTTAGTCCTTAGGGGGACACAGTATAAGCCAGCATCGCTATTCAGATCTGAATCCATTTCTGGCTGTGGGCAACACTAACCTCAATCTGATTTCAGAAGGGAAGCTACCCCAGAACACTCTGGACAGCACCTGAAAAGTTTTTGTCTCTTTTTAAAGAATTGCTATATCAGAGCCCAGGTCTCCGGCTCTCAATCCACCATGGGAAGCTCAGGCTCCTGGCAGGAGGCACACTGATGCAAGGGGTGGCTGAGGCTTCCTTCTGCACCACCTGCCACACATACACGCAACACCCAGCCTGGACCACAGCTCAGTCAGCCGGCATCAGCCTGGGGCGGTATCAGAGGCTGACGTGAAGGCTCTCTGTGGCCCAAGGACCAGCACCTCCTTCTCTTCATGCCCACACCCCCAGTTTCTGTGAGAGAAGCCACAGATCTAGTTAGGACACGCTGGGGACATCGTGGGGCCCCTGGGGGCAGGAGGAAGGCGATGACTAATTGTACATGCTGGCTGAGAGGGACGCTCCATTGGGGCGCTCCGTGCTATACCACCCTTGTCTCCCCCGAAGTGCTCAGCCTTCACACTGCCTCCGGCTGCTACAGGGATGCTAGCACTCCCATTTACTGGGTGCTGACTTTGCGCCAGGCTCTGCTGGATACTTTACACACGTCACGTCTAATGTGTGCGACCACCCGGCAGAGGTCGCTTGTAGAGGCGGGCATGGGATGGAGACCCAGTCTGCCTGATTTCCAAATGGGCATGCTTGTTTCTCCTCCATCAGGGCCTCCCCAGGGCTTCTAACTCCCCGCTTCCCTTGTTCCACCCCCTCCCTCACCCATCAAATGCCCTCCTACCGGCTGACAGGCTGGCACTGGGTGCAGGGGAGCAGTCACACTGCCCCTTGTGAACTTCGGGGTGTGGCCAACCAGGAATTATATTACAGGCATTGTAACCCTCCCCAGGGGATTGCTGGCTGTCCCTGGTGGGTGGGAACTGAGAGGTGTTGGGACAGACCTACTGGTAGAGGACAAGCTCTCATGCCCCCATTCAGCTTTGTGTGGGACCCACCCAGGGGGGAGGAGAGGAAAGGCCTCACCCTTGCCCGGCCCAGTCAACTGTTTTGCTGAGTCCTCCAGGCCTGCGGTCCAGGACGACCTTGGCTCAACCCCCAAAGACTAAGGGAGAAGCAGCCTAGGCTCTGGGGCATCAGGATAGCAAGGATGGCCCGGCCCCCATGGGGCCTTCTACACTAGGACTAGTAGTACCAGCTGTGTTCTTCTGCTGGGATGTTGGTCGTTACCTTTGGCTTAAGGTCTCTGTTTTCCCAGCTCTGCCAAAGCCACCTCCAGCCTGAGCTCAGCCCGCTCCGGTGAGGCCAGTAGCAGGGAGGGAAAGGTCCACAGGGGCTCCTTCGGGGTCCCCCTGCCGCCTGCCTTCCAATCAGCATATCGCTGCTGTGCCAGGAGCGGAACCCACGTCAGATTCCCTGCACTGCCGCTTGATCATCTCCTCTGTGGAGCCACAACCACTTTTTAAAGCCAGAGGGGACTTCTCTGACCACCATGTGGTGACAACGGGGCCGAAAGGAGGTTTTGTGAATTGTTCACTTTGCTTTAAAGGTGTGGGTATCCCGCTTAGAGGCCAACAGCAGTGGCAAGAACAAAAGGCAAATCCAATGATTTGAGCTCTGTTCATAATGGAAACAAACCACGTCTCAGCTTAAGTTACGCCCTTACCTTGATCCCAGTACTGAATGAGTTAGATTTAGTTAACCAGCCTCTGCTGAAAGATGAAAACAGGCCTGACAGGCCTTGGGGACAGGAAGAGACCCAGTTCACACGGCACGTGCACTAACAAGAGTAAATGTCATGCAGCGGCTGCCACCCCTCCCTGTGGAAGGGACAAGGGGGCCTGGTCCTCGGCGCGCTCAGATCCCCGCGCTGCTCCTCGCAGAGAAAGGTGACCTTTTCTTCTCCGCTGCTGACATTTAAGAGTACAGAATAATCTCGCATTCCTGCTGCACCTGTGCAGAAATGTCATCTTCTTCAACAGATTCCTCTAAGCGAACATTTTCCTGCTGGGCTGGCGAGTGCAGACCTGGAGCCGGAGGGAACTGCGGAGTCTGCATATATCCCCCACTCTCAAAAGGTAAGAATTCTGCTGGTCACTTTTGAGAGTTGTTTTTCTCTTTGCATAGCTGAGTCCAGTCATCTGTAGAAATTTCAGAACAGATGGAAGGAAAATAAGGTTGCCCTGAAAACCTGTTTCCTGTCCTCTGTAGCCCGGTGCGGCACCAAGGCTTTCAGCAACCCTTGAGCGGGCGGCTCCGGGTGACCAGCTGCGGTCGTTGCTTCAGCTGTGGGGTGGCGCCTGCCCGGCCCGCGGAGGTGCTTCCACACCCCCTCGTGTCCAATATCAACGCTGGGAGGCGGAAATTCAAGTTCTCCTGCTGCAGAATGAGCTTCTCCACCTGACCCAAAGGAGGCAGAGGCTGCGGCCGGACCTCTGTGCTCCACCCCCACCCCGGAGCTGACCCCAACAGTTCAGAGAAACAGGAGTGCCTAATACACCAGCCCTGGGGGAGATGTGGCCACCCAGCCAGCTACCGAGGGAGCCCTCTGCCCTCACTCCCTGTTCCCTGTGCTTCTCCCCCAAACCGTACCTGAATCCCAGAAGACAGTCTTGCCAAGAGGGGCAATACTTCATACACACACACAGTGATCCCAAGGCAGGAGTCACCTTGGTCATGTAGGAAGTCTTATATTAAGTCATGCTTTCAGCCATGTATGACCTTCATTTATTTTTCCTTGGGAATGGAAACTTTGAAATCTGTTCCCGAGCCAGTGTGCATCTGGGTAAGGGCCCCAGAGAGGAAAACAAGCTGACCAAACACAGCACCCTCGGTGGCCACACAGATGGAAACACACTCGAGGCACCGGCCATCTCCGTTAACACTATGTCAGCACACCAGTGGTCATGGTGCCAAGGGTAAGGGGAGCAGCCGTCACCATCCTGACTCTTGTCTCAGTTAGAAGAGTCCCTAGTCCACCGCTGGAAAGTTCTATTCAACGCCTTTACGAACTTTGCAAAATGGAAAAATGATAGCATCTACAAACCAAGAAATTCGGTGGGTCTCTTTCACACTTTCAGCAAATCACGTTTAAAAGCACCTGTGTTGAGAAGGCTCCTCCATCCTCGCAGGGGACAAAGGGAACTGGAGACTGGAGTTAATGGCGCCCGGAAATAAAGGCATGTGGAAATGCTCCAGACATTTTGTGCAGAGGTATCCTGGCCTCAGAGGGAAAGTGCGCAGTGATCCCTGTTCATTGAGGGTATGGGGGGTTGGGGACAGACCTTTGGGAGGACGTCATTCTCTCTTTGAACGAACAGGCAGCCAAATTGTCCTCAAATTGTGCCAAGCGTCCTTTGTGTCCATTTAGATTGAGTCTAAGTGATTAATTCGTGGCACCAAGAAGCAGAAAACTTGCTCTTAGTTTTAACATATCAAATAACTCCAAACGGCTTTTGTCTCCACAGTGGGAATCTGTGTCAGCCTTCCGACAGGCTCAGTGCCAGCAAAATGCCTTGGCCCATGTGAATGCTGGCAGGCAGGTCCTCTTCAGGGAGGGCACAGACACCGTCGAGGACCTGAGCATCGCCTACAGAGGGGTCGGGGCTGCCAGTCAGTGCACAAAAATCCTGCCAGCAGCTCCTGGGGAGGTAAGCAACATACCCTGGACCCTGATGGTGAAGCTTGACGTCAAAAAAACAAGTGGGAAGATGGAAACTCCTATATGTAGAATCATTGCTTGTTCTTTCTGTAATTTTGCTAAATGAATCCAACCTTATTTGACTTTGATTAATTAGGTGCCACTCTTTGAGTGAGAGAGACAACAAATATGGCCCAGGACTGTGTTCAGCCCCACTGCTCTTGTGCACATCAACACTCCTGCAAACCCACACCGGGCAGCATCCAAGTGGTACCTCCCACTCCCACTGCTCGGGGGCACTCTATTTCTTCCTCAGTAAAGGCAGTGTCCAAGTCTGAGTCCTGTCCAGTTCATAATGGAATTGACCCTAATGGTCTATTTATTTAATGCCTGGTTCCAGCATGTTCAGGCTACTCAGGGCAGCCTCCCAGGCCCCAGTTTTCCTGAACGGCTTGTTTAGGTGATTTCTAAGTGCCTATCCAACTCATAAAATGAGACGCGGGGGTGTCTGAACCGCCACCATCCAATATCTAGCACGTGCCAGTAGTCACTGAGGCTGCCCTTCTCCAGGCGCTGGGGTGAGTTGATGCTGGATGAGGCCTGCAGGCTGCTCCTGGATGAACTCTCCCTCCCAGGCTGGGCTCCAGGTGGGAGGGTGGCATTCAAGAGGACTCTGGTGGTCAGCTTCTTCTTCAAATTCTACCTACAAGTTCTGCAGGAACAGAGCTAGTAGAACTGTTCTCTGTGCCTGTGAGTGCTCTGGCTTTTATGTGCTCCTGGCAGCGTAAGCTCCCACCTTCCCCACTACTTTTGCAAACTGTCTTGTGGGCAGCCTGTCAGTTCCCAGCCATCCCTTCTTCCGGAAGTCAGCCCTGAAGGGCTACTGCGTGAGGCTCAGGATGCCAGACTGTCTTCAGTGCACAGATGTTTACCACATGCCCTGAGCAGGGAAACATGACGGGACCCCTGCCTCCTATGTGCAATTTTTTCTCTTTTAAAATCAACTTTATTGAAGTATAATTACATAGAACAAAATGCACCTATTTAAACTCAGAGAGTTTTCACAATTGTGTAAACTGGCCTCACCACCACCTCAAACAAGAGATAGGGTATTTCCATCACCCCAAAAAGTGCCCTTTTGCCCCTCTGCTGTCAATCCTCCCACCCCTGCCCCCAGGCAACACCCCTGATCTGCTTTGTGACACTATAGATTAGTTTTGCCTATTCTAGAATTTTATATTCAATATGAAATGTGAAACAAAATTTTATTTTTCAAAAAATCTAAAAGGTTGGGTGGTGGTGGGATGAATTGGGAGATTGGGATTGACATGTATACACGGATGTGTATAAAATGGATGACTACTAAGAACCTGCTGTATAAGAAAATAAATAAAATTAAATTAAAAAAAAACCTAAAAGGTTTATATGCTAATATTTAAGTAGCTTCTTTTCAGAATTTCTGATTATAAACTTCTGGAATATGTTACCAAAGCAAAATATTTTCACTCTCTTTCTCCCTCTCTCTCTCCCCCTCCCCCTCTCTCTTCTGAATCTATCTTTCCTCCCCTGACTGTGACTACAACTCTCACCCTAACTTGCACCCCTGTTCCCCAGTCACACCCCAAGCCAACAGCATCCAAGTGGTACCTAAACTGTCTGGTTTTCATTCATTCAGATGAAGACCCTCACAGGACTTCCCTGGAGGTCCAGTGGTTAAGACTCCGTGCTTCCACTGCAGGGGGCCCGGGTTTGATCCCTGGCTGGGGATCGAAAATCCCGCAAGCTGTGCGGCGAGGCCAAAATAAAAAAAGAAAGAAAAGAAAGAAAGATGAAGACCCTCGCAAACCACATTTACTAGAATAACTCCTGCTGCCATTGAATTTCTTAATCAAGACCCTTGATGTGTTTCAGTGACACCCAGAGAGCCTTCCCAGTTTTGCTGCTTTCTCAGAAAAACTGAGTTGCTGAGGAGAATAATCAGGATTTGGGCTCTTTTGTGTACAATGAACCACCCCAGCTCGTTCTAGAATGGCTTTTCCAACCCCAGATTTTCTTGCTTCTCCTCCTGCCTCTGCCCAGCTTGCTGACAGGCCTCTCTCTCCTCAGACTGGCTTGAGGATCAGATTCAAACAGTCAGTCCAGGTCTTCCTTATGTGGAAAGGGAGGGAGGGCAAAGAACATTCACAGAAGTGAATCCTGGGAGGTGATGTGGATTTGCGTCATCCAGGCTACCCGAACCTTACGGTTTCTTGGCTACTTAAGCCAAGTCACTTTCAAAGCCCAGTTTAATCAGAGACTAATCAGCTTATCTTTATTGTTTTGAATCGTCTTTCAGAACAGACGCCGTTATCCTGAAATTTCAGACCGATTCCTAAGTGCTCTAGAAGACTTCCCGGTCACAGTACCCCAGGGAGTCCAAAGGTACCAGGTCAGTGAGTTAAATTTAATGGAAACCGAGAAACTAAGAGACAGCTGTAGCTGTGTGAACAAGCAAGTGCTTCAAAGTTGTGATTTTCCCTTCTAACTTTCTAGTTTTTGCTAGCACATTGGCCCTTCGTTCAGGTCGATCCAGGGAGAGGCTGGATCTAAGATCAGGCCTGAGCTACCGCTGGATGCCCTCAGGGCCAAACCGACCTGAAACAGTTTGACCATCTGACTAATAACTGAGAGTGTCTTCAAACCGCTGTTCTTTGGGCATTTGTTTGAGGAGCAGCTAAGCCAGGAGTGGGGGGAAGGACAGAGCAGGACAGTAGCAAGGTTCAGCCTCCAGCCCTGATTGCAAATATTTAATCTCCAGTAGGCGAGACAAGAGCCCTGCAAGTAACTGAAGCCCCTCTTCTTGAAGGACAATTTAGAAAGCATCTATGATTATCTATTAGAGCACAGCCCCTCCTGCCACCCGATCTCCACACACAGTCCACACATAGATCTTCGCTGAGAAGAGTTCCCGAATAAACACGTGCTCCCTTTACTTTTTAGTTTTTATTGGAGTACAGTTGATTTACAATGTTGTGTTAGTTTCTACAGTACAGCAAAGTGAATCAGCTATACGTATACATATATCCCCTCTTTTTTGGATTTCCTTCCCATGTAGGTCACCACAGAGCACTGAGTAGAGTCCCTGTGCTATATACTGTAGCTTCTCATTAGTTACCTATTTTATACATAGTATCAATAGTGTATATATGTCAATCCCAATCTCCCGATTCATCCATTTACTTATACTGCCAGTGATATTTTTGTGCACAAAAATATCACAAGGGCAGCCGAGGCACCTTAGACCAGATCTGGATAGACTCCATTGCCATGTGCCCCCCATCTCCCACCAGAGGCCCTGCTCCAGCCGATAAGCAGGCTTTTGGCTTAGATTTTGGCCCCCATCCTCAGGAATTATAGCACTCAAGGCATCATCATCACGGTCACTTTACGTGTTAACAGGCTGATCATTGGAAAGGTAAGAAAGCAGGACAGGGAGACCCTCTGAATTCCAGAATAAAGGGGTGCGGGGTACCACTTGGGAAAAGAACATGCCAAAAGGGGAAGCCAGAGTGCCCCTTCACCTACCTCACAATTTTGCCAAAACACTGGCCCTGTCTAAAGCATTGCCGCATAACCGAAATAACAATTCCCCAGTCTAGTTACATCATTAAATTGCCACGCTCATCTGACCCACTCCACTGTTTGTTGCCTGAGGGTGACCATCTGATTTCTCAATCCTGAATCAGGAGTGTTGGTAATCGGCCAGGTCACTTCTGAAGATTAAAGTTTTCCAGGGAAACTCTTGTCTTTCTCTGTAGAGTGTGGATTCTCACCAATCCCTCCAAGATCCAGTCGGATGCCCCATCATGCACCTACCAGGCCTTAAACATGGCACAGATGAAGCCATACTTTGTGATGAGATCCCCATGCTGGATAAAGAACTTTCAATGGCTTTGGTGACCAGTACCAAAGCCCATGCAAAAATCATGTAAGTAAATGAAAAGCTTTCGAAAGGCTTTTTTAAAGCACACTTGGGGATTCCCTTGGAGGAATGTGACCATTCTCCTGAAATGTTCTAAACCCAAAGAACCTTATGGAAAGAATTTTAAAAAGGTCACCAGCCCCAGGAGGAGGAAGGGAGTGTAACTGGAAATGCCCATCATGAAAGAGAGACAAAAATCACAATTAGGGCCCTCGCTTTCATTCTAATCTCATCTCCCTGCTGCTGCCTCAAGCATGGCTCAAAGGAGTAACTCTGAGTAGGGCTAATATTCAGCTGGTGATAAAACAATGAATGAATGGTAAATGGCCACTGTCCTAAGCTTCCTAAGGACACCCCTGCCACAGCCGTACTGGTCCCTCCCTCTCCTCCCATCCCAGTAGCTATGATGTTACCCCAGGCCCAGCAGGGGGCCTCCTGGACCCTGCTCTGTGTCAGATCAGCTCTGATTGGTCAGGGCCTACGGTGAACCAGTTGTTATATACTTTGATTTTCACCCATGCTCTATCTCTCCCTCAAGTTTAGGGCCCTCAAAGCTTGCTGATTTCTACTTCTTAAATATTTCTCTTTTTTCAGATCAATTGATTTGTCCGAGGCCCTTGAACTACCTGGGGTGGTTGATGTGATAAGAGCGGAGGACATTCCAGGCACCAGTGGTACCGAAAATGACAAATTGTTGGCCGTGGATAAGGTAAGGTACAGAACGTGCCTTCCCACATGACTTTGTGCAGATAATCACCAAGGTACCACCTCCAGGTGGCCTTCCGTCGCCTCCCAGCCCTCTCTGTCACTGGGGGCTAGAAGTGCCAATTCTTCCAGCTTCTCTCTACCCCTAATGCCTTTATTCAGATGGACCTACTCTTCTGGAATCAGGAAATAACATCGAGAAAAGGAAATTTATTACAGGAAAACAACAAGTCCGAGTTTTCCCACTGTGTGCTCTTGAGGCAATTTACTCTTATTTGAAGAATAAATGCTGGAATTGACATATATCAGGATAGAAAACGCTTGAAAAATCTAGAAAGGAGAGTACAAACATATAGCCAGTCTCTGTTATTTACACTGAACTCTTTCCTTTCCTGGACTAACCCTCTTCCTGCCACCTCCCACTCACCTTCACATACTCCATTTTTAATAAAGTTGCTCATGTCATCCTTGACCTTTTAATTCAAGTCTACAATCATTCATTGAGCACTTGCTTTTGGAGCCAAACTACCTTGGTTCATGGTCTCGCTCTGCCACTCACTAGCTGTGTATCATCACCTGTGAAATGGTATCGTGATACCTGTAAAATATCATTATCTGTAAAATGGGAATAATCGTAGCACCCACCTCATTGTGTTGTTGTGAGATTTAAATGAGCTGATACGTGCCAAGTGCTTACAACAGTGCTTGGCATGTGAAGGCTCTCAGTAGGTGTTAGCTACTTACTGTTGCATCTCAGGCTGTTTCTCTTCCAGCCATGAAACAAACCACTGTCCTTTTGGTTGAACTCCAGATGAAGAGGTTGGCTGTTATTTAGGAGCTATGTTATCTGCTCGGGCTGCCATAACAAAACATTGGGTGGGCCAAAAAGTGCCTTCAGGTTTTTAAATAAAAATAAAAGATATTTTTCATTTTCACCAAGAACTTTATTGAACAATGTATTCATCCTCTGTTCCACTACCTTCTGTCATTTTTCAGGCAACTTCATAATTCCATCTCCCCAAAACTTTTTATCTTTTTGAGCAAAGAACTGTCCCAGGTGCCTTTTATTGTCTTCCAGGGAATTGAAATTTTTTCCATTAAGAGAATTTTGTAAAGACCGAAATAAATGGAAATCCGAAGGTGCAATGTCTGGTGCATACAGCAGATGAATCAGAACTTCCCAGCTAAGCTGTAACAGTTTTTGCCTGGTCATCAAAGAAACATGCAGTCTTGCGTTATCCTGATGGAAGATTATGCATTTTCTGTAGACTAATTCTGGACACTTTTAGTTGAGTGCCACTTTCAGTTGGTCTACTTGGAAGCAGTACTTGTTGGAATTAATCATTTGGTTTTCCGGAAGGCGTTCATAATAGAGGACTCCCTTCCAATCCCACCATATACACAACCTCACTTTCTTTGACTGAAGACCGGCCTTTAATGTGGTTGGTGGTGGTTCATTTCGCTTGCCCCACAATCTCTTCTGTTCCACGTTATTGTACAGTATCCACTTTTCATCACCCGTCACAATTTGTTTTAAAAACGGAACGTTTTCTTTACGTTTCAGTAGAGATTCGCATGCAGAAATATGGTCAAGAAGGTTTTTTTCACTTAACTTATGTGGAACCCAAACATCAAAGCGATTCACATAACCAAGCTGGTGCAAATGATTTTCCGCGCTTGATTTGGACATTTTGAGTATGTCGGCTATCTCCCGCGTTGGTATAACGTTGGTTGTTCTCAATTATTGTTTCAATTTGATCGCTATCAACTTCAAGTGGTCCACCTGTGTTGATGCTCAGCTGGACCATGGAGCATCGTCCAGCAAGAAATCTCCAGCACGAAACTTTGCAAACCACTTTTGACACGTTCAGCCAGTCATAGCACCTTCTCCATACACTGCACAAATCTTTTTTTGCGTTTCAGTTACGTTTTTACCTTTCTTGAAATAATAAAGCATAAGATGCCGAAAATGTTGCTCTTTTTCTTCCATCTTCCATATTAAAATGGCTACACAAAAATTCACCAATTTTGATGTCTTTTTCTAAATGCACACTGATATGACAGCTGTCACATAGAATCTAACAAAATTGTTTCAAATGAAGTTAAAGACAACTAAGCGCTACTAGAGCCATCTTACGGAAAAAACTGAACGAATCTTTTGGTCCACCCAGTACCACAGACTTGATAGCTTAAAAAAGAGAGATGTATCTTCTCACAGTTCTAGAGGCTAGAAGTCCAAGATCAAGCTGTTGGCAGGTTTCTCCTGAGGCCACTCTTCCCAGCTTGCAGATGGTCACCTTCTCCTGTGTGGCCATTTCTCTGTGTATGAGCCTCCCTGGTGTCCCTACATCTTCTTATAAGGACACCAGTCATATTGGATTAGAGCTCCACCCTTAGGACCTCATTTCACCTTCATTACCTCTTTAAAGGCCTTATCTCCAATACAGTCACCTTGGGGGTCAGCCCCTCAACATATGAATTTTGGGGTTGTGGGGTGGGGGGAAGCACAGGAATCACATTGTACAAAAAATACTCTCCTTATCTTTAAACTCTAAAATGACTCCATGAAGGCGACACTCGCGGACGACCCTTGACAGAGGACGCAGCCGATTCAGGTCACAGCCAATCTCACATCCACTCTGGGGCTTACATTCACTGAGTAAAATGGCCAGTAGAAGCATCTGTATGATTTTAATTAATTTTTAAATTAAAATTTAAAAGAAATTTTTTTTAGCCAAGCACATGTAGTCACATGTGGTTATTATTGGTCAACAATGATAACTAAAACACCAGCCATTGGTAAGTTTGCACTAACAGTACTTCTACCCAGAATTTTCCACCTGCTTCATGTATGTACTTTCCGCAGGTACTCGGCGTGGGCCAGATCATCTGTGCTGTGGTTGCAGAGACAGATGTACAGGCAAAGCATGTAAAAAGATAAAGGTAACCTGTGAAGAACTGGAGCCCATAATCTTCACCACTGAGGTAAGCAGACTGCCTGATCTCTCCGGTAAGGTTGTAGAATCAAAAGTTCCTTTGCAAACTTCTTAATGCGAGACTAATTCAGGGCTCTACTTTTTTTTTTTGTCACTGGCTTGCTCTGGAAAAACCAGTTTGCTCTGGAAGATATTACTTAAATGAATTAAAATTAGCTTTGGCTCCAAGAAACAGGAAAAAAATAGAAGTTTCTTTCTCTCTCACATTCAGAAAATCTAGAAATGGCCAGTCCCGGGCTTATATGTGTTTCTAAGTGTCAAGGGTCTGGCCTTCTTGTATATAGTTGCTCCGTCCTGCGTGGTTTCCATTCTCCAGATCACACTTCGGTCCACAATGGCTACTGAACTCTGGCTATTGAGTCCACATTTCAGTCAGCAGAGAGAATGAGGTGATGACGAAGAGCATATCCCCTCCCCTTAAGGACACTTCCAGAAGCTGCACATAACCTTCCTACCTCTCCTTGGGTAGAACCTAGTCACATGCCACACCAACATACCTAGAAAGGGGATCTGGGAAATGCAGACTGTATTCTAGGTGGCCAGGTATTCACTAGAAATTGGGGATTCTATTACTTGAAAATAGTGAGAATGGATATTGGGAACAATAATCTTTTCAAGGTAGAGCCCAAAAGCAGTGGGACTTTCATGATGAAATTCCACAAAAATTTCCACTCTCATTTCTGGGTCTAGATGATGGAATGAAAATGCTACTTCCAGCAAAAATAATGAGTTTAGATTAGAAAAGTGAGATGTGGACAGGGGTTTGCATGTTCTAATTCAATGAAAGTTGAGAAAAGCTTATTTCTTTTTTTGCTTGTGAAAGAAAATAAAATTTTTTCAAAGGCCCTAGTGAACCATTTGAACATTTTTAAAATGTGCCTAAAAGGTACAACTTACTCAATATTCAAAGTGTTAAAGAGGTCATGTTTCTTGTTCTTTCTAAACCAAATCAACTCTGTTCCAAATTCCCATTTCATCAAGTTTGCAAGAAGTCCAAGCCATTGTTCTTGGCTCACCCCGCTTCCTAGGGTTGTACTAGGATCCTAACAAGGGTTTTTTGAAATTTTAATTCCAATCCCATTTCCTCAAGGGGGAAATGGTACCCAAAGGACACACTCATGAAATATCTTGGGACTTGGAATGTTTAGAGATCTAGAGTTCCCTCCGATTAGGACTGTCCACCATCAGCAAAAAAATTCTTTTGCGAAGAAAAGTAGGTCGGACTTCCCTGGTGGCACAGTGGTTAAGAATCTGCCTGCCAACGCAAGGGACACAGGTTTGATCCCTGGTCTGGGAAGATCCCACATGCCACGGAGCAACTAAGCCCATACGCCACAACTATTAAGCCTGCGCTCTAGAGCCCAAGAGCCACAACTGAAGCCTGCACACCTAGAGCCCATGCTCTGCAACAAGAGAAAAGCCACCGCAATGAGAAGCCCATGCACTGCAACGAAGAGTAGCCCCCGCTCGCTGCAACTAGAGAAAGCCCCTGTGCAGCAATGAAGACCCAACACAGCCAAAAAATAAATAAATAAAATAAAATAAAAATTTTTAAATCCTTTTATGAAGAATAGCAGGTAGGACTTCCATGGTGGCGCAGTGGTTAAGAATCCACGTGCCAATGCAGGGGACAAGGGTTTGATCCCTAGTCTGGGAAGATCCCACATGCGTGGAACAACTAAGCCCATGCGCCACAACTACTGAGCCTGCGCTCTAGAGCCCGTGAGCCACAACTACTGAGCCCACGCACCACAATTACTGAAGCCCACACGCCTAGAGCCCATGAACCCCAGCAAGAGAAGCCACCGCAATGAGAAGCCTGCACACCGCAACGAAGAGTAGCCCCCACTCGCCACAACTAGAGAAAGCCCACGTGCAGCAACAAAGACCCAACACAGCCAAAAATAAGTAAATAAAATAAAAAATAAATAAATTTTAAAAAAAGAAAAGTAGCTAAAAGAACAGTCATATATACCAATACTCATTAATCCATTCATTCATTAACGTGACTATATATATGAGAGGCAGTATAGGGTACTAGTTAAAAGCACAGGTTCTAAAACCAGGGCTTCCCTGCTGGCGCAGTGGTTGGGAGTCGGGGACGTGGGTTCGTGCCCCGGTCCGGGAGGATCCCACATGCTGCGGAGCGGCTGGGCCCCTGAGCCATGGCCGCTGAGCCTGTGCGTCCGGAGCCTGTGCTCCCCAACGGGAGAGGCCACAGCAGTGAGAGGCCGGCGTACCACAAAATAATAAGAATAATAATAAATAAAACCAAACTGCCAAGTTTGAATCCTGGCTACACCACTTCCTAACTGTGTGACCTTGGGCAAGTTTCTTAACCTGTCTGTGCCATGGTTTCCTCATTTGTAAAATG